>NW_026988521.1:4300000-4900000 GCF_030222135.1 Aotus nancymaae | reverse complement strand
TCCTGAGTGCCATGGAAACAGCTAACGCTGAGACAATTGCAGTGGTGAGTAAGGGGGGAGGAAACAGACCTGAAGACTGAGGGATGCGGGCTATGGACATGTTTCTGAACAAGTTATATGTCCATGTGGACAACCTGTATTCTGCTCATGTCCTTGGGTTTAGCGTTGTTTAGAAAGACAGAGGAGGGAGGACTGATCTTTTTTTGTTTTTAGTATTGAGCAATACATACTTAAAAATTAAAACAAAAAAATAATCTTCCAACCCTTAACCCACTATAGTGGGTAGCCAGCATGAGCAGCTTGGTGTGTATCTTTCTATGTTTTATTTTATATATACTTGAAAAATACATACAAGTGTGCGTTTGCTTTTAATCAGATAGGATCATATGGAAATGTGCTTCTGTATTATGTTTTTTTAACTCAATATTTATTTGGTCACTAAATACTAAGTATGAGCATACATTTGTCAGCATATATTTCTTTAAGAGAAACTGACAGGGAAAAGAAATAAGATAGTGTATTAGTCTGTTCTCACACTGCTGTGAAGAAATACCAGGACTAAGTTATTTATAAAGGAAAGAGGTTTGATTGACTCACAGTTCTGCATGGCTGGGGAGGCCTCAGGAAAGTTACAGTTATGAGGGAAGGCAAAGGAGAAGCAGGCAGGCACCTTTTTCACAGGATGGCAGGACAGAGTAGTGCATGCAAGCAGGGGAAATGCCAGACTCTTACAAAACCAGCAGATCTTGTGAGACTCACTCACTGCCATGAGGACAGCACAGAGGAACTGCCCCCATGATCCAATTAACTCCACCTGGTCACACCCTCCATACATGGGGATGATGGGGATTACATTTCCAGATGAGATTTTGGGTGGGTTCACAGCCATTTCAGATATATTAGAACTTTAAAAATGTTTATGTAATCTGTTACATGCAAATAATGTCCAGTGATTGAAAAGTCTGTGCTACTTCAGTCACGGTGGCTTTGAACATGATTAGAATTCAGTGAGATGATGAGATCAAATTTTTATAAAATTTCAAATCTTATAAAAGTATGAAGTTTGTGGTTTTCTAGTGTCCTCCTGTCACCCTTCTTTCACTAGGAGTGGTCCATCCATACATCTGTCTATGGACTGACAGGCAGATAGATATAGATGTTTATTAGCATACTTTTAATCATGGCACTAGGGTTTCAAAACATGATTTGCTCATTCATTTTAATATATAAACTTCCACTTTTCTTTGTTTCAATTTTGACATGCTTTTAAACCTAGATTGAGGTGAGTAGCTTCTCCTCCCTGAAGATCAAGTGTGAGCTCTGCACGTGGGTTTCTCAGGTCCTTGTTTGCATTTATTAGACCCCCTTTCGACTGAGAAGACACAGACTTTTTTTTTTTTGGTTGTAAAAGACATGTAATGTAAAAATTACCGTCTTAACCATTTTTAAGCGCATGACATTAAGTACATTCACACTGTTGTGCAACCATTACCACCATGCATTTCCAGAACTTTCTCATCTTCCCAAACTGAAGCTCTATCCCTATTAAACATCAACTCCCTGTCTCACCCTCCCCCACCCAGCATTGCCCAGATACCTACCATTCTATTTTATGTCTCTATGAGTTTGACTGCTCTAGAGACCTCATATAAGTGGAATCCTACAGTGTTCTATCCTTTTTGTGACTGGCTTATTTCACTCAACCTGACGTCCTCAAGGTTCATCCATATTGTGTCATATGTCGGAATTTCCTTCCTTTTTGTTTTTGAGATGGAGTTTCACTCTTGTTGCCCAGGCTGGAGTGCAATGATATGATCTCGGCTCACTGCAGCCTCTGCCTCCCAGGCCTCAGCCTCCCAAATAGCTAGGATTACAGGCACACACCACCATGCATGGCTAATTTTTGTATTTTTAAAATTTTAATTAATTAATTAATTGATTGATTATTTTAGAGACAGGGTCTCCCTATGTTGCCCTGGCTGGAGTGCAGTGGCTATTCACAGGCACGATTCCACTGCTGATCAGCACAGGAGCTTTTTTCTGTTTCTGACCTAGGCTGGTTCACCCCTCCTTAGGCAACCTGGTGGTCTCCTGCTTCTGGGAGGTCACCATATTGATGCCCAACTTATTGCAGATACCTATCAGCATAGTGCACTACACCCCAGAACTCCTGGGCTCAAGTGATCTTCCCACCTCAGCCTCCTGAGTAGCTGGGACTACAGGCACACACCACTGCACCTGGCATTTTTGTATTTTTAGTAGAGACAAGGTTTCACCATTTTGGTCAGGCTAGTCTTGAACTCCTTGCCTCAAGCAATCTCCCTGCCTTGGCCTCCCAATGTGCTGTGGGATTACAGGCATAAGCCACCACGCCCAGCCTTTCCTTCCTTTTTATGGCCAAATAATAATCCACCCAGTGAAGTTTTATTTCATTTTCAGCAAAAGGTTAGTGAAATAATGAAAAGTAATTAAAAAGTAAACCAGAGCTATTGAAGGAGATTATAGAGCTTAAGAGATGTAGAATTATAACTTGTTATGGCCAAGTAAAGAAAACGGGAAGAGGAAAGGGTAAGGGGCGGGACCCAGGGATCCATGTGAGGGTGGGGGCCATGAGGCTCTGCTGCCCCTTTTCCACTGGTGGTAGGGCTGCTGGGAGCCATCAGAATGACAGGAAGAGAAAAGGTGGGTCACTTTTGGCAATAAATGTTGCATCTGATCTATAGGGCTTAACTTGAAATTGATGTGATTGTGGATTTTGAATAATAATGTCTGGTCTATAATATGAACCTGTTGTTCAGATCTAAACCTTGCATCCAAAAATGATAAATATCAGCATTATCAAGCATTATGTCAAACCAAGTTCTTTAACTGATTTTAGTGGTTAATATTATTTTCTGTCTTCTCAGTCTTAGATAATGTCAAATGGAAATACATATTTGCATTCCTCAGACTTATATTTTAAATGAAAATATTCCAGTAATTATTGCATCTATTCAGTTTCAGAAAATACTCGACACTTTAATAAGTAGAATGTCACTTTAAACTAGTGGTGTGTTTGGCTTACAGTATTTTTAAACTTAACATTTTTTTTCCTAAATAGGAAAAAATGTACACTGACAATTAGATTCCTGTGATGTAATAAGGTAGATCATTTATTGCACATATTTGGGGTTTGTATCATTTTTTTCTGCAATAATAATACAAATAGTGCATACAGGAGCGTGCTTTTGGAATCTTTAACTTTGAAATTTCCTGTCTAACGGATATACTTCCTTTTCTTTTTTTTTTTTTTTTCTGAGACAGGGTCTCACTCTGTCACCCAGACAGGAGTGCAGTGGCGCTATTCAGCTCACTGCCACCTCTGCCTCCCCAGGCTCAAGCGATTCTCCTGCTTCAGCCTCCCGAGTAGCTGGTATTACAGACGCGTGCCACTACCACCTGGCTAATGTTTGTATTTTTAGTAGAGGTGGGGTTTCACCATGTTGGCCAGGCTGGTCACGAACTCCTGACCTCAGGTGATTCACCCACCTTGGCCTCCAAGAGTGCTGGGTTTACAGGCATGAGCCACCATGGCTGACTGATATATTTTCTGTTGTTGGATTCTCCTGAGCAGAGAGAAAGGTTTTTTTGTTTTTTTTTTTGAGTAGAATAATCATCAACATCTATAAACTTGTTTTCTACTGTGGCTACAGCAGTATACCATAGAGTAGTTTTGGTAGTTGAATATATTGGGAATACTACATTTAACCAAAATAATAGGAATTAACCTGTATTCTCTTTGGTTTTAGAGGCAAATCTGAAATCTTGGAAGTTGAATGAGGATAGTTTGGGGCTCTTGGAGGAAACTGTATGAAACAGGAAAAGGCTTGCTGCTGGTGCTGAAAGAGTGACAGTGTGCTGCCAGGGTTTGAGTGACAGTGAAGGTGGGGCCAGCTTCAGCACCTTCTCTTCATGTTTTGGGATGGATGGGTCTGTGCAGTAACTCAGGCTGCGTAGTTCTTGCATCATCTGAATTGTGAAGTGCTCTTTCTTCACTTCTAGGTCCTCCTGGTCATGAGGACATATGTTTTGACTAGGTCTTTCATTTAAAGGTGACAAAATTTGTTCATAATAGACTTTAAAAAATAAAACACTGATATTCCACTTTCTTGGGACTGACAATCCTGGGACCCTGCCACCTTGTCAGGATTCTGCATCTCCCATTTTGGTCCATTATTACCCTCCCAGGCTTGCCAGCCCTTCAGCTCCCTCACCCCTTCCACTTCATTGAGTTTACCTGGTATAAACCACCCCATTCAGTCTGTTCTCTATGCCCATTCACCGCCACTGACCTGCAGAGGCTCTGAGTCCTGCAGCACCCGTTAGTACATCCCGCCCTCTCTCTCCTGCGTGGCATACTGCCTACCCATCCTCTTCTCTAGATGCCATTTCATACCTTCTCCCTGCTGTCTTCCCCAAATGCAAATGCAGAATGATGACATTGCGTTTGTTTTTTCTCAGTGACTTTGGAAGAAATCAGAAAAGAACTTCCGCCAACTCCCACAGCACCTCTGGATCTGTACCTCGGGTAGTTTGCTCTGTTTTCCTTTACTGCAGGTGATCTGCATGCCCCAGAAAAGGTCAGCCTCTCCTCTTAGCCACTTGACTTACCTGTTTTCAGCTGGACTCTTATCAGTTCACCTCCCGTCAGATTCTTGCCCTCCCTATGCAAATGTCTGTCTCATCCTGCAAAGGTCCTCCTTGACTTCATGTCTTCTGCAGCCACTGTCCCCTTTACTGCATAGTTCCTTGGAAGAATTTTCTGTACTCCCTGCTTTACTTCCTCTCCTCCCATTCTCTTTGAACTCAGTCCAGTGAGGGTTTTGACCTGCCACTGCAGGACACTGCCACTATCACGGTCACCATTGATCTCCATTCCAGCAAGTCTGACCAGCAGGCATCAGTCGGCTCATTTGATTCACCAGCATCCTTGCATACAGTTCCATCCTCTTGGAAACAACGAACTTCAAGTTCTTAAAGGGTTTCCTGGTTTTCCTCCTGCCTCACTGACTGCTCCTAGCCTCTTTTGCTGATGCCCTTCAATGTGAGACTGTTGGGGGCTTGATCCCCATCTCATCTCCACTAAGGGCCTCACTGACTTGCAGGGAACAAAATGATTATCCCCATTTACAGTCTCCACCAACACTCCCAAGAACTCCAGACTGTGAATTGCACTCGACTGTCTAGTAACCATCTCAAATTTAGCCCATACAAACCCAAACTTTTACATCTTCCCTTCAACACTCTTCCCATAGTCACTCTCTTCTCAGGAACCAGCAACTCCATCCTTCACTTGCTCCTGCCAGAATCCTTGGAGGCATCCTCAGGTGCTTCTTTCTCTCAGATCTTTGACCTGTCAGGAGTTCCTGCTGGCTCTTCAGTGAACAGGCCCGGAATTCCTGCTTCTCACCACCTGTAGTGTGCCCAACCTGATCTTGCCTGCATCACTGTAGTTATTTCTTACCAATCTCCGCACTTCTGGCCCTACCTTCTCACAGGCTGTTCTGAACACAGCGTCCAGGGGAATCCTTTGAAAACTGGTGAAGGGCACAGCTCATGAGAATTCTTACTTAGTCTCTTTTTCTCTAATATTGATCTTAATTCAGACCCTCATTTCTCCCTGGGATTACTGCAGTGAACTCATCGCTGATTTCCCACTCTTAATCTCCTCCTCCAGCCCAAGGTCAGCACTGCTCCCAGGAACCTTTCATTGCTCCAGCAAACCCATTTTGAGCACATACCTTATGCTAATGACTGACTGAGACTTTACCAGTTTTGCCCCATTTTGTGTTCAGGGCCCTCCAATCTGTAGATAAGGCGGTTTCTGAAGGCTTCAACATGAGATCCAGGCTCCACACTGTGTCTGTGGTCTCTGAAGGGCTGCCCACTTCTGGCCTCACCTGCTTCCTCCATACACACTGCTCCTGCCCAAGCCCTGCTGAAGCCCCCGCTTATCAGATGCTGCTTTTGTGAAAGAGGCTCTCACTGGCTATAAAGCTTGTTCAGAATTCAGCTCGATTCAAGTGCTGTGTCCTTCAACAAACCTTCCAAGAAGCACTCCCACTTCCCATCATGGATGGCTTCCACTCAGCTCCTGCAGTATACTGGGCACCTCTCACCCAGCACACTCACTGCTCTAGGGTTCTTGCCAGCTTGTCTCTGTGTTCTTTAAAGCATCCTGAGGAGTGGACAGGCCTTGTTTCTCTGTTGCTGTAGTGGCCAACATAGACAAGATATGTCCTATTTCTTGAATGAAGTGTGACTTCTGATCAAGGTGGAGTTACTCACTTGTGCTTTGATGCATCTCCCCTCCAAATACAGCAGTGAAAAGGTACAATTTAAGTAGAGGAACAAACCAAAAAGCATAGCCAGGCCCCCAAGCAAGAGAAATACCCTCAGTACAGAAACAATGTAGAAACCTAGCACAGTAAGCGTGAACTGGCTAGATTTCACTGGCTGCTGCGCTGCAAGCTCCAGCAGGCAGTGTCAGTAGGAAACTGAGTTCCCACAGGGGTAAGGGTAACAGGGATTCAAGTGTTCAGTGGAATTAGATTTAGATACTTTTTTTTTTTTTTTTTTTGAGATGGCCTTATCACCTGGGCTGGATGCAGTGGTGTGATCATAGCTCACTGCACCCTCAACCTTCTGGGCTCAAGCAGTCTTCCTTTCTCAGCCTGCCGAGTAGCTGGGTCTGTGCTACCAGGTTTACCCATGGTGTGTGTTACCATGCCCAGTTGGTTTTTTATGTTTTGTAGAGATGGGGTCTCACTATGTTGCCTGAGCTAGTCTTGACCTGGGCTCAAGCAGTCCTACACCCTTGGCCTCCCAAAGTGCTGGGATTATAGGAGAGAGCCACCATGCCTGGCCTTAGATGGTTTTTGAAGCTGGAGTTAGAGAAGGTTTCCCTATCTAAGGCAATTCTCCACTATACAGATTGGGGCTTTATTGGAAGTTGTAGTCCTAGGGAAGGAGAATGCAAGGCCTGGGATGAGCCGTGCTATTCCATGGTTCCCTAACAGGGTCTGCACTGTTGGTGACATAACCATGCAACAGAATCCTGCGTCACCATGGAAAACCTAGTTCTGGACTGAGGCCTTGGAGCTCGGAGGGCAGCAACCACAGAACACTAGTGCTACGGGCTGAATGCTTTTGTGTCCCCTGCTCTGCCAAAGTCATATACATGCTCCAGTCCCAACCCCCGGCATCCCCTTGGGAGGGGATTAGGTCGTGAGGGTGGAGTCCTTGTGAATGGATGAATGTGCTTGGAGAAGATCCCTCAGAAGCTGGCAGTTGGGCCCTCACCAGACACTGAATCTGCTGATGCCTTGATCTTGAATTTCCAGCCTCGAGAACTGTGAAAAATGAATTTCTGTTGTTTATAAAGCACTCAGGCAGTGAGAGTTTGTTATTGCAGCCTGAATGGACTGAGACACTAGACAGGGAGGAGAGCAACCGCAACAGAAAACCTTCTGTCGAGATGAGCCCAAGACCCACATTCCTCTCCATGCAAAGACTGCTAATACTCATACATCCCCACAGAGTTGATGTCTTACAGAGCTGTGCATTGACTGCATTGGAAATTGAAGGACAGTCTGGCAAAAACTCTCCAAATAAGTATGTTTAAGATGCTTAAAACAATAAATTAGCATCCATGAAAACAAATTTTCCAAAAAGAGAGCAAGAAGGTATGACGGAAAGAACAACAACTTGAAATCTAGTAACTGAAAAGGATATTAGCCAGGATGATAGACTCTGGACTGGACATAGTCAAAGACAAAATTAATGGTTTGGCAGTTACTTCACAAAATTGACCCAGATGACAGGCACAAGGTGGAGAGGCACGATGATAAAATTAAAATTCAAGGTCCTGAATTTAGGCAAGCCTGGAGCTGACTCTGTACTTTGACTTGACGTTAGGTGCCGTAATAATGGCTTTTTCACTGAAGCTAGTTTGAGTCTCTTTCCTTTTTGTCTGCAAGAGAAATAATCTTTTCTCACGTAAGAGCCCCATAAGATGACACTCTTTCGTTAATGTTAGGCATTAGATGATCTGACAGTCAGCTAGAGGTAATTGATTATCAGAGAAGATGTAAATCAGGGTATTTGATATGATTAATATTGGCACATATAAAAGAAATCTCTGAAACTTAGGAATAAAAGCAAACTGGGTAGGAGGACATGGACAGGAGACCGATCTACTCAGCGGCCCAACTCTGCTGTCTTTCCACACGCTGCCCAGCCCAGAAGCCTGTGTTGATTGCTCTGTTCGGCCTCTGAAGAGGTTTCAACACTTGACAGAATGCTTACCAGGTTTTAAGACACATTTGGGTGATCTTAATTAGTGTTGTTGGACTTTCTTTGTGTTTGCAAGTGTGCATTGAAATACTGAATTGAATAGCTGTTTGTGTTCTTTAGCTAATTTTATGGTCTTAGGAGCAGCCTTGTCTCCGAAACTCACTGTATAATATATTTATAATATCTTTATATATTTAGTTGCAATAAAATATACTAACATAAAACTTGCCAGCTTTAACCAGTTCAGTGAATACTAGATTCATGTAGTGAAATGTGCTCATGCCCGCCATGCCCACCATATTCAGCCTCTGCTGTTACGCCCCAGCCAGGCGCAGCTTTGGGCATGCCCACAGTCACCCTGCTGCTCTCCTCCAGTCTCTCTGACCACACTCAGTTCTGAACCCCACAAGTGTTTCTATTGTCTTCAGCAATGGTCTGGGATAATTACAAAACAATTCAGTGAAATTAAGAAACAGTTTCTCAAGTCATTTTAGGAGGTTTGTTCCCACCCTGGAGGGCTCCTGCAGCAAGAATTCTCCAGTTCTCCCTCCGACTAGGTAGCTGCAGTCTAGGCTGTGTCTCTGTGAAACCCACACCTCCAGTTGCCTTCACTAGGACCTCCACTATTCCTAGGTTTAAAGAGAGTGCCCTTAGGTTCACACATCACCAGACTTGGTTGCATATGAAGTTAGTGCCTCGGGAAGGGGTTAGGAGCGGTCTCTCTTTCTACCTGCTTCTCCCAGACAAACTCTCAGAACCAGCTTGTCATTGCAGAGCCGGAGTGCAACTACCACCTCACAGAGCCAGGGCACAGCTGATCAGGGCCCCAGTATTCTCAGCCTGCCACACTTAAAGTTGAGCCTCCATTTTAGAGTGGAGGCTGAACAGAAGTAGGAAGGCTCTCCCCCTGCTCCCCACCCATGACTTCACTAGCCAGCATGTAGCATCAGCACCAGGTAGCTGGGATGGGATGGGAAGCACTGAAGTTCTGCCCCTCCTGGGAAGAAAATGTGGTTTGGAGCAGGGGGAGAGGGGCCCTACGTTATCAGCTGCAGTTATCTAGAATGGAGTCTCTGCCTCACTGACCTGGAGGGGAGGCAGGGAGCAGTCTTGTTTCAAATACAACAGACTCTGCCCATTCTTACTGAATTTTCAGTTGTTTGCTGACCCACTTGCCCTTAGAATGATCTCCAGAGGCTTTAAATAGTTGTTTTCTTACAATATTCACCTGTTTTCCATGGGAGCAAGCAGGTCAGTGGAGCTTCTCATGCCTCATGCCAGAAGTCGATTACCCAGAGTAGGGATTCTTGCAGAAATATTTAGAAGAGAGGCTGGGCACGGTGGCTGAAGCCTGTGGTCTCAGCTACTTGGGAGGCTGAGGCAGGAGAATCACTTGTGCTCAGGAGGTCAAAGCTACAGTGAGCTGTGGTCACACCACTGCACTCTAGCCTGGATGACGCAGTGAGACCCTGTCTCAGAAAGAAAAAGGAAGGAAAGGAGGCTAGGACAGAGGTGGTGGCCTTCTAGGCCTTCTTTCCTCTCTCTCCTGCAACTCTAGATCACATGTCTGTGAGTCATTCAAAAACCTCTTCAGTTCATGTCAGGATCCTGTTGAGGAAAATGTTTTGGACTTCTCTGGCTGCTGAGAAGGTGGACTTCGATTCCCTTTCTTTCCCTGCCATCCTGGTCCCAGGCAGGGCCCACGGATGGAAGGAAGTCAGATGGTCTGAGTCAGTGTTCTGATTTATTAGGGAATCTGTGTGGTCTTAGGCCAGTCCATTGATCCCCTGTTTCTCTGGAGGATCATAGAGATCCCTTCCCCATAACTTGGAATGAGGTTGCCTTCGTGTGAAGATGGTGGAGGCTTGATGGAAGTCTTTCTTTGGAGGGTCTTATTTAATTTTGTTTTCTAATTTTCTAGGAGTTTGCGGCACTTACTAAAGAACTCAATGTATGCAGGGAACAGCTCCTTGAAAGGGAAGAAGAAATTGCTGAACTGAAAGCAGAAAGGAACAACACCAGAGTGAGTGTGACCTTGCTGTTCACCGCCCGCCCCTGGAGCCACTGTCTGTCAGGAGGAGGGTGCTCTCTCAAAACGAAAGGACAACCCACTCTTCCCGGCTTCAAACACATTTCTTACCTTTTCCTACTGAGCGCACTGTGATTAGCCAGCATTATCACACATTAATGGGTTGAAATTTGTGATGAGAATTTATGATATTTTAATACATTTGAGGGGATTGTATCTTTCTACTGAATTGAAGGGACCTCATTTTAGCATGAGACTGTAAAGGTGTTGTTTGCCCCAGATTCAATTATGAAATGAAAAGTGCTCTTTAACGAGTCTTTATTTTGACCTTTTATTTCAGCTGCTGTTGGAGCATTTGGAATGCCTCGTTTCCAGGCATGAGCGGTCTCTTAGGATGACCGTGGTGAAGAGACAAGCTCAGTCTCCAGCAGGCGTGTCCAGCGAAGTGGAGGTGCTGAAGGCCCTGAAGTCGCTATTTGAACACCACAAAGCTCTGGACGAAAAGGTGCCTCAGCCGCGTGAACCTTGGTTTGTGCACATGCTGTGGATTAGGCCAGCTCCGCAAGTGTTGGTGTAACTTAATTTGAAGCTTCTTGAATTCTTGGAAATAAATTTTCTGTTTAAGAAGACAGGGTTTTATAGGTTTAAAAAAGTACTAATTGGCATATATGTCTTAAAATTACTAATGTAAAAAAATTTCTAATGTATATTGATTTGCTGTTTCAAATTGGGTAATACTAGATTGTTGCAAAAGTAATTGTGAGCTTTGCTATTACTTCTAGTTGTGGGTTTTGCTATTACTTTTAATGGCAAAACCCACAATTACTTTTGCAACAATCTAGTATTATTTAGGGGGAAGATTTTTCTCAAACTTAATTTAGAATCATTAACAAGTTTTTTGAAAGTAAGATCAGTGACAGACATTAATGGTATTTTATTATGTTATATTACACTAATATATATAGTACACTTAACTGTAAAGTAAGAATAAAGCAGTGTTTACACACACACAAACTCAACCCCTTTTATTTTCAGGTGAGAGAGCGATTACGAGTAGCACTTGAAAGATGTAGTTTGTTAGAAGAAGAATTAGGTGCCACACACAAGGAGGTAAGCTTGATACATCATCATGATTTGAATTGGGAGGTTTTTATTTTTATCTTTTAATTATTAAAAGTAGCATAAGGGCTGGGCATGGTGGTTCACACCTTTAATCCCAGCACTTTGGGAGGCCGAGGCGGGCAGATCACCTGAAGTCGAGAATTCAAGACCAGCCTGGCCAACATGGTGAAACCCTGTCTCTACTAAAAATACAAAGATTAGCTAGGAGTGGCGGTATGTGCCTATAGTCCCAGCTACTCAGGAGGCTGAGACACGAGAATCGCTTGAGCCCGGGAGGCGTGCAGTGAACTGAGATTTCACCTGTGCGCTCCAGCCTGGGCGACAGAGCGAGACTCCATCTCAAAAAAAAAAAAAAAAAAAAGTAAAAGAAGTATAAAGACTGTAGTTGTGAATATCAGATATTATTTATCTGGGTCATTTTAAGGACTAGAAAACTATGGTTACCTAAGGACTCATTTGGCCAGTGGATAACAAATTCCATCTTTAAAGATCAGATTGGATAGCATTGCCATATGCTTTCTTTTTTATACTGTGTTAAGCAGTTTATAGTTATGTTTTTCCAAAAGGAGTTTTACTATCTTACTTCTCTTATGTAAGGTATTTTATACTCGTTCAATTTTTTGATTTTAGCTAATGATTCTTAAAGAACAGAATAATCAGAAAAAAACACTAACAGATGGAGTGCTGGACGTAAACTATGAACAAGAAAATACACCAAGCACGAATGGAAAGGCAAGTCTGCAGGCTTTCTCTTTATTCTGTTGGATGTCATTTGTCCGCAGTATGTGTCGGGTTACGTGGAAAACGGTTGCTAAAGCACTGGCTTAGAGCTGAAGTGGTCATGAAAGTTGTGTAATCCAAAAGATTGCATAAGCCAATTTTGATTTTAGCTGTTTCCCAGAAGCATTTTTATTTTATAGTTCACCAAACAAGGGTATTTAAGGATTTTTTCCCCCCTATCAGAGATCTTCTGATGGTTCTTTAAGCCACGAGGAAGACCTTGCTAAAGTAATTGAGCTCCAAGAAATCATAAGTAAACAGTCAAGGGAACAGAGCCAAATGAAGGACCGCCTGGCTTCCCTCTCCAGTCACGTGACAGAGCTGGAAGAGGATCTGGACACCGCCAGAAAAGATCTCATCAAATCTGAAGAAATGAACACAAAACTGCAACGAGATGTCCGTGAAGTGAGTGAGAACAAAGATTGCAGTCTTGTCATGAGGTTGGATGTTTGGGATGTTTTAGTTAAATGATTTTTTTTCTCCTTTTGTCCCTTACTCTCCCAATTATAGTCAGCCTTTGGATTATTGTATAAGTGATACTGAAAAAGAAAGAGTGCTGTGAAACTGTGATAAGCTGCCTCCCCATTTTTGTTGTGAAATCTCCTGTCCCTGAGGTTTTCAAAGTAGAGGAGAACTAGTCCCACTGACTTCTCTGGCCATGGAGCGGATGCCACACTGGCCCTTCCTACCTGTGCTGTTTTGAGATCTTTTAATGTCCTTGTTTGTAGATTCTTCATCTGTACAATTTCTAGGCTGTCCTAATTTGTTCTTATGTTCAGATTTCCTTCTGTTGCACACATTCTTAGCAAGCAGATGTTGATCCTGGCTGTGCTACCAGTTCACGTAGGGTGATGTGAGTATAGTCTGTTAACTGTGGAAGGGGTGTTGCTGGTGGTCTTCTTTTCTGACCTGCTTCTTCAAGGAATTCGTGGCATTGAATATTGATGGTCAGATAAACAATTGAGAGTGGAATTTGCTTCTACATGGGTTATCAGGATTGTATATTAAAAATATGTCACAGTATACTCATTTCTGACAGATATTTATGCCTTTATAACTATGAGGAACTATTTGATCATAAAACAGTGAGGCCGAGTTCTTTCTCAGGTGCCCTTCCTGTCACTTTCTAACCTGTGCTTTGTCCCTTGTGAGGCACCTCAAACGTTGAACATGTGCTTTTCAAGTTCGGTAGCTTGACATGAGTAGTTTCCTATAGGAATTCACCACAGGAAGTATATTTACATGCAGTATGTCACCTACTAGGTCATATTCTTTGGCTACAGCAAGAGATTGTGTGGCAGAGATTATTAATATGCAGAGAATTTTGAATTTCTTTTAAGACCTATCACTTTTTTATTTTTTATTTTAAGTTCGGGTACATGTGTAGGTCTGTTACATAGGTAAACTTGTATCATGGGGATTCGTTGTACAGATTATTTTGTCACCCAGGTACCAAGCCTGATATCCATTCGTTGTTTCTCCTGATCCTCTTCCTCCTGCCCTCCACCCTCCACCCTTCAGTATGTATTGTTTTCCTCTATGTGTGCATGTGTTCTTATCATTTAGCTCCCACTTATAAGTGAGAACAAGAGGTATTTTGTTTATCTGTTCCTGTATTTGCTAAAGATAATGACCTTCAGCTCCTTCCATGTCCCTGCAAAGGACATGATCTCATTCTGTTTTATGGCTGCATACTATTCCATGGTGTATGTACCACATTTTCTTGATCCAGTCTATCACTGATGGACATTTAGGTTGATTCCATGTCTTTGCTATTGTGAATAGTGCTGCTGTGAACATACATGTGTATATGCCTTTATAATGGAACGATTTGTATTCCTTTGGGTATATACCCAGTAATGAGATTCCTGAGTTGATATTTCCATCTTTAGATCTTTGAGGAATCTCCACACTATCTTCCACAATGGTTGAACTAATTTATACTCCCACCAACAGTAGAAAACCATTCCCTTTTCTCCACAACCTCGCCAGCATCTGTTATTTGTTGACTTTTTTGTAATAGCCATTCTGACTGGTGTGAGATGGTGTCTCATTGTGGTTTTGATTTGCATTTCTCTAATCAGTGATGTTGAGCTTTTTTCCCCTATCACTTTTAATATTAAGACTTTCTAACTTTAGTCATTTTATAAATAGGGAACAACATGAAAATAGTGAATTCTGGGGGTCGAAGACAGGTGTTTCACAAGCAAAAAGTTCCGGTCCTAGCCTTAAGTGTTTGATACTGTATACTGTTCATCTTGCAGACTTCAGGTAGTTGCACCCAAGTAAATTAAACTTGTACTTCTCTTTCCATTTGTCAGTATGCCTGAATCTTGTAATTGTATGAGATTTCATCCAACCTTTATCCTAGAAAATGAGACTTGTATCTCATACTGTATCCATCGAGAGAGGCCACACTCTGTCCTGTATAAGACCGTTTGTAAGGCCGGGCGTGGTGGCTCACACCTGTAATCCAAGCACTTTGGAGGCCAAGGCGGGCAGATCACCTCAGTTCAGGAGTTCAAGACCAGCCTGACCAACATGGTGAAACCCCGTCTTTTAAAAAAAACAAAACAAAACATTTATAGCTTGAGGGAGACATAGACTGTATCTTCTTTGAGAACACTTTCACCTCCTTGAATTCCTGCAATATTTAGATATTTTAGTGTCCATATTCTTATAGTATTATGTAGAAATGGGAAAGCTGGCAAACTGAGTGGCCATAGTATTAAGAGAGACAAGTCTTTATTAATCGCATATAGCTGAATATTTATGGTATTTGAGGTAGTTACATTTTCATTCACATTTGAGAAAATTGACATCTTCCATCAATTTAATTTTGAGGACATTAATTTTTTTTTTTTTTTTTTTTTGAGAAAGGATCTCTCTCTCTCTCTCTGTTACCCAGGCTGGAGTGCAGTGGCACCATCATAGCTCACTGCAGCCTTGAACTCCTGGACTCAAGCAGTTCTCTTGCCTCACCCTCCCAAGTACCTGGGACTACAGGCACGTGCCACCACACCTGGCTAATGTTTGTTTCTTTAAAAGTTTTTTGGCCGGGCTCACTGTCTCATGCCTGTAATCTAGCACTTTGGGAGCCCAAAAGGAGATCAAGTAGGATCTCTTGAGCCCAGAAATTCAAGACCAGCCTGGGCGACATACTAAGACCCCTATCTCCACAAAAAAATTAAAAATTAGCTGGGTATAATGGTGTGTGCTTGTAGTCCCAGATACTGGGAAGATTGAAGTGGAAGGATCGCTTGAGCCTGGGAAGTCAAGGCTGCAGTGAGGCTTGGTTGTGCCACTGCATTCCAGCCTAGGTAATATTGTGAGACCCTGTCTCAAAAAATAAAATATTTTTGTAGAGACAAGGTCTTGAACTCCTGGCCTCAATACATCCTCTTGCCTTAGCCTCCCAAAGTGCTGTGATTACAGGAGTGAGCTGCTATATCTGGCCTGAGGACACTAATTTTTAATTTGATTGGAAATTTAGGATTTAGTTCAGTTTTTTTCTCCCTTAAGTATCTCAGTGTGTAATCTGTTAATTACCTACCTTTTTGTCCCTTCTGAAATACTTGATTTAGGCCATGGCCCAAAAGGAAGACATGGAAGAGAGAATCACTACTCTTGAAAAACGCTACCTCGCTGCACAGCGTGAAGCCACGTCTGTGCATGACCTCAATGATAAACTTGAAAATGAAATTGCAAATAAAGATTCTATGCATCGACAGGTAATGGATTTTATCAACCTTTGTCTGGCTTCAGTTAATTATTAATGAAGTTAAAGACCCTTTTACTCTCACTTTTGAAAATGTTGGAAATCAAGTTCAAATAAAACATTTTTATGACCTTAGAATATTATGTTCAAGATGTGGGAGTTCAGTTTACAGGTTTTGATTACGTAGGATTTGATTTAACCATTTTATGGCGCTACCGTCCTCAACTTTTTCCTTTGTTTTAATTAAAAGTTACTGCTTGTTAGCATTTTTACCAAAGGAGCAGAGAGTGGCAAAGAACTTTAAGGTAATTGGCTTTTTGTTACTAAGTGGGAACAGCATGCTAAATGAATAGTACAAGAAATGAAGTCTTGGTCAGGCGCAGTGGCTCATGCCTGTCATCCTAACACTTTGGGAGGCTGAGTGGGGAAGATCGCTTTAGCCCAGGAATGTGAAAACAGCCTGGGCAACATAGCAAGATGCTGTCTCTACAGAAAATTTAAAAAGCAGTTAGCTGGGCATGGTGGCATGTGCCTGTAGCCCTAGCTACCCAGGAGGCTAAGGAGGGAGGATGGCTTGAGCCCTGGAGTTCAAGGCTTCAGTGTGCTGTGATCGCACCACTGCCCAGACCACAGAACAAGACCCCATCTCTAATAACAAAAGCAATGAAGTCTCTAGTAAGAAATGTGTCTCCTATGGTTTAGTAAACCATACTTAACTCATGTAAGAGTACCACTACACTCCAGCCTGTGTGACCAAAAAAAAAAAGCTGCTTAGAAGTTATTTAGGAAAAGCAAATACTTTGGCAAGAGGTGTTTTGCACATTGAAATCAAGCCCAGGAGAGTGGGCGTGTACTGCTGACAGCAAGTAAAACCTAACCCAGGCCGGGCACAGTGGCACACACCTGTAATTCCAGCACTTTGGGAGGCTGAGGCAGGTGGATCACTTGAGGTTGGGAGTTCAAGACCAGCCTGGCCAACATGCTGAAGCCCTGTCTCTAGTAAAAGTGCAAAAATTAGCTAGGCATGATGGCACACACCTGTAATCACAGCTACTCAGGAGAATTGCTTAAACTTGGGAGGCAGAGGTTGCAGTGAGCTGAGATTGTTCCACTTCACTCCAGCCTGGGTGACAGAGGGAGACTCTGTCCCCCCACCCAAAAAAAAAACAAAAAACCTGACCCAGAAGCAATTACCAGCACTGTAGCTCTTCTATCATGACTGTCTTACTGTACCTGCATTTCAGTTTGTTTCAGCCTATTACAAACTGATACAGCTAGATGATTAGCTGCATTTTGATGCTTTGCTCTCATTTTATAGACTGAAGATAAAAACCGCCAGTTACAGGAGCGCTTGGAATTGGCAGAGCAAAAGCTGCAACAGACCCTGAGGAAGGCGGAGACGCTTCCCGAAGTGGAGGCAGAGCTGGCTCAGAGGGTGGCAGCGCTTTCCAAGGTGGTACTATGAGCTTAGTTCTGGTTCGGCTGCCAGGCCTGTGACTGTGCCTTGTCTGTGTACCTTGTTTGTCATTGTTCTTAATACATCAGTGCACTAAATCCATGGAAGAGCACGGATTTGGTTTGAGTGCTCTTTCATCTAAGATTGGAACACTCTGTAAATGCCAGACATGATCCTTTTATCCCGAAGTCTCCCTTGGTTTTATTTGTCCTGGTGTGTGCTGTTTGTCCACAGCATGTGTGATCTAAGAGTTTCTGCTTCTTAGAATTGTTATAAGTCACCAGCCGAAGCATAGGATGGAAGCCTCTGTAAAAGAAGGGTAGTTTTTCCTCAGAAATAGGAAGATGGCATTTTTTTAAAAACACCATCGAGATAAATTTTAATAAACACATTTTTAAGTAATTTCATTATTTTGAAATTACTTAAAAATATGTTTTTAAAAGTAGTATTTATTCATTTGTTCAACAACTGTTGACTAGGCATATGCAAGGCACAGTCCCTCCCATTTCTCACCATTCATGGAGGAAGAGCTAAAGAGGCAGATGCTGTCATAGGTCCTGGGATCGGCGAGGACCAGGGAGCTCAGCACTGGGCAAACCCCCAGCCTTCCCAGGCGTGGGGAGCCTAGCACTGCAGCTCCAGGCAAGTGAGCAGCAGGAGCCAAGGCCCCTCCTGGGCAGTCATCCTGACTCTCCTGGCTCAAGCTTTTCAAGCTGCTGGGGAGGGTGTCCTGGACCATTCAGATGGTTTTAGGGCTCACAGACCTGTTCCTTCTAGCAAGTTTGTTGCTAAGAGCTGTAAGAGAACCTTTCCTCCCACTTCATGATCTGCTTTTAAAGTCTCAATTTCTTTTCTCCCCTTTTATCTTTCCTGTCCCTTGTTGGCTTTGTAGTCTGACCTTTTGTCTTCTGGGAGCTCTGCTGCTAAGGAAGCTAAACTGTTGGAACTTACTTCCAAGCTTAGGAAGGTAGAATGGGTGCACTGCTCCTTGCTTGTGCTTGCCACTGCTTGCTGCTTTCCATGCTGACTAACCAGAAGCAGTCAAAGGATGGGGAGAATCACGAATCCATTGAGATTGGGCATAGGGGTTGTGGGGAAGCACCCAGTCAGTCGTCAGCAGCAGCCATGCTTCAGAATCACCAACACAAGAGGGCTAGCCACCTCACGGCCCAGCACGTAAGCCCCATAGGCTTTGTTGATGGATGCGACCCATTTAGTATGGTGGAGCAGTCTTCACGGCCCAGCACGTGAAGCCCCATAGGCTGTGTTGATGGATGCGAGTACGTGCTTTCCATTTAGAATGGCGGAGCAGTCCACGCAGAGCATGTTCCGCCTGTTTGCCACTGCAGTAGTATGCAGCATGTCACTGATGAAGTGTAAGGATAAGGTCAGCTGATGCTGTTTCTGCTGACAGGCTGAAGAGAGACACGGCAACATTGAAGAAAGGTTACGACAGATGGAAGCACAGTTGGAGGAGAAGAATCAAGAACTGCAGCGGGTGAGCATTGAGCCTGGAGGGCGGGAGCACCGAGCTGGGGGCTGCAAGGGCATTGCTCAGGCTGTGGGGAGCTCAGGGCCTCCCACCCCCGACCGAGATGTTGGTTCTCCAGCTCAATTCTGGTCGAGTGCATTTGTTTTGCGCCCTCATCTGTGAGTTGTCCGCTCATGTGTACATCCCACACAGTGGCAGTTTTCAGTCTGTATTGGAAGGTGTGGAAGAAATTTGAGCTCATAGGCAGTACTTGAGGGGGTAGATTAGATCCTCGTGTCCAAAATGCTTCTCGCTTGTTAAGTCTAGCAGCCTATCAGGGGAACTGCTCTAAGTACCTGTGGCACCATCATGGGGACCCCCTCAAAATGTAGAGGCAGGCCCATTGTCCTGGATGACTAGTCTACTTGCTTAGAATGTGGCACTGAAGTCCCAAATGCAGATCAGAGGCCTGACTTCTGTCCCAAGTTAAAATACTCCAAACATAATGGTGTGTTGGAATGAATATTTCTGAGCAAGAGCAACGCTATAATTGAGTTACAGTAAAAAGCATTAGGAAAGAGTGTGGCAGTAGAGGCTCCTGTCCGTTGAGTCTAAGATCGTTTTTCTGGAAGAGTTGTGCACATGTCAATATGGAACATCCAGGAAAAAGTTATAGCAAGAGCAGTCCCAGGGCCAGCTGGCACCAGGCCTGGGGTTTGGGGTGGATTTCCCTTTAACAAGTAGGTGGAGAAAGGAAGCATGCAGCATCAAATTGCAGAACCCTTGCACCCCAACATCAGCCCACTTTATAACATTAATTTAAGGCTACTAGATTTTGTTTTCACCAGAAATCTGTATTCTTGGCCATGCCCTGCAGAGAGTCAAATGAGCTTCTGGGGAATGATGATTCTGACTCCCAGTGAGAGGGTGCACGTTAGGAAGTCTCCACCTCCCCTTCCACAGTGCACACTCATGCACGCAGACACAGCACTGAACTTTAAGCTGTGTTCTTTAAAAATTACTTAAATGCTGACAGAAAATAAGCACAAGGAAGGATACTGTATCTTTCCTTAGAAAAGTATGAGATACCCTGTATGCCACATGATGTGCTGGGCCCTTTCAGGTAATGATAGTTGCTACATGTTAGACCTTATGAGGAAAGGAGAGGTCACTACCCATGTCTTTCCAGTGCAGAGATTGGTGCACGGGGGTTGAATGCTCTGCTGACTCCCGTGGTGCGGCCTCGTGGCTTTCTCCTCCTGCCTGGGCAGCATGACTCGAGTGCACGTCGTAACCCTGTGCCACCGCCCCTGCCTGGGAGGAGCCCCCTGAGCACTACAAGCGCACTTGGATGATGAGGGCATGGAGGTGCCACCTGGACGGGTGCCACCTACTACACTTCCTGTCCCCTTCTGCCTGTCATTTGTGTTCATTGAGGAGCGAGAAACAAAGGTTTTGTGAACTTGATTATGGTTTTATAAAATACAGACATGTCAGTTTTATTATTACATATTAAAATTACTTAAGATAATTATTTAAATTTTTTGAATATAAATTTCCATTATGAGAAATTTAAGCAGTGTAGAGGTATAAAGAAAAAATATGAAAGTCTGTCTAGCTCTACTAATTTCTTTTTTCAAAACAAATTTTTAAACTTTTTTGCTTTGTAAATTAAATTCACCCTTCCTCCCCAAGTCCAGGCCCAAGCTTTTATTTATACAAAGGGAAATTCCTCTACCAGCGTGGAGACAGGCTGATCCCCTTAAATATCTGACAGTTAACAACTAGTGACATTCCTGAGGAGTCCTGTAGCAGGAGCAGTGGGACCTTCCAGTTAATGATCTCTCCAAGACTTGTCCTGTGTTCCCCATGTCCATGAGTCGGTTCTGGTCACCATGCAAAAGCCCACTCAAGATGGCAAATGAGGGAGGGGTGGGCACATGTGGGGTTCACCTGGTTGGTCCTTGTGCTTTTAAAATAGTGATCGTGCATTTACGTGAGGTTTATAAGTCTTTGTTTCTCTTGCTTTAGGCAAGGCAAAGAGAAAAAATGAACGAAGAACATAATAAACGTTTATCAGACACTGTTGACAAGCTGCTTTCAGAATCTAATGAGAGGCTTCAACTTCATCTTAAAGAGAGAATGGCTGCTTTGGAAGATAAGGTAGGATAGATAACATGGACGTCCCTGGAGCTTTCCCACCCTCCACCAAAAGACTGCTCATCTGCCCCTGAGCAGGCGTGTGTAGGAATTCCCGAAAATGGGAATTATTCTTTAAAGTGGAAAAGGTACACACAGCTATCCAGTCACTGAATTAACTGATTGTTTGCCATGGCCATGCCCCATTTGCATGTATGGGAAGTTGTTTATCATTCTTATTCTCTAGAATGGGAGTAGGTAAGTGATTTTTATAAAGGGCCAGATAGTAAATATTTTAGGCTTTTAGTAATTATGAGTAATGAAATAATTGTATGCCAATCAAGTAATTAGCACAAAAGCAGCCATAAAGTAACATGTAAATGAATGGGCGTGGTTATGTTCCAATAAAATTAATTTGCAGAAACAAGCAGTGGGCTGGATTTGGCTGTTAGGTCCTAGTTTGCCAGCCCCTACACTAGAATCATTTTTGGGCCCCACCCTCACCCCTTTATTGTTCATGGATTAGAAGTTAACTTCTGGCTGGGCGAGGTGGTCCATGCCTATAATCCCAGCACTTTGTGAGGCCAAGGCAGGCAGATCAGTTCAGGCCAGGAGTTCGAGATCAGCCTGGCCAATATGACCAAATCCTGTCTCTACTATTAAAGTACAAAAATTAACAAGGCCTGGGGGCACCTGCCTGTAGTCCCAGCTACTCAAGAGGCTAAGGCATGAAAATCCCTTGGAGGTGGAGGTTGCAGTGAGCCAAGATAGTGCCACTGTACTTCAGTCTGTGTGACAAAGCAAGATCCTGTCTCAAAAAAGAAAAAGAAAAGTTTCTGTCTTGTTTATAAACAGGACACTTAGGGAGTATCGTGTACTAGAAAGGGTTCAATCAACTGAAACCAAATAAATATTCCAATCTCTACCTTCATTCTTTTTCATTTGATTTGGAAAAAGTTTAAGCCTGGACTCTGAGTACTCTCATCATGGAAACAGAGCCAAGGGATATCCTAGAATTTGTGTCAGAGAAGCTCTGATGAGCAGCAGCTGGATTCCAATTTGATAAAGCCTGTCCTGACTGCAGTGTCCCTAGAGATGAGGCCCAGAAACTGCCCTGAGATTGGCTGTTAGGACTGGGGTCCTGCTCATCTCAGAGACTAATGATTCCTGCTCATTGCATGACACGTTTATTTACACGGTGCTGACTATGGAGGACAGCACCATGTGGTTTCCAGAGACCACATAGTGTCACTATCCCACTCACCTCCTTGATCAGTGGGTCAGCCATAACAGAGCAGTGTTTTTTATCTTTGATTTTAGTTATACATTTGAAACTTAAATTCAGGTTTCCGAAGTGATCAGGGAATTATAAAGCCTAAAAGTTAGTATAAGCCAGTTTAACTGGTTAAAATGAACTTGCACCATGAACTTGACATACCTATATTTAGAAAGTTGAGTCAGTGAGGAGTAGATGTTACATTAGTAAGACACATGATGAGAAGGTGTCGCAGCCTCACAGTCTAACTCTGGGACTATAGCAGTGCTTGCTGGTTGTGCTTGCTGGTGTGCTTGCTGGTGTGCTCTTCTGCTCCGTTCCCTTTCTGTGGCACTTTATTTTTATTTTTTAACAAATACAGCTATGCTATGTATTTAAATGGGACATTTTTAAGAAACACTAAAGGACTATCTGTCTTTTTCAGAATTCTCTACTAAGAGAAGTTGAGAATGCAAAAAAGCAATTAGAAGAAACGCAACATGATAAGGTACTGAAATCTTCTCTAAATCCATTAAGAGCTGAGTGAACTGAGTTGATGATGATGATAGTTACTATAGGTGTCTGGCAGAGTGGATATAAACTTGGTTTGTGGCTCTCAGAGTCCACTGCTATAAGTTTCTAGGCTTGTATGTTGATTGCCTTTGTATTTCAGGTGTATTTTGAGTCTGGCTATGCATATGGTTCAGAAATTCGGAGTCCTTGCTGGGTTTATTTGAAGCTAAAATATTAGCATCAATGACAGTACTATCCACCAGAAATATAACATGAGCTGCATATGTAATGTTTACATTTCTAATAGTCACATTTTAGAAAGTAAAAAAAAAAAAAAATTAGGTAAAATCTATTTTACTTAATTCAGTATATCTAAAATGTTACTGTTTCATAATGTGTTAATACAAACATAAATGAGCTACTTTACATTCTTTTTCTGCTGTGTATTTCATAGTCACAGCACATCCCCATTTGGACTAACCCATTGCAAGGGCTCACTAGCCACATGTGGCCAGTATTGAATAGCACAGCTCTAGAAATGAGATCAAGTGTACCCATGACACAGGGATGAATGCATACTTGATACTTGATGTGAGACAACCACAATACAGAGACGCACAGGAGAAAGTGAATATTGTTCCCCTTTGCCCCTAAAAGAGTCTGCTTCTCTGCAAAACTAATAATTGTTAATGGTTTGGTGTTTATCCTCTTAAAAGCTTTTCTATGACTAAGACACAGCTTTTCATTCATTAGGGCTTACAAAGTTAATATGGTAGTCTGAGTGTTTATGTTTACTTCAGTACTCTGGGAGAAAATTTTCTCAGAATTAAAGTGTTTGGTATTTGTGACTGCTGGTTTATCCTCTTATGGTTATGCTCAACATCTGAGCACATTTGATGCAGGTGGTTTTAAAATCTGAAAGAGAGAGCAGTAATGTAAGTTTTTTGCTGTTTTGTAGGATCAGCTTGTCCTAAACATTGAAGCATTGAGGGCTGAACTAGACCAGATGAGACTAAGAGGTGCTTCACTTCATCATGGGTATGGTATTAACCAGTGAGCAGCCGTGTTGTCAGCCCCTGTTGTCTGTATACAAGGGCAGGCCTGTTTCTAGCTGTGTGGGCAGCCTAACTGGATGTGTCTGGTGGTGTGACCTCAAGGAGCCTGTAGCTTAGTAGGCTGCAAGAGAGAAGAGTCAAATAACCCAAAGCTTAGAGCTCGGTACTGAGGAGACACATCATTGGCAAAACTCAAAAATACAGGCAGAGTTTTGGAAGGTGGGGAGTGATGAACTAATATTTGGATATAGTAATTTAGGTGCCCGGCAGAGTGTGACACTGCTGATGTAAGAGCAGGATGACAGATCCCCAGATCTCACACACAGTTGCTGGCACGGGTGGACAGTTGCAGAGCAGTTGAGGGCCAGCAGTGAAGCATGGCTGTTTTTCGTCAGCCCTGGGAAAGTGGAGCAGAAATGCAGAGCCGGACACCTGGACCCAAGGAGAGGTCTCAGGGGATCCGAGTCTCTCCCATCCTCGACAGCTGGGCTCCTTGTGGCTCATCTCCATGGCCGTCTGCACAGCTTTTCCTGGAGAGCTTTCCACCTGGTAGAGCTAAGAGAGTAAACTGTTGGCCTGGAGTGAGTAACATATAGCTCTTGGGGCAGGCAAGAGCCGTGCCCTCCCTGGAGACCTTTTCCAAATGGTTAGCTTCTGCCTTGACTGAGAGTCAGGGTTTACTTCTTTTTCTTCTAATCATGAGCATTCTTGTTTTTTATGTTTCAGCCGACCCCACTTGGGCAGTGTCCCAGATTTCAGGTTCCCCATGGCAGACGGCCACACGGACTCCTACAGCAGCAGCTCGGTGCTGCGGCGCCCCCAGAAAGGCCGTCTGGCTGCCCTTCGAGATGAGCCTTCCAAGGCAAGGTCTTTGTGTGAGATCCCTCTGCTTATGTGAATGTTCCCTACTTACCCTGTGCTTTTGAGACTGCTTTGGAATAAAAATGTTGATAGGTCATTACTTTCTTGCCCTCCCCTCATTTTCTATTTTCTGGCTAAGAGTTTAGCTTTTAGAGCATTTTTTTAAAATAGGGTTTTTTGGTTTTTGGGTTTTTTTTTTTTTTTTGTATTTTTTAGCAGTAGGGTCTCTGTTGCCTAAGCTGGTCCTGAACTCCTGGCCTCAAGCAGTCCTCTTGCCTTGGCCTCCCAAAGTGCTGGGATTATTGGTGTGAACCACTGTGCCTGGCCTCTGCAGTTCTTTTTTCTCTTTTAATAGAAATTCTTATAAAAATACAGTCACTTTTAAATACAATGATAATAAGTATGGATTTAAAGTAGTGATTAAAAATAAATGAGTAGGCCGGGCACAGGTGGCTCACAGCTGTAATCTCAGCACTTTGGGAGGCTGAGGTGGGTAGATCACCTGAGGTCAGGAGTTTGAGACCAGTGTGGTCAACATGCTGAAACCCTGTCTCTACTAAAAATACAAAAAATTCTTTGGGAGGCTGAGGCGGGTGGATCACGAGGTCAAGAGATCGAGACCATCCTGGTCAACATAGTGAAACCCCGTGTCTACTAAAAATACAAAAAATTAGCTGGGCATGGTGGCGCGTGCCTGTAATCCCAGCTACTCAGGAGGCGGAGGCAGGAGAATCGCCTGAACCCAGGAGGCGGAGGTTGCAGTGAGCCGAGATCGTGCCATTGCACTCCAGCCTGGGTAACAAGAGCGAAACTCCGTCTCAAAAAAAAAATACAAAAAATTAGCCAGACATGGTGGCAGGTGCCTATAATCCCAGCTATTTGGGAGTTTGAAGCAGGGGAATTGCTTGAACCCTGGAGGCGGAGGTTGCAGTGAGCCTAGAAAGCGCCATTGCCCTTCAGCCTGGGCAACAAGAGTGAAACTCTGTTGCAAAAAATAAAATAAAAAAGTAGCTGGGTGCATTGCCTCACACCTGTAATCCCAGTGCTTTGGAGGATCACCTGAAGCCAGGAGCTTGAGCCCAGCTTGGGCAACATAGGGAAACCCCTGTCTCTATTTAAAAAAAAATTAGCTGGGTGTGGTACTGTGTACCTATAGTGCCAGCTACTCAGGAGGCTGAGACAGAAGGATCCTTTGAGCCCGGGAGATTGAGACCAGCCTGGGCAACATAGTAGAACCCTGTCTCTACAAATAAATTAGCAGCTGGGCGAGTGGCTCACGCCTGTAACCCCAGCACTTTAGGAGGCCGAGGCGGGCAGATGACAAGGTCAGGAGTTCAAGACCAGTCTGGCCAACATAGTGAACCCCATCTCTACTAAAAATACAAAACATTAGCCAGGAGTGGTGATGTGCTGTGCCTGTAATCCCAGCTACTCAGGAGGCTGAGGCAGGAGAATTGCATGAACCTGGGAGGCAGAGGTTGCAATGAGCCAAGATTGTGCACTCCAGCCCAGCAACCTGAGCAAAGATGCAAGACTCCATCTCAAAGAAAAAAAAAGCTGTTCATGGTGGCATGCACCTGTAGTCCCAGCTACTCTGGGGGCTGGAGTCGAAGGATCTTTTGAGCCCGGGAAGTCAAGGCTATGGTGAGCTATGATTGCACCACTGCACTCTAGCTTGGGCAACAGAATAAGACCCTGTTTCTAAAAAATAAAAGAAGTAAATGAATACATATATTCATCATTTAGTGAAAAGAATTCAACTTTGAACGTTTAAATACCTTCTTACTTTGTTTACCTGCGTGTGTTTTGAAACGCCTAAGTATAATTTTAGCCTGCATGTTCACTGAACAGCTAGTTTGGTCCAGGCCCCATTACAGAGCTGTATAGACCTAGGGCTGCAGCAGTGTGTAGTAAAACAGGAGGAATACCTGCATCCCAGAAGACACAAGCAGTCCACAGATAAAGTCTAGTAGTGTGTGTATGTAACCAATCACTATGGAGCTCAGTGGCTTAAAACAGTGAACATTTCGTAGTTCATAACTCCTGTGAGCCCAGGAGCAGCAGAGCAGGACAGTCCTGGTTCTGTCTGGCAAGGCTGCAGCCACAGAAAGACCCAACTGGGGCAGGAGGCCTCGGGGCCATCACCCACTTGGACCTGGCCACAGGACTGCTCTAGGGTCCTTGCATTGTGATACAAGCAGCCCATACTCTAGGAGAGGGCAAGAAGGAAGTCCTACAGCCTTTCCAGTCCTGGTCTTAAATTCCACAGCCTTCACTTCCTCTCTATTCTGTTCATTTGAGTGAGGTGCTAAGTCTTGCCCACATTCAGGGTTTGGGGTGAGAATCATCCTCCACCTCTTAAAGGGATGAGTGTGTTTGTGGATATATTTCTAAACCACCCCATTATGTCAGATAGTAATAAGCACAGAAGTGGGACTTGGGGTGTAGAGTAAGGAGGGGAATATGAATTTTAATAGGGAGGCCAAGGAGACGGTATGGGGAGGGTGATGTCTGAGCAGGGACATGAAGGAAGAAGGAGAAGGAGCATGTGGAGGGCATTCAGTGTATTGTTATGGAGCACCAACAAGACCTACTGAAGGATGGGATCCAGGGTGACAAGGAAAGAGACGAGTCAGAGGTGACTCCAACGGTTTGGACTTGAACTGCTGGAAGGATGGAGTCTGTTTCCTGAGATGAGGAAGACTTGGCTTGGGGGGGACCAGGAATTGAGCCAGGGCCATGTTCAGGTGGACAGGACTATCAGCTGTCTGGGGTGGTGGCAGGTTGGCTGTTGAATATTCCAGTCTGGAACCCAAGAAAGAAACCTATAACTAGAGATGAAGATTGAAGCGTTTTGGGGTGTATTGGACATATGGATGGTATTGAGAAACGTGAGACAAGATGACGTCACCCCATGGATGCCTGTGGATGGAGACAAGGCACAAGAATGGAGCTCTGGGACACTCCAAGACCATCGGTGGGGAGACTGGGAAGGAATGAGACGAGGCATGACCAGCGAGGGATAGGGTCCTAGGACCAAGTGGGCAGAGTGCTCAGGGAAGAGAGGAGAGCAGCGGAGCCCAACTTACTGATGGGCCAGGTCAGGTGGGAGATGGGACCAAGGGACAGCTAGTGGCCTTAGTAATGGGGAGCACATTGGAACTGCCATAGAATAGCCCTGCTGGTGGGGAAGTAAGTGCTCAACGCTGGCCTGCAGCAAGGTCTGGAGAAGTGGGGAGAGGCAGACAGAATGGAGGCGGCTCACTGGGATCTTTTACTCTAGTTGGGAGCAGAGCAGTGGAGGGGTAGGTGAAAAGAGGCCCGGGTGGGGTGGGGGGAAAGGCCTTGGTTTCTGCTGTGGTGTTTTAAGGTGAGTTAGGGGAGAAAATGTCCTTGTGCTAATGGGATGAGCCAGTGGAACTTGCTTACCCAGAGAGGGAGCTGTGATGGCCGGAGATCCGGGTGTGAGCCAGGGCTTGAGGCTGCTGCCCAGCAGGTGGAGCTGGCCTCAGAGAGGAGGAAGGCCAAGTGCAGGCTTTGGTTTTGTCTCTATGAAATGGGAAGGTCACCGGCTGGAAGTGAGAATGGGAGAAGAGGTGTTGAGGGCTTGAAGAGTGAGGCAGCATGAAAGAATCACACGTGGGGGGATTGCGTAGATCCCGGCACACA
Organism: Aotus nancymaae; assembly: GCF_030222135.1. NCBI lineage: Eukaryota > Metazoa > Chordata > Mammalia > Primates > Aotidae > Aotus > Aotus nancymaae. The sequence goes on along the minus strand of NW_026988521.1, from coordinate 4,871,598 downwards.
CTTTCCCTGTGCATTCTGATGACACATGTGATGCCTCAGTCAGACATGGTCGCTCAGCACAGAGCTGCTCATGCCGTACATGCTGCAGTTCTCGGAGCTTGCCCTCGGTTCTCTCGGTTGCTGCTGCCCTCCTTTCCTCGTTTCGGGCTCCAGAGCGCCAGACTCAGGAAGGGCAGGATGTGGACACACAGGTTGGTTAGAGGGTACTCGGAAACACTTATAAAATTTACAGCAACTGAGTGAAACCAGTTGATACGAATTTAAATATTTTTTGTAACTTTCTAGTAGCACGTCTAATTGGAGCAAAGAAACTTTTTTTTATTGATCCATGTTAGATATGCTTATTTGGGGGATGTATGTGATAATTTGATACATTCATATAATTAAATCAGAGTAATTGGGATACCCATCACCTTACGTATTTCTCTTTTCTTTACACTAGGAACATTCACATTATTCTCTTGCAGCTATTTTGAAATGTATACCTATTTTATTTATTTATTTTTTTTAAGCAGAGTCTCTCTGTCGCCCAGGCTGGAGTGCAGTGGCACAACCCCGGCTAACTGCAACTTCCACCTCCTACATTCAAGCAATTCTCCTGCCTCGGCCTCCTGAGTAGCTGGGATTACAGGCATGAGCCACTACGGCTGGCTAATTTTGGTATTTTTAGTAGAGATGGGGTTTTGCCATGCTGGCCAGGTTGGTCTCAAACTCCTGACCTCAGGTGATCCACCCACCTCAGCCTCCCAAAATGCTGGGTTTACAGGCGTGTGCCGCCACACCCGGCCTGTATCACCTAGTAGTGTTAACTCTAGTCACCCTGCTCTCCAACACCAGGCCTTATTTGTTCTAAGTGTGTAATTGAAGCCATTGATCAGCCTTTCTTCATCTTCCCCTTCCCTACCCTTTCTGGCTGGTTTTCGGTTTTTGTTTGTAACTGTCGTCTCCCAGTTATGTATTTTGTCATGGGAATGCCACGTGTCCATGTTAGGGTGTCAGTATAACAAGGGTCCAAGGAATGGATCGTTGCCCTCCCCAATTTCTTAAATACTGCTTGCTTTGGCCGGGTGTGGTGGCTCACGCCTGTAATCCAAGAACTTTGGAGGCCAAGGCGGGCGGATCACCTGAGGTCGGGAGTTCAAGACCAGCCTGACCAACATGGTGAAACCCCGTCTTAAAAAAAAAAAAAAAAAAAAATACTGCTTGCTTCATGTCACCACCTTATAAACCTGGCCCATCTTTCTAAAATCTTTTGGGCTTTCATTTACATTTCTAAATTTCTGGTAAGTTTCTAAATTTAAGTTTCTACAACTAATGTTGTTACTTTATCTGCTGAGATTTGGTTTTCTTGTTTATAGGTACAGACTCTTAATGAGCAGGATTGGGAACGTGCCCAGCAAGCTAGTGTCTTGGCAAATGTAGCACAAGCATTTGAGAGTGATGCTGACGTGTCTGATGGTGAAGATGACAGGGACACTCTCCTCAGCTCAGTTGACCTGCTGTCGCCCAGCGGGCAGGCCGACGCGCACACGCTAGCCATGATGCTTCAGGAGCAGCTGGATGCTATCAACAAAGAGATCAGGTGTGTGTGGCCATGCAGGACACGCTCCACATGCATGGGTGTCTCTGAGGAATCTCATCCTGCCTCGAAAAGCCTGGATCACATACTGTTAACATTTTCTAAGTGTTCCAAAATAATAGAACTTACTTAACTTCTGTTTTAAGAACTTTAAGTTCTGAAATTGCCCTTGAATATAAAATTCAGGTAACCTGGGCACTCTCCCCACAGTCACGGCACTGGCACCTTTGCGTAGGACATTGTGGGACCTGAGAGGTGTTCAGTCCGTCCCCTGAGAACCTCAGCACATAGCAGGAGGGCACTGGAGGGGCTCTGGACCTGTCCGGCTCCTACCGCTGTCCTGAAGGCTGCACTTGGAAGGCTACGTGAGCTGAGCACACATCTGGAGGAGGCTGTTGGGCCTGCCTCCCTGACCTGGAGTGCAGATGAAAGGTGCACGGTGGTGGGCTGGGAAGAGATGGTGAAGTGAAGCCTGCCTTGGTTGAGCAGCAATGGATGCCTCCACAGGCCAGGGCCACTCACTAGAAAGACCAGCACTCAGACTGCCTGCACGCTGGAGCGGGCGCACATGGTGGGAAGGGAGAGGGAAGGCTGCTTATCAACCCCCTTCTGGCTGAGCGCCCCTCCTTGACCCTGAACCCGGCTATGTGTGCAGCCCCCTGCACAGAAGAGGCTGTGTATAGTGCGTCCATCCGACCCTTAACGTGCTCGGGTCCCGTCACACAGTGGCCTGGACAGAACACGGGAGTTTTCAGGCATGCGTGCTCCACCCCAGTGTGCCGTTCCCTGTGTGCAGTTCATATGGACAGCCAGTGCTCAGAGGGGGTGTGTTTGAATCTTCTTAGTCTTATCAGTATTTTAAAGGGTTTTTCTTTAGCAACTTTAGCAGTTATAATACAAAATTTACAAAACAGGGCCAACTGTAGAATGGAATCCAAGAGTTACCTTTATGTTGATGAAGAGACAGGTAACCCTTGCCCACGCTGGCTTGGCCTAGGGACACAGCAGTGCGAACAGGGAGTACCTGGGATCTACCCTCGGCCCCTGGCGTGACGTGGCCACCTGGCTATCCTGAATCCAAGTGAGGAGCAGCTGTGTGCATAGAGTCACATGGCAGGTCTGGGTGGGCTGCTGCCAGGATGTGGTTCTGAAGTTTACGTGGGTGGAGGTGCCTGTCCTGATCAGAGAGAACAGGAGGTAACGAAGACAAGGTTAAGAAAAACATCAACAAGAGCTATATTACTCCAGCTTTGTTTAGATTAAAAAGAAAAAAAAAATAGGGCTGTACGTTTTGAAGTAAGAAGTTGGTGTGCCGCCTATGTTTTTGATTTTATACACTCATATTTTTTGTGCCACGTTTAAAACTGGTGAAGAGGGCCCCTCCCTGCAGCAGTCTGTTGCCAAGCATGGGGGCCCTTTTAAGAGGAGGTGCAAAATAATGAATGTGATAAGACATTCAGAGAGATAGTCTTTCCTCGTCATGATGGGAGCTGTGAAAGGATTATCTACCTTTAGTTCTTATTTTTTATGATGTATTGCTAGATAAAAGTCCTTTCTCTTTATGCAGAAAGTTGACCTGGTGTAAATGTTCTGTTCACTGACTTGTGGATTTTCTTCTGTTAATAATGATCAAAAAGCACTTTTCTTAGAAATGTAAGTAGAACTTTAATTGGAATGCTTGTTGCAGGGTTTCTATATTTTAATACCAGAATAATTATTATTGGCACAGTCAGATATTGAAACTGCTGTTTAGTGGTCCATGACACTCTAGAATAAAAAAGCATTAATCTTGAATTCCAAATTAATGTAGCATGGCTGGCATGAATCCAGAAATTTAGATAAGGATGGTAGAGAATCCCATCACATGACACTGTGGTTCAAATTTAAACTAAAAACCAACTCAGTATTTTCTTTTTTTTTAATTTTTGTATATATATAAAATATATAAATTTTAAAAATTTAATTTATGTTTATTTATATATATATAAATTCAAAAAAATATTGAACTACAAATATTATATATATTCTATTGTAATTTAGGTTCTAGGGTACATGTGCAGAACATGCAGGATTGTTGCATAGGTACATACATGGCAATGTGGTTTGCTGCCTCCATCCCTGTCGCCTATATCTGGCATTTCTCCCCATGTTATCCCTCCCCAACCTCCCTACCCTCCACTGTTCCTCTTCTAGTCCCTCCCAACAGACCCCAGTGTGTGATGCTCCCCTTCCTATGTCCATGTGTTCTCATTGTTCAACACCCGCCTATGAGTGAAAACATGTGATGTTTTATTTTCTGTTCTTATGTCGGTTTGCTGAGAATGATGGTTTCCAGATTCATCCATGTCCCTATGAAGGACACAAACTCATCATTTTTTATGGCTGCATAGTATTCCATGGTGTATATGTGCCACATTTTCCTTGTCCAGTCTATCATCAGTGGGCATTTGGGTTGGTTCCAGGTCTTTGCTATTGTAAACAGTGCCGCAGTGAACATACGTGTGCATGTGTCTTTATAATAGAACGATTTATAATCCTTTGGATATATACCCAGTAATGGGATTGCTGGGTCAAGTGGAATTTCTATTTCTAGGTCCTTGAGGCATCGCCACACTGTCTTCCACAATGGTTGAACTGATTTACACTCCCACCAACAGTGTAAAAGTGTTCCTGTTTCTCCACATCCTCTCCAGCATCTGTTGTCTCCAGATTTTTTAAAGATCGCCATTCTAACTGGCGTGAGATGGCATCTCAATGTGGTTTTGATTTGCATCTCTAATGGCCAGTGATGATGTGCATTTTTTCATATGTTTGTTGGCCTCATATATGTCTTCTTTTGAAAAGTATCTATTCATGTCCTTTGCCCACTTTTGAATGGGTTTGTTTGTTTTTTTCTTGTAAATCTGTTTTAGTTCTTTGTAGATTGTGCATATTAGCCCTTTGTCAGATGAGTAGATTGCAAAAATTTTTTCCCATTCTGTTGGTTGCCAATTCACTCTAACGATTGTTTCTTTTGCTGGGCAGAAGCTCTGAAGTTTAATTAGATCCCATTTGTCTATTTTGGCTTTTGTTGCCAATGCTTTTGGTGTTTCAGTCATGAAGTTCTTGCCTGTACCGATGTCCTGAATGGTTTTGCCTAGGTTTTCTTCTACAGTTTTGATGGTGTTAGGTCTTATGTTTAAGTCTTTAATCCATCTGGAGTTAATTTTAGTGTAAGGTGCCAGGAAGGGGTCCAGTTTCTTCTTTCTGCACATGGCTAGTCAGTTTTCCCAATATAATTTATTAAACAGGGAATCCTTTCCTCATTGCTTGTTTTTGTCAGGTTTGTCAAAGATCAGATGGTTGTACATGTGTGGTGTTGCCTTCAAGGCCTCTCTTCTGTTCCATTGGTGTATATCTCTATTTTGGTACCAGTACCATGCTGTTTTGATTACTGTAGCCTTGTAGTATAGTTTGAAGTCAGGTAGTGTGATGGATTCAGCTTTGTTCTTTTTGCTTAGAATTGACTTGGCTATGCAGGCTCTCTTTTGGTTCCATATGAAGTTTAAGGTGGTTTTTTCCAGTTCTGTGAAGAGGGTCATAGGTAGCTTGATGGGGATAGCATTTAATCTATAAATTACTTTGGGCAGTATGGCCATTTTCACAATACTGATTCTTCCTAACCATGAACATGGAATGTTTTTCCATCTGTTTGTGTCCTCTCTTATTTCCTTGAGCAGTGGTTTGTAGTTCTCCTTGAAGAGGTCCTTTACATTCTTTGTTAGTTGTATTCCTAGGTATGTTTTATTCTTTTTGTAGCAATTGTGAATGGCAGTTCGTTCTTGATTTGACTCTAAGTCTGTTATTAGAGTATAGGAAGGCTTGTGATTTCTGCACATTGATTTTGTATCCTGAGACTTTGCTGAAGTTGCTTATCAGTTTGAGGAGATTTTGGGCTGAGACGATGGGGTCTTCTAAATATACAATCATGTCATCTGCAAAGAGAGACAATTTGACTTCCTCCTTTCCTAATTGAATACCCTTTATTTCTTTTTCTTTCCTGATTGCTGTAGCTAGAACTTCCAATACTATATTGAATAGGACTGGTGAGAGAGGGCGTCCTTGTCTAGTGTCAGATTTCAAAGGGAATGCATCCAGTTTTTTTTCCATTCAGTAAGATATTGTCTGTGGGTTTGTCATAAATAGCTTTTATTATGAGATACATTCCTTCAATACCTAATTTATTGAGAGTTTTCAGCATAAAGGCTGTTGAATTTTGTCAAAGGCCTTCTCTGTGTCTTTTGAGATAATCATGTGGTTTTTGTCGTTGGTTCTGTTTATGTGGTGAATTACATTTATAGACTTGCGTATGTTGAACCAGCCTTGCATCCCTGGGATGAAGCCTACTTGATCATGATGGATCAGCTTTTTGATGTGCTGTTGCAATCGGTTTGCCAACATTTTCTTGAAGATTTTTGCATCTATATTCATCATGGATGTTGGCCTGAAGTTTTCTTTTCTTGTTGAGTCTCTGCGGGGTTTTGGTATCAGGATGATGTTGGTCTCATAAAATGATTTGGGAAGGATTCCCTCTTTTTGGATTATTTGGAATTGTTTCAGAAGGAGTGGTACCAGCTCCTCTTTGTATGTCTGGTAGAATTTGGCTGTGAACCCATCTGGACCTGGGCTTTTTTTGGTTGGTAGGCTATTAATTGCTGCCTCGATTTCAGCCCTTGTTATTGGTCTATTCAGGGTTTCGACTTCTTCCTGGTTTAGGCTTGGAAGGGTGCAAGTGTCCAGGAATTTATCCATTTCTTCCAGGTTTACTGGTTTATGTGCATAGAGTTGTTTGTAGTAATCTCTGATGGTAGTTTGTGTTTCTGTGGAATCTGTGGTGATATCCCCTTTATCGTTTTTTATTGCATCTATTTGATTCTTCTCTCTCTTCTTTTTTATTAATCTGGCTAGGGTCTATCTATTTTGTTGATCTTTTCAAAAAACCAGCTCCTGGATTTATTGATTTTTTGAAGGGTTTTTTGTGTCTCTGTCTCCTTCAGTTCTGCTCTGATCTTAGTTATTTCTTGTCTTCTGCTAGCATTTGAGTTTTTTTGATCTTACTCCTCTAGCTCTTTCAATTTTGATGATAGGGTGTCGATTTTAGATCTTTCCTTGCTTCTCATGTGGGCATTTATTGGTATAAATTTTCCTCTAGACACTGCTTTAAATGTGTCCCAGAGATTCTGGTACGTTGTGTCTTCGCTCTTGTTGGTTTCGAAGAACATCTTTATTTCTGCCTTCATTTCATTGTTTATCCGGTCAACATTCAAGAGCCAGTTGTTCAGTTTCCATGAAGGTTATGAAGCTTAATTTGGCTGGATATGAAATTCTACATTGAAAGTTCTTTTCTTTAAGGATGTTGAATATTGGCTCCTACTCTCTTCTGGCTTATAGGGTTTCTGCCAAGAGATCCGCTGTGAGTCTGATGGGCTTCTCTTTGTGGGTAACCGGATTTCTCTCTGGCTGCCCTTAGGATTTTTTCCTTCATTTCAACCCTGGTGAATCTGATGATTATGTGCCTTGGGGTTGTTCTTGAGGAATATCTTTATGGTGTTCTCTGTATTTCCTGGACTTGAATATTGGCCTGCCTTGCTAGGTTGGGAAAGTTCTTCTGGATAATAAATATCCTGAAGAGTGTTTTTCTGCTTGGATGCATTCTCTCCGTCACATTCAGATACGCCTATTAAACATAGATTAGGACTTTTCACATAATCTCATATTTCTTGGAGGCTTTATTCATTTCTTTTTACTCTTTTTTCTCTAATCTTGCCTTCTCATTTTATTTCATTGAATTGATCATCAATCTCTGATATCCTTTCTTCTGCTTGGTTGATTTGGCTATTGAAACTTGGGTATGCTTTGCGAAGTTTTCTTGGTGTGTTTTTCAGCTCCATCAATTCATTTATGTTCTTCTCTAAGCTGTTTATTCTCCTTAGCATTTCGTCAAACCTTTTCAAGGTTCTTAGTTTCTTTGTATTGGGTTAGAAAATGTTCTTTTAGCTCAGAGAAGTTTCTTATTACCCACTTTCTGAAGCCTGTTTCTGTCAATTCATCAGACTCATTCTCTATCCAGCCTTGTTCCCTTGCTGCTGAAGAGTTGTGATCCCTTGGAGGAGGAGAGGTGTTCTGGTTTTGGGTGTTTTCATCCTTTTTGCGCTGGTTTCTTCCCATCTTTGTAGATTTATCTACCTGTAGTCTGTGTAGTTGGTGACTTTCGGATGAGGTCTCTGAGTGGATGTCCTTTTTGTTGATGATGAAGTTACTTCTTTGTGTTTTTTAGTTTTCCTTCTAACAGTCAGGCCCCTCTGCTATAGGACTGCTGGAGGTCCACTCCAGACCCTGCTTGCCTGAGGATCACCTGTGGTGGCTGCAGAACAGTAAGGGTTGCTGCCAGTTTCTTCTTCTGTTATCTTTGTCCCAGAAGGATACCCACCAGATGTCAGCCTGAGCTCTCCTTTATGAGGTGTCTCTTTGGATATACGGGGGTTGGGGAACTGCTTGAGGAGACAGTCTGTCTCTTATAGGAGCTCAAGTGTTGAGCTGTGAGCTCCGTTGTTCTGTTCAGAGCAGGTACGTTTAAGTGCTGCAGGAGAACTCATAACCGCCTGTTTTTCCCCAGTGCTCTGTCCTGGGAAGGTGGGGCTTTATTTTTAAGTTTCTGAACATGCTGCTGCCTTTTTTCAGAGACGTTCTGCCCAGTGAGGCGGTAGCCTAGTCACAGTCTGCCAGCACAGGCATTGCTGAGTTGCCATGGGCTCTGCCCAGCTGCTGTGTGAACTTCCTTGCGGTTTTGTTTATAGAGGTATAGTTAGAACTGCCTCAGTAGTGGTGGACTGCCTCGGTAATGGCAGACACCCTTCCCGCTACGGAGCTGGACCATCCCGGGTCCAGCTGTGCTTGCTGTGAAACTCTCAATCCAGAGCATTTCAGATTGCTGGTCTTTGTGGGGGTGGGACCCGCCAAGCCAGACCACCTGGCTCCCTGTTTCAGCCCCCTTTCTTTCAGTTGAATGGGTGACTCTGTCTCCCAGGCGTTCCAGGTGCCATTTGAAACAGCCGCCCAGATTTGTGTGAGTTTTTGTGCAGAGACCCACTGCGCCGGCTGAAACAGCTGTGCTGGAGACTCATGGCCCTTTTCCACCCAGGAATCTCCTGGTCTGTGGGCAGTAAAAACTCGTTTGAAAACGCGGTGATCACTCACCCTCTGTGTTCTCGCTGGGAACTGCACTTCAGAGCTGTTCCTATTCTGCCATCTTGGATCTTCTCTCAGTATTTTCATTTAGTCTGAACAGGTAAGTGTTTGGAAACTCCTAATTGCTTTGTGGATCTGTTCTTTACATTAGAGTTCTTGATTTCCAGTAGAAGAAATCTATAGAAGTCTACAGCTTTGCTCTAAGAATGGGGGAGATAAGGGTTATACAATTTTAAAATATTGCTTAGTAAGGAAATTATTAATTGCAGTCATAGGAAAAATGGCCATCCGGCCATCTCCAAAATTTTAGTATAAATAAGTAAAATCAAATATGAATGATATCCAGAACGAACAGGACACAATGGAAGATTTATTTTTGTTATTCTAAGATGTAGTATATTAAAAAAGATTGAGGCCTGTATAGTGGCTCATGACAGTAATCCCACCAGTTTGGGAGGAGGCTGAGGTTGGAGGATTGCTTGAAGCCAGGAGTTTGAGCCCACCTTTGGCAAAATAGGAGGACCTCATCTCTACAAAAACTTTTTTAAAAATGAACCAGGCATGGTAGTGTGTACCTATGGCCCCAGCTACTTGGGAGGCTGAGGCGGGAGGATCCTTTGAGCTTAGGAGTTTGAGCCTGCAGTGAGCTGTGATCACACTCCTGCATCTCAGAGTGAGACCTTGTCTCAAAAAACATAAAAAAGAGTAGAACATTTTTGCTGAAGTGTTCATTGTTTGAGCAACTTATTGGAGTTAACCCATAGTAATACAGAGTGTAAGCCGGTTTTTTTTTTTTCACACAAACACATTAATCTGTTTGCCAGCACAGGAGGACTGACTGCTTTTGTTTTATTTTAGGTTGATTCAAGAAGAAAAAGAAAACACAGAGCAGCGGGCAGAGGAGATTGAAAATCGAGTTGGCAGTGGAAGTCTAGACAATCTTGGTCGTTTCAGATCAATGAGCTCCATTCCCCCATATCCTGCTTCCTCGCTTGCTAGCTCCTCCCCTCCAAGCAGTGGGCGCTCCACTCCACGAAGGATCCCTCACAGCCCAGCCCGGGAAGTGGACAGACTGGGCGTCATGACACTTGTACGTATCCGCCCTTTCCCTGCTGTGGCTGCCCCCAGCACACCGGTATGAGATCTTGGACACTACACATTTACCCACAAGAAAATCAAGTACATTTGTTTCTCTAAGAGGTTCAAGATGATAAAAACTGGTTACTATTTAATCATTTAGTTATGACAAATTAAGTTTAATATTTGGGGCCAGCCATGGTGGCTCACACCTGTGATCCTTGGACTTTGGGAAATTGAGATGGGTAGATCACTTGAGCCCAGGAGGTCAAGACCAGCTGGGCAACATGGGAAAACCCCATCTTTATGAAAAGTAACTGAGCGTGGTGGCGTGTGCCTGTAGTCCCAGCTACTCTGGAGGCTGAGGTGGGAGGATCACCTGAGCCCAGGAGGTCGAGGCTACAGTGAGCCATGATTGCATCACTGCCCTCCAGCCTGGGCAGCAGAGTGAAACCCCGTCTCAAACAAAAAAGTCCCAAAAGACATAAAGAAATTGTAATATTTGGATGACCAGGCTAGCATGCCACCATTTGTTTGTGTGACGTTAGGCACAATAGCTATGCAGAGTACAGCAGCCAGAAGGGGAAATATTTTCTGTTTTCTAGGAAAAAACACTTAGCAAAAGTAAATAAAGGCAGACATCAGAGGATAAGGGAGACCGTACGAAGGGAATCAGTGCATTTCTTTCCTGTAGGAGTGCCAAACCCTGTTCCAGGGCATGCACTACGAAAAAACAGGAAAAAAGCCAAATGGGCTCTTCATGGAAAGCCATGAACAAGCCGGCTGCTGTGCGCTTCTTCACAGCAGCTTCGGGTCACCTCTGATCTCGAAATGCGATGCTTCTGGTGTTTGCTGTTTGCAAAGTGTGCAAATCTGAGGTGTGTTTAAAACTTTCTTGTGGGCCTGGCACGGTGGCTCATGCCTGTAATCCCAGCACTTTGGGAAACCAAGGTGGAAGGATTGCTTGAGCTAGGAGTTAAGAGACCAGCCTGGGCAACATAGTGAGAACCCCCATCTCTATTTTTAAAAAAATAAAATAAAAAACCAGACTATCTTGTATATTTAGTCTAGGATTTGTCAGTGTGTTGTCAATGAAATATTTCATATTTACAACATTCTGCTTTTTAACTGTGCTTTTGTTATATTTTTTTCTCATTACCATCTATTTTCATTTTTAGTTGTGTTGTTAGCCAGCGTATAATTAAATCAACTATGAATCATTTTAGTGGCATATGAGGTAGAAACTAGTCTGTTTTGCAGTATTTTGTAATACTGTTTTTTATAATTTACATCATCTAATTAGGTAATATTTTAAACTCTTTGACTGTTTATTTGTGGTTTCATGCTTATTTTTGTCCAGAGAAATTTTAAAAACAGTTGTTTATGCATATTTTTTTCATGTTTTGTAATTCCATATGCTGGCTGACAGTCTCTGTGCTTCTGTCATTGGTTTTGATTTCCTGTCATCCTTTTGTTTTCTGATTTTAGCCATCTCCAGAATTATTTTTAATCTAGACCTCACATTCCCATCAGTCTGTAGCTTACTCATACACCTCCCCTCCCAACTCTTCCCCATGCTATAACGATTCTTCACAGCATGCTCAGGGAGCCACGGAACTGTATGTTTTTCAATCATGTGTGAGTCTGTGCTGTGATGACTTTATTAATGGGTTGTTGTTTTTTTTCTCAGTTAAAACTGTCTGTTTCTCGGGGCTGGGTGTGATGGCTCACGCCTGTAATCTCAGCACTTTAGGAGGCTAAGGCCCGTGGATCACCTGAGGTCAGGAGTTCAAGACTAGCCTGGCCAACATGGTGAACCCCGTCTCTACTAAAAAAATACAAAAATTAAGCAGGGTGTGGTGGCAGGCACCTGTAATCCAGCTACTTGGGAGGCTGAGGCAGGAGAATAACTTGAACCCAGGAGGCAGAGGTTGCAGTCAGCTGAGATCGTGCCACTGCACTCCAGCCTGGGCGTTAAGAGCAAAACTTTGTCTCAAAAAAAAAAAAGTCTTTTTCTCAATGGTAATAAATTTAAATTTGTGTATCACTTTATAGTAAGTGTGGATACAGGCAAGTCATAGGTGTTTTAGAGTGTTTTTACTCAAATTATGTAGGGTTTGTATATTTCATAAGTATTTCCTACATAAATAATCTAAGTATAGAATTAATGGAAGCTCTTTACACAAACAATACGCTTTCTGGTTTTGATGATTGTACTCAAGATGGTAAATTTCATTAGCTTGTTGAATCTCATCAACCACTATCTCTAATAGACTATTTTTAAATTAAAATCTCTTACATGAGTCGTAGGATGGATGTAAAGGTTCTACCTAATATTATGCTAGCTTTTGTTCTTGTATATTTTCACAGGATACCTTGCTTTAAGCAATAAATTTATTTTTGAGAAGTGATAAATCGTATCTAGGTAAGGATTTTACATTAATGTCCAATAGGTAGTTAACTAACAAGTAGGTTGTTTGAGTTTTATAATCGGTATTGCAGTAACTTCCTCATCAGTTGGAATATTTTAAATTATAACATGGATTTTATTAAACACAACTAAGTCATAGAGAGGTTTGGTTTAGAAGAGATAACCGTTAGGGCCTTTTATTATATAGAACACCACATTTTAATAAAACTCATGACAAAATAGAATTGATCTAGTAATTTGTAGTGTTTAGTAAATCTTGAATAACTTATATTTAAATTTTGTGGTGAAAAAATGTTCTGCATCCAGTTACATTTTCTCTAAATTCTCCCTCCTGTCATTTCCATTGTAATATATTTGCTTCTATATTGATCCTTGAATTTTTAACTTCAAAATGTACAGTAAATCTGGTTTCTCTTCATTTCTTTGCATGCATCTATCAGCCTAGTGACTTAAGGAAACATCGTAGAAAGGTAAATTATTTAGAAATTTAATCTATCTTCGTATCTCCGTAATGTATTGAAGAGTACCTATTATATTTCACATAAATGTAGCATTATGTAGTTGTATAATAATGAATGGTTGGCATTTTAATGGAAGTGTTTGAAGTGACCCCATCTTACTGATGATTGTTGTATTAGAAATTGGTCATTAGCAGTTTTCATAGAACCCTGGGACAAATGTAAGAGCTTGCCATTCTCTCACCTTTTCAGTCTTCTAATCATTACATGCTTATTCATAGTAGATGTAGTAGTTTTAAAAATAAGAAATTACTAGTGCAAAGCTGTAGATTATAGATTCGGGGGCTCATTTTTATAATAATCACAGCTAGCGTTGGGCTCTTGCTGTACCCTGGGCACTGTGCTGAGTGCGCTCCCAGTCTGCTACAGGCTGAGTGTCTCTGAACTGAGATGCTCAGGGCCAGGGGTATTTCAGATTTGTTTGAATTTTTGAAATATTTGCATTACACTTACTGGTTGAGCCTCTGAAATCTGAAAATCCAAAATCCACAATGCTCCATTGAACATTTCCTTCAAGCGTCATGTTAGCACTCAAATTGTAGATTTTGGAGCATTTTGAATTTAAGGTTTTTGGATTTGGGATGCTCAGCCTGTATTTAATCCTCATACACATCCCTGTGAGATGCAGGTTACTGTTGTTATCCCCATTTTACAGATGTGGAAACTAAAGCTTAGGCCCCACAATGCACAGTGCACATTTGAGTTCAGCTGTGTCTGATTTCAGAACCTGAGAGCTGGCCACTTCACCATGCAGCCTTACTTTTCTCAGATACTCTGACCTCCCTGGCAGCATTCCTACAGAGGAGGCCACAGCCACTTCTCCTTACAGACAACTGTGGATTGGGCCTTTCTGTTCTCAAAGGAAGTAGAGTACGTTAGGAGCAGATGTGGTCAGTGGCTGTTCTTTATGTTGACCCAGAATCTCTACCTCATAACTTTCACGCTCTGATCTATATTATGTACCCCTGTCCCAAACCTGCCTGATGGTGCAGTGACTGGACAGCTCTTCAGTGCGCAAAGGCAGTTGTCCTCAGAAGTGTGTGACTTGGTCAGCAGCTGTCTGTGAGCTGCTCTGTTGGGTGATTTTGTGAAACTGTTTGGGTTCAGATCCCAGTTCAGTCACTGATGAGTTTGTAACCTGGGGTCTGTTGTGCCTTGGTTTGCTCTCCTGAGAAGTGAAGATAATGATAGAACAGTGCCACTTAAGGTGACCTTGGACCTGTGCCTGTCTGCGGTGAGACAAGGAGCTCACACCAGCAGCAGCAAGACAGAGCACAGCCTTCAGTTCAGCTGACTTCTGTTGGGTTGTTTTTTCTTTCCTTGTTGAAAGATTTTCTCAGTGAAGGAAGCAGCATGTTGATTGACATACGCATGATAACCTGGGCCTGTTGGTCACTGGTCACTTCAGTGTGCTGCTTGGTGGCTTTCAGGAGCCTCGTCCTTGGGTGGTTGTGAGGTTAAACCAGGTGTATGTGCAGAGCGCCAGGTCTGGTGCCAGCCCTGGTCCACAGGAGACTGTCGCCTTCCTCCTCTGTGTCAGTGGTGTTGGTGTACACTGAGAGGACTTCCCTGCGTTCTGGTGAGTCTGAGCCAGGATGGAGGCAGAGGACTGGCACGTCACCGCACCGCAGCGTGCTGTAGGGGTGTGGAGGGCAGCGCTGGCCAGTCTCGAGGGGCTCTCCCCATGGACCCTGTTATTCATAGTTGACAGCAGGCCATGTCAGCTTGCTCTCTATCCTGTTTCTGGTTTTGTTTTTTTAAACAAATATTGTTTTAACCTGAATTTTGAAGCTTAAGCTTCATTTTGATAATTTCCAGCTATGAAAGCTCTTCGTTGTCTTGTGATTGCAATTGGAAATTAGGAAATGTTGCAGGATTCATTTGCATTTTAACTGTTAGTATGAGCGCAGCTCTATTTTGCGTGAATGTACTTGGTCTTCACTGAGCTACCGTGGGGCTATGGTAGGATTGATATACTTTAAACAGTCCCATTTTAAAAGCAGAAGTTCAAGCTGAGCCCAGTGGTACGTGCTTCTAGTCCCACCTGGTACCTTGGAGGCTGAGGCAGAAGGATCACTTGAACCCAGGAGTTTGAGGCTGTAGTGCACAATGATCATGCCTGCAAATAGCCCCTGCAGTCCAGCCTGGGAATCGTAGCAAGAACCTGTCTCTTAAAAATTTTTTAAATAAAATGTGGTTCACTGTTCAGGTCTTATTGTTCATAGTAATGCTTGCTGAACATGTTTCATGAAATCTAGTCCCATTTACAACCAGAAAACACAAACGTATAAGCAGGATCTGCCTAGACCCTGAAGAGGTGAGTCTGTTCACTGTGTTACCACCATCCTGTTCCCTCAGCACACAGGCGTATTCATGTTCCATTGCAAAAACAAAAAACCCTGGGAGTCTGACAGAGATCATCTTTTAATGATAAGCCTGGAGGTATTTTCTTTTAAGCCATATTGATCAAAAATTTTTAAACTGCATAGAAGTGCTTTAGTTTATAGTGTCCAATCCAAACATTATTGAGAAATACGAGTTATACACGTGTATGCGGGGGATCATGGGCTGTTCCTTGTTTATTTTCTTTCCCTTTCAGACAAAAAGGTATTTGACAGTTTTGCCTGAGAGATTTCTGCTCTCTCTGCGGTTTTTTTTTTGAAAGACATCAGGAGATAAACATATTTGTTGCTGGCTCTTCATTTGTCTAACATTTGTAACGGTCTGGTTTATAGGCATTGTTTAGATCTCTGCTGCCCCTTCAGTGACTGTCCTCATAATGTGCCTAGGATTCCAGGGAGGGCAGAACCTTGGGCTGCATGGAGGAGGCTGAGGCTGAGGGGCATCCCTGTGTCCTGCCAGGCACCAGTGCACGTAGACTAGGAGTCTGACGGCTCCGTGCTTGCTGTGCTGCGTGGCTCTTCAGAATGGTGCCATACTGAAACAAGACTTTCTGTGCTGGCAGAAAGCACAGCAAATCGATTTTCAAAGGAGTTTATGGTTATAATTTAAGGCCTGATTTTTTTTCACAGTCTGCCATTAACGTTGTGCTTTTCTCACCCCTCAGTTGCCAGCTTCTAGAGAAGAGGTACGAGATGATAAGACAACTATCAAGTGTGAAACCTCCCCGCCTTCCTCCCCCAGAGCCCTTCGGTTAGACCGGCTGCACAAAGGGGCACTGCACACCGTCAGCCATGAGGACATCAGGGACCTAAGGAAGTAAGGAACCTGCAACAGCCCCATGCAGAGCCTACTTGTCCTTTCCTTTCCTTTCCAGTGTTGAGAAATCTGGGAATCTTTTCTTGAATAAAACAGTGATTTTCTAGAATTACTCGTTAATTCAGATGAGTGTATTTACATGTTACACTTAGAATGCCTACCATTGCTCTGTGCTTTAGTGAAATCCAGCAGAAGATGCACATGTGTTTGGGAAAGCTTAGTTTAGAAAGAAAGGAGTTAAGTGATATCAGCAAATTTTAGAAAAACTTAACATCTTCAGAGTCTACAAATTGACTACTTTCTATTCTTGATGGAGAGTTTGGCAAGCAGATGACAGGCTTGGGATCGGATCCACCCTCTAGGACAACCCGTGCCTCTCAGATGCCCTCTTGTGCCTTTTGTAGGCTGTTGAGAGTTCCGTGTTGTACTTTACCCACTTATTAAGTGTCTCCTCTCAGGAAACTAGTCAGCTATTTTGTTACTAGTATGCTGTCTTTTTTAAAACTCTGTTGGATTTTGGTTCTGTATCAGGCAGTATGCAAGGGGAGGCATATATATTAATTTTTGCAGCAGTTAACATTGTCGAGTTTCTCAGCTGAGAAGAGTAATGCTCAGGGCGGTTGTGGGAGCTGCTGGAGGGGAGGAAGGCGGACCATTGGGCTTGGCACTTGATGGTGCAGAGTCAGGGCCTCCCCTGGAGGGGAGTGGAGCTCTGTGTCAGAGAGAGTCTCAGCTGCCCAGAATGGGTCTCCGTGCTGGCCTTGCCGGGAGCCTGCCTTTATCATGCACATTGCGCTTGGTGAGGAAGATGTGTGTGAAAGAGACTGGAAGTGCTCATAGGAAAGATTGCAACTGTTAATATGTGAAGTATCCTGGTGTGTGTGAGTGGAGTGTTGTTGTAACAAGGACACGTGGTAAAGGTCCATTTTCTTTCCTTGAAGCTCCACAGGCTCCCAGGACGGTCCCGTGAGCAATCCCAGCAGTAGCAACAGTAGCCAGGACTCGCTCCACAAAGCCCCCAAGAAGAAGGGCATTAAGTCCTCCATTGGCCGCTTGTTTGGCAAGAAAGAAAAGGGCCGACCTGGACAAACTGGCAAAGAAGCATTAGGACAAGGTTGGTTGGTTTTCCACACCCTTCTCAGCAGTCAGGAGTCGGGGAGGAAGGTCCTGCCTTCGATGCCTGCTGCGTGCTTGACCAGCGGTTCCCACGTGGTGCTCTGGGAGCTGTGTGCTCTCCAGGGATCCTGTCTTGGCCATTTTTGTCCTGCATATTTAGTTGTCTAGTCAGAAGCTTAGCCTTAAAAAATGATTTTGCGGCCGGGCGCGGTGGCTCAAGCCTGTAATCCCAGCACTTTGGGAGGCCGAGGCGGGTGGATCACGAGGTCAAGAGATCGAGACCATCTTGGTCAACATGGTGAAACCCCGTCTCTACTAATACAAAAAATTAGCTGGGCACGGTGGCGCGTGCCTGTAATCCCAGCTACTCAGGAGGCTGAGGCAGGAGAATTGCCTGAACCCAGGAGGCGGAGATTGCGGTGAGCCGAGATCGCGCCATTGCGCTCCAGCCTGAGTATCAAGAGCGAAACTCCGTCTCAAAAAAAAAAAAAAAAATGATTTTGCTCTGAACCTGCAAATATTCATCCATCCATGTATGAAAACATAGAACTCTGTCATGCTGATTTTACTTTTGGGCTGTTCTGCTTCCTCATAGCTGGTGTTTCCGAAATGGATAATTCATCTCAGGATGCCTTGGGACTTAGCAAATTGGGAGGACAGGCTGAAAAAAATCGTAAACTTCAAAAAAAGTAAGCTTTGTATTATTTCTTCATCTCATTGAATGGTTTTCAGTTGTGCCTAAGCTCTAACTAGTGTTTGTCAATTATAAATATCTAGCTATGTGTATATACATTATATTCTGAAAGCTTTACCTACAGCCTTAATTAAGCCATACTTTCTGGAAGATTTAGAGTGTTTGTGAAATTTTGAAGAAACTCACACGGTATTCCTGTCACCTTGAAAAGTTGTCCAACTAGGAGATGGGGTGGGTGAGAGTTGGACTTAGCTGACTGAGCACTGGAGTCGGTCCTGGCACCTGCCCAGGTTCACTTTGTGATGTCAAGGAAGTGACTTAGCATCTCTGTGCATCCGTTTTCTGTAAAATGGGGATCCTAGTAGTATATACCTTGTATGGCTTTTACGAGAATTAAATGGGACATTGTGCATAAAGTTCTTTAAACACTGCCAGCAAGTCATAAACTAGCTGTAATGTGGCTGCTACAGCAGTTGTTGCCTGCCAGTGTTCAGGATTTGCTGTTCATACTAGTGATCTGTCTGAAACATTCACGTGTTGCATTTCTTTCTCTTCTGTAGATTTTGTACTTTTATCTCAAGTAGACTCCAGATTCTGTAGCCTGTTTATTAAGTTTTAATTCTAAACTAAATCTGTGTCTGACAAGAAGCTATAATATTTGGTATGGCTTTCAACAAAGGAGCACAGGCATTGTGATGCCCCAGGGTAAGGGTGTGGAAGAATTGGGGGTTTCTGTCCCTGGGCCTTCTCTGAATCGGGGTGAGTTGTGTGTTGGTTGACTATAGATGAACTAGATAGGCTGAGACAATACCCAAGTGAGCTAACAAATGAAGAACAAAACTAAACCCGTTTCTGCAACAAAATAGGCAGTTTGTGTAGTCTATGGGGTAAGAGCTGAGCTTGAGAAATGTGGAAGATGGTAATACAGGCCTTGAGACAGGGTGAAACTTAACGGGCTCTGTGATGACTCTGACTGTGGGAAAAATCATCTGGCCACTTTTAAGTGCCCTGAGAAACCAACACTCATCTAGAACTTGGGGCTCAAAGACACTGGTCCACAGGTGTTCCAGAGCTTATGGGGACCCTCTGCCCTAGCGGCCCCTTTGCCTTTAGCCCCTAGAGTTGCCAGCTGATTTTTCTGTTGCAAAATCTACCTCATTTTAGTTCTGTTTTCAAATCCATTATAAATACTTTGTTGATTACATTTTAGGTGAAATGCTCTTATGTTAACAATACCATAGGAATATTTGGTTTCTTGGTTCCCTGTAAATGGAAATTTATAGAAACCACTTAACAGCAAAATCTGATTTGAACATTGCTATGTTTGAACTGTGTAAGAATGTTTTAAAATAACTTGGGTAGTTGCCATTTGACCCTGTGAAACTTAATGTTAGAACTAAACTTTCTGCCTCCTGGAACCGTGCTAGGAAAATTGCATTCCTTAGATTTTTGCTAATGTGTTTTATTTCACTTCCTCATACTTACTATAATAAAAACAGTAAGGTTTGTGGCAGTGCAGCTTGGTCCAACCACTCCCTTCCCCCAGAAGTTTGTGTTTTACGTAGGAAAAAAAAATTGTAGAAATTGCCCCCCTGTTTTTTTTGAGACGGAGTTTCCTTCTTGTCGCACAGGCTGGAATGCATTGGCACCATCTTGGTTCACTGCAACCTCCACCTCCAGGGTTCAAGCAACTCTCCTGCCTCAGCCTCCTGAGTAGCTGGGACTACAGGTGCCCACTACCACACCCGGCTAATTTTTTGTATTTTTAGTAGAGATGGGGTTTTGTCATGTTGGGCAGCCTGGTCTCGAACTCAGGTGATCCGCCCGCTCAGCCTCCCAAAGTGCTGGGATTACAGATATGAGCTACCGTGCCTGGTCCAAAATTTTTTATTCTGTTTTTAAAATTTATTTTGTAATTCCTAGGAGGTATGTTTGAGCACTGGGCTGTTAAGTGGACAACCTTTGTTTTTTGTTGTTGTTTTCTGAGACAGGTCTTGCTCTGTCGCCCAGAGTGCAGTGGCGTCGTGATCTCGGCTTACTGTGGCCTCAACCTCTTGGGCTCAAGCGATCCTCCCACTATATCCTTCCAAGTAGCTAGGACTACAGGCACGTGCCACCTGCCTGGCTAATTTATTTTATTTTTTTTTGTAGAGACATGATCTCCCTATGTTGCCCAAGCTGGTCTCAAACTCCTGGGCTCATGCAGTCCTCCTGCCTTGACCTCCCTAAAGTGCTGAGATTAAAGGCATGAGCCGCTGCACTGAGCCTGAGGACAGACTTTGTGTTCCTTGCCCAAGCATGTGATTAAACATCATGCTGGTTTTGTGTACTTGTGAACGTGTGTTGGTGGTAGGTAGGGTTCTGTGGAGCTGTGATGTTCAAATGTGTGCTGTGGGCATTAAACATCTTGACTCTGCTGTCACGGCTGTAACTGAGTATCTGAGAGGGGGTCTTTTCTGTCCTTTATGTTGTGCTTGGGATCCATGTGGAAGTCCTGCAAGGTACCAGCACCTTAGTATGGAAAATTTCCAAGTACAAAGATTATTTGTCTGCCTGTAGAGGGCAGTTTCATTTCTTTCACTTCAATTGAGATAAAATTGATTTTAGAAAAAGTGCTTTATTTATTTATTTATTTTGAGATGGAGTCTCACTCTGTCACCCAGGCTGGAGTGCAATGGCACAATCCTGGCTTACTGCAACCTCCCGCCTCCCGGATTCAAGCGATTCTTCTGCCTCAGCGTCCCAGAAGCTGGGATTACAAGTGCGTGCCACCATGCCCACCTAATTTTTTTGAATTTTTAGTAGAGCTGGGGTTTTACCATGTTGACCAGGCTGGTTTCAAATTCCTGACCTCAAGTGATCTGCCCACCTCAGCCTCCCAAAGTGCTAGGATTACAGGTGTGAGCCACCGCACCCAGCCTAAAGTGTTTGTTTATAAATGTGAAAAAAATGTTTGCATTTTCCAGAAAAAGTATTGTGTGAAGACAGTTTAACATTTATGACATTCTTGATTTAAGAATGAAAGTATATTTCTCAGAATGATTTTCTTCTTATTAAACCCTGATTTAACTCAAAAGATGTGCTTTTAACTGCTAAATTTGCACAGCCAGTACTTTCACTTACAGAGAACTTAGGGAACCTGGGGAGTTTGGTGGCAAGCTGAGTTTGAGTTTCGTAAGACACAGCGTTGTGCGGGTGTTTGGTGCCTGAGATGTGTAATAATGAACCCGCAAGTCGGGGCTGGCTGTCCTAGAGCCATTTGTCAGCTTTGATAGATAGGGCTTTCACAGTCCTCCTGGAATTCCCCAGTATTATTGAAACTCAATCTCTTTAAGTAACCTTGCTTTTAAAGTGCTCCCTTTTTATTTTCTCCTTTTTGTCTTCATAGTACTTTCTCAGGGTAAGCAGATTTGGGAGGCTTGCTGGGCTGAGTGTGGGCAGTCACTAGCCTCAGGCTCTATGCTGAGCTTCGTGAGAGGATCTTTTTATTTTTATTTTATTTCATTTATTATTATTTTTTTGAGATAGAGTTTTGCTCTTGTTACCCAGGCTGGAGTGCAATGGCGCGATTATTATTTTATTTTTGAGACAGGCCCTTGCTCTGTTTCCCAGGCTGAAGTGCATTGGCATATTCACCACTCACTGCAGCCTTGACCTTTATTTTTAGTAGAGACAGAGGTCTCACTGTGTTGACCAGGCTGGTCTTGAACTCCTGGCCTCAAGTGATCTTCCCGCCTCTACCTCTCAAAGTGTTGGGATTACAGGCATGAGCCATCACACCCAGCCCAAGCATCTTTTTAGTTTTGAATGAGAAATGCTGACTCCATCCATTTCTCATCAGGGTGACCCTACATCTGTCTTCAGGACTCTTCCAGTGTGCCATGGCCATGGAGCATGGAAGGGGCTTTGACCGGGTCACAGAACTGTACTCGTGGTGGTGGTATTATTTTGTTGTTTTTTGGAGAGAGTCCTGCTCTGTCACCCAGGCGGCATCTGTACCTGTGAAAGCAAATCTCGTTCACTCTGCAGGGTGCCAGAGGATTGAAAAGGTCTTATGACAGCAAAGCAATATATTTACTTTGGACAGTTAAGAGAAAGTGCTTCTTCGCTATCCCTTATGTACTATTTGATCTGCCAAAACTCACACAGGTTTCTCATTATGAAAGACAACCTTATCATTATGCCATGTCCTAATTATAAAATGTGCATCATTATTCACAAATTATGTGACCTTTTTGCATTATAGCATTCTCAGTATCAAGTGAAAGACCCAAGTCTGAGATCAAGTGACAAGGAGGAATGTAGTTCTTCATGTAACTGAACAGCCCAGAGGGCCAGGGTGGCATGGTCTCAGCCACCTCCAGGTTCTGGACTCTACATCCTCTCAACACAGGGGCCTCCATCCCACGATTGGAACAGCCCCCTCCACAACACCCCCACCAGAGAAAACAGAGGCCCTAGGGTTCCCACCTGGAGAGCCAGCCCCCAGGGGTCAGGTCCCATGTTTGGTCTTACAGATCATGGACTGGCGTGATAGGGGAGGGGAGCCAGGACACAGACCAAGGCCTGGGCCTGCCACCCAACTGGGATCTCCTCTGCCAGCTCCCTAACTTCCTGCGACTCTTACACACATCCTTCTACCTCCACTGTCTTAACACTGTCTCCACTGTTGCCTCTGAACCCCAAGCGTCTCCATTCTAAAAAAGACTTTTTATGAAAGCTAGTGATCATTGCCAGGAAGAGGATGCTGGTGCAGTCCAGGACAGTGTACACCAGTCTCTAAGTAGTCGAAGTAAAGAATTATTTTTTGGCCCCATATTTTTGTTTACAGTAAATGTCTTATTACTTGTTAAAAAATGAAGTCTCTTAAGTGCCAAGGCTGAGCATAGGCTGAAAACCCTCCTGACTTGGCAGTAGTGAAATCCTCCCTTCTCCTTGGCCAGGCTATGGATGCTCAGGGCCTTAACAGTTAACCATACTGTTAGTGTTCAGAGCTTTTTCTGTGATCGATGTGGCAGGAATTACCTGTACTACTTCCTAGACCCACCAGTGTATGATGGAAGCTCTGCTGGCTGTCTTTAAGGAGCATTTGTCCCAAGGGAACAGAAGGCAGGTTTTCAGCCGCCACCTGATGATTGGCAGCAGGCAGCATGCCCTTCCTCCCGCCCCCTTCATTTGGTGTTGGCATCTTGCGATTCCACTTCATAGTCCTAAGGAAAGTCTGCTGCTATTGAAATACATTCAAGAGCCAATATCAAATTTTTAGAAATAAGAGATTCTATGGCATGTCCTACAGAAATTATTATAGAAAAAATGAACTAAAAGCAGCCTAGGGATGTTTAAATGACCTGGCGATATTCATGGGTACAAACCAAATGTACATGTCCTTTCCGTTATAATGACACCTTCTCTCTGAGGCTTTTTATGTTTTTAAACAATTAGTCTCTTTGAAAGCCTTGAGAAATAAGATGAGATTCACCAAGCTTATAGTGTTATTTCTCAAATACCCATGTTAGACAAAATTATGTTAACCTTGGGTATTTAAAAATAAGGCATACAGAATATTTACGATCACACAAAGAGATGTGTGGCAGGACTAACCCTGCCTGCCTCCTTGTGGTCACCAGTGACACATTCTTGCATTCAGGCTCCCCCTGCACTGAGAAAGCTGTTAGCATTTCAAATCTCCTGGGTAGGAAGTCTGTGGCGTAAACTGCAGATGACCCAGTGACTTGATTCAGCAAGTAGTCAGCTAAATGGCAGTGTAGAGTAGAGACAGCTATCCACTTGTCTGCTACATTAGATCATAACATTTTAGTGTTAAAAGTCTGCAATATGGCCGAGCACAGTGGGTGGCTCACGGCTGTAATTCCAGCACTTTGGGAGGCGGAGGTGGGTGGAACACGAGGTCAGGAGTTCAAGACCAGCCTGGCCAGCATGGTGAAACCCCTTCTCTACTAAAAATACAAAAAAAAGAAAAAAAAAATTAGCCAGGCCGGGTGGTGCACACCTGTAGTTCCAGCAACTCAAAAGGCTGAGGCGGCCAAGCATGGTGGCTCATGCCTGTAATCCCAGCACTTTGGGAGGCTGAGGGGTGTAGATCATGAGGTCAGGAGATCGATACCTGGCTAACACGGTGAAACCCCGTCTCTACCAAAAAATAGAAAAAATTATCTGGGTGTGGTGGCACGTGCCTGTAGTCCCAGCTGTTCAGGAGCTGGGGCAGGAGAATCGGTTGAACCTGGGAGGCAGAGGTTTCAGTGAGCCACTGCACTCCAGCCTGGGCGACAGAGCAAGACTGTGTCTCAAAAAGAAAAAAAAAAGGCTGAGGCAGAAAAATTGCTTGAACCCGCGAGAGTCTGTCTGAAAATAAAAAAAAATCTGCAATATTCTTTTTCCTTCTTCCTTTGGGTAAATGCTGAACATTTTGAAAGATTCTCACTGAGAGAGGCTACTTTGTTTAGACCGAGGTGTGGTTTCCTCTTTCCAGATAGTTGTCTTCCTTTTTTAAAAAGGGAATAGTGATTGTTTTCCTTGGATGTCCTATACCTTGGGTGGGAAGACTGCTGGTGTTTTAAAGTTGGTAATAACTCTTTGATTCTGTGAGGGGACGGGGATTCTATGAAGAATCAGAGGGAGCCAGTCAGTATTTCCTCATTCAGGCACTCTGTGGAGTATACACAGAACTAGTGTGAAATGGATGGTGTTGATAATATTAAAGCTGTAGAAGATTAAAGGAAAATGATGAGAATTTACAGTCGTCGCTCAGGGTCTATGGGGGATTGGTTCCAGGACCCCTCCTAAATACCAAAATTCATGGAAGCGTAAGTCTCCTGTATAAAATGGCGTGGTATTTGCATATAATGTAGGCAGAATCTCCCATAGACTTTAAATCATCTCTAGGTTAACTTATAATACCTAATGCTATGTAAATAGCTGTTGTACTATATGGTTTTTATTGTTTTTTTCCCCCTGAATACTTTTGACCTGCAGTTGGTTGAATGTGTGGATGTGGAATCCGCAAATACAGAGGGCAGACTATATACTGTTAGACTTTTGCAAATGCTCATAATTCTTGGTTCACTTCTTATATATATGCATATGATAGTGGTTCCTTGATTTTGTTTTTGTTTTTGCTGGTTTTAATTTTTTTTTTTTAAGAGATAGGATCTCGCTCTGTTGCCTAGGCTGGAGTGCAGTGGCACAGTCATGGCTTACTGTAGCCTCGACCTCCTGTGCTCAAGCAATCCTTCCACCTCACCCTCCCACGTAGCTGAGACTACAGACATGTGTCACCATGCCTGGCTAATTTTTTTTTTTTTTTTTTTGGTAGAGATGCATCTCATTTTATTGCCCAGGCTGTTGTTGAACTACTGGCCTCAAGCAGTCTTCCTGCCTCAGCCTCCCAAGTAGCCGGCCCTACAGGTGTGTGCCACCACACCTCACTAAGTTTTAAAATTTTTTTGTAGAGATGAGGTCTCGCTATGTGTCTAGGCTGGTCTTGAACTCCTGGCCTCCCAAAGAGCTGGGATTATAGGTGTGAGCTACCATGCCTAGCTGATTCTTTGATTTTCAGTGTCTTCTCCTTTGTAGGCATGAATTGCTGGAGGAAGCCCGGAGACAAGGTTTACCTTTTGCCCAATGGGATGGGCCAACGGTTGTGGTGTGGCTGGAGGTACATCCTTCATTTAATCCATAGTTGTGTGGGTTACATTACGTGAACTTGCTGCTCCACCTCGTAGACTGTACCTCACTCTGCTGCCTTCCCCTTTCCGCTTCCAGCTCTGGGTTGGGATGCCAGCCTGGTATGTGGCTGCCTGCCGTGCAAACGTGAAAAGCGGGGCCATCATGTCGGCCCTGTCCGACACAGAGATTCAGCGTGAGATTGGGATCAGCAACCCCCTGCACAGGCTGAAGCTGAGGCTGGCCATCCAGGAGATCATGTCGCTGACCAGCCCGTCTGCCCCGCCCACGTCTAGAACGGTACGTTCAGAGACAGCTCCTGCATTCTTTGGAAACAGGGAATGCCTCTCTGAGGGTATCACTGCCTGTTTACATTGCTTCTCCAGTTCCTTAACAGCACATCAAGTGTAAATCTAATTCAAACTTTTAGCACCAAATACATTAGAACTTTTAATTTTGGGGAATTGAATGGTCAAAAGAAACTTTATTAAATGCTTTTATAAAAGATTGGCTACAATGGCATCATACTATAAAAATATGAGGTTTTTTAAAGATAGGAACGTAGTTATTACAAATTTAAATATGAATTTGTCATATTAAAAAAAAATTGGTAGAGATGGGGGTCTCACTATGTTGCCCAGGCCGGTCTTGCACTCCTGGGCTCAAGCAGTCCTCCCACCTCAGCCTTCCAAAGTGTTGGGATTACAGGCATAAGCTACCACGCCCAGCTGAATTTCTCAAAATGGAGTCAATCTAAGGGCCTCCTAAAGGAAAAAGGTAATATTTTAAGGACACATTTTATAATTAACATTTTTGTAAAAATTAAAAAAAAATTTTTTTCTTCTTTTTCCAATATACAAACCCTGGCAATAATTAAACATTTTTAATTTCATTTCCTATTTCATGATTCAAACTGAATGAGCAATTAACATTTGTACTAATATAAAGATATTTGCTAAGCCAATTATAGTATATTTTTAAATGTTATTGGAATATAGTATACATGTAGAGAAATGCACGTATAAGTGAACAGTTAAATGAATTTGTAAAGTCAACATCATCCCCTGTGTGGTCCAAACCTATGTTGAAAAATGGGATCTGACCAGGGCTCCGAAGTCCCCCTGCTCCTTCTGAGGCACTGCCCCTTTCCTAGGGGTGAGCAGCTGGAGCCTGATGCCATAGACTGCTCTGTTTGTTTTGTACTTGTATATAAACAAGATCGTGTAGTATTCACTCTTTTGTGTCTGACTTCTTTCACTTAATGTTATGTCTGCAAATTTATCCATATCATTCCATGTATAAGTAGCATCTTAAGGAGTAAGCTACTTGGGAGGCTGAGGCGGGAGAATTGCTTGAACCCAGGAGGTGAAGGTTGCAGTGAGCTGAGGCCACACCATTGCACTCCATCCTGGGTGATAGAGTGAGACGGCGTCTCAGGAAAACAAAAACAAAAAAAACTGTGTCCAGTTCAGAGTACTGGTTCTTCCAGGCTTCTTAGAAGCACCCATCTATTTACTGATTTATTTAAGTTTTTCATTTTTTAGAGGCAAGGTCTTACTGTGTCACCCAGTCTGGAGTGCAGTGGCTCAGTCATAGCTCACTCCAGCGTCAACTTCCTGGGCTCAAGCAATCCTCCCACTTCAGCCTCCCAAACAGTTGGGATTACAGGTGTGCATAACCACGTCCAGCTAATTTCTAAAGACTTTTTAGAGACAAGGTCTTGCTATGTTGACCAGGCTGGTCTGGAACTCCTGGCCTCAAGCAATCTTACTGCCTCAGCATCCCAGAGTGCTGGGATTATAGGTGTGAGCCCCATGCCCAACCAGAAGCATCCATTTAAATATAGCCGACATACTACTAAGAGATACTTGTTATCCCATCATCACAACTGATCCCTAAGGAATTTTTGTATTTTTTGTAGCGATGGGTCTCACTGTGTTGCCCAGGCTGGTCTGGAACTCCTGGGCTCAAGCAATCCTTATGCCTCAGTCTCCCAAGTAGCTGTGACTACAGGCATATACAGCCATGCCTGGAAAAGATCCCTAAAGAATTCTGATTCTCCCTTCCCCATCATTCCAGTTTGTGGACAGATTTTTAAAATAAAAACTAGAGGGGAAAATAAAGATCAGAATACTGGTTGCCTTATAACCAGTGTTTTACTGTATTTGATTTGTTTGGCCTTTAGGTGTTTTCCATTTGGAGACCTAAAGACCCTGGGAGCTCAGGATTTCAAGCAGTTC
This sequence comes from Aotus nancymaae, assembly GCF_030222135.1. Lineage (NCBI taxonomy): Eukaryota > Metazoa > Chordata > Mammalia > Primates > Aotidae > Aotus > Aotus nancymaae. The sequence continues at coordinate 4,843,814 of NW_026988521.1, read as the reverse complement.
ACAAATCTGCAATGTTCATCAAACATGAGCTGTACTCATACAGTTTTTCTCCATGTGGGAAGTCCTGAAGAAGGGTTACCCTACTGGAAAAAGTTAAGAACTATCTTAATGAAAACATGAATGGTTATTGGGAGACAAGGGCAGGCCAACTTCTGATTTATAAAGTTCAGATTTTTTACATTAGCTGGATTCCTAGTCTTGGCTTTTTGTCTCCTCAGAAGAAAACAAATTCTCTTTTTTTTCTTGAGATGGAGTCTTCCTCTCTCTCAGCTAGTAGCCAAGGCTGGAGTGCAATGGTGCGATCTTGGCCCACTGCAACCTCTGCCTCCCAGGTTCAAGCAATTCTCCTGCCTCAGCCTCCTGAGTAGCTGATATTATAGGTGCCCACCACCACGCCTGTCTAATTTTTGTAATTTTAGTAGAGACGGGATTTCACCGTATTGGTCAGGGGACTCCTGACCTTAAGTGATCCACCTGCCTTGGCCTCCCAGAGTACTGGGATTACAGGCGTGAGCCACCGTGCCCGGCCGAAAACAAATTCTCGTTGAGATTTAAAGCCTCACAGACACACTTCTCCAAGGAGCAGGTCAAGGCTGGATTCAGGGCTCCCAGTTACCTTACAAAAAAAGTTTTCATTTATTTATTTTTTCCTTCTTAGTGAAAAAATGATGGTAATGAACAATAAGCCTTGTTCTTTTCTGTTGCTCCAAGAGCCCCTTTCCCATGGCATGCCTTGTGAGCAGTGTCTGATCTCTTCCCCAGTGGTTTCACGTGAGAGTAGCCTTGCTGGAAATGAAGGTGCTAAGTGGTTTCTCCTGTATTTATACACTGTCTTCCGTAATGACGGAGAACACCTCACATAAGGCAAACTCTTCACACCATGTCAAAGTGCAAGGAAAACATCTCCCTCAAATAGACACGCAGGCCGCTGTGTCTCGTGTCTGGTTCTGATGGCTGCACAGAGCCAGCAGCACTGCCCAGCACATCCGTGACTCCTCTGCCCTGTGGCCTGCCTTCAGCCCTTCAGGCCATCATGGAGCATCTGCGGCAGAAAGCCTTCCTGTAGCCAAAGCAAGAGTTTCATCATCTGTTTTAAATATATTGAATCAGTAGTTACTTGAGAATTACTCAGTTTCCAGAAGTACACAACGTGTTTTCTTCTCTTGATATTTCACATACCTCGGGTAAGCATGGCATCTAAAGCTCTGGGCATCGTGTGCCCTTCTGCTGGTGGTGTGGGCCACATGGTGTTAACCGGGAATGGTTATTCTGTTTGGGCATCTGAACTGAAAAATGAGAAGAGCGAACTTTGCCTCCTTGGTCCCTTCTCTGTGCCTGTGGCTTATGTGTGTGCCCCTCTCCTCTTTGTCACTGCTTCCCTTGCCCTGGATGTGGTTGGTGCACTGGGGTCACCTTAGACCACAGGAAATGTCTGGTTAACACACGAAGAGATGGAAACGCTCGCAGCCACGCCGCAAACGGTTAGTCACGCGCCGCAGCCTGCACTTCTCCCTGCACATTCTCCACTCAGACCCTCTGGGTTCTTTGCCTTTTTGTTGAAAACAAAAATGTTATTTTCCATTCAGTTGTCCCAGATAAGTATTTCCTTTAGTGTTTAGTTGAATGTGTAAGTAGAATTTGTATTTTATTTTAGATTTTTTCCAGGAAGTTAAAGTTGGTAGAGTCTCTATTTAGAATAGATTGAATCTAACTCTCCTGTTGGAGAGATCTCAGTTGAGCTCCATGTGATTGTGTGGCCCTTGCTCCTTCCATGGATGTGCTTGGTGTGGAGAGAGTCTGCTCCTTGCATGAGAAATGGAGATTGTTGGTTTTGCATGAGTTGTGCATGACGCTTTGATAGTCTGAGCTTCACTCAGTGAAGCTGCACCTTCCCTGCAGAGTTGCTTTGCCTGCCTTGCTGAGCTCACCAATACTAATAGTTATGTTCTTTTGCATTCCTAACCACGTAACCCCAGGAAGATGAGGAGGGAAGCTGGGCTCAGGTTGGAGTCTTTCTCTAATATATTCTTCACTACATGTACAGCAGCAAAAAGCAATTGGAGTATGAAAACTTGTGTAATTTACTTTTTTTTTGATGTTTATAGCATCTTAATTTATTCAGACTACAGAATTGTTAATGATGTGAAAGCATTGAGCAGGCAGAGCATAGGATTAAAGAGTACGTCTCATGGACAATTTTGAATATTTTTCATATGGCACCATGGCAGTTATTTTTAATTAACATAGATTGCTTTGTTTAACATATGATCTTTTATACAAAGTGGCTTAGGCAGCTTCTGAGATTATGTAATTTCCTGGTAGGGTAACATTATTATTATTACAAGATATACTGATGGGGAAATTTATATTCTAATAAATTTCCAAACCAAAAAATTGGCATGGTGACTTTTCCTCTGTGTCTTTGTGTTGATATTTTACTAAATAGTATCCTAGTAATATGTCCATTTAAGATTTTCTTACTAATGTAATCCTAAGGAATTAAGTCTCTTTTCAACTACTGTACATTTGGATTTTCAGCTTCTCAATTCTTTAACTCACCAGAAGCTCTCTCCCAACTGTTTTGCCTTCTGTACATTCAGACAGCTTGCCTTAAATACCAGTGGTTCCTTCAGTGCGATGCCACCAGCTTTCTGCATCAGGGTGTGTGTCTCAGTGGCACATCGCAGCATGAGGCATGGACAGGCAGCTCTAGAGGCTTTCACAAATAGACTGGTATCTGAGGCCTTCCCAAGAATCATTATATATCTGAAAAAAATCAAAATGATTGTAAATCGTAGTTTTCCTGATTACAAGGTGATAGTTGAAGCAGCTGCTTCCTTCTATTTGCACTCCTGAAATATAGCTGATTATATTGCCCACCCCCTCCACTTTTTTTTTTCCAACAAAATAGCTACAGTGTGACTCTGTGGGCTTTTTTCACCCTTGATTTAAGCATTCTGTGCCTCTCCTCCAGATAAATAACCTTATTAATTATTTAACTTGTTAGATATCTCTTTACAGGACCTGTAATGACCATAAATGAATTATACAGGGTACATTTCATAATGACTTAAATTTCAGTATATTTTCCGCCAAGTAGCAGAATTTTGTTAGCACTTTGGTATGAAACTGCCTGAGCCAGATACACGAAATATAAATTGAATAGGCTGAACCTTGCTCTTTGCAGTGGAAATAGAAACAAGACTGCGTCGTGCTGATGACTCCAGAACTAGCCGACCTGCAGTCTAGTGGAGGCTTGTGTCACCTTCCCTCCTTCCCCTCTTCCAGCTGGGACTGCCGCCTGCTGCCAAGGGCAGTACACAGTGGCCAGCTCTTAAACCAAAGAGAGCTTTGAGCTCCCCCTGGACACCCAGGGGAGGAAACATCAAGGCATGGTCAGAACCATTTATACCTCATTTAACAAACAGTAAGCGAGTCTGGCTGTGCGGAGCATCTGTGAGCAGGACAGCGGTGGTCCCCCCATCATGGAGCTCCCATTTTAGGGAGTTCGTAAGCTGGGTTGTACTTGTGACTATTTCAGTGACGGCAATAAACACTGCAGTGGGTATCTCTTCTAGTTCCGATGTTCTCTTGACTGTGAGCTCACCTGGTAAGTTTTTTTTCAGAAGGCTGCTATGGCAGCCCAGGAGAAGAGGTGAGTCTCCCTGGGATGGAACCTGACCCTTCTGGGAGTTTATGTTGTCAACCACTTCAGGAGGCTGAGCAGAGCATATAATGAGGAAACAGAAACAAGTAGTGTTCTGCTTCCATGCAGTTTTCTATTTAGACATTTCCTTTGTTTACTTTCCCCATTTAAGAATACAAAATCAGCAAGCAAGAAAATAACACCAGATATCCATGCTACATATATCAGGCCTGGGCCAGGCGCGGTGGCTCACGCCTGTAATCTCAGCACTTTGGGAGGCCGAGGCAGGTGGATGACTTTGAGCCCAGGAGTTCAAGACCAGCCTGGGCAACATGGGGAAACCCTGTCTCTACAAAAAATACAAAAATTAGCCAGGCATTGGTGGCTTGAGACTGTAGTCCCAGTTACTTGGGAGGCTGAGGCTGGAAAATAGCTTGAGCCTGGAAAGTGGAGGTTGCATTGAGCTGAGATTGTGCCACTGCACTCCAGCCTGGGTGACAGAGCGAGACCCTGTCTCAAAAAATACATAAATAAATATCAGGCCTGTATGATTGAGGTTTAGACGAGTGAAAAAAGCATGGTGATACTGTTAGATATCTTGATGATGGCCCAAAAATGTTTGGCATATTTCCCACTTTCTTTTTAGAGAAAGTAGTGAAGCATTTTTTTTCTATTAGAATTTAAACATTCTTTGTTAGAATTTTAGTTTTGCTTCTAGCTTGGACCAAATAACAAATGATGCTGGAAGCCATAGTTTCAAGACCAACATGGTGGTAGTTGAGAGTCACTACCAAGATCCCATAATGTAACTACAGAATTCCTGTGACCCTAACCTAGTCTTCCTCAGCTGGAGACTTCAGGTATCTCAGGTACCTTCCTCCGATATGTGTATGTATATAATGTGTTTAGTTCTTGCTCATTGTACAAATTTTGCATACATTCTGTTAGATTTATCCCTGAGGATTTTACAGGTTTTGATGCCATTGTAAATGGTACTTTTTAAATTTCAATTTTCAGTTCATTGCTAGTATTTAGAAATATAGTTCATTTTATTGGCCTTTGTATCCTGTAACCTTGCTTAAACCTACTTATTCTGACAGCTATTTTGTAGATTTCTTTTCTACATTGAAAATTGTGTCATCTGCAAATAAAGACAATTTTTTTTTTTTTGCAATTTATGTGCTTTTTATTTCTCTTTCTTGACCTATTACAGTGGCTAGGATTTCCAGTACAGTGTTGAATGAAAATGGTGAGAGTAGACATCCTTAGTTTGTTCCTTATCTTAGGAGAAACACATTGTCTTTTTTTTTTTTTTAAGAGACGGGATCTCACTGTGTTGCCCAGGCTGTTCTCAAACTCCTGACCTCAAGTCACCCGCCCACCTCTGCCTCCCAAAGTGCTGGGATTACAGACAGGAGCCACCATGCCTAGCTGAGCATTCAGCCTTTTACATTAGGCATGATGAGGCTTTGGGGTTTTTGTAGATGCCCTTTATCCAGTTGAGGCACTTTTCTTACATTTCTGGAATGCTTGAAGTTCCATAAATGATGACAACTCTTGTCAAGTGCTTTTTCTGAATCTTTTGAGATGATATTATGGTTTTTTCAATCTCTTCATATGATGAGAGTTTCATTGATTTTTTTTCTTTTCAAATGTTGAATCAACTTACATTTCTAGAATAAGCCATACTTGTCATGGTATCTTACTCTTTTACTATATTGTTGACTTGGCAGTGTTTTGTTATGTGTTTGTGGATCTGTGTCTGAGGTATTGATCTATAGTTTTGTTATATCTTTGGTTTTGCTCTCAGGGTAATGCTGGCCTCATAAAATGAGATAAGGTGTTTCCAACTTTTTTGGAAGACTTCATGTAGAATCGTGGTGATTTATTTATTTATTTTGATAAATGTTTGGTAGAATTCACCAGTGAAGCTATCTTGGGTAGATAGTTTTGTATGTTAGAAGATCTATAATTACAACCTCAGGCTCTAGTAGAGATATGTGTTACCTGTTTCTCATTAGCTTTGCTAGTTTATTTTTTAAGAAATAAGTGCTTAAAATTGTTCATAGTAGTTTCTTATTCTTTCAGTGTCTGTTGAATCTGTATTAATGTCCCCTCATTTGTTGTTGTTGTTTTGTTTTTGAGACAGGGTCTCGCTCTGTTGCCCAGGCTGGTCTCAGACATCTGGGCTCAAGCTATCCTCCCACCTCAGTCTCCTGAGTAGCTGAAGTTACAGGCATGGGCCACCACATCTGGCTTCCATCCTTTACTCCTGCCTGCCTGCCTGCCTTCCCTCCTTCCCTCCTTCCCTCCTTCCCCGCTTCCCCCCTTCCCCGCTTCCCCCTTCCCCCCTTCCCTCCTTCCCTCCTTCCCTTTCTTTCTTTCCTTCCTTCCTCCCTTCTTCCTTCCTTCCTTTCCTTCTTTCCTTCCCTCCCTCCTTCCCTTCTTTCCTTCCTTCCTTCCTTCCTACCTTCCTTCCCTCCTTCCTTCCTTCCTTCCCTCCTTCCTTCCTTCCTTCCTCCCTCCCTCTCTCCCTCTCTCCCTCTCTTTTCTTTCTTTTTTTTTTTTGAAGCAGGGTCTTGCTCTGTTTCCCAGGCTGGAGTGCAGTGGCACTATCTTGGCTCACTACAGCCTCTGCCTCCTGGGTTCAAGCAGTTCTCCTGCCTCAGTCTCCCGAGTAGCTGGGATTACAGTCATATGCCACCATGCCTGGCTAATTTTTGTATTTTTAGTAGAGATGAGGTTTTGCCATGTTGGCCAGGCTGGTTCCCTCTTTCATTCTTGATAGTGGTGATTTATGTCTTCTGTTTTGTCTTATCCAGTCCTGCTGGGGTTTGTTAATTTGATTGATATTTATGAAGTACTAGATTTTCATTTCACTGGCTTATTTGCTATTATTTTTCTGTTTTCTGTTTCATTGATTCCTGCTTTTTTACTTTCTTCCTTCTGCTTGCTCTGGATTTTATTTGTTCTTCTAGTTTAAGTTTTTTTTGTTTTGTTTTGTTTTGTTTTCATTTTGTGACAGAGTCTGGCTCTATCCCCCAGGCTGGAGTGCAGTGGCACGATCTCGGCTCACTGCAACCTCTGCCTCCCAGGTTCAAGCCATTCTCCTGCGTCAGCCTCCTGAGTCGCTGGGACTACAGGCCTGCATGACCATGCCCAGCTAATTTTTGTATTTTTAGTAGAGATGGGGTTTCACTGTGTTGGCCAGGCTAGCCTTGGACTCCTGACCTCATGTGATCCACCTGCCTCGGCCTCCCAGAGTGCTGGGATTACAGGTGTGAGCCACTGCACCTAACCTAGTTTAAATTTTTAAAAGCAGACTCTTGGATCACTGATTTTCGAGGTCTTTCTGCACTGATAATCCTTTGACATGGTTTTTGCTCTCAGGATATTGCTTTAACTGTTCCTCACAATTTTTGAATATGTTGTTTTTATTTTCTTTCAATTAAAAATATATTCTGGCAGGGCCAGTGGCTCACACCTGTCATTCTAGCAGTTTGGGAGGCCAAGGTGGGAGGATCCCTTGAGGTCAGGAGTTGGAGACCAGCCTGGCCAACCTGGCAAAACCCTGTCTCTTCTAAAAATACAAAAATTAGTCGGGTGTGGTGGCTCATGCCTGTAATCCCAGCTACTCGGGAGACTGAGGCAGGAGAATCACTTGAACCTGGGAGATGAGGTTGAGGTGATCTGAGATCACGCCACTGCACTCCAGCCTGGGAGACAGAGGAAAGACTCCATATCAAAAAAAATATATTTATATATATGCTAATTTTCAAATATTTAGTGGGGGTTCTAGATAGCTTTTTATTGTTGATTTCTAATTTAATTCTGTTGCAGTCAAGAGAATGTAGTTTGATTTCAGTCTCTAAATATGTTGAGATTTGTCTGTCTTGGCGAAATTCTATACAGACTTTAAAAGAATATTCCGTTGTTGAGTGGAGCGTTCTATAAAGCATCAGTTAGGTCAAGTTGGTTAAGTGTTGTTTGTTTAGGTCTTCTATATTCTTATTTTTTTCTCTTTTTCCTTCTTTAATCAATTGTTATGAGAAAGAAGTATTGAGTTTTTTCAACTACAAATGTGGATTTGCCTGTTTCCCCATTCAGTCCTATTGGTTGTTGCTTTATCTCTTTTCTAAAACTATTTTTTAACACACTTTTACTGATTTTGAAATAGATTGTTTAGGAAAACAAAGTGTTAAAAATAAAATGTAAAGCAACCAGAGATAATCTCAGTAAGTAGAGTTGAATCGAGCCTTCAAACTTGTTCATGAGTCGTGATCAATCTTTGTTCTCATATTATTATATTAAAAACTATTTCAGAGAGGAAATTTGTAGCCAGTTACACTTTTTTTGTAGTTTGATAAAAAAGTTAAATTTATCACAGTGAGGCATATATTTTTAATGTTATGATTTCTTTTGTGTAAAAATTTTACTAACAAATTTAAAAGGTGAGAAGAAGAGATCAAATTATTTTGAAATTATAAAATCATTAGTTTAGCCTTTGAGAATATATGTAAGAAATTAAAAATTCATTTAAAAAATTATTTAAACTGCTTTCGAGACTTCCTCCATAAATGACCTTTTCCACTTATCAAAAGCAGACACTTGCCTATGGGGACATGAACCACGAGTGGATTGGCAACGAGTGGCTCCCCAGCCTGGGCCTCCCTCAGTACCGCAGCTATTTCATGGAGTGCCTTGTGGACGCCAGGATGCTGGACCACTTGACCAAGAAAGACCTTCGAGGGCAGCTGAAAATGGTCGACAGTTTTCACAGGTAACTTAATATAGGTAGTTCTTACTAATTGACTAAGATTTTTCACTGTTTTCCTCATCTCTAAATCTGCTCTCTTTTATTGCAAATAGAAACAGTTTCCAGTGTGGAATTATGTGCCTGAGAAGGTTAAATTATGACCGGAAAGAACTGGAAAGAAAAAGAGAAGAAAGTCAGAATGAAATAAAAGGCTAGTACATGACGTTTAATTGATTCCATTCACTCCTACCTGCTGGTGTATTCGCAGCCTCAGTGACTTCCTATTTTTCAAAAAATGAAGAAAGGCTTTAAGTGGAAACTAGTCTAGTGTCTTTGCAGAGGAGGGCTGGATGCAGATGAGTGCTTTCAGATCCTCTTCCACAGCCAGAGGACTTTGGCCTATGCTCTCACACATCAGTCTGGAGGTGAAATGTCTCGGGTAGTCACTCCCTATGACCTGAGAGCTTTCCTTTGTCGTGCCCTATGTACTCCTCCCCGAAATGCTGTTCCACACTGTTAGATAACAGCAGAGCCAAGCTCACTTGATGATTCAAGTGTGAGAAATATGACTGGGGCTTATTCGGGGGGTTCAGGAGCACAAGAGAGGACTGTGCAGTTCTGCTCCCAGGGTGGAAGGAGAGGCAGCATGCACATTTCAGCCAGTCCTTGGAGGAGGAGCAGGAGCTGCCTAGAGTAAGGAAAGGGCGTTTCAGTTAGAAAACACAGGCCAGGGAGGCGTTTGAGGACGTGGGACGTTCGTTCAGAAGACACGGTGTTCTCTTCTCTGTTGGAGAGCCCTCACTCAGTGCTCCTCTGTGACCACAGACAGAACTTTATTTATTTTATTAATTTAATTTTTTCCTTTTTCTTTTTTTTTTTTTTGGAGACAAGGTCTTGCTCTCTAGCTCAGGCTGGGCTGGAGTACAATGATGTGATCACAGCTCGCTCACTACAGCCTCGAACTCCTGGGCTCAAGTGCTCTCCCTGCCTTAACCTCCCTAGTAGCTGCTGGGACTACACGTGTGCTCCACTATGCCTGGATTTTTTTTTTTTTTTTGTAGAGACAGGGTCTCGCTATGTTGCCCGGGCTGATCTCGAACTTTTGGGCTCAGGAGACCCTCCCATCTTGGCCTTCCAAAATGTTGGGATTACAAGTGTGAGCCACCACACCCAGTCAGAATTTGCTTTTTAAAGTTAGACAGTAAACATTGAGCTCAGAGTAATGTCTCCCAGAATTCTTGGAATGCAAGGAAATCACTAATAATAATGATAAGAAGAGGCAAGTCTCACTGAACAGGGAGGAGGTGCCAGTGCTCTCTGCCGTCAGGAGTTGGATTATTTAATCTTTGTCTTAGCCCTGTCAGTCTGAGTGCTGTTTTCATCCCCAGTTCTTACTAAGAAAGAAACTAAGGATAAAGATACGGTTGGGAGATGGCCCCGTTGAAGGAAAGTCTACTCATGATTGAGTTAATGTGAATCATGAGGAAAATGCTTAGTTGACATTTATACAATATGTGTATATGTATGGACTTTATCCAGAACAGGGCATTGGAAATGAAATATGCCCATCTGTTTTGTTTTCTCTATCTATTTTGCATCTTTTTACAATAGACAGAAACTGTCTTTGGAAGTGATTAGTGATCATTTGCATATATTTTTATAGAGTGGCTATTTTTAGATCTAATAGAACAAAATTAATAATTTATTAATTTACATAAGATAAGCTATTGTGGCCAGGCCTGGGAGCTCATGCCTGTAATCTCAGCACTTTGGGAGGCCAAGGCAGGAGGATTATCTGAGCCCATGAGTTGGAGACCAGCTTGGGCAACATAGTGAGACTGTCGTTACAAAAAATTAGCTGGGCTTGGTGGCACATGCCTGTAGTTCCAGCTCCTAAGGAGGCTGAGGTGAGAAGACCCACTTGAGCCCAGGAAGTTGAGGCTGCAGTCAGCTCTGATGGTATCAGGCTGCACTCCAGCCTGGACGACAAGAGTAGGACCTTGTCAACAAAAAGAGAGAGCTGGGCACAGTGGCTCACGCCTATAATCCCAGCACTTTGGAAGGCTGAGGCAGGCAGATCACCTGAGGTCAGGAGTTTGAGACCAGCCTGGCCAACATGATGAAAGCTCATCTCTACTAAAAATACAAAAACTAGCTGGGCGTGGTGGCGCGCACCTATAGTCCCAGCTACTTGGGAGGCTGATGCAGGAGAATCACTTGAACCCAGGAGAAGGGTTGCATTGAGCTGAGATCGCGCCCTTGCACTCCAGCCTGGTCAACAAGACCAAAAAAACTCCATCTCAAAAAAAAAAGAGAAAAGATTTTCTGCAGAGTCTGTAATATGCTGGATGATATTTTTAAGTTTCTCTCATTTTAAAATGAGACAGACTTCAAGATTAGAAATGAGAGATTTCTGTTGACTTGAGCAAAGTGTTTGTATTATTATGAAGCCAGCTCCATCCCTGATGAAGTATTTCAGAAGACGCTACAGTCTGTATATGAAGTACATTTATTATACATGGTAGGTGTTCAAGTTCTTGCAGTCCTCTGGCTTCTGATCCCTGGATCCTCATCATTTTCTGTTCTCTAGAAATAATAACTTCATTCCTCTTGTGCTCATTGGAAGAATGAGTTCTAATGGGAGAGTTTCCCTGAGAATGGAGCAGGGGCAGGACACCACTGTCTAAGTGCAGCAAGTGGGTGTCAGGAGCTGAAGGATTAGGAACTATGGTAGGAATCTTCTCCTGCATTACAGGGTACGTGTGATAAAGATAACTTTCTAAATCCACTTTTAGAATCGTCTTCATTCTTTTGCAGATGTGCTTGTTTGGAGCAATGATCGAGTGATTCGCTGGATCCTGTCAATTGGCCTTAAAGAATATGCAAACAATCTGCTAGAGAGTGGTGTTCACGGAGCACTTTTGGCCTTAGAGGAAACCTTTGACTTCAGCGCCCTGGCCCTGCTGTTACAGATCCCGACACAGAACACACAGGTGACACCAAGCCTGTCCATGTCTCACTCACAGTGTTCAGTTGGCGCCCTGATGATAAATAGTTATTCAAATAGAAAGCAAACTTAAAAAAAAAAAAAACCCTCAGACAACTAGTTTTCTTGTCTGTTGTCTTTCCCTTTTCTGTTGGAAGCAATGAGAGTCCTGCAATAAGCCAGATAAGGAGGATATTTCATTCCAGCCCATGTGCTCAGAAGAGTGACGTAGATTATTTAGTTCTTAAATGGAAGGAGAAGTATTGTTAGGTGTGCCACATGCAGATTTTATTAATTTTGTTTTTATGAGTAATTGCCTTATGTAATTCTTTTTGACTCGTGGGCTCATTTGAAAAACAGGGAACTTTTATTACTCTACAGAACATTGAATATGCCAGGCGAGGTGGCTCATAGCCATAATCCCAACACTTTGGGAGGCCCAGGCAGACAGTTTGCTTGAGTCCAGGAATTCAAGACCAGCCTGGCCATCATGCTGAAGCTCTGCCTCTACAAAAAGCACAAAAAAATTAGCCAGGTGTATTAGCACATACCTGTAGTCCCAACTACTTGGGAGGCCGAGGCAGGAGGATCACTTGAGCCCTGGAAGTGGAAGTTGTGATGAGTTGTGATTGCACCACTGCACATCAGCCTGGGCAACAGAGTGAGACTCCATCCCAAAAGAAAAAGAACATTGAATATCTTTTGCCAATACCCCTGACCACCCCACACAGCATACCTTTGTTATTATGACTCCAAGGATCGTGGACCCCTTTCCCCAAAGGTCCATCCATAGACTTCATGTTAGAAGCCCTGATTTAAAATACTATTATGGTTCCATGTAGTCATAGCAGTGAGGGAGTTGGTTTTTTGGGTTTTTTTGTTTTGTTTTGTTTTGTTATTTGGTTTTGTTTTGTTTGAGATGGAGTTTTGCTCTTGTTGCCCAGGCTGGTGTGCAGTGGTGCAATCTTGGCTCACTGCACCCTCCACCTCCCAGGTTCAGGTGATTCTCCTGCCTCAGCCTCCCAAGTAGCTGCCACCACGCCTGGCTAATTTTTTTATTTTTACTAGAGATGGGATTTCGCCGTGTTGGCCAGGCTGGTCTCAAACTCCTGACCTCAAGTGATCTGCCCGCCTTGGCCTCCCAAAGTGCTGAGATTACAGGTGTGAGCCACCAGACCCAGACCCTAATTTTTATACTTTTAGTAGAGACAGGGTTTTACCATGTTGACCAGGCTGGTCTTGAACTCCTGACCTCAGGTGGTCTGCCCGATTCAGCCTCCCCAAGTGCTGGGATTACAGGCAAGAGGCACCACACCCAGCCAGCAGTGAGGGAGTTTAAGTCTTGGTTTAAAAAACATTTATGATGCTAACACCCTTTAAATTAGATTTGGTGAAAGTTTTATTTGTTATTCTTTGGTTATTTCAGGCTCGTGCTGTCTTGGAAAGAGAATTTAACAACCTTTTGGTCATGGGGACTGATAGAAGGTTTGATGAAGTAAGTTTTTGGCCTCATGTTCTTTAAATGTGTATGAAATGTGTGTAAATGTGTAAATGTGTATGAAATGTAAGTTGTTGTTATACTTGGGGCATCTTATAGCTAGGCAGTCTCTGGATGTTAAGTTAGGCTTTACTCTTATAAATTTATTAACAGAACCCTTTAAAAACTAATAGCCTTAAAGAAGGTAGTTTTTTTTTTATTTTTGCTATTTAATTTTTGACACATCCCTCAAAAATGGTTTTCACATCACAAAACATTGGTTGCAGCTTAGGAACAGAGTCTGTAAGCTGGGTTTGGGGGCCACTGGATATCCTACTGCAGTCCAGAGTGTGCCTCCCATGCCCCTAGGCATTGGTCGGGGATGGTGTGTTTCAGAAGTATATTAAAAACACAAAATGTTAGTTTCCCCTTAAACAAAACCATGACTCATTTGTTCCACACTATTAGGAGTCTATTAATTGGACCTCAAGAAAACTTGAGTTTGACAAAGAGAATAGAAAGCCACCTCTAAAGATGAAGCACTTGGCCATATCCTGGCATAAGATAGAATTGTTTATAGCTTAAAACTTGTTTTTAGAGCTGCGCATGGTGGGGGCACACTTGTAGTCCTAGCTACTTAGGAGGCTGAGGCGGGAGGATGGCTTGAGCCCAAGAATCTGAGGTTACAGTGAGCTATAATCACACCACTGCATTCCAGCCTGGGCAACAGACTGAGACCCTGTCTGTAAAAAAATAAGTAAAAATGAAAAATAAACTTTTTAAGATAAATAAAAACGTGTTATGTAGCAAGAAACTGATTCCTGCAACATAAGAAGTAAAACATGGTGCTGGGTAGAAGGAACATCCCCATAGCCCTGCACCCACCTCACTCAGCCATGATGCTGGGTAGAAGGAACATCCCCATAGCCCAGCACCCACCTCACTCAGCCATGATGCTGGGTAGAAGGAACACATCCCCATGGCCCTACACCCACCTCACTCAGCCATGATGCTGGGTAGAAGGAACATCCCCATAGCCCAGCACCCACCTCACTCAGCCATGATGCTGGGTAGAAGGAACACATCCCCATGGCCCTGCACCCACCTCACTCAGCCATGATGCTGGGTAGAAGGAACACATCCCCATGGCCCTGCACCCACCTCACTCAGCCATGATGCTGGGTAGAAGGAACATCCCCATAGCCCTGCACCCACCTCACTCAGCCATGATGCTGGGTAGAAGGAACACATCCCCATGGCCCTGCACCCACCTCACTCAGCCATGATGCTGGGTAGAAGGAACACATCCCCACGGCCCAGCACCCACCTCACTCAGCCATGATGCTGGGTAGAAGGAACACATCCCCACGGCCCTGCACCCACCTCACTCAGCCATGATGCTGGGTAGAAGGAACACATCCCCATGGCCCTGCACCCACCTCACTCAGCCATGATGCTGGGTAGAAGGAACACATCCCCATGGCCCTGCACCCACCTCACTCAGCCATGATGCTGGGTAGAAGGAACACATCCCCATGGCCCTGCACCCACCTCACTCAGCCATGATGCTGGGTAGAAGGAACATCCCCATAGTCCTGCACCCATCTCACTCAGCCATGATGCTGGGTAGAAGGAACACATCCCCATAGCCCTGCACCCACCTCACTCAGCCATGATGCTGGGTAGAAGGAACACATCCCCATAACCCTGCACCCACCTCACTCAGCCATGATGCTGGGTAGACGCATCCCCATGGCCCAGCACCCACCTCACTCAGCCATGATGCTGGGCAGAAGGAACACATCCCCATGGCCCTGCACCCACCTCACTCAGCCATGATGCTGGGTAGAAGGAACACATCCCCATAGCCCTGCACCCACCTCACTCAGCCATGATGCTGGGTAGAAGCATCCCCATGGCCCTGCACCCACCTCACTCAGCCATGATGCTGGGTAGAAGCATCTGCATGGCCCAGCACCCACCTCACTCAGCTAGCTGAGACACAGCTAGACCATCACCATGCCCCATTTCATGCTGAAGTTCCAGTTTGGGCAATACACTATGTGGTTATAAAGAAGGGATTACATACATGTGAACAGGAAAACATTCTTGAGTTCAGCAGTCATTTTAAAGGACATTTAACTTTCCATCTCTGACCTTTATTTTTTAAATGAACCTTGCTGTTTATTCTTTAATTTACCAGGATGATGATAAAAGCTTTAGGAGAGCACCTTCATGGAGAAAAAAGTTTAGACCAAAGGACATTCGTGGCTTAGCTGCTGGGTCAGCAGAGACGCTCCCTGCAAACTTCCGGGTGACTTCTTCCATGTCTTCACCCTCTATGCAGCCAAAGAAGATGCAGATGGACGGTATGTGGTGGGTCGTGCTAACCTGCTGCTTGCGGGGAGCATGAGCAGCTTTTTGTCTGGAACATTAATCATGGTCTAAAACAGCCTCTTTAATATGTTACAAGGCACTTGAATATGGTTGCATGTCCAAAATAAATGTTTTTAAATTAACTCTAACATTTATTTACAAAAGTTTAACCATAATAATAGAATTTTTAAAAACATTTTGTCTAGTTGAATCTTAGCATATTTTTCCAACTAATGAAGCTCAGTACTCGTCCGTGTTCTCAGGGAGACTGAGGCCTCCTTGTAGCTGTGTGTACGTGCCAGGCTGCACTGGAAGTTCTTTCAGGAAACAGTGTAGGAGCAGCTTCCAGACCACAGAATTTAGTGCTCTCCTCACCGGAGAAAATAACTGAGTACATTTTAAATAACACACAGTTGCCAGCTCATGTAAGCTCTGCCTGCCTTTTCTCCCCTCCCTGCTGCTGCTGTTTGTGCAGTCACATGTCTACCTCCAGGTAGGTGAACCTCCAAGAAGTCCCCAGTGGAGTGAGGCAGCCACTGAATATACCAGCCAGAGAGAGCATATCACCGCCGTGATTTCAAGTGCTGTTTGGGATTTTCCCCTTTGACAACCACTTTAATTTGAGGTTAACAGTTGACCATGGCTTCCTGACAGGTCTCTCAGCTCTAATCTTGCACCCATCTAATGAAAAGCAGTGCACAGGTTGAAGAGCCAGGCTGCCTAGGTTTGACTCCAGCTCTGCTGCTAGGAGGTGCATTTAACTACACTGTGCCTCAGTTTCCCCATCTGTCAAATGGCCATCATAGTAGTATCTTCCCCACAGAGTATCTGTGACGATTAAATGTGTCATTCATAAAGCTGGTGAAGTTCTAAGCCTGTGTCAGTGGCGGCTGCTCGGCAGCCCCTGTGCTCCAGGCAGCTGTCACTCATTCTCCGTTCTGAGGGCAGCAAGCAGACTGGAGGAAACGAAGTGGCATTAAAAACTGTGCTAATCTTTGAGGCCAGGAATTCGAGACCAGGCTGGCCAACATGGCAAAACGCCATCTCTACAAAAATTAGCCAGGCTTGGTGGCACACGCCTGTAATCTCAGCTACTCGGTAGGCTAAGGCACGAGAATCATTTGGACCTGGGAAGTGGAGGTTGCAGTGAGCCGAGATTGCGCCACCACATTCCAGCCTTGGCAACAGAGTGAGACTCTCTAAAAAAAAAAAAAAAAAATTTTTTAAAGTGCTAATTAGGCATGGTGGCTTATGCCAGTAATCCTAGCACTTTGGGAGGCCAAGGCAGGAGGGTCACTTGAGCTCAAGTTTGAGACTAGCCTGGGCAACACAGTGAGACCCCATCTCTACAAAATAATAATAATTGAAAACGTGCTAATGAGGGTTTTGCAAAATTTTTTGTCATTAGCCCCTCCTAGAAGTAGGTTCATAAATTTTATTCTCTATCACCTGTATAAAAATCAAAAGAAAAGTACATTTATATAAAACATTAGTTAAACTGGACATTTTGGGTGTGAATGGCTTACTTTGTGGCATTTTTAGTAAAAGGCTATATTTTTATGTATTGTTTGCCAGAGTTTGATAATATACTTAGGGGGGAAAATCCAGTATATCTTTTTAACTAGCAACTTTTTAAAAATTACCATTTTTCTTCCAAGAATCATGCATATGATTCTTAGAAAGTGTAACTGTAGCTTGGCCTTCAACTCAAGCTCTGTCACCTGAAGAGTCCACATGAGTGCTTTCTTGTTTTCCTTGTGGCTTCGATTTCAGTTTTCCTTCTGATAAATCACATTCCCCTTGTCAAATGTTAACAGGAATATTAAGAATGAGAGTTTGGATGAATGAAAAGTAAACCTAGGCCGGGCATGGTGGCTCATGCCTGTGATCCCAGCACTTTGGGAGGCCGAGGTGGGTGGATCACCTGAGGTCAGGAGTTCCAGATCAGCCTGGCCAACATGGCGAAACCCTATCTCTAGTAAAAATACGAGAAACTTTGCTGGGCATGGTGACATATGCCTATACTCCCAGCTACTTGGGAGGCGGAGGTTGCAGTGAGACAAAATCATGCCACTGCACTCCAGTCTTGCCAATAAGAGCAAAACTCCATCTCAAAAAAAAAAAGTAAAGTAAACCTAGGAAAAGGTGTAGGGAATTTATTATAAAGAAGAAGACTTTTTACCCTTACATAAATGACTCAGGCACAAGCCTGCTAAATGGATTATTATTATTGTTACAGGGTCTTACTCTGTTGCCCAGGTTGGAGTGCAGTGGCTCAGTCTCAGCTTACTGCAACCTCAGCCTCCCAGATAGCTGGGAACTCAGGTGCACACCACCACACCTGGCTAATTTTTTGAATTTTTTGTAGAGATGGGGTTACACCATGTGGCCCAGGCTGGTCTTGAACTCCTGGGGTCAAGTAATCCTCCTGCGTTGACCTCCCAAATTGCTGGGGTTACAGGCGTGAGCCACCGTCCCCAGCAAAATTGATTGTTTTAATGGCTTTTTAAATAGGGGAATGCGAGGTAAACTCCAGCAGGTCTTCCAGGCTCTTAGGGTCAGAGGATTTGTGAAGATCATCTGTCCTCACCAGCAGTCCAACTGTCTTAACGGCTTTGCTGGAACCATGCAGGATGTTGATAAGTGTTCCCGGTATACCTGTGGGAAAACAAAACACATAACCAGGAGCGGCCAGCACCTGCTTCTGATTTGTAAAAACTTAAAATCCAGGCTTACTTATGGCCACACAGTCTGTTTCCTGAATCAGAACCAAAATAGTCTGTGGTCTCTATGATGAATATTTCTGGTAGGAGGTGAGACTGGCCTTCAGTTTCTAGGTCAGCCCTCACCCCACTCCCTGGCCAATGCCCCATCCCTGCAGCCAGACCTCTTCACCTGCTCTGCTCTTCTCCTGGGAGAAAAGGGCAGGGCTTTCCAGATACCACAGCCAGCGCTGGGCAGCAAGGTCCTCTCCCCGTCTTAGGCTGGCCTTGTGCCCGACGTCATCTGCCTCTGCGCTCAGTGGGGCTGGGCAGTGTCAGCAGTGCTGCTTGGTTGTTTACTTCATGCCTGTTAGAGACGGAGCACTTAGGGCAGAGAGAAAGCCCCATTGGTCTGTGAATGTAGCGCTTAGTAAGAGACAAAGGGATCACTCTAAGTAGGTGTCATTTATGTAGATGTGCATTTTGAAATTGTTACTGTACCATTTGGTGCTTAGTATTTCGGAGTAGTGTTCCAGAGTCTCCCGGAGCTCCTTGGGAGCTGGGGAGAGCCACCACCGGGTGACACTTGGATCTTTTTCTCTGGCTCCATCCCGCCCACTCAGGCAGCTCCCCCCCAGGTCCCTCCGTAGGCGCTGCTGTAGGTGTGAAGATGTGTGTCTACTTGTGCCCCCATGTGATGTTCTAAGACTAACTGCACGCTGTGTTTGCACGCTTCCTCTCGTGGCTGTTGAAACAGGCAGTGTATCAGGAACACAGAGGTTGGATTCTGCTACAGTCAGGACTTACTCCTGCTAAAGTCTCCTGTTGGTGAGTAGAGAGCACCATAACCCCCCGAGATGGCTCAGAGGCACAGCATGAGTCGTCGGGGCTGCAGTGCCAGGCTAGGGGTGTGGGCCATAAAAGCCAATGCAGCGTGTGGGGAATTTCAAAGAGAAACAAGCTCTCCGTACCATTAAGATAGTTTCATTGTTACAATTGATCATAAAAGGTTAGTGTGTCCTCTTGTATTTTCCCCTTTTCCTTAAACCCCAAAATGCTGACTCATTTTAATTGTCTGCGGATGTCTTCGGTGTGGAGCGGGCAGAGAGCAGAACATGGCAGAGCACGTCAGGAGACAGTCTCTGGCACACTGACCTCATTATGCACACCGGTGTAATTCCTAAGCTTGCTTAAATGAAACAAACCCAAAGTTTTGTGGTTAATTATGTATGAAGTTTCATCAGGCTGTATGAGGGTGTGTGTGGACAGCCTGCTTCCTAACACTGTGGCCTCTGGCTGGTGAGTGGCCCGCTCTCGTCTTGCTGCTCTAAGCAACTTTAAGGTCTCCGCTGGAGTATTTGACTGGTTTGTTCATCTTTTATTTTTAATTGATAACTTGTAGATATAAGCCCAAATGAAGTCAGCCAAGGAGTTGTCTCATTAATGTGCACAGCCCTTGATGTTCTATCCAGTGATTCTCGGCAGCTGTGGCACAGAAAGTGAGGGGTCCTGGGGCAGTCAGTGCTGGGGGGACATGGGGCCCCAGCGTCAGAAGCGCCCGTTCATTAGCGCCACCTGCCTGTAGTAAGCGCGGTTTTTTTGTTTATTTTCCAGTTTACCCACACTACTTCTACAGATGATTACGCAGCATTTGAATCCAACAAAGACGACATTTTAGAATGCAATGGAATCTTTAATCTGTTAATACTTGTTGTATGGACCCTAAGATATTTTATTACAGAGTTTTTAATTAGTGAAAAATTCATGAATACCATAGAGAAAATATTTTAGAATTTAATGTTTCTTATATTTATGTAAACTTATGACCCTTCATTTATATAGTTACTTACTTTTTCATGTATATCCAGACTATAAATATCCTTTCAAATCATGTTCTTATACTTAATTTTAGTCTTTCAAATGAATGTACTGTAATGCTTGTATGTATAAATCCTATGAACAAATATAGGGCTTTTGTAAATTATGCATTTATTGTAATTATTGTTTAATTTTTTAATGATAAACGATGACAAAGGATTTTACTACATTTATAAAGTTATGACAGAAGCGATGTGCATTATCCTTTACAGATGCAACCTAGCTCTACAGCAATCATTTTGAAATACGCATACCTAATTTCAAGCAATTGTATTTTAATGACTGAGCTTAAGTATACTTTTTCTAGCAAGAAATGCTTTATTCCGCAGTGTGAACAGATTTAAAATAGCTGGTGTTAAATACCAGCTTCGAATAAAGTATGGACTGAAAAGACTATCATGACACTATGAGAAGCCCCCAGCACTGGTTAACGCTTTCCTAGCCTCGTCTCTGGGTTTGGGGAGCTTGTCTTCAGTGGCTGACAGAGGCTGTGAGCTGGGAGCAGTTTTCAGCTGGAGAGACTCGGGATGGGGTCACCTGGGACCAGCCCAGCCCCTGCGCCCTCTTCCCTGCCTCTCCTCCTTGGGAGTGGGCAGAGAGACACCCATGGAGCCTAATTAGGGCCAGTCACCCGGAACCGCTCTCTCATCCTGCGAGTCGGTGCACACAGCGGACAAGGCTGGAGACCAGAAAACCGTGTAGAGCAACTCTAATAAAGGCCTTATTTTTCTTACGTAAATCATCTTTTTACATTTGTTTGTAAACATGTTTAAAGAATGAACCTAGGGGGACATTTTTAGACTTTGATGATATAGCCATTGTGGATTGTGTAAGTTGCAAATGTGGCTTTTACTTTTTAAATGGTATATTAAAAAGCCAGCAAAGCGTGTCAGACCATGGCATGGTATTTATTGTGCAGCAGATACAGAGACAGAGGCAGCCTCTTTCACATTTGGTTTCTGCTTTTAATTTACTTGTACAATTCATTGTTACTGTTCTGTTTTTCTAATCTTTTGTGAACTTCCTGATTATGTAACAAAGTATGTACAGTCTACTTTTGAACTATTTTTATCACAGTATTATTTATTGCTTTCTTTCAATAAAGTACTGAAGCATTTTCCACTGCCAATGAAGAATGCTGAGAATACGCTGTGATTGCATTGAAACTGACCATAGTTGTTTTGGAAGGCAGGGTCGCCACATGAAAATTGTATTAAAGAAGTCAGTCGACAGAATAAAACAGCCAGGAGATGGACGTGCAGGTTGAGGGCGTCATCCCGCCCGCTGCTCTGGAGGTCCCGAGCCTGCATCAGCGCAGGAGACAGGTGCCTGGTGTCAAATGCAGATGTGTGGGCTCACACACACAGTCCGTGGGTAGGGTTGGCTGGAGGCAACCCTTGATCCAGGGCTGAAAGGCAGGGCCTAGGCAGTGGACTGCGCATGCATGCGCGTCCCTTCCGCCATTTCCCAGCTCCGCTTCCTTCCTCAGCGCTGGCTTCACACTCCTGCCTGGTCACGAGGTGGCTCCCAGGGCCGCACCCTTCCGCACTGATGGCCTCTGGAAATCAGGAAGCCTTGTTCCCTAACAGCTCACACCGAGTCCTGAGTTGTGAACCAGCCCAGTGTGGCAGAGCGGAGGTGACACGCTGACAGGCTGGGGGAGTCAAGCAGGGCCCACCCATGGAAGTGGGTAAGCTCAGTCCCCTCAGGCTGCAGGGCCGGAAGCTGATGCCCAAGAGGAAAGCCAGGCACCAGCAAGTAGCTGGCCCTTCCCCTCTTCCCGCCTCAGACAGCGTCGCCGTTGAGCCAACACCACCCCACCTGGAGCAGGGGTCAGCGGACACTGCCGATGCCACTTTGGTCTCCGTTTCCTCCTTCTGTCTCCGAGCTGACACCTCCTCTGAGTGGCACGTGCTGTCACGTGGGTCAGCATGTCCTGGATCATTTGTCCCAGGCAGCTGTCAGGGGTGTTCTGTGCTCTCCTGTTTAGAACCTGTGTTTGCTCATCTTCCCACTTAATGTAGGGAAAGCCTTGTTTTCTACATTTCCTAGTTATTGAGCTTAAGTGTGCAATTTAAAACATAATGTAGTGCCTCCTGCTTTTTTCCATCTAATAGTTATTTTTGGCTGAACAAAGGCATGCCTCAAGTATCTTAAAACTTCCAGAAAGGGCCAGGCGCGGTGGCTCACGCCTGTAATCCCAGCACTTTGGGAGGCCGAGGCGGGTGGATTACGAGGTCAAGAGATTGAGACCATCCTGGTCAACATGGTGAAACCCCGTCTCTACTAAAAATACAAAAAATTAGCTGGGCGTGGTGGTGCGTGCCTGTAATCCCAGCTACTCAGGAGTCTGAGGCAGGAGAATTGCCTCAACCCAGGAGGCGGAGGTTGCGGTGAGCTGAGATCGTGCCATTGCACTCCAGCCTGGATAACAAGAGCGAAACTCCATCTCAAATAAAAAAAAAAAAAAACTTCCAGAAAAAAAGGGACTGGGGGCAGTGGCTCATGCCTGTAATCCCAGCACTTTGGGAGGCCGAGCTGGGAAGATCACTTGAGGCCAGGAGTTTGAGACCAGCCCAGGCAACATAGTGAGACCCCCTTCTTTACAAAAAGAGGTGAAGATATTTTAAAATAAAACAACACTTGGCATGCAAGTAGGGCTGGCATCTAGGACTGTTCGTCTTCCAACTTGACTGTGCAAAGCATCACTGGCAAAAGATGCAGCGGTTGGGGTCCCCTCTCCATTCAGAGCGACTCAGCACTCACTCTGAGTAGCTACTCCTTACCAGGCTCCTTTCAGTGCTGGAGAGACCATGGTTAAAATTATTTCACCCTTCTAGTAAAAAGAAGCGTTTCTAATCCTGTGTGCATCCAGGGTGCAGCCCAGGGGCATGAGTTGCGACACGACATTGGTGTGGAGGGAGGAGAAGCGCCTCTAGGGAGGCCTGCATCACACACCAAAAATGCTGAGAACTGTTTCATGTTCATGCCACTTGTTTACCATCTCCTATGAATAAAACCCCAGACAGACAGGGTTTCAGAGAATACCAGTGCAAGTGGACCTGTGTTAGATAAAACACCCACTTTGTTCATGTGACCTGTCATGCGCTCTCGAGGGGAGACCCCTCAAGTGCCAAGGCAAGGCTCTGAAGCCTCAGCCTGTTCCCATATGAATACAGAACTAGAAAAGAATTGAGATAGAGTTACACAGTTATTCCTACATAAGTAATCACAGTTATTCATATATAATCACAGAAATATATACATTCAATATAACCTTTTACTAATGATTATCGGGGTATGAAGCATGGAACTGAGGTGACATGGTGAACAAAGTGATCCTAAGGCAAGACGCTCTAAGCCTTCCGTCACACCCGCATAAGGGCTGCTGGAGGGCGCCTGGGCTGTGCGGCAGCGCCATCGCTGGGAAAGCACCTGCTGTTTAGCCAGCTATGGAAGGAGACGTCTGAGATGTCCAAGACATAGATCTTCCTCAGAGGAGTGAGAAGAAAACCACCAGTGCCACGCGCTACCTGCCCTGCTCCCTGCTTTGTACTCAATGAAAGTCAGAGCGCCCAGGCTGGTCTTGAACTCCTGGCCTCAAGCACTCCTACAGCCTTGGCCTCGAAAAGTGTTGGGATTACAGGTGTGAGCACTGTCCTCAACAAAAATTTTATTATGGGAAATCTCACGCAAATGTGAAGGTGGATTAATAAACTGTCATGAATGCATCACCCATCTTCAACTCTGTAGCCTCAGGACCTGACGGTGACCAAGAAGAGAACACAGTTTCTGTTTCTCTTAGTTTCTATTTCCGGTTGGGCCAGTAAAGCCCCTCCCTCATCCCTCTTTTCAATTTATCACTAGAGACAGAAACTAAAAACCATGGCTTTGGGCTGCTAAAAGCCGAAAACAACAGACAACAACCAAATAAGGCAGCTTAGACAAGCCTGGATGAGCTTCTGTACCGCACTGGGGGGCTGGGTCTCCATTCTGAAGGCCCCTGTGTACACACGGTAAGTGCCTTTTCTCCCATCAGCCAATCTGCCTCATGCCAGTGATTCTTCAGCAAACCTTCAGGGAGCCAAGGGCCTTGGCGTCCACATCTTAGACTTGATGAAATACACACAGTATACGACAAAACATTGAAGACAGGCTGCAAATTCTCTGCTACTCCTCCCGTGAAAGGTAAGAGTCTAACTCCCCTCCCCAAACCTGGGCTGGCCTTAGTGACTTGCTTGACCAAAAGAATCTAGCAGACGTAACTTTGAGACCTGCAGCTGGGTCACAGGACAATTTGCAGCTTCCGTCTGGGCTTTGTGGAACTCTTGTTCTGAAAGAAACAAGCCACCAAGTAAGAAGTCCATTACTCCAAGACCGCAGTGCTGTAAGGATGCTCACACTAGCCACGTGGACGGACTGGAGAGAGCTGCCTGCGGTCTATCTCCCGCTGTTCCTGCAGTCCGATTCTAAGTGCCAGCCATACAAGTGAAGAGGCCAACCTGGACATGCTACTCCCCACAGCCATGCTGGGAGACGAAACCATTCAGATGTATCCAACACGCAGAAGCAAGGCCCAGATGCAGAGACGCGGTCTTTATGGCAGCCATAGCCAACTGGATGAGCCCTCCCAGTGGAGACGGTTGGAATGAACATGAGCCGCCCCCATGGGCCCTGTCTGAACTTCTGACTCACAAAATCATGAGCATGATGAAAGGTTTCACCAGTAGACACCACCACCTTTTATGATTTCACCAGTAGACAGACACCACCACCTTTTACGGTTTATTATGTTTCAGGAAAGGTCACAATCCAGACCCCAAGAGAGGGTTCTTGGATCTTGCGCATTTAAAAAAAAAAAAGAATGGCTACCCCATAGACAGAGCAGCCCTGAGAGCTGCCGGCTGCCCATTGCTATGGTTATTTCTTGATGATATGCTAAACAAGGGCTGGATTATTCATGCCTCCCCGTTTTAAGCATATAGGGTAACTTCCTGACGTTGCCTTGGCATCTGTAAACAGTCATGGCGCTGGTGGGAGTGGAGCAGTGAGGACGACCGGAGGACAGTCTTGTCACCATCTTGGTTTTGGTGGGTTTTAGTCGGCTTCTTTACTATAAGCTGTTTTATCAGCAAGGTCTTTATGACCTATATTTTGTGCTAAACCCCTGTGACTTAGAATGCCTTAATGGTTTGGGAATGCAGCCCAGTAGCTTTCAGCCTCATTTTTACCCAGCTCCTGTTCAAGATGGAGTTGCTCTGGTTTACATGCCTCTGACAATTACACAGCCGTAGAGTCTGTATATAAACCAAAAGTAAGACTATAAGCCCCCCCAACCAACTGAATAGACCCTTCCCCTTGGCCAAGAGGATTTCAAAGAAATCTGAAAAAAATGACCAGGTGCAGTGGCTCACGCCTGTAATCCCAGCACTTTGGGAAGCTCAGTGATCAGGTCAGAAGTTCGAGGCCGGCCTGACCAACATGGAGAAACCCTGTCTCTGCTAAAAATACAAAATTAGAAGCCGGGCACGGTGGCTTATGCCTGTAATCCCAGCACTTTGGAAGGCCAAGGTGGGTAGATCACGAGCTCAGGAGATCAAAACCATCCTGGCCAACATAGTGAAGTGCTGTCTCTACTAAAAATTAGCTGGGCGTGGTGGCAGGCACCTGTAGTCTCAGGTACTCAGGAGGCTGACACAGGAGAATCGCTTAAACCCGGGAGGCGGAGGTGCAGTGAGTCGAGATCGCACCACTGCACTGCAGCCTGGCAACAGAGGGAGACTCCATCTCAGAAAAAAAAAAAAAAAATTAGCCGGCTGTGGTGGCACATGCCTGTAACCCCAGCTACTTGGGAGGCTGAGGCAGGAAGATTGCTTGAACCTGGGAGGTGGAGGTTGCAGTGAGCCAAGATTGCAGCACTGTACTCCAGCCTGAGCAACAAGAGCAAAACTGTTTCGAAAAGAAAAACAAACAAAAAACGCATCCTGAAGAACTAGTTCAGACCATTATGTGGGGTCAGAGGTGCCTAACTCTGTCCTTCCCGTGGGAGTTCAGGCACAGCTGATCAGCACTGACATCTTAAGACTGACAAAACAGACTCTTTGTAGCTCCCAAACCCCAACCTGATTCTGGGATAGCATCACATGCCAGCAGACCCTGAAAGAAATCAAAGTCTTTCACCCCCAATAGATTTCTTTGACGTATTATGAAACAACTCTGCAAGGGGAAATTTACATTCTGTACAATCTACACTCTGTCCCTAGGCTGAAGCGCAATCCCCAAGCTTTTTGGCACCAGGGGCTGGTTTTATGGAAGACAGTTTTTCCACGGACAGGGTGGGGGTGGTTTCCAGAGGAAGCTGTTCCACCCCAGATCATCAGGCATTCGATTCGCAGAAGGAGTGCGCAATCTAGGTTCCTCGCACGTGCAGTTCACAGCAGGGTTTGCACCTCGGAGACTCTAATGGCCCCTCGGATCTGACAGGAGGCAGAGCTCAGGTGGTAATGCTCACTCACCAGCCACTCGCCTCCTGCTGTGTGGCCTGGCTCCTGACAGGCCACAGACCAGTCCTGGTACCATGGCCCAGGTTTGGGGACCTCTGCAGTAGAGAATCCCCTTTCCCTTTCCAGGTCTTTTTCTGCTCCTGAAGAGATGAGCTGAAACTCCTTCAGTTCCCCTGCTGCACGACCTTTCCTGCCTTGGGGCCTCGGAACCTGCTGACTTCCCTGCCCAGAAAGTTCTTCCTTCCTTACCTTTACTCCTATGGGGCCGTCACAGCTTGGCTAACATGTGAGTCACCCAAAGAAACCTCTGGTCTCCCAGATGGGTTCGGGTCTGGGGGTGGTGCCTGGGGTTGGGGTCTGGGGCGGTGCACAGGGTTGGGGGCGGGTCCTGGTACTGTGGCCCAGGAGTTGGGGGCGGGTCCTGGTACTGTGGCCCAGGAGTTGGGGGCGGGTCCTGGTACTGTGACCCAGGGGTTGGGGGCGGGGCCACAGAACACAAAAGTCTCTTAAACACAGCAGGATTTTCTCTTGCTTTCATGTCACAGGCCAGGGTGTATATCCAGGTCAGGCAGAGGAGGAGAAAGGGACAGTCAGGAAGCTCTGCTCTGTGCAGTCGTGGAGGGACGCAGGCTGGTGGGCTCTGCCGTCTTCAACACGGTTTCCAAGGTCGCATCTGTCACCGGTGGCAGGCTGAATAATGGCCTCCAAATATGTCTGCATCCTAACTGTCAGAACACGTGAGTGTTGCTTACATGGCCAAAAGGAGTCGGCAGATGTGACTAAATCAGGCTCTTGAGATGGGAAGCTGATCCTGGATATTCTGGGTGGGTCCCAAATGTGATCCCAAGTGTTCCTGTAATAGGGAGGCAAAGAGACATATCCATTGGAGAGAAAACAGCTGTGCAGACCATTGCATGGGTCTGAGTGACACAGGAACCAAAAAGGCCACAGATGGAACCTCCCCTTTTGGGCTCGTCTCCAAAAGGAACGAGCCTCACGGACACCTTAACTTCAGCCCATGAAACAGGTTTCAGACTCCGGCTTCCAAAACTGAAGGGCACGTAGTTGCCTTGTCTGAGGCCCTGAGTTTGTCATCACGTGTTGCAGTAGCCTGGGAAGCTGATCTGAAGTAGGGGGCAGCCCCGGGAGGTATGACGGTCCAGGCTCAGAAGCTATGCATGTCACTTCCCCTCACGTTCCATGGGCGAGAACCTGGCCACGTGGCAGCTTCTACCTCTAAGGGCAGCTGGGAAATGGAGCAGAGCCGGATAGCCACATCCACATGCCCACTTAGTACCAACGAGGGTGGGGGCGCTGGGTGGACAGCCACATCTGTCGCCTGTGTGCTGAGTCCTATGGCCCTGCGTGGTGGTGCAATGCCCCAGGTCCCATCTGCACCCCAAGTCAGGGACTGGTTTGCTCAGATCCGGGACATAAGGCTGTTTAGACATCCCTCTTTGGCTACCTGGGTTTTTTAAATTTTTCTTTGTTTTGGTTTTTGAGACAGGGTCGCACCACGTTGCTCCAGCTGGTCCGGCATACCTGGGCTCAAGTGGTTCCCCGCACCTCGGCCTCCCCAGTAGCTGGGAGCGCTGGCACACCCCTGGCTGGGTGCTTCTTTTCAGCTTTCTTTTACAAGCATGGGTGACCCCGGCACAGCAGCTTTGCAGTTCCAGGCCCACTCAGCACTCTGCATTTCTCTTCATTTCTGGCTCACAGAGATATCAACTTGTTTTTCTTTTTTTTTTTTTTTTTGAGATGGAGTCTCACACTATCGCCCAGGCTGGAGTGCACTGGTGCAATCTCAGCTTACTGCAACCTTCACCTCCCAGGTTCAAGCGATTCTCCTGCCTCAACTTCCCAAGCAGCTGGGATTACAGGCGCCTGCCAACATGCCAGGCTAATTTTTGTATTTTTATTAGAGACGGGGTTTCACCATGTTGGCCAGGCTGGTCTTGGACTCCTGACCTCAGGTGATCTGCCTGCCTCGGCCTCCCAGAGTGCTGGGATTACAGGCGTGAGCCACGGTGCCCCAGCCACCAGCTTTTTTTTTGGTTGTTTTTCTTTTTTTTTTTGTAATTTTAGTGGAGACAGGGCTTCACTATGCTGGCCAGGCTGGTCTCGAACTCCTAACCTCAAGTGAGCCACCTGCCTCAGCCTCCCAAATTGCTGGGATTCTAGGCATGGGCCACTGCACCCAGGCTCTACTTGTTTTTGAGCACAGCTACACTTTTTGCTTTGCAAATTTGACATTGTCTGTGTAATTCCTCTGTGGCCAGCCTCGGTCTCTGCCACGCTCTCCTGAAGGAGCGCAATGGGCATGTGGAAGAACGCGCCACCCCTTTCTCCCCGGGAGCCACTCTGAAGCAGCTGGCTCTTCACCTGGCAGCAGACTGGTCTTTTTTTTTTTTTTTGAGATGGAGTCTCACTCTGTCACTAGGCTGCAGTGCAGTGGCACGATCTCCGCTCACTGCAACCTCTACCTCCCAGGTTCAAGGGAGTAGCTGGGACCTCGGCCTGCCTCAGCCTCCCGAGTAGCTGGGATTACAGGCATGCGCCACCACGCCTGGCTAATTTTTGTATTTTCAGAAGAGATGGGGTTTCACCATGTTGGCCAGGACGGTCTGAATCTCTTGACCTCGTGGTCCACCCACCTCGGCCTCCCAAAGTGCTGGGATTACAGGTGTGAGCCACCGCGCCCGGCCGCAGACTGGACTTTCTAAACCACGAACACGGCCCTCCTGCTGAAAAGTCGGCTGTGACCTTTGGCTTTCCTCCTCTGTAAAATGGAAGCAATAATGTCCACCTCACTGGCCGCAAGTGGATTCACGGTTGCTCAGGCTGGGAGACGGGACACAGGGGGACTAACTGCCGACGAGTAGGGTTTCTTTCGCGGGGGGTACGTGTTCTAAAATTAGACTGTGGTGATGGCTGCACAACCCTGTGAATATACTACAAAAAACCCCAAAGCACTGAGATGAGTGTACTGAATTTTATGTGAATTATATGTCAATAAATCTGGTCTTACAAAAACGATTTCCAGCTTGTAAAGCTGTTTTGAGAATAAAATAGACTATCCTGCCTGAAAAATCTCATCGTGGTAGCTCTTCAAATGTGAGGCCCGTGCTTCTCCGGGTATGCCTGCCCTGTTTGTGCCCAATTTGGCCTCCAGTACCCACATCTGTCACGCTCAGTCAAGACACCTCCTTCTGGAGCCTTCTCCAGAGCCCTTTCAGTCATCTGCCTTTCAAATCTGGATTGCCTGTAAGGCCAAATTATGATTTTTTTCACCTTTGTGGTCCCCTTCTTCCATGAAAAAAGTAAAAATTATATTTCACAATTATGTTACTGTAAGGAAAAATACATGGCTATATTTTCTTTCTTCTTTTTTTGAGACGGAGTCTTGGTCTCTCACCCAGGCTGGAGCAACGGCGCAATCTCGGCTCACTACAACCTCCGCCTCCCAGGTTCAAGTGATTCTTCTGCTTTAGCCTCCCGAGTAGCTGGGATTACAGGCACCTGCCATCATGTCCGGCTAATTTTTGTACTTTTGAAGAGATGGGGTTTCACCATGTTGACCAGGCTGGTGTCGAACTCCTGATGGCAGCTGATCCACCCGCCTCAGCCTCCCAGAGTGCTGGGATCGCAGGCGTGAGCCACCACATCCGGCCGCTATACTTTCTTTAAATGTTTTCTTGAATAAGATGCATTTTCTTCAACCTAAAAGTTCATTTTTCTAATCTTAATAGAAGATTTCTGTGAGCACCCAAAGTTATGTCCACGGCCTAACCCTCAGCACTTGTGACTGTGACCTTTTATGGCAAAAGGTGTGACGTAGTGAGGACCTTGAGAGGAGGGGCTTGTGCTGGATTATCAATGCAGTCACAAGGCTGCCTCTGAGACCAACACCACCAGCTAGGCCTGCTTTTTTGACTAGACAGTTTCATACCTCTATAGAGGTAGAAATTAACCTTTAAAAAACAGGCAGCATTGTGGCCTGGCAATGTGGTGCTTCACACATGTAACCCCAGTGCAGGGGGTCACTTGAGCTCAGGAGTTAGAGACCAGCATTAGCAACATAGCAGGACCCAATATCTATAAAAATTTTTAAAGATTAGCCAAGCGTGGTGGTGTGTGCCTGCAGTTTCAGCTACAGTTACTCAGGAGGCTGAGGTGGGAGGACTGCTTGAGCCCCAGAGCTCGAGGCTGCAGTGAGCCATGATTGCGCCACTCCACTCCAGCCCATCTCTAAAAATTAAAGAAAGAAAAAAAAAAAGTCGGCAATGTAAAAAAAAAAAAAATTTTTTTTCAGAGATGCTATGTTGCCCAGGCTGGTCTTGAACTCCTGGGTCAAGCAATCCTCTGGCCTTGCCTCTCAAAGGGCTGGGATTACAAGCCTGGCCAACCATCTTTGTCCACAGAAAACGCAAATTAGCTGTGTCCAGTTAAATGCAACTGACCATTGCACTAGAGATAGACTAGTTTTTGCAAATTCATTTCAGCATTCTTTTTTGACTTCTTTGGGTTTTTTGGTTTCGTTTTTTGTTTTTGTTTTTGTTTCAAACAGGGTCTCTGTTGCCCATGCTGGAGTGATCCTTTTGCCTCAGCCTCCAGAGTAGCTGGGAGCACAGGTATACACCACCATGCCTGGCTAATTTTTTTCTTTAAATTTTTTTTTTCCATAGAGACAGAGTCTTGCCATGCTGCCCAGGCTGGTCTCAAATTCCTGACCTCCAGCAATCCTTCTGCCTTGGCCTCCCAAAGTGTTGGGATTACAGGCGTGAGCCACTACATCTGGCCAAATTCTTTAAACAATTCGTAAAATCTTATGATGTATTCGTTGAGTTAAATATTTGACATGTTCACATTATATGTGTATGAAAGTCATGACTTTAACTTTAAAAAATGGTCAACATCTGACATTTCCTTCCGCCACCCGCACTCCCATCCCATCCTCACATGTGACAATTTAGCTTTCTACATGCCTCCTGCAACCATCCGCTTCTCCCCATCTTACCTGCCGCCAGAGGGTTGCATGAATTGATTACGTTAGGCTCTAGCTGGCCCTTCTCCCATCCATTCTCCACACAGCAGAGTGATCTCATTACAATTCAAACTTCATGATGTATTTATCTATTTAGAGACTGGGCGGGGAAGGAGGCTCAGTATGTTGACCACACTGGTCTCAAACTCCTGGCCTCAGGGGATCCTTCCATCTCGGCCTCCCAAAGTGGTGGGATTACAGGCGTGAGCCACTGCGCCTGGCACAAACTTCACTGATGTCTCTTATCTGCTTAACTTCCTCCAAGAACTTCCCATGACTGCCAGAATAAAGACCGAGGTCCTCGCTGTACTCCTTCAGCCTCTGTATGACCCGGCCGCTCTCACACCCGGGCTCGGCTGCACAACCAGCCCTCTGCCAAGCTGAGCTGAGCCTCCTTCAGTTCCCCTGCTGCACGACTTTTCCTGCCTCCGAACCTACTGATTTCCCCGCCTGGAAAGTTCTTCCCTCCTTACCTTTACTCCTATGGGGCCGTCACACCTTGGCTAACATGTGAATTGCCCAAAGAAACCTCTGGTCTCCCAGATGGGTTGGGGTCCTAGCTGCTTCTCTCCAGGACGATGTCATGAAACTCTCACTTCTTGGCACTTATCTCATCTCCCAGGTGAGTACCCATGCGGTTTAACGCTTGACTCACCTTCCAGGCTGCTAGGTCCCTGCAGCCCGGGCTCGCGTCCCTGACACGCATGTGGCCCTTTCTGGAGGGGTGCATCGTGAGCAGGCGGACGAGGGCCGCTGGGTGCGCGCGATGGAGCGACGCTGGGGCTGAGCGGAGGGAAGGTGGAGACATGCTGAAGGGGCCCGCGTGTTGCCCCGGGCTGTCTTCCGTCTTCTGGCCCCGGAAAGCGCTGCGGATCCTGAGCCCCCGCCGCGGATCCTGAGCCCCCGCCGCGGGCTGTGTGCTTCTCGGCGCCCCTCTTCTGCGCGCGCGACGCTACTTTCCGGCGCGCCCTGCAAGCTCGCCACGGGCCGGGCTCGCGCTTCGCAGGCTGCGGGCGGAACCCGGGGGTCGTGCGGGTCGGGACGCGGCAGCGGGGCGAGGGCGGGGCCGCGAGGGGACCCGGATGCGGCCCCGCCCCCCGCCCGCGGAACCGGAAGTGGAGCCTGGCGCCTGGGAGCGGAGGGCGCGGCGGCAGTCAGGGCCGACCCGGGCCAGACCGAACCCCAGCGGCGGTGAGCGAGCGCGGCGTCGGCCCCGGCGGCAGGCCTCGCTCTGCTGCCCTCGTCTTGTGGCGTCGCTGGGCCTCAAAAGGGGAAGGAAGCGACGGCCGCAGCGGTCTCACCGCTCTTCCGCTCGCGGTTTCGGGAGCTGGGGCAGAGCGGCCAGGCTTTCCCGACCTGGGGCGGGGCCGGGCGAAGGCCGGGGGTCCGCGAGGGCCACGAGGTCGGGTCTGGGCCCGAGGGTCCGGGCTGGGGTCCGCGGAGGGCTCGGGGCTGGGGTCCGCGGAGAAGGTTAGAGAGGGGCCAAATGGGGGTCCCAGCTCTGAGGGGAGGGTCCCTGGACCCCGAGGGCTTCAGGGCAGGAGAGGGGCCAGGCTGGGAGGGATCGTGGGTCCAAGGGAATAGGAGAGGGGGATGGGCTCCGAGGGGGAGGGGATTGGGGCCTGTGGGGTTCGGGAATCCGAGCGGAGGGGGCCGAGTTTCCAGGGGCCGTGGAAGGTGAGGGAAGCGTGTTAGGGAAAGGGCGAGGGGTCTGAGAGAAAGGGGTCCGAGGGGAGGGGATTGGGGTCTGCCGAGGAGGGGTCCAGGGAAGGGAATTGGGCTTCGAAGGGAAGGGGTCCGCGGCTCTGAGGGGCTTGCTGTGGGACGCGGCGGAGCAGCTGGGGATCCTCCCGGCCCGCACCTGAGCGGAGGTTTTGCAATCAGGTCAGTGGAGGCAGCGAGGTGCGGCTGCAGCTAGTCGTGAGGCTCTAAATTTGGAACCGTCCCTCCTTTGGGGTGTATTTGAAATCACCAGAAAGGTGCTTTGGGGCTTTCTATTTCTTGCGTTTCCATCATCTGGATAGTCTAACGGATGCCTGATCCCCGGCGCTGGAAGGCCTCGGGTGAGAAGGGACAGGGCTTCCTCCCACTGGAATCTGTGGACGTGTCTGGCTCATTTTCTGCTGAAGGAAGCTCCGCAGGCAACCGATGAGCGCTCCCTGGAATCCCATGCGCTCCCTTTGGGCTCAGTGTTGACTTGGCTGCACAGGCTCTGTTGCGGGGACTTCACCCACTAGGTCCTTAGGGCGTGATCCATACCGCAGCCCTCAAGGCTGTGGCGAAGGAGGGGCGCCTGCCCTGTCTCCAGTCCCGTGTTTGACCGTGTGGGTGAGTCACCGGCTGCAGAGCACTGAGTTCGTCCTATTTCTCCTCTGGTTAGAGAAGTATTCGCCAGATACTCAAGGAACAAGGAAGAGTCTTTTAAGTGGGAATCGAGGACCTATGAGAATAAAAAGCTGGGGAGGCAGGGTTGTTTCGATATTAGGTCCCCTGGAACTGGAAGCTAACCGTCTGCTAAAGCTTATTGAAAAGAAGTTTCTTGTGCCCTGGGGCGGGGTGCAGTGGCTCACAGCTGCAGTCCCAGCACTTTGGGATGCTAAAGTGAGAGGATTATTTGAGTTCAGGAGTTCCAGACCAGCCTGGGCAACATAGGGAGACCTTGTAATCTACCAAAAAAGAAAAATCCGCCAGGCATGGTGGCGGGCACCTGTAGTCCCAGCTACTCGAGAGGCTGAAGCAGAAGATCTCTTGAGCCCAGGAGTTGGCGGCTGCAGTGAGCTATGATTGCACCACTGTACTCCAGCTTGGGTGACAGAGGAAGACCCTGTCCCCAGGCTGGAGGGCAGTGGCTCTTCACAGGTGCCATCTAACGCACTGCAACCTTGAACTGCTGACCTTAAGTGATCTTCCCACCTCAGCCTCCCAAGTAGCTGGGACGGTAGGCCCAGCTAAAGCTGCCTTTTTTTTTTTTTTAAATGGAGTCTCACTCTGTTGCCCAGGCTGGAGCGCAATGGCACGCTCTCGGCTCACTGCAAACTCCGCCTCCTGGGTTCAAGCAATTCTCCTGCCTCAGCCTCCCAAGTAGCTGGGATTACAGGTGTGCACCACCACTGCTGGCTAATTTTTGTATTTTTAAGTAGAGACGGGGTTTCACCATGTTGGTCAGGCTGGTCTCGAACCACTGACCTTGTGATCTGCCCGCCTCAACCTCCCAAAGTACTGGGATTACAGGCATGAGCTACCGCACCTTGCTTAAAGCTGACTTTTAATTGTAGCATTTTGATGGACTTGTTTTTAAAACACTTTTAAAACGACAGTGCACATAGTTGGCAATTCAGATCTTCAGTCTGTGCCATGTAGTAGGTGCTCAGAAAAAAGGTGTCCTTGAGAGTGAATTGCTGTGAGTGCTGGCTACTGCCTTGTGTTGGAGCATTCCCATGGCCTGGAACAGCCAAGAGCAGGGGACTGTGCTCTGTGAGCAGGCTTGGCTTTCACTGTGGCCCAGGCCCACCCCATCTGCTCACGCACTGCTTTGCGTAAAAAGTAGAAGTGCTGGGGCTGAGAATGGGCGGGGTTTCCCTTGAGTAAGTGTGGTGTAGGAATGTGTCTGTGATCGCGATTTTGGCTACCGAGGGCCTTTTTGTTCTCCTCCTGCTCTG
Organism: Aotus nancymaae; assembly: GCF_030222135.1. NCBI lineage: Eukaryota > Metazoa > Chordata > Mammalia > Primates > Aotidae > Aotus > Aotus nancymaae. The sequence continues at coordinate 4,808,787 of NW_026988521.1, read as the reverse complement.
CCGAAGGTGCTGAGGCTAATGGAAAGCTGATGCTGGACAGATAGTTCTGTCTCGTCAGTATAACATTCTTCAGCCGGGCTCGGTGGCTCACACCAGTAATCCCAGCACTTTGAGAGGCCAAGGCATGTGGATTGCTTGAGCCCAGGATTTTGGAGATCAGCCTGGGCGACATGGGGAAACCCCATCTCTATTAAAAATAGAAAAAATGCCTGTAGTCCCAGCTACTCGGGAGGCTGAGGTGGGAGGATCACCTGAACGTGGTACACAGAGGTTACATTGAGCTGAGATTGTGCCTCTGCATTACAGCCTGGGCCACAGTGCAAGACCCTGTCTCAAAAAAAAAAAAAAAAAAAGCTGCTAGCGGGTGTGCTGCTGAGTGCAGTGGCTTGTGCCTGTAATCCTGGCACTTTGGGAGGCTGAGGCGGGCAAATCACTTGAGGCCAGGAGTTGGAGACCAGCTGAGCCAACATAACGAAACCCCATCTCTACTAAAAATATAAAAAATGAGCTGCGTGTGGTAGCGCATGTCTGTAATCCCAGCTGCTCGGGAAGCTGAGGCAGGAGAATTGCTTGAATCCAGGAGATGGAGGTTTCAGTGAGCCGAGATAGCACCACTGCACTCCAGTCTGGGCAACAGAGCAAGACTGTCTGAAAAAGAAAAAAAAAAAAAAAACAGAGGAATTTTCCACTCTGTTTAGACAGAGCAAAACTACTTCATGTTTGTGTAGTCTTAATTTGTACACTGACATTTGCAAGGAAGGTTTAATATTAATGAGGTTGGACAGAGTCATTATCTTCTTTTGAACAGTTTTTTTTGTTGTTTTTTGAGACGGAGTCTTGCTGTGTTGCCCAGGCTGGAGTGCAGTGGGCCGCTGCTCAGGCAGTCCGCCCACCTTGTCCTCCCTAAGTGCTAGGATTGCAGGTGGGGGCCATTGTGCCCAGCCATCTTTTGAACAGTATTTTTTGTAACGGCTTTATTGAGAGTTCACATACCATACAGTGCACCTGTTTAATGTGTACTATCCACTGGTTTTTAGTATCTTCGTGGAGTTGTACAACTATCACTGCAATCAATTTCAGAATGATTTTATCACCTCAGAAAGAAACCCTGTACCCTTTAGCTGTGACCTCCCGATCCCCACCACCACCACCACTATCTGCCCAGCCCTGAGCAACCAGTCATGTATCTTTTGTCTATGTAGATTTGCCAGCTCCAGACATTCCATAGAAATTGAATCATATAATATGTGATGAGTCTTGTGTGTGTGGTTTTACTTTTCATAACATGTTAGAGGTTCATCCACGCTGTAGCAGGTGTCCGTGCTGTATTCCTCTTGGTGGCAGAATAAAACACCTTTGTGTTAGGTAGGCCACATGATATGTGTCTGTTTATCAGTTGATGGACTTATGGAGTGTTTCCTGTGGACTGCTATGAATGGTGCTGTTCTGAACACTCAGGTATAAGTTTTATGTGCTTCTACCTTCATTTCTCTTGGGTGTGGACCTAGGAGTGGAGTTGCTGAGTCATGTGGTACCTGCATTTAACCTTCCCAGGAGCTGCCAGACCTTTTCCGTTTCCCATTCCCATCAGCAATCTGTGAGGGTTCTGCTTTCTCCATACCATTGCTGAGACTTGTCATTATCTGTTTTATTTTAGCCATCCTAGTGCGTGTGAGGTGGACTGTCTTTGTGGTTTTGATTTGCATTGCCCTGATGGTTAATGACATTGAACAAACTTTTCCTGAGCTTGTTGGCAATTTGTGTATCTCTGAAGAAATGTCTCTTCAGGTCCTTCACCCATTTTTAAATGGGGTTATTTGCCCTTTTGATTATTGAATTATAAGAGTTCTGTATATATTCTGGATATATGATTCCAAAGAGTTTTCTCTCAGGGGACCGTCTTGTCACCTTGATGAAGCACAAAGTTTTTAATTTTGTACAATGTATTTTTTTTCTCTTATGTTTTGGTGTCACATCTAAGAATCTATTGCCAAATTCAAAGTCACAAAAATTTGCACCTTTTTAGGATTTTAGTTCATTTTGGAGTTAACGTTTCTGTATGGTTTTGAGGTAGGGGTGTAGTTCATTTTGGAGTTAACGTTTCTGTATGGTTTTGAGGTAGGGGTCTAGTTCATTTTGGAGTTAACGTTTCTGTATGGTTTTGAGGTAGGGGTCTAGAGGCATTATCTTTGGATCCACAAAACAATCAAGCTTATTTTCTATTGGTTGTTTTTGTGACTTTTTAAAATTTCAAATATTGAGGGGATAAAATCGTAGATTTGAGCCTATCCTTAGCTGCACATGAGTAGATTTTTAGTTTTTACGTTATGATTTATTTATTTTTCAAACAGGGTCTCTCTCTGTCTCCCAAGCTGGAGTGCAGTGATGTGATCATGGCTCACTACACCCTTGAGCTCCTGGGCTCAAGCAGTTCCCCCACCTCAGCCTCCTGAGTAACTGGGACTACAGGTATGCACCACCATGCCTGGCTAATTTTTTAGGCAGAGTTGTATAGATGCTTGCTGATTACACTAATAACTGCATTAACGAGGATGTACCAAGCATTGTAGAAGTTAGGATTGCCAAAGGGAATTGGGGAGAGAGACAGAGCAAATAGTTGGGTCAGGAACCAGGTAGGAAATTAGTTAATTACTAGGAGGGCCAGCGAAGTGCCATCCCCTAGTTCCTAATCCATGAGAAACTGCTCTGCCTGAGACCGGCTTGTTCCTAGGGACAAAGAGATTTCATTTGTCAGTGTATGGTGTCCAGTTGAAGCTGATGTGTGGTCCCAGGGAAGGGGTCATGTGCCTGGCTACCCTCTGGGGAACTGGAGTCTTGCTCCCTGCGCCGTAACTGTATACGTGCGTTAGAATACAGCCTCCTTCTCGGCTCTCCAGCTGCCGCGCTCATGTCTTCATGGATGTCACCATACTGGTTTTTTTCTCCCAGCCATATCATGATCCTCTCGAGGAGGGCTTTTCTTTTATTTTCTTTTTTTAAGGCTGGTCAAGTGAAGCAGTGGGAGTGGAGAAGGAACAAAGAAATCTGTAACTGGTTGTGATCAATTAGTTGTAAACACCACTGCGCTTGGACCAGCCTGGAGTGCTTTCCTTACATTATTCTTGTAAAAAGCTCACAGTAATTATTTTGTTTTAATGTCATTAATTAGAATGAATAACAAGCAAAAACTTGTAAGAATTATAGCAAACAGTAAATGCGTACTAGCAATTGAGGCAGTAATTTCTGTCTGCATTAATAAGAAACATCATGTAGTTAGAAATCTTTCATAACTTCTTTAGTTTCTCTATGTTGAACTTTTTCATTAGTAAAATGCAGATCTTCCCATCCTCCTTTGAGATTTCATTACAAAACCTTGTTATGTTTGGGAGGATTTTTGACATATTCTAAAAAGATTTCTACACAGCAGGATTTGCCCAGGGAGCCGGTCAGTAGACAGCCTTCTGAGCTTTTTTACCCTTAATCTTTTTACAGACGGAATCATTCTCCAATGCCTGGAAATTCCTCGTTGGATTGCCGTGTTTTAAACAGAGTTTTGTGAACAGCCTTTTATCTCCAAGAGGAAAGAAAGGTACTTGTGTCTTGTGAACATCCTGACATTCTTTCTTGTGGATGGTAAGGGCAGAAATCCATCGACAGGAAACAGGGGAGGTTGCTGTTTCTGTGGATTTACTGGGAGAGAGAGAATTTTCTGGAAGGAAATTTCATTGTTTAAAAAACAAAGTCAGGTTTCTGTTGCATATGACTTAGTGGAGACAGTTGCAGAAAACTCTGGAATTGAGGGACAGAACACATTCCTGTCTTCCCTGAGGGGGAAATCTGGCCCCTTCCCCACCCCATGAAAGTGGATGGGGGCCCCCAGGCGAGGGACAGTGAAGCTTACAGTGCCCACCCTGCCCCCGGTGAAGCTGCCTTCCAGGAAGATAAGTGGTGACTGCTCTGCTAATCTTTCCTTGATGAGCCTGAAAAAGTCACAGGCAAAGACACCTGCCTTCTTTCACCTTTGACTTGGGGGTGAAGGTTGACCTCGCCAGCCCTGCAGGGACTCCCGTCCGTCCTTTCCTACGGCCACTTCTTCAGGGGTTGGAACCATAGACAGCTGAAGTCCCACAGATGGGCAGCCCCTTGGCCCGAGCAGCATGGTGCCATGGGGCAACTGGAGACTGAGCATACCATTTCTCTTTCCTGCAGCCTTTTCTTCATTTATAAATGGGCGCGTTGGGACTAAACTGACTGGTTGTGCCCTTGTGCTTTTCAGTTCTTTTTTTTCTTTTTGAGATGGAGTCTCGCCCTGTCACCCAGACTGGAGTTCAGTGGCGCGATCCCAGCTGACTGCAACCTCTGCCTCCTGGGTTCAAGCGATTCTCCTGCCTCAGCCTCCCGAGTAGCTGGGACTACAGGTGCCCGTCACTATGCCAGGCTAATTTTTTTGTATTTTTAGTAGAGACAGGGTTTCACCATGTTGACCAGGCTAGTCTTGAACTCCTGACCTTGTAATTTGCCCACCTTGGCCTCCCAAAGTGCTGGGATTACAGTGTGAGCCACCACGCCGGGCCGTGCCTTTCAGTTCTAAGATTCTGGTTCATCTGTTCTCTAAAATCCTCTCAAAAGCAGATCTCTCTGGAAATTCTTGCTGTGCTTTGGGGCATCAACACGAGGTGCCAGGGGCATTGTTGGTCCTGCCCCACCCCTTGGCACACGGTTCTTGCCCGAGAGACAAAGTTGCATTAGAAATTTAAGAGCACAGTGTCCTGATTGGCCCCTCACTGTCACTTTGGATTTCACTTGAGACCCAGCCAGGCTGGAGGGGGAGGAGCCAGATGGGGCATTCTCAGGCTGCAAAGGGCTTTTGTCCCGTCCTGATCCCGGGCACTCCGGTCCCAATATGGCGCCTGAGAAAAAGTGAATTGGGTGTCCTGGGTTCAGACTCCTGGCCACAGCTTCTGGCTGTTTGATTTAAAATAATCTCTCAGTTGCTCTGTGGCCTATGTGAAATTGTATTACTATTTCTGTGGAAAAGGAATCAGTTCTTTTAATACATAGTTTAAAAAAAAAACCCTTAAAAGTTTAGGTTTTACCACTGCAGTTACAAAAAGAATTATCTTGTTAGGGTTCACATATGTGCCATTGTTCTCTGTGACAGAGGAAACCTTCCAGTCTTGAAGTGCTGAGGGAGGAAGGGACTGCCCACTTGCAGAACGGCCTAATAGAGGGGAAGGTGGCATTTTATATTCCTGTTTCCTCCCAAGTAGAGGGTGAAGCAATTCTCCAGTAAACCACTTGAAACCTTTACTACACTGTCAGTCTGAATTAAGAAAATTATTGTTAACAGTTTCAGTAAGCACTTGAAATCAAAATGGTTGCTGTTTTTTAAAAAATTGTGATAAAAATACACATACCATGAGATTGACCATTAGTAACGTTTAGTGTATTTATAATATGCAACCCAAAATGGTGCTTTTATTTTTGCTTGGAAACAGAGTCATCATGATTTAGCAGAACAGGCATATCTTCTTAATAAATAAAGTAAGTACATACCCGACTTTATTTTCCAGAAATTTTCTCACTTGAGTTGAAGCCAAAGAGTATTTCTAGTGTATTTCTGACGCAGTTGACGGCAGTGTTAGAGCCCCCAAGGTGAAGTTTCTCTCACTCCTGTGGTTGTGGTTTGGGCTTAGGGACCACGAAGGCTTGGCTGGTCCTGCAGCCTCATCCTCCTGGGTTGCCTGGAATCTCGGTAGCTTTGGCCAAAGGGCTCATCTGCTGGCCTCTGTGGATGGCGCCCCTGAGGCCTCCGTAACCCTCCCTGGGCTGCTCTTTCAGATGTGGAAAGCTTCGGCAGGCCACGCTGTGTCCATCACCCAGGATGACGCGGGAGCCGACGACTGGGAGACCGACCCCGATTTTGTGGTAGGAGCCACCAGCCTTTGCTTTCCTTTTTCAGCAAGTGGAAGTGGCTCTCCTGGGTTTTTCTTTGACGGGGTGGTGGTTTGTCTGTGTCACAATCCGGGCTGTGGGGTTTACCGGCCATTTTTCTTTTCAGAATGATGTGAGTGAGAAGGAGCAACGATGGGGTGCCAAGACCGTGCAGGGCTCCGGGCATCAGGAGCACATCAAGTAAGAGTCATTGCCACCACCTCCTGAGGGCCCCTCTGCGTGGGGAGCTTGGCGCAGCAGGGCCTGTGGCCATGGTCGTCTGTGCAGGGACAGCCTGGGTGGCAACTGCTTTTATCTTCTTGACCTGATACCCATGCAGTAGATGAATATAAGGCACACACACACGTATGTGTATACATAATGCAGGTGTTTATATGTGTACATTTAGATACTTATGTGCTCAGTAATTTTTAAATTCCCGTTGCAAACAATTTCCATACTTATAATTTTAGAGCATCTGCTTTTCAGTATTGTGGCTTTTATCAGGGAACACATTTCCCTAAGCTCTACCTTACAAGCGCAAGGTTTCTAAAGTATGGGATGTCCGAATCACTTAGACCTTAAATGTCCCCTCCCTTTTTAATTCTCTGGAAATGATCATTGTTAGTAGTCAGGTACTGTGAGCTCTGTGTTCTTGTCACAAGCCCAGGGTAGAGTCAGGAGCCGAGTGAACCCTGCCATTGTTTCCCACTTAGCACTATCTAAAATGCCAGCTCTTGGGCCATTTTTTTCGTCGGGAAATGGAGATAAAAGGAACTTAAAAAATGTGCTCAGACTTTTATTTTAGGCCACGCTGGGTTCAGAGTGTGTCCTCCTTTTCCCTGGCTGTGAAGGCAGCACCACTAACCCGGTGACCGCCTCAGGACCCTGGGAAGACTGGCTTGGCCACGGTCCCTTCAGCTGAGAAAGGTTCAGTCAGTCCAGAAAAGAAGGCACAGTCCTCACAGTGGCTTTTTATTTTATTTTTAAAGGTTATTTATTTGTTTATTTTGAGACAGGATCTCACTCTGTCACCCAGGCTGGAGTGCAGTAATGCAGTCATAGCTCACTGCAGCATTGACTTCCTGGGTTCAAGCAGTCCTCTTGCCTCAGCCTCCTGAGTAGCTGGAACCATGGGTATGTGCCACCGTGGCCAGCTAAGTTCTTTTATTTCTTGTAAAGACGAGGTCTTGCTTTTGTTGCTCAGGCTGGTCTTGAACTCCTGGGCTCAGGAGATCTTCCTGCCTCAGCCTCCCAAAGTGCTGGGATCATGGGTGTGAGCCTCTGCACCTGGCCCACAATGTCATTTTTGTTGTTGTCAGAGTTTCGCTCTTGTCGCCTAGGCTGGAGTGCAATGGTGCGATCTCAGCTCACTGCAACCTCCACTTCCCGGGCTCAAGTGATTCTCCTGCCTCAGCCTCCCGAGTAGCTGGGATTACAGGCGCCTATAACCACACGTGGCTAATTTTTTTGTATTTTTAGTAGAGATGGGGTTTCACCATGTTGTCTAGGCTGGTCTTGAACTCCTGAGCTCAGGTGATCCTCCCGCCTCAGCCTCCCAAAGTGCTGGGATTACAGGTGTGAGCCACTGTGCCTGGCCACACTGGCTTTTTATACACAAGTTTTAGTCCTTCCCTGGCTTGCTCAGCACACTGCCTTCCACAGCAGCAGCTTCAGAATTCCAAGGACCATGCGGCTGCCCAGGACAAGAGACTGGAATGGGGCTGACTTAGTAGTCCCCTGTAGCCTTGGGTATTTGCTGTGGGGTTAGGCAGACGCCTGCATTCGTTGAGTCATCATACCTCTTCTCATCTCTTCTGTTCCCTGTGGCTTCAAAACATGTCTTGGAGGGTGGCTTGGAGAAAAAACAGAACTGACCAGTACAAAAGCCTGTGGATTGGTTAGGATTCAGAGAGGAACATGTTGGGAATAAGACCATGTTTCATGCTCTGGGGCCTTCCCAGGTTTTAGAAGTGGTGTCTTTCTTTCCCCTGCTCGTAAGGGTATTGGGTGGTTTCCTCAATTCTAGGATTATTGTCCAGATGTCAGAGGTGGTGGCCTGGTGTCTCCTGGGCAGAAAGTCTGAATGCGAAAGTGGCCTTCGTACCACTGTGGGGTCTCACAATGACAGCTGTGTCCGGCCTGCCAGATTTTGACCCCATCTTTTGATCTGTTTTATTATCGGCTATGTTAAAAAATTTTTAATGGTGTTTAGATGTTAAATTTGGAACCACTTTCCTCTCATCTTTGAATGTATGAAAAGCTGGAGTACTTCAAGTAAAGACGAACCATCTAGATGTTCAGCACCAGTAGACTTCTGCCAGTGGCTAGAGAAAGGGAACTCAGCCTCTGTTTCCCCTCTACCTCTGGACGATTACAAACTAGCTTTCCTATTTTCCCTGTGTGAAATAAAGCTCAGCTTTCTGAAGAGCCATCTTTGGCGGGGATTTGGGATGATCCCACTGTGCTCAGATTCGTGTTCCTTCTCCTACGGAGCACGCGTCTCACACTGAGGGCTGCCGAAGTGGGCGTACCGGCCGGCAGGAGAGTCAGGAAAGCACGGCGCAGAGAGAGAACGAGTGAACACGCAGATTTCCAGATTTACAGACAGTGTCACCTGTCCTTATTTATCATGTCAGGAGGCAAAGATGCACATCTGTTCTATTGATTTGTTCCCATTTTCCTCTCTTTCTTCCTTCAAGCATACACAAGCTGAGAGAGAATGTTTTTCAAGAACATCAGACTCTTAAGGAGAAGGAACTTGAAACAGGACCAAAAGCCTCCCATGGCTACGGAGGGAAATTTGGCGTGGAGCAGGACCGAATGGACAAGGTGAGTGGCCAGCGGCCGCCTGTGCCCGCTCCTTGTGCTCAGACCATGCGTCCGGTTGGCACAGCTGTCCCTCAGGCTTTCCTTCCGTCAGCAGTTTTGAGTCCGTCTGCTGAGGTTGAAATTCGCCCTGAGGCGTCCCTGTGGATTGGGCTTGCCTGTGAAGTACTCTGGCTTTCCTTAAAGCTCTGTAAGAACCCGCAGAGGTGCTGGAGCGTGAGTGTCACACAGGGAGGCCAAGAGGGAGACAGCTCCCTAGAGGTGGCCTTCTGATCAGGACAGAAGTCCAGAAGCATGCTGTCTCCAGGTGTTGGCATTATCAACGCCTGCAGTTCTGGCTTGCAGCCTAAGTCATGCCGATCCGAAGACCAAAATCAAATTGTAGGCTCCCGTGGTTGACGACACACATGGACATTCAGCTGAAGGCCTGGCTAACGTCCTTCATGTGTTTAGTGGCCTTCAGAGTAGTCTGTCCCTCGTGTCAGGTCAGCGCCCACGAGGCTGGGGAAAGAGTTCACTCTGTTGGAGAGGTGTGGGCGAGCCTCCCGGGAGCCATCGTTGATGGATGCAGACCACCATGCCGACATGGATCGAGGACGTTGGCTAAATGCATCCAGCTCCACTCTAAGAGAGGGAGCAACATTAGCTCAGGAGGGCTACATCCTTCCTGGAGAGAAGGCGGAAGAGATTGCAGTGTGTCTGCATGTTTCTTCAGGAAACAGGGCTCTACATTCTGCAGACATCCTGGAGGTGAACTTTTGAGTCAGAGCAACATAAGATTGTTGTGTCTGACGGATGTTTGCCTTTACTCTGTGGAAAGAAGTATGTCAGCCGGTGTCAGGTTCCAGTTGGTAATTCATTCTTCTCCCACCTGGTGTACTGGTCGGATAAACATTTTGAGCTGGGCACGGATGACCTTGCTGTGTCACAGTGAGCTGCACCTTGCTGTGTCCCCTTCAGAGCAGATGATGTGGTGGGCCGGCAGGGCACCCAGACCACGACCGTAAATAGCCTGGAGGAAGAGTGGGGTGGGGGCCATCTGCAGGAAAGAGACATGGATGTTGCTGTGTCACTACCACAGAGATGCCCTGACACTGAGAAGAGCGGCATGTGCAGAATACTTATCTTTGAAGTAAAAAAAAGTCTGGTAGCTTTTAGGAGTGCAGACGGGCAGACAGACCCATGTTCCATGCAGTCAGCGAAGCATTGGATGGAGAGACAGATCCCATGTGTTCAGTGCAGTGAGCCAAGCAAGTAGGTAGAAGCCTTTTTTCTACTTACTTGGGGCTTGTGGGGAGTTAGCACCGAGAGAAATTTATTCTAAAAATGGGGCTCCCTGCTCTGGGTTGGGAAAATTACACATTGGGGGAGAGAAACAAGATGTGTCAAGGGAGAGCCTGGTAGGGAAGCTGCTGTGGTTGGCTTCTCTGCTGCTGCTTGGACTGTACCGATATTCAGCCCGAATCTTGCTCACCCTGGAACCTGCAGCTCAGGCCCTCTCAGGTGCCGGGAGCTCTCTGGAAGAGCCCTCACTTCCCTATCCCCTGTGCCCTCTCCACGGCAGCCTCTGCTTCCCTCCGTCCTTCCCAGTGAGACTCCCCTCTGGGCTGGGCTTTTCAAGGATCCGGTCTTGTCATCCTCACCTCCTGCCTGGCCCAGAGCCACGAGCTCCACCTCTTAGGCTGATGCGCTGGTGGAGCCCAGCAGGCTTGTGGAGCCTCGCTCTCACCTGTCAGCCGGCACACTGGAGAGCTGTCCTGGCAGGGCGAGGCCAGCATGGGGCGCTGCTGCTGCTTTGTCATGGCTGGCATCTGGGCAAGGTTAGCTCCCAGCTCAGATGAGCACCACGGGGCAGATCTGTTGTCAAAAATAACTCAGGGCCAGCTACCGGGACTCACACCTGTAATCTCAGCATCTGGGGAGGCCAAGGTAGGAGGATAGCATGAGCTCAGGAGTTTGAGACCAGCCTGGGCAATACTGTCTCTACAAAAAAATAATTAATTGGGCATGTTGATGCACACCTGTAGTCCCAGTGGCTTTGGAGGCTAAGGATTACTTGAGCCTGGGAGATGGAGGCTGCAGTGACTTACGATCGCACCACTGCGGTCCAGCCTTTGCAACAGAGAGAGACTCTGCCTCAGGAAATAAATAGATTAAACTCAGATTCCAAACCGAAGGGGAAATGGCTTAAGTTATTTGTAACTTGCCCACTCCAGAAGTTGAAAAAAAATTAAAAATGGAAATCCCTGTGTTAAGACTTGAGAAATATGTGCTGGAGACTTCCAGAAAAAAAGAAGACATTGAGGACTTGCAGAAAAAAAGAACACATTGAGGACAAACAGACATGAGAAGAGTCTGGCGAGGGCTGTCGGGATTCTGTTTGCACTGGGGCTTCAGTGTGCTGAACCCTTCCCTTGGGGCTGGCGGTGGCTGTGTTGATCACGCACTGCTCTCTCCTCCTGGGGCCAGTGGTGGCTGCGTCCATCACGCACTGCTCTGTCCTCCTGGGGCCGGCGGTGGCTGCGTCCATCACGCACTGCTCTCTCCTCCTGGGGCCGGCGGTGGCTGCGTCCATCACGCACTGCTCTCTCTTCCTGGGGCCGGCGGTGGCTGCGTCCATCATGCACTGCTCTCTCCTCGTGGGGCCAGCAGTGGCTGCGTCCATCACTCACTGCTCTCTCCTCCTGGGGCCGGTGGTGACTGCGTCCATCACTCACTGCTCTCTTCTCTTGGGGCCGGTGGTGACTGCGTCCATCACACACTGCTCTCTCCTCCTGGGGCCGGTGGTGACTGCGTCCATCACGCACTGCTCTCTCCTCCTGGGCCGGTGGTGACTGCGTCCATCACGCACTGCTCTCTCCTCCTGGGGCCGGTGGTGACTGCGTCCATCACGCACTGCTCTCTCCTCCTGGGGCCGTTGGTGGCTGCGTCCATCACTCACTGCTCTCTCCTCCTGGGGCGGGGGTAGCTGCGTCCATCACTCACTGCTCTCTCCTCCTGGGGCCGGTGGTAGCTGCGTCCATCACGCACTGCTCTCTCCTCCTGGGCCAGTGGTGACTGCGTCCATCACGCACTGCTCTCTCCTCCTAGGGCGGGGGTAGCTGCATCCATCACGCACTGCTCTCTCCTCCTGGGGCCGGTGGTGGCTGCGTCCATCACGCACTGCTCTCTCCTCCTGGGGCTGGTGGTGACTGCGTCCATCACACACTGCTCTCTCCTCCTGGGGCTGGTGGTGACTGCGTCCATCACGCACTGCTCTCTCCCCCTGGGCCGGTGGTGACTGCGTCCATCACTCACTGCTCTCTCCCCCTGGGGCGGGGGTAGCTGCGTCCATCACGCACTGCTCTCTCCTCCTGGGGCCATTGGTGGCTGCGTCCATCACGCACTGCTCTCTCCTCCTGGGGCGAGGGTAGCTGCGTCCATCACGCACTGCTCTCTCCTCCTGGGCCGGTGGTGACTGCGTCCATCACACACTGCTCTCTCCTCCTGGGGCCGGTGGTGACTGCATCCATCACGCACTGCTCTCTCCTCCTGGGCCGGTGGTGACTGCATCCATCACGCACTGCTCTCTCCTCCTGGGCCGGTGGTGACTGCGTCCATCATGCACTGCTCTCTCCTCCTGGGGCCGGTGGTGGCTGCATCCATAACGCACTGCTCTCTCCTCCTGGGGCCGGTGGTGACTGCGTCCATCACGCACTGCTCTCTCCCCCTGGGCCGGTGGTGACTGCGTCCATCACTCACTGCTCTCTCCTCCTGGGCCGGCGGTGACTGTGTCCATCACACACTGCTCTCTCCTCCTGGGGCCGGTGGTGACTGCGTCCATCACTCTGCTCTCTCCTCCTGGGCCGGTGGTGACTGCGTCCATCACACACTGCTCTCTCCTCCTGGGGCCGGTGGTGACTGCGTCCATCACACACTGCTCTCTCCTCCTGGGGCCGGTGGTGACTGCATCCATCACGCACTGCTCTCTCCTCCTGGGGCGAGGGTAGCTGCGTCCATCACGCACTGCTCTCTCCCCCTGGGCCGGTGGTGACTGCGTCCATCACACACTGCTCTCTCCTCCTGGGGCCGGTGGTGACTGCATCCATCACGCACTGCTCTCTCCTCCTGGGCCGGTGGTGACTGCGTCCATCATGCACTGCTCTCTCCTCCTGGGGCCGGTGGTGGCTGCATCCATAACGCACTGCTCTCTCCTCCTGGGGCCGGTGGTGACTGCGTCCATCACGCACTGCTCTCTCCCCCTGGGCCGGTGGTGACTGCGTCCATCACTCACTGCTCTCTCCTCCTGGGCCGGCGGTGACTGTGTCCATCACACACTGCTCTCTCCTCCTGGGGCCGGTGGTGACTGCGTCCATCACTCTGCTCTCTCCTCCTGGGGCCGGTGGTGGCTGCGTCCATCACTCACTGCTCTCTTCTCTTGGGGCCAGCGGTGCCTGCGTCCATAACGTGGGGCTGGCTTCCTTCTTGCTCCCTTGTCTTCTTGCATCCCGGAGCCCTGAGTCTACGTGTTCAGGCTTCCAGACGGTCTTCCCTGTGAGACTGTTTCATAAGATGTGATCTTGTCAATGTAAGATCAGAACGCTGGAAACTTTGCCTAGCTGTCACACTTCCTTCTGATAAAAATTCATGCTGGGGAATCCCTTTGGCAGGTCTGCCTCTGTTCATGAAGGAGCCCTTGACCCGGCTCTGCTGTGAGGAGGGAGCACGGAACCCTGGGGCCTCGGTGGGGCTGGCAGGGCTGGGCGGGGCCAGCGCTTTGAGGTAGGAGGTCTTTTCCTCTTTGTTCACCAGAGGGTCTCTCTTCGAAACTGCCAAACACAAAAGCAGCTCTGGACGGCACGTTGGCAAATGCGTGTGGCCGTGTCCCAGAGGTGTTATTTACAGAAAGCGCTGGGCGCCGGGTGTGGAAAGCCTGGCAAACCCTAGACTTACCTGCTGACTTTGGTGAACAGAAGTTCCTCAAACCTGTGTGCACTGGTGGGGGCTGAGGACATTAATGCTGCTGAAATGAGCTGGCACGGTGGCCAGCACCTGGCTCCCGCCTGAATAGGGTGCTGCTCAAATCGAATGTGAGTCTGTGTTCTGCATACTATTTTTGTTTACAGTCTATCAGAACAAAATTGTTCTTTTGCAGACTATTTGTTGTGCTGATTCTTGGGTTATGTGGCTTGCAGAGGCCCCACTTCAGTAGAGGCCAGCAGTGTCCACACCAGTGGGTCTCACGGATCCTGCTGCAGGCTGCCGGCCCTGTGCCCTTTCTTCATGCCCAGTTGTGTCAGAAGTCCCCACTGGTGGCTCTGACCTGTGGCCAGGCTTCATGTGCAGCTTCCAGGAGCCCAGGGGCTGTGGTGGCCGTGTAAACCTGCACCAAGGAGCCGGGTCTCCCAGGCGTCTGGTCCCCCTCCTTGACTCCCCAGTTGGGAGTGCTGATGTAAGGTTTCCCTGCACTGACCAGGAGGTGGCTTCCCCCAGCCCTACTCTGGGATCAAGTGAAGCGCTACAGTGTTGTCAGTGTCTAACGCTTTGTGTTTGGATCCTGTTCCAGTCAGCTGTTGGCCACGAGTATCAGTCGAAACTTTCCAAGCACTGCTCGCAGGTGGACTCGGTCCGTGGCTTCGGAGGCAAGTTTGGTGTCCAGATGGACAGAGTTGACCAGGTGAGTGATGTGGCGCTGGGACTAGGGCCGGTTGGGGCAAGGGGCCTGTTCCCTGTGGATCTTGGCCCCGTTGGGCCATTGGTAGTAGCAGGCAGGTGGCCTGCAGCTCTGGGGGACTGCAGAGAGGGGCAGCTCCCTCCCGGGATGCTCTGAGAGCCTGGGCCCACCGGGGAGGAGGCGGGACACAGCAGCCTTGCTGTAGCAGTCCCTGCGGCCACTCTTCACTGCATGCCCTGGTACTGGACGGTGCTGTGTCTATCCAGATGTGCCAGTAGGGATCAGTTCCACCCATGCTTCTCACGTGTGTGTTACTGTGACAAAGTGACATCAGAGCCTGTACCAGGGAGCAGGATGCGCTCTTTGGGTCCAGGACTCAGGCTTTGTGTCTGAGTATTGCAGTCATCCGGGGCCTGAGCCTCTTCTCTGATTCTCTTCGTCTCGGGGCTGTTGGCTCCTTTGTTTCATAGTGGAGTGATCAGGAGCCTGGAGGGAGCCAATGCCAGTGGCAGATGTGGCCTTGTGACATATTAGCCACGATTCCGAATTGATGTGTCTGTGAAATGAGGGGGAGGATCACATCTGTCTCACAGGCGTGTGCTCAGATGCCCATCGCAGTGCCCGGCTGGCAGGGGTGCACCCCAGTGGCCACTGCTATTATTGTTATTAATGTTAATGTTCTCAGCATGGCTTATTTGAAAAGCAAGTTTTTGTGAAGCCTGTGGAATGAATCAGCTGTGCACACCCTGCCGCCGTGTGCCGGGAAGGGCAGGTCCCTGTGGATGCAGCTTGGCCCCCTTGCTCACTGGGCCTTGTGGAATGTTCGCTGGCCTGTCCGCCTAGGACACCAGAGCTCTTGCTTTACTGTCACGTACACTTGCCTTAGGACCCAGAGGTCACAACGACGTGTTTCATGTTTTTTAAAATTTCCTATGTTGTGAATTCAGAGAGATTGGTTTGGGGACATTGAAAAAATGTATTTCTCCCCATGTTTCAATGTGTTTTTGGTCATCACAGTCTGCCGTAGGCTTTGAATACCAGGGGAAGACTGAGAAGCACGCCTCCCAGAAAGGTAAGATGTGAAAAGCACAGAAAGAGGCCGGTGCTCCAGGGGCCCTGATGGGAGGAGGCCACAAAAGAGGAAGACTGAAATAAGGAGTGATGATGTTTCTCCAGCCTTGCATCATTCCCTGGAGCTGTTTCCCAGGCGGTGACTGTTGCATAAGGAGGATTCTGCTCCTCTTCATGTTTCGGGATCATCCGGATGCCGTATGACGGATGCATCCCCCATTACACAGCCCCCTCGGAGCCCTGGCATCTGGTGTCATTGTGGGGCCTCCCCCTTGTAGCAGAAGCCACCTTCCCTTCATCTGGGCGGTGCTGCTCCTAGAAAAGAGAGTTCTCAGATTTATTGGCAAAAAGCTAACTCCCTGCCCCCCAGCCCCCCAGGATAGAAACCAGAGTTGTTAAATTCTTGTTTTCATTATGCACACACGGTCTTACTGTGCTGGGGATTAATCTTCATTACATCATACTAGTCTCATTTTTGAAAGACCAAGGCATATTGCTACCTTAAATTTCTCAGCTTATTTTTTGCAAGCTTATTTCATTCTTCCTCTTTTGTGGCCTTGCATCATCCGGGAAAAGCTCTCAGTCCTGAAACAGTCTAGGTGCAGTCTAGGTGTAGGTAGCTGTGGGGTGGGCAGGCTCAGGATCAGTGTCTCATCTGCAGTGTTCAGCTGCGTGGCTTCAGATGAGGTTTTCTCTTTCCATTATTTTTTGTTTTTTTGTTTTTTTGTTTTTTTTTTTTGAGACACAGTCTTGCTCTGTTGCCCAGGCTGGAATGCAGTGGTGCAATCTCAGCTCACTTCAACCTCTGCCTTGTGGGTTCAAATAATTCTCTTGCCTCAGCCTCCCAAGTAGTTGGGATTACAGGTGTGCGCCACCACCCCTGGCTAATTTTTCTATTTTTCAGTAAAGATGGGGTTTCACCATTTTGGGCAGGCTCCTGGCCCCAGGTGATCTGCCTGCTTCAACCTCCTAAAGTGCTGGTTCTTCATATGAGGCTTTCTAACTTTTACCCAAGCAGCTGGTTTTCAAAGTGGGCACACGGCTTCATTTCAGACAACACAGAGAAGCTGCTCTGTGACAGCTGACAGGGCCCAGAACCCCACCACGCCCCTGTTGTGAAACGTGTCCAGCGCCACCCGTATGGAGCAGCGGGTGGCTCATTGTATGTTTTAAAATGTGTGCTTGATCTGTTTGTGAGTTGTGACCCCTACACGCTTTTGCTTAGTTTGTCACCCAGCCCACGTGCTAACCGCTGCCCTGTCTCTTCAGACTACTCCAGCGGTTTTGGCGGCAAGTATGGCGTGCAGGCCGACCGCGTAGACAAGAGCGCTGTGGGCTTCGACTACCAGGGCAAGACGGAGAAGCACGAGTCACAGAGAGGTGGGCGGCCTCCCGGTCCTTGTAATCATGTGTTCACCCACAGAGACACTCACGAGGGCATTTTCTCTCCGTACCCATGGATTGCTGTATTTTTTTAACTGAAAATGTCTGGTGTTCTTTTTGTACCAGTGTATTTGGGCTTTTCCTCATTCGAGTGGCTGCACCGTCCCCCACCGTATGAGGATTCCGTAGTCCACATAACCATGCCTCATTTGAATGTGGAATTTAGGTTCTTTCTTTTTCTCTCTCTCTTTTTTTTTTTTTTTTTTTTTTGGTAGAGATGAGCTCTTGCCTTGTTACCCAGACTGGTCTCGAACTCCTGGTCTCAAGCAATTCTCCCACCTTGGTCTCTAAGTGCTGCGATTACAGGTGTGACCTGTAAAATATTTTTTCTTCTCTTCTTCTTTTAGATGGGAGTCTCTCTCTGTTGCCCAGGCTGGAGTGTAGTGGCATGATCTCGGCTCACTGCAGCCTCTACCTCCCTGGTTCAAGTGATTTTTGTGCCTCAGCCTCCTGAGTAGCTGGGATTACAGGTGCATGCCACCACGCCTGGCTGATTTTTATATTTTTAGTAGAGATGGGGTTTTGCCATGTTGCCCAGGCTGGTCTTGAATTCTGACCTCAGGTGATCCATCTGCCTCAGCCTCCCAAAGTGCAGAGATTACAGGCGTGAGCCACCACGCCTGGCCAAAAATTGAATGCAGGGAACATCTTGTACCTGTGTCTTATACACGAGCGATTATTCAGAAGAATCAGCTCCTAGATGTGGAAGTGCTGGGTCGAAGGCTATCGAATGTAAAGTTTCCCTAGATGCTGCCACGTTGTCCGTGGAGGCTGTGCTGACTTCTCTGGCCACTGACTGCATGCCCCGTAAACATCGCTCACCCAGCGCTGCAGAGGGTGCGTGCGGCCTGTTGGCTTCCCTGTGCCTCTCTTGTTTGGCCTGCACATTTATATTTTTAAAAAATATTTGCCCACATTTGAAAACTGAGAGCTTGACTATTTAAAAACTCAGATTTCTTTGAAAAATAAATACCCTAAACCAAGAAACACTGCTGGAAGATCCAGCCGCGCTGGCTTGGCGTTTGAGAAAAGTCCCGGCATCCTGAAAGGCAGCTTGGCTTGCAGCAGTTTGTCGCAGCCTGTCCTGGTCTCACAACGGGCTTCTCTGGGCTCCCTTTACGGCTCCGGCGTTTGCAGGCCCTGCCAGTTGCACAAGGCTGCTTTCCTCTCTCTCTCGCTCTCTTTCCTGGGAACAATCCGTTCCTCGTCTTCGTGACGCCGCACAGTCCTGAGCAGCGCATGCTCCAGGAAGCCACGTGAATGTGTGACTCCAGGGAGCCTGGGAGCATGGGCGAGTGCCTGGGCAGGCATAGGGCTCCTAGGATGCCTCAGGCCTCGAGCATCTGCATTTGTGATTTTAATGGGTCCATGAGAGAGTCATGTTTTGGTATCAAAGTAACATGCTCCATGGCTTCATTTTGAGTAGAACTGATGTTTCTGGAAGATGCTCTGTGTTGTGTCCTGTTTCCTGGCATCCTTCGGCTTGCTTCAGTTGGTGAAACAGAGTGGCCTTTGAAAGCCTTGCCCCTGGACCACCTCCTCCACTTAGAGTGGTCTCAAACTCCTGACCTGAGGTGATCCACCCACCTCGGCCTCCCAAAGTGCTGTGATTACAGGCGTGAGTCACTGTGCCTGGCCTGTTTTTTTAATTTATAGTTAATGATTTAACTTGGAGATGGAGTCTTGCCATGTTGCTTAGGATGGACAGCCTCCTGGGCTCAAGCGATCCTCCCTTCTCAGCCTCCTGAGTAGCTGGGCTGTAGGCACACGCCCCCACATCTGCTTACCAGTCTTTATGTTTCTGTTATTGCACATAAGTAGCACATTCAAATATTGTTTGTATTATTCAGTGCTGCTACAGGGGACCTGAGGGATTTTTGTGTTTTTTTAAATGGAATGATAAAATACTTTGTTAAGGACTGCTAAGACCCTTGCATGTCCACTGATTTCACTGCTCCTTTTTAAGTCATTCTTTTTTTTGTTTGTTTTTAGATTACTCCAAAGGTTTCGGTGGCAAATACGGTATTGACAAGGACAAAGTGGATAAGAGCGCCGTCGGCTTTGAGTATCAAGGCAAAACGGAGAAGCACGAGTCCCAGAAAGGTGCCTTCAGCTTTATACTCTAGGCAGCAGCTGTTAATGTGATAGGAAAGAAAAAACACTATGACAGCCCCTAACATAGATGGCAAATCCAGAAACGCAGCTTCTGAATTCGAACTCGGAGCCTTAGCGTGTTTGACGCTCCGGCCTAGCAGCGTTGCTTATCATGGCAGCCGCGCCCCGCACGTCTGTGTTGTGCGTGTGAGCCTGTACTGCCTCATGGTGTGGGCAGGAGCTGCATGCGTGGGAGCTTCCGTGGGGTCCTGTCTGGCTCAGTCACAATGCCGAGGTCATAGACCAGGTTATTTTCTGCCACTCTCCAAGGAGGGCCTCTTCATGGATGTTATGTAAAGTATTACCGGGGATCCAGAAGGCAAGGGTTGATTGAGTGAATCATGTGTATTTAAGTATTGAAAATGTACTTCTACCTGTGACCCACGCTCCCTGTTAATGATGGGCTCTGGCCTTTTGTTGTGCACGTAGACTATGTGAAAGGGTTTGGAGGAAAATTTGGTGTGCAGACAGACAGACAAGACAAATGTGCCCTTGGCTGGGATCACCAGGAGAAATTGCAGCTGCATGAATCCCAAAAAGGTACATTGACTCTGCCTGTCCTGGAGACGGTTTTGGAAGCCTGTTTTTGTTCCTGCTGGGTCAGTTGGTGTGTGTTGTGTCTGTGTGTGCCTGCTGCACGTTGTTTTGTCTTCGCTGTTGAAGTTGTCCTGTGTGCACCCCCAGCTGCCCAGTTCCAAAAACCCTCCAGCTAGGGTAGTCACAACTCCTCCCCACTGACATGGGGGTGGTGCCTAGGGGGCTGGGTTTACCTGAGGGTGGGGAGCACAGGTCAAGCCTGCAGCAGGGGGCTGGGTTTCCCCGGGAGTTGGGGCATAGGTCAAGCCTGCAGAAGGAGGCTGGGTTTCCCCAGGAGTGGGGACATGGGTCAAGCCTGCAGCAGGGGGCTGGGTTTACCCTGGAGTGGGGACATGGGTGAAGCCTGCAGCAGGGGGCTGGGTTTACCCTGGAGTGGGGGCATGGGTCAAGCCTGCAGCAGGGGGCTGGGTTTACCCTGGATTGGGGACATGGGTAAAGCCTGCAGCAGGGGGCTGGGTTTACCCTGGAGTGGGGGCATGGGTCAAGCCTGCAGCAGGGGGCTGGGTTTACCCTGGAGTGGGGGCATGGGTCAAGCCTGCAGCAGGGGGCTGGGTTTACCCTGGATTGGGGACATGGGTGAAGCCTGCAGCAGGGGGCTGGGTTTACCCTGGAGTAGGGGCATGGGTCAAGCCTGCAGCAGGGGGCTGGGTTTACCCTGCAGCGGGGCATGGGTCAAGCCTGCAGCAGGGGGCTGGGTTTCCACGGGAGTGGGGACATGGGTCAAGCCTGCCCAGCACGGGGCTGGGTTTAGCTGGGGAGTGGGGGCATGGGTCAAGCCTGTAGCAGGGGGCTGGGTTTAGCTGGGGAGTGGGGGCATGGGTCAAGCCTGTAGCAGGGGGCTGGGTTTAGCTGGGGAGTCGGGGCATGGGTCAAGCCTGTAGCAGGGGGCTGGGTTTAGCTGGGGAGTCGGGGCATGGGTCAAGCCTGTAGCAGGGGGCTGGGTTTAGCTGGGGAGTCAGGGCATGGGTCAAGCCTTCAGCGCTTCTGGGATGCGCTTGCCTTCTGCCTTCAGGAGGTGCAAAAGAAACAGTGTTTCTAGTCCACATTTCTTGTCTGTAAAGTGGGCTGTGGTTTTTGGCAGGAGGCACTTACTTTTGAACCGGAAGTGTTTTCTTATCAGAACAGGTCCTCCATCCCTAGGATAAGGAGCCTAAGGGGGCTGAAACCCTCCCAATGTGAGCCGGTCCCGAGACAGGCAGGAGCAGGGCTGAGGCGGCTGTGGCGCCTTCCGCGTCTTCAGGGCCTCTCCTCCCATGGACGCAGATGCACACTCGTCTGCAGCGTGGGTAGCACCCTCGGAACGAGCTGCACAGCCCGGAGTGCTTTTACTGCATTATTTAAAGGACACTTCTTAGCCTGTTTCCAGATCTTGGCTGAGTGTTTGGATTTTCAGTTCATTCTTTAACGTTGACCTTTGAGCCAGCACTGAGCCTGGGGGTTGGATCTTGAAGGCCGTGAGCTCAGGAGAGCCCTTGCTTTCCGGAAACAGTGTTCGCTTCTGCACATGCTCGTGTAACTCTAACCCAACTGTGTTTTCTCTCTCGGTTGTTTTCCCGACTGTTGCTTGTGGATTTTCAGATTATAAGACTGGTTTTGGAGGCAAATTCGGTGTTCAGTCGGAGAGGCAGGACTCCGCTGCCGTGGGGTTTGATTACAAGGAGAAGCTGGCCAAGCACGAGTCCCAGCAAGGCACAGTTGCCACTAGCCTCCTACCTCCCCCTCCCTGTCCCGTGCAGCCACTTCTAGCACAGACTTCAGGGCTCACCGTTAGCGCCTGCAACACAGTCCTCCTGTGTCACCAGCTGTCAGCTGTCAAGCCGTTGGGCACTTAAACCCACGTCTGTTAGAGCGACACTGATTTTGAGCTGTTCCTTCGCTTTCTTCCCTGTGAGCTTGCGATCTGCGTATGGCAGGAAACGCCTGTTAGTGAGTGGATGCTGTCTTTCTAACCCTGTGACTCATCCAGTCTCTGGACCGGGCATCTTTGCTCTCCAGTGGCATCCTGCCGGAGGCTGTTCTGCCATTAATGTGACTGCTGTGAGCCATTGAGTCAGGCCTTCCTGCCTTCCAGATAATAAGAGAGGTGTTTGCTCCAACCAAGCCACTGGCCTTTTGACCAGGGGCTTCGTAGCAGCAAGGCCCAGGAGACAGGCGTGTCCTGTGTGGTCTCTCTGTGTGTCATTTGTGGTGGTGTTTTTGGCCAGGGGCGAGAGGTTTCTCGTTTGTTCCGTTTGATGACACCGTGTGTGTGACATCTCTACACAGAGCCACACAGTATGTACGTGAAGCCAGCTCCGCACCCTTCCTTAGAGCAGTTACTTTGTTACCTTCAGAATCTGGACTTGCTTGTTAGAGCCTGAACACGTATTTGGAAAAACAGTCATTCCCTAACCCTGCAGGGCAGATTCTAGGCTTCCTACCTGCAGCGTTAGAAACGCACAGCAGTGTTGAGGCCTGGGCAGGTAAACACTCGGGTGGTCCCACAGACTTCATGGAGATGGCGGTGGCTCTCCGTGGCCTCACTCTGCATGACGGTGTGACTTTCATGTGGATCTGTGTTGCTGCAACAGAAGTGTTTGGCTGGTAGAGTTTCCACATGGATTTTTTTTTTCTTTTAAAAAGCGAGAGAACAAACTGCGATTGAGCCTCTTTTTAGCGCTCAGTAGAGCAGGAGCACAGGAAGCAGATGAGAATAAGCCCGTGCTGGTGCGGAAGACTGTGCTATTGAAGTGGCGCGCTGCAAAGGCCTGTCCCTGCCCTCTTTCCTCAGCTTAGCTCCCTCAGCCTGCCGCCTGCCGCCCCTCCTGTCCCTCCTGCCCCTCCGGGAATGCTGAAGCCTGCCCCTGGCCTGTGCTCGGCTTCCCCTGCCTGCAGCACACGACCTTGGATGGAAGCAAAGCTTGCCTTGCAAGTAAAGCCTCGCTTGGTGGTTGTCGTTTCTGCCGCTGTGGCGCACCTTCCTGGGCTGTCTCTGGATCTGTCTGCATGCACCCGCAGTCGGCCCCATGCTCGCCTCCACCTCACAGTAAGTGTTGTGTTTTGCCATGTTTCAGACTACTCCAAAGGATTCGGCGGGAAGTACGGGGTGCAGAAGGATCGGATGGATAAGGTAAATATTCAGACCCGGAGCTTGGTGTCTTGGGCGTGGCTCACAGTGCTGGCTGCCATCTGTGCACATGATTTCCATCGTGGTGGTGGTGGCGGTGATGACTGACTCGGACAGTCCTGTGCTCCTCATGGCCACGCTGTGGGATAGGATTGGCACTGGCCCACCTCCTAGCTGGGGGCCACAGACCAGGCAGGCTCAGCACCTGCTGCGGCACAGCAGTGGACAGGTGGGCTGCTCGGGAACCCAGGTGTTCAGCATGAGCGGTGAGGGCCTCAAGGGCTCACATCCATTTGAACTTAAATTCTTAACAGTAAATCAGGTTGGAACCTGAGTGTGTTAGACTGCGTGTGGGGCGGCCCCACTGGCGGCTGGCACTGCCTGTGTGACGGACGATGCCTTGTCTGCTGTCTTCAGTCTCACGGAGACTCAGACTCCACACTGCCTGCTCCTGTGCGTGGCTGGCGGTCACAGGTGACAGGGTCAGTTCTTGCCTTGCAGTTGACCACACACGGTGCCATCCAGGGATGGCAGGCAGATGTGGACAGGCAGAGCAGGTGTTTTGGCTGGGGTCGCCAGGGAGGAGTCGTGGGGGCTCATTTCTGAGGGCAGCTGGAGTTCACCAGGAGCGAAAGCTCAGGACACCACAGAAGGGCGAGGCATGGGTCCGGGTGGGACTGGAGCCAAGCTGCAGAGGGAGGGTGGGGAGGAGGGCTAGAGCCAGCCCTGGAGAGCGTCGAATGCTATAGAGCATTCTGCACGTCATTATGTGACATGCTCGACCCTGAAAAGTTTAGCAGGCAAGGGACAGTGCGGGGATCTGCTTTGGGTGGATGTGGGGCCAACCATGGAGCTGGAGAACTGGGAGGAGCAGATGTGGGTGTCAGTGAGGGACAGCTTGGGTAGGGCTGGAGCTGGGCCCACTCTGCGTGCAGAGTGGGGAGGGGGAGTAGGCACGCGGTCAGGATACTGGGCAGTAGACCCAGAGGTGGCAGGGGCCTTGCAAGGCGCTGGGACGGGTGGAGGGAATGAGCTCCCCTGTGGGTGGGCCACAGGTTGTGGGTTTGAAGCTGCAACCTGAGGGGCTGCCTGTGCTGTGGGTGTCTGTGGTCAGCATTGATGGTTTGGCGGTGACCGCTTGTGAGCACATGGGGAGGCAGCATGGGGGTGCTGCCTTTGGGGTTCTTGTCTTTAATCCAGGAGGGGGTGGGGCTTCTCTCTCTTGGTTTGCTGTGCAGTTGAGCCCCAGACTTAGAGAGGGTGACGTAACTGCCCGGGTCCCACTATATGGTGGCATTGGGGCTACAACCCAGGCTGTGAACTGAGGTCGTCCCCTGAGGGCGAGGCGATGTCTCCAGTGGTTCTGGTGGGTGACGGGACCCAGTAAGGCCAATGGCCTTGCCTTTGAACAGGTGTGAGCGGCTCAGGGGATGTGGAGTGGACCCTGGAGCTGACCGACAGGAGGAAGGAGCAGGGTCCGAGGAAGGAGGGGCGAGCAGGAGGTGCTGGGCAGAAAGGGGCCGTGGGGTGGGGACTCTGGTGGCTTCTGAGCCTCAGGGGTTCTCATCAGAGGTGGTGAAACCTGCAGTGAACCTGGGCACGGCCGCTGGTCTCCACGAGCCCTGCCAGTCTGTGCCCGAGTCAGCACTTAAGAGTCATCGCCATCGTTTGCTCAGACCAGAGTTGCGTCCCCTACAAACCAGAAAGGTGTGATTGCACCACTGGGAAGTGTGGAGGACGGGCCACCCGAGGCTTGCGTGTGTCCCCAGCATCTTCTTCCTGTAAATGGTCACACCTCTGGGTGGCGAGGGAGGGTGGGAAAGGCTTGAAGCTGATCCCAGAATTGGTTTATGATAGAGCAGATGGAGATACATTTCTTATGCTAATGCTGACTCATGATCACCTGCAAATGTGGTTGGTAATATTTTTCATGCCTCAGATAACGTGCAAAACCGAGAGGCCACGATGAGTGCTCTGGACTATGTCCTGGGCCTTTGGGAAGATCTGGGGGAGGTATTTGCATCTGGTAGGAGCCGTCACAGGGCATGGAGGAAAGTGAAAAGTGCTTTCCTGACACCCACTTCCTGTCTCCACAGAATGCGTCAACCTTTGAGGATGTCGCCCAGGTGTCCTCTGCCTACCAGAAGACAGTACCTGTTGAAGCTGGTGAGTCCCGGCTGATCCCAGGAGCACCGTGTGGTTTCCCAGGAAAACACTAAGGGGAGGGACAGTTGTGAAAGAGCCAGGAGCAGATGCACCACTAGTAGAAAGCGTGGTTGTTGCTGCATATTTTTGGGAGATTATCCTTTTGATGAAGATCCTGTTTCTCCTGCAGAGGTTTAGAGTTACCTTTCAGACAAAGCGTGGTGTACAGCTCTTTCTGTGGGGTCCGTTTCGAGGTGCTCTTCCCAAAGCAAGGAGGGGGGTTAAGTGCACATCACAAGGGTCCAGCTTCCAGGAGCAGCTGGGGCCTGCCCAGCTCCCTGCACCACTCGGTCGCAGCTGTGACAGGAGGAGGATGTCATGATGTCTGTGTGCAGGTGACAGCAGACATTGTCTCCGCTGCTGGTTCTTGGGCCCTTGACGAGGTAGCTCAAAACCTGCCTTCTCTGTGCTGGGCACACGATGGAGTCATAGGTGGGCCATGCCTGGGAGAATCAGGTAGTTTGGGAATATTATACATGAAAGTAAGTGCTAAGTTTAACCCAGGATGCAGAGAGCCACCACTGCCTGCCTGGGGGGCCGTGGATCCACAGTTCTCGGAGTTCGAGGGCCCAGGACACTTTGACACTTTGGCTTCTAGTGAGAACCCCCAAGACGCTGATGTATTTGATGACGCTGACTATATTAGAAATTAGAGGAATGTTTTATTTATTTATCTTTTTTGAGACAGGGTCTTGCTGTGTCATCCAGACAGGACTGCAGCCTCAGTCTCCTGGGCTCCAGCAGTCCTCTTACCTCAGCCTCCAAGTAGCTGGAACTATAAGCGCATGCCACCGTGCCCAGTTAATTTTTTTATTTTTAGTAGAGATGAGGTCTCACTAAAAGAGAAACCTGGTCTTGAACCCCTGTGCTCAAGTGATCCACCTGCCTCAGCCTCCCAAAGTGCTGGGATTACAGGCATGAGCCACCACACCCATTGGAAAGTTATAAATCAATTCACTTAAAAATAATAAAACTAGGTCCAGGCGCAGTAGCTCACGGCTATAATCCCAGCACTTTGGGAGGTCAAGGCGGATGGATCACCTGAGGTCAGGAGTTTCAGACCAGCCTGGCCAACATGATGTAACCCTGTCTCTACTAAAAATATAAAAATTAGCTGGGCGTGGTGGCGTGTGCCTGTAATCCCAGCTACTCAGGAGGCTGAGACAGGAGAATTGCTTGAACCCAGGAGGTGGAGGTTGCAGTGAGCCAAGATTGTACTACTGCACTGCAGCCAGGGTGATAAGAGCAAAACTCCTTCTCAAAAAATAATAATGAAATGAGCTGTGCACAGTGGCTCGTGTCTATAATGCGAGCACTTAGAAGAGTGGCATGGGTTGGTTTTTGTGAATCTCCTTAATAGAGGATGGCTGCGTTCTCACATCTGCCTCTGCAGTCTGTCGATGTTACGTTGTTTAGGGAGAACATGTGGAATTACCTAGGAAGGCAGCTGGGAAAGGGAGGGGCGTCTGTAGCCTCGAGGGCAGTGAGGGTGTCCTGCGGTGCCGCCCAGGCTTGGCAGATGGTAGTGTTCCTGCAGGCCGGCTCCTTTGGCCCCGTGAAGGGCTCTCTTCCCCAGCGTGCTTGGGCAGCACTGTGTGATGGTGATTTGGAAGGTGCTGGATCTCTTGAGTTAGGCTCATCTTCCAGTTGGGGACACTTTTCTCATTATACAGTACCAAAAAAATCACACTTGCTGTCATCGTCAACCTCATCGGCAGAGGCTAAGTGGAAATTGTCATGTTTGTGTGGCAGCTTCCCATTTTTCAAGATTCTTTTACTTGAAAGCTGGCGTTTTCCCATTGGTGACAAACACTACAGTAATTTCTCCTGACACAGTAGGCTTAGTTCATTCACTTGGGAGAAAACTGCTGCCAGATACCCAGCTTTGCATGACCGCAGTTGTCTGTCAGTTGTTATTTCAGGAGAAAACGCTATTCCATGAGAGAACAGTCACCTTGCAGCCCTAACAGTTGTATCTGTGTACCTTGAGACGAGCGACAGCCCCCACAGTCCTGAACCCAGCAGGGGTGGCTCATGTGTCTTCCCCGCTTTCGACTTAAGTTTTTATTATTATTTTTAATAGATCTGGGATCTCACTACGTTTCCCAGGCTGGTCTCAAACTGCTGGGCTCAGGCAGTCCTCCTGCCTCAGCCTCCCAAAGTGTGGAATTACAGGCATGAGCCACTGCCCTCTGGTCCATTTTTGTCACACAGAATATCAAAAAATATACTCAGTGGTTGAGATTTACTATATTCAGTATACATCAATTTCAGTATACATTGGTACCTTTAACTGTTTTATCAAGGTCTCACGTCTTTAAGGGAAATTGGCTGTTTTTATTGAAGATTGTGAGTGTGGCAGTGAAGATGCCGTCTTGTTTAGAGATCTTCCTGGTGCCAAGCTTACGGGGATCGCCAGTCGCACCAGGTGCTCAGTGCCCTGCGGCAGGCGCCCAGTGCTGGCTCCAGGCCAGTGGGCTGAGCCTGCAGCTGCAAGAACCTTTCCCTCCACGGGGGTCAGGGGGATGACCGGTTCTGGGGAGGTCGCCTGGTGTGGGGCTCTTGTCCAGGAGCCGTGTTTTTGGTGTGCTGAAGCCACACATCCTCCCTCCTTCCTCTGTAGTGACCAGCAAAACAAGTAACATCAGAGCTAACTTTGAAAACCTTGCTAAGGAGAAAGAGCAGGAGGACCGGCGGAAGGCGGAAGCAGAGAGAGCTCAGCGGATGGCCAAGGAGCGGCAGGAGCAGGAAGAGGCCAGGAGGAAGCTGGAGGTGAGCGGCAAGGAGTCGGCTGGACTGCGCTCTCTCTCGGATCAGAGCTGAGGGGATTGAGGGCTCTGGGGCCTGGGCAGGGTCTGTTCTTTCTTGCTCAGGCCAGGTTTTCCTTGGAAGGCATGCTTAACTCTCCTTTAAGGCCCTCCTTTAAGGCACTTGTAACTCGCAGCCACATATAAGCTGAGTCTCTGATGCTCCAGGCAGCCAGCTAGCCCCACCCTGGCCTTGCTGGCCCAGCCCCAGGACCCGCCAGCTGCCCTGCCCTTTGTCCCCGAGCTGACAGCAGAGTCATGTTGGCTTCCTCCTCTATGGAGCTCCTGTCCAGATGTCAGCCTGAATCTTCTCACTCCTCCCCCTCCAGAAGCCCCTCCTTTCCCAGGTGGAGTTTTGGGGTTTGGAGGGAACTCTGTACAGAGGCACTTGTTGTCTGGACCCTGCTTCTGCTCAGCCACACAGCCCCCCACTCACCCAGGCCCCTGGGCTGCGGAGAAGCGCCCCCAGAGGAAGATGCCAGAAGTGCACCCCTGGCGGGGGCAGAGCTCAAGCCTGTCTCTGGGTGCTTTGGGTCTAGCCTGGGTGGCTTGCCGCCAGCAAGGAATTTCCTTGTGCTCAGCTGGATTTGGGGGCTGTGAATAGAGCCTGGGGCCTACAGATGTGTGTGTGTAGTTACCAAGCGTGGCTTAGCATCTGGGGCCTCTGCCAGCCTGTCTGGAAGCCTGGGCTTCTGCCTACCCCAGGCCCCGCCGCTGCGGGGCCACACAGCACATGGTACTTCATGTGTTTAACCTGTGGATGGCACCAGGTAACGTGGGAATTTACAACTGTCCTGTTGGGGTCAGGCAAGGCCATAGATGACAGAAACCGTGCGAGGATCTCAAGACCAGGGGTGGTTTTTTCTTCAACAAAACAAGACAGCACCACCATTGTTCCCGTTAGAGTGAGGCGGCCTGCAGAGGCAGAGGAAGGAGGAGGTTTGGAGTGGACACACGGGGTTCAGATCCTGTCCGGGTGGCTCCCTAGCCAGTGTGCCTGTGCCTGCCACCTCACCCTCAGACTCAGCGTCCGGCGCTGGAGCCCGTAGGCTGTCAGTGAGTTTCCTGTTACTGCCATAGCCACCACCACACAGACAGCACACCGCTAGTGTCTACAGCTCTGGAAGCCAGAAGTCCTCAGATGTCAGCAGGCTGTGTTCCTCCTGGCGGCCCCGCGGCCCCATCCTTCCATCTCCAGCCTCTGCTTTCATCGTCACCGCCCCTGTCTGTTCTCACGCTCCTGCCCTGCTCCTCGAGGGACCTTTGATTATATTGGGTCCACCCAGACAGTCCAGAGATCTCCCCCCTCACAGAACCCGTAGTTTCATCACACACAGAGTCCCTCCCCATGGGATCTGAGGGATGGGATGTCAGCAGCTTTGAGAGGCCATTATTCTACCCCAGTTCATCCTTTAGCCCCTAAAGATTCATGTCCATCCCATATGCAGACACACTCAGCCCATTTTAAGGTCCCCAAAGTCTCAGCCCATTGCAGCATCAACTCAGGCTCCCAAATCTGCCTAACTTGTCTAATCGCGTGTGGGTGAGACATGAGCCGTGTCCCAGTCCTGGCACTGTCATGTCACTGGCTGTGTGATCTCAGCCTCAGAGCACAGTTGCCCCTCGGATCCTGCCTGGGTGCTGATGGGATCTGAGGCTTGGGGCTCTGGCTCAGCCTTGTGCCTGGGTGCTGACGGGATCTGAGGCTTGGTGCTTCAGCTCAGCCTTGGGCCTGGGCGCTGACAGATCTGAGGCTCGGTGCTCCGGCTCAGCCTTGGGCCTAGGTGCTGAGGGATCTGAGACTTGGTGCTCCGGCTCAGCCTTGGTGTGGGTATTTTCCGCTCCTTCCCCCAGAGCGTGTCTAGAGCTTGGGCGCAATCTTTTGAAACATGGCAGGTGTGACAATGCAGAGCTGCATGGCAGCATTCTGATTGCTGTTTGTTTTCACAGGAGCAAGCCAGAGCCAAAACACAGACGCCCCCTTCATCGCCCCCACCTCAGCCGGCTGAGGAGAGGCTGCCTACAAGCCCCATCTATGAGGTTGGTGTCTGAACTGGCTTGACTTAACTGCCAGAGACCAGGTCCTGTTTGTGTAGAGGAGGAAGCCCTTGAGGCCGGCAGCAGTGCATGGCTGTGATCCGGGCCGGATCGGGGTGGGCCAGCATTGCCTGGGGGTGGGCAACTTGCCCCAGTGCTGTTGGGACAGTTGTGCAGGCCCCTGTGCTGTCCTCTCACCCCTCTGCAGCCTGCTACCATCTGGCCACTTCACCGCAGTCCCCGCTGGGGTCACCTGCTGCCAGATAATCAGATGGGGGGGTCTTCACCCCACTTTCTGCTGTGCTGGATGCCGCTGCCCTCCCTTGGCACTGAGCTCCTGCCTTCTGAGCGATCTGCCTTCTATGCCTGCCCCATTCAGGTCTCCCGCCTTGCAGCCCCTCCCAAGTGTGTCTGCAGACTTGCTCTCCGGCTCTCCCTGTACTGCTGACCCCTCACGAGTCCTCATCCCTGAGTTACCGAGCTGCCTGTCGATGCCCCACCTGACTCTGACTTCGGGTCTCCTCCCTGCCAGCACCTCTGTGCTAACCACCACCTCTCCTGGCCTTGGCCCTGCCCCTTCTCCATCCTGTGGCCATCATCCTGGTCTGTGGATTCATGTATCCTCACCCAGGAGCCAGTGAGTTACAGGGGCGCACACTCCAGTCCGTGGCAGTTCAGGAGCCCATAGAGAGCCCTGGAGGCGGGCAGGGTCTGGAACCTGGGCCTTGTTGGCCGTGGCCTCATCTCCACCCGACTGTCCCTCCTCGGCTGTGCTGCTGCTGCTGCTGCCTTCTGCCCTTACTGCTAGGACCTGAGGGATGCAGTGGGCCAAGGCTTGCAGCTTGTCAGGCATTGGCCCCCTCTAGATCCTCCCCTTGGCGGCCAGGGCTATCTGCCATGAGAAAGCTCCGGCGGCCTGCCCCTCCCACACACAGCTCAGCCCTTGGTGGTTGGTTCCTGGTGCCTGCGCTGAGAGTGGAGTTGCTCTCCCTGCCTAGTTACTCTGGTGAGCCAGCTCTCGGCCACCGGCTCTTACCAGAGCTCCTGGGTGCACGGTTCTGAGCTGTCTGCCTTGCTTTCTGTCACTTACTGCTGGTGACATCAGGTGGACCCTGGTCAGAAACGTTGATTAAAGCCACCATTGATGAGAAGCTGGAGTAACGGTTATGAATAGAGGCGTTCCACTGCGCACCTTTGTAGCTGAATGTGATTGTTTGGTGATGCCCTTACAGGACTCTGCAAAGAGGATTTGTTCAGGGCAGAGCCCCGTCTGCAGGCTCGGCTGCTCTGGAGCCGTGTGGTGAAGCTGCGGTCAGGCAGGACCAGGGCCGGGCAGCACAGGGCAGGAGGGTGGCCACTCAGCCCAAGGGTGCCTTGTGTGGCCTTGGAGATGGAGGCCTAAACAAAGAAATCAGCCAAATTAACCCAACAAAGACAGGCGCTTCCCCCAGGCAACAGCACAGGCAGGGGCGTGTGGTCACTGCAGGACTGGGGAGTGTTACAGGGGTGAGGACCGGACCATCCGGAAGGAAATGCATGGTCCTTCCAGCACTCACCGCCATGGTGAGCATGCTGGCCGGCCTGGCCTTCCTCTCCTGGGTCTGTTTCTCAGTCTTGGCTGGGGCTGAGAATGAGATGGCCCATGGGTTTCTGCTGGCTGTGGCAGTGCGGCTGCTGCTCTCTAGAAGCCAGCAGGGGCCCCGTGCCATGTGCGTGTGACCCTTCCTTCCCCAGGACGCGGCCTCCTTCAAGGCAGAGATGAACTACAGAGGTCCTGTGAGCGGGCCAGATCCGGAGCCCGTATATAGCCTGGAGGCCGCTGACTACCGAGAGGCCGGCAGCCAGCAGGGCCTGGCCTACGCCGCAGAGGCTGTCTACGAGAGCGCAGAGGTCCCGGGCCGCTATCCTGCAGGTACTGGCGCCCCACCTGCAGCGCCCTTCCCAGGGTGGGAAGCTCCTGGGACACCCTCCCCTGCCTGTGGTGTCCTTGCAAGGAGCCTGGGTTTTTTCACTTGCTTGCAGGGTCTTCCTGTCCCGTCTGAGAAGTTATCTAGATACATTTGGGGCGGCAGCTCCTGTACTGGGTCCCAGGAAGATCCCCGTTGTGCTGGGGACTGGTGGGCAGGAGCAGAGGAAGGGAGGACTTCGGCTACCATCCTGTGTCCTTGGGACAAAATCTTAGAAAGTGTCGTCTAAGCTTGAGAATGCTGGGACTGGTGTGGGACTTGCTGTTGCTCAGCTCTGTCCTGGCTTTCTTTTAGAGGACAGCACCTATGACGAGTACGAGCATGACCTGGGGATCACAGCCGTCGCCCTGTACGACTACCAGGCTGGTGAGCGGCTTGCGCTCGGAGGGGAGGCCCGGGTGGCGGCGCCCGCCTCTGCTTGTTGCCTGAGAATCGCTTCTCCAGCATTGTTTTGACTTTTAGGAATAATTTATTTGAGATGATTTCAGAGGTATAGAAAAGTTGCAGGCGTACTACCAAGAACACTCATGTCCCTCACCCGATTCCATCTCTGCACACACAGCCCCGCTATCCTTAGTATTCTTGGAATCCTGGGAGAGCTTCAGGGGTGCCTGCCCCTCCCAAAGACTTCAGCATGTTTCCCAAGCCAAGGACGCTGTCCCACAGGGATGCCTCACCCTCGAGGTGAGGGGGCCATACAGATGCCTTTGATGTTCGAGACCACTTTCCTGCCTGTCCTACCCTGGCCACCAGCTCCTCATGTGGCCCGCTCATTCCTGAGTTCCTTTTGCAGCCTTTGCGGTTTAAGAGCAGCCTCAGTTCTGCGGTGGCCTCATCCGCCCGCCCCGTGTTTCCTCAGGGCCCGGCTGAGCCATGCTCTGGTGGCGGTGAGGTCGTGGAGACCACGTGGTGGAGCTCTCTGCTAGGCGTGGCATCCACCTGTCCCTCTGTCCACAAAGTCACCACCACCCCTCTGCAGTTGATAAGCATCTTACGGGTGGCGTGGGATTCCCCAGAACCCCGGGCGCTGCCTCCAAGCACTTCCCATTTCCTTCTGTCAGCACGAAAGCTGGCCTTCTACCATGAGCTTCTACCACCAGTGAGCACTGGCCGTCCGAGTTCAGTCCCTTCTGCACACGTGCATTTGCGTGCACGCACGTCAGTGTGTCTGGCGTCTCGGCACCTGTGCGTTCACATGCACGCACGTCAGTGTGTCTGGCGTCTCATCACCTGGCTCTCGCCCTCCATTCCCATCTCAGCCATCACCTTGGGCTTCTCTCTGGGCATCCCCGCCCATCCCTTCACACTCCCGTGACCTTGGACAGCCTTTCTCCCTGCCCCCTCCACAGATGAGTCTGCCAGGGAGAGAAGGGACGGGAGGGCGGGCGGGGGTGGAGTGATGTGGTGGAAACCTGCTCCTGAGGAAGGGGTCTGGGTGGGCTGGTGTTCTGTGTGAAGGGCTCTGTGTGTCTTTGTAGTCTCTCGGCTCATGGCGGCCCAGGAGAGGCAGTAGGAGCCTCCGCGGTGCTGGCGTCTCCTCTGAGCAGGCTGCCTGGGAGCTCACTCCAGGTCGCGTGCTTTTTTTTCCAGCAGGCCAGGAAACGCTTGTACTCAGCATCTTTCTCTGTGTTCTTCCCCCGCAGCGGGCGATGATGAGATCTCGTTTGACCCCGACGACATCATCACCAACATCGAGATGATTGATGATGGCTGGTGGCGTGGGGTGTGCAAGGGCCGGTACGGGCTCTTCCCAGCCAACTACGTGGAGCTGCGGCAGTAGGGCCGGCCCCACCCCCCGGAGCTGCGCCCCGGGTCCTCACACCACAGATCAGGCCTTCATTGGTTCTTAGGTTTTGGGTTTCTTCTTTTCTTTTGTTGTTGTTGTTGTTGTTGTTGTTGTTGTTTTCCTGGAAGGTGGGGAGGGGAATATACACATTGCTTTTATATTTAATACTTTTGCTGATGCTTTTGAAAATGTTTATGCCACAGAATTTGCTAATATATTATAATCACGTTCTTTAGGAGGACTTTGGTCATTGGTTTTATGCATCTTTTTTTTTTTTCTGGCCAAATTGACCGTCACACGTGGCAGCTTCAGGGAGCTCACATTCTCTTGAGTGCATGTCGCCCTCATGCCCGTCAAGTGCGGTCAGGACCTCCCAGGACAAGCATGAGACCTCAGGTTGGCCCTGTGGCGGGCGGGAACCACTGTCCCAGACCAGGTGGCTGCTCTAGAGTCTCGGTGTTTGACAGGAGAGGGGCGGGTCTGATGGAAGTTACCACGGAACTAAGTCACCCAGAGCACAGGAGCTGCCACGCCAGATGGGAAATCCTGTCTGTGTCATGCCGTGACAGCCCGCAGGATCAGGCGACTGCTAGCGGAGACCCTGGTTTTTCTCCTGTGCCCATCCCCTGATACCCAGGTTACCAGGAGGGCTGCTGGGAGCACCTCCTGCCTCCACCGCACAGTGTCACTGAGTCCTGGAAATCCTCCCTGCCCCGCTTGTCTCTGGATCGGGACTCACGGTGCAGGTGAGGTCTGCATCTGCCCCGGCTTTTCATACAGGCTGATGCTTGACCGTCACCCAGATGGTCTCTGGGCCACCAGGCAGCCTGGGGCGGTCCATGTGCCATGTCGCAGCACAGCCTCTCTGCCTTGGGAGGAAAGGCACTACCTGCTCTGCTGTGAGCCGCCAGAACACTCCTCCCATCAGTGGGGGTGGAGTATTTTTGCCAAAATATCCTGTTCAATTACGGTAGCGTTTGATCAGTTGAAGGCTAGACAGTGTGAAGTGCAGATAAGTTAGTGTTCCTCTCGTGGCCCCCCCCAGTTCCGAGACACTGCTGTCCTGGCATTTGTGGGCACTCACTTTGTGGAAAACTCACCTCCTTCCTGAGTTGCCAGGAGGCTGGACCAGTCCCGTCGTGCCGTCAGGTGGGCAGTGTGTCTTTCCGGAAGGTCACGTGGAAATGTCTCGGGGCTTGGGTCGCAGAGCGCTCGTGAAGCGCGTGTTTTTGCTCCTGAGGTGCATTTCTCATCATCCTTGCTTTACCACGATGAGTAGTGAGGTCGGGTTTTATATGCAACTTACTGTCAGAATTCCTGTAGCACACCTCATAGGTATGATTTTTTTAATTAAAGAATTCAGAATAAACTTTTTTTGATCCACTTGCCTTGGTCTCTGGTCACCCCGTTCTGCAGTGGAAGCTGCGCCCTGCGCCCCGCATCCCAGACCTGGGCTGGCAGAGGCCCTCCTGATGTCCTGTGCATCGCACATTCCGTTCCGGGTTTAGACCCTGCTGCGCCTTCCCTTTCAGTGTTCCTTAAAAGGTGCTGCTTCTGAAGTGTGATCTATTTACTCTCGCAGATCATCCAGTTTTTTGCACAAAGGTTCCAGGCAAAATAAAACATTCTGTGCTTAAAAGGCATTTCTGGGCTGGCGCGGGGCTCACGCCTCTCATCCCAGCACTTAGGGAGGCCAGGGCAGGTGGATCACGAGGTCAGGAGATCCAGACCATCCTGGCCAACATGGTGAAACCCCGTCTCTAAAATTACAAAAATTAGGTGTGGTGGCACGTGCCTGTAATCCCAGCTACTGGAGAGGCCGAGACAGAAGAATCGCTTGAACCTGGGAGGCAGAGTTTGCAGTGAGCCAAGATCACGCCACTGCACTCCAGCCTGGCAACAGAGCGAGACTCCATCTCAAACAAAACAAAAGTCATTTCTGAATTACAGTTCTCAAATCATGAGGGCGATTTTGCTCCCAGTCTCGTTTAGCTCAGAGGCACTGGAAGTTAAAGTCTGAGGGGAACAGCGGCACTCAGGGCGCTCGGGGTGCTGGGGAGCTGGGTTCCAGCTCACACCTGCTGCCCATCAGGCACTCTCCCAGGGAGCTTTCGGGCTGTGTGACATGCCTGCTACCTCTTCCAGCCTGGGTGGTGATGGACCCCCGGGGCACTGCCTCCTCCCTTGGGCCATCCCCTTACCTGTCTCTGGTTTAGTAGGCAGCGCCTGTACCAGTTCTGCTCACAGGATCCGAACGTGAGAGCGCCCCGCTCTCCTCCCACGACTGTGCTGCTGTGGGTCCTGCATTACAGGGTCGGAGCCCGCACAGTGAGGCCTCTCCCACATGGGGCCTGTCTGCTGGGTGACATTGCAGCTGCCTGCAGGGAGCTAGGTCCTGAAGAAAGGAGGCTTTGAACCAGGGGAAAGGCCCAGCAGGGTAGGCGACACAGTCGGGCTGGAGGACGCTGTGACGGAGGGAGGGGGTCGTGCAGAAAGGACCCCTGCTGGCCCACCCTCTGCTCAGTCTGGCTCTGCCTGTGCCAACTGCAGGTGAGCATGGCAGGGACTCAACCCAGAGCGGGACCCATCTTGAGTGGGTCTATGTTTCTGTTCTGTTGGTGGCCGAGCATGGCCCGGCAGCTTGTGGACCTGTAGCCAACCACCTGAATCTTAGCCGCTTTCATTTAACATGTGGTTGGGGTTGTTTGTTTGTTTTTTTTTTTGAGACAGGATCTTGCTCTGTCACCGATGCTGGAGTGCATTGGTGTGATCTCAGCTCATGCAACCTGGGCACCCCCGGCTCAGGAGATCCTCGCACCTCAGCCTCCCGAGTAGCTGGGACTACAGGCGCCTGCTACTACACCTGGCTACTTTTTGTATTTTTAGTAGGGTTGGAGTTTCACCATGTTACCCAGGCTGGTCTAGAACTTCTGACCTCAAATGATTCTCCCGCCTCAGCCCCCCAAAGTGCTGGGATTACAGGCGTGAGTCGCTGTGCCTGTCCTAGATGTGGTTGTTCTAATGTCAGCTCACTGTACCTTCTGTCTCAAGGTTGGATTCACTCCCTAGGTCCCCTCTGGCCTGAGGAACAGCCTGGGAGCTGGCTTGCCAGGCAGCAGCTTGGTCTCAGCCCTCTGGAGGAGGGAGTGCAGGAGGTGGACGTGCTTTTCTCTCTTGACGCCCAGACATGGGAAATAATTTTGTCACATAGGGAGCCACTGCAGCCACTGCTGGCCACTTCGGGCACTCAGATGTGGGCACAGAATGGAGAGTGCTCACTTCGCTCCTGGAAGAGCTGCCCTCTTATGCCTCTTCAACCCAAGATGTTCAGAGGGGTTGACATGGTATTAACTGGCATGTACTTCGTGCTGGGCCTTGGAGGGGAAGTGTTGAGTAAGAGATGGCTTAGCCCTGGGAAAGCTTGCCAAGGCCAGCTCAGCCATGGAGACCCCAACCCAGACAGCGCTGAAGGAATTAAGAAACAGGCATAGAGATAGAAAGCAAAAGGTGGGTTCAGAGCGGAGCACCAGGGGTCTCACAGCATTTCCAGCTGAGAGCCCAGAGCAGACTCTGATCCACATACTTACTCTCTACCTTCCAGTGACAAGTTTTACAAGCCGATGCTCTGTGTTGTTTTATTGGTTCAAGGTAAACTAACCAGGCACCTGTTGTATGTTTAGAATAGGTTAAAGACAATCTAGAAAGCGCTCTTTAGAGAGAACAAAGGAAAGAGTCACATATGCAGTGTTCAGAGAACTGATTCATCTGGTGTGAGACATTCGTATTGGTTACTGCTTTATAATCCTGTAAGCGGTTTTCTGCTTTGCGGGGTTGACTAGGTATTCCTCGCCGCCACTCACTAAACAGTGTGATTTCTCACACACCTCAGAATTTGCTCTCAACAGAAGCTGACACAAGAAATCAGTGATGCCACCACTGTGTTTAATTTTTCTCATCAGTTTATTTTTTTTGAGACAGAGTCTCGCTGTCGCCCAGGCTGGAGTACTGTGGCACAATCTCCTCACTGCAACCTCCACCTCCCAGGTTCAAGCAGTTCTGCCTCCACCTCCGTGTAGCTGGGACTACAAGCATGCACCACCACGCCTGGCTAATTTTTGTATTTTTAGTAGAGACAGGGTTTCGCCATGTTGGTCAGGCTGGTCTCAAACTTACGACCTCAGGTGATCTTCCTGCTTCCGCCTTCCACAGTGCTGGGATTACAGGCATGAGTCGCCGCGCCCGGCCTCCACCACTGTGTTTAATTCTAACCAAGGAGAAGAGGAAGTTCTGAAAGGAGAACAAGGAGATCTGAGAACCCGGCTCAGGACTGGCCAGGGGCCTCCTCTCAGGGAAAGCTCTCCCTGTTGTGTCCTCCACGCCGGGGCCTGCATGGACTGGGCACGGTTTTTGACCCCTGCCTAGCTGACCTTCAGCTCCAATTTCTTCATCTGAAAGTCAGGATAAAAAAATTAACCTCTCTCTCTAGTCAGATGCCTACTAGAGCCACCACCTTCTTGAACTTGAGATATATTGCCAGGATATACCTTCACAGTCTGATGGAGCACACTGAATATATCTTAACAAAAGGTAACAATACATTTTAATAATTTTGACTTATTTTGCCTGAAACATTAGGATTCTCTCCTCACCTTAGTCCTATGTTTTTTTGAGACAGAATCTCACTCTCTTGTCTCAAGCTGGAGTGCAGTGGCACAGTCTCGGCTCACTGCACCCTCCGCCTCCCGAGTTCAAGCAATTCTCCTGCCTCAGCCTCCCGAGTAGCTGGGATTACAGGCGCCTGCCACTACACCCAGCTAATTTTTGTATTTGTAGTAGAGACAGGGTTTCACCATATTGGCCAGGCTGGTCTTGAACTCCTGGCCTCAAGTGATCTACTGGCTCGGCCTCCCACGGTGCTGGATTACAGGCGTGAGCCACCGCGCCCGGCCCCTCAGGCCTGTGTTTTCTCCCATATTCCCTCTGGTTATTTCTTCTCACTCGTTTAACCTCCCATGGGACGGCGAGCTCTGCTTTTGATGATGATTGTGAAAATGCACACAGACAGCAATGTAGTCAGAGAATTCTATGTGGTGTGATATGATTCTTTTTTTTCCTACCTCGTGTCATTGTCATAATAGTGCTGCTTCGATTACAAAGCATTTGAGACAGTCCAGTTGTCATTTATGAGGCGTCAGTTTTCCCCCACATAAGCCATCTCTCGATTTAATGTTTGTCAGTATTTTCTGTGAATTACACCTCCTGCTATTACATAGAAATAGTGTCGTCCCGCGGCACGTGCAGGGCATTGGTTTCAGTTCCTCCCTTCCTCCTGTACCCAAATCTGCACCGACTCAAGTCCCCAGTGCCCTGCAGAAGCCACGTCTATGAAAAGCGGGCCTTGCGTGTGCAGGTTTTGCATTCTGTGAATACTATATTTGTTGTTTTTGTGACAGGCTGACACTCTGCCACTCAGGCTGGAGTGCAGTGCAGTGGCTCCATCATAGCTCACAGCAGCTTCAACCTCCCTCACTCAAGCAATTTCCCACCTCAGCCTTCTGAGCATCTGGGACCTCAGGTGCACACCCTCCATGCCTGGCTAATTTTTTTTTTTTAAGTCTTTGTAGAGACGGCATCTCACTATGTTACCCAGCCTGGTCTTGAACTCCTGGCCTCAAGCCACCCTCCTGCCTCAGCCTCCCAAAGTGCTGGGATTACAAGTGTAAGCCACTATGCCCAGCCTGAATACTGTATTTTTGATGTGTTTGTTTGAAAAAAATGTGTATAAGTTGACGCTCACAGTTCACAGCCTTGTTCAAAGGGCAGCTGTGTTCTCCTGAGTCAGTGTGTGAATGAGATGCATGTGAGTCCCACCGGGCCCAATCACCCTCACCTCCCAAAGATGCTGGATCCTAATCCCCAGAACCTGTGACGATGTTACCCTGCGTGGCAAAGGAGAATTAGGTAGCAGACGGAATTAAGGTTGCTAATCAGCTGGCCTTTAAATACGGAGATTATCTTCAGCACACGGCACTGGGAGTGATACGTGCAGGAGAGTGATGTTGGTCCCTTACCTTTCACCAGACAGAATAATTAACTCAAAATAGATTAAAGACCTAAACACAAAACCTAAGTCTATAAAACTCTTAGAAGTAAACAGGGAAAGCTTCATGACATTGACGCTTTCATGACATTCGTGATTCGGCAATGATTTCTTAGATGTGGAAGTAAAAGCACAGACAGCAAAAGTAAAAATAGGTAAGTTGGGCCGGTGTGAGTGGCTCAGGCCTGTAATCCCAGCAATCCCAGCACTTTGGGAGGCCGAGGCAGGCAGATCACTTGAGGTCAGGAGTTCGAGAGCAGCCTGGCCAACATGGCGAAACCCGTCTCTACTAAAAATACAAAAATTAACCAGGCGTGGCGGCAGGTGCCTGTAAACTCAGCTACTTGGGAGGCTGAGGCACAAGAATTGCTTGAACCTGGAAGGCAGAGGTTGCAGTGAGCCGAGATCACTCCACTGCACTCCAGCCTGGGCAACAGAGTGGTACACCATTCTAAAAAAAAATAATAGGTAAGTTGGATGTCATAAAAAACAGCATTGAAGGATATAACAACGAAAAGGCAACCTAGAGAGTGGGAAAAAATATCTGCAAGTCATGTCTGATGGGGGATAATGTCCATAATATGTAAGGAACTACAGCCAAACAACAGTTTAAAAACAAGTAAAGGATTTGAATAGATGTTTCAAAGAAGACACATAGATGGACAATGAGCAGGAGAAAGGAATCCCAGCACCACCTATCACTAGGGAAATGCAAATCAAAACCACATGGAGGCTGGGCACGGTGGCTCACACCTGTAATCCCAGCTGTTTGGGAGGCTGAGGCAGGAGGCTCACTTGGAGCCCAGAAGTTTGAAACCAGCCTGGGCAATATAGGAAGACCTTGTTTCTACAAAAAATAAAAAATCAGCCGAGCATGGTAGCACGTGCCTGTAGTCCCAGCTACTCAGGAGGCTGAGGCAGGAGGATGGCTTGAACCCAGGAGGTCAAGGCTGCTGTGAGCTATGATGGCAACATCTCACTCCAGCCTGGGGGACAGAGCCAAGACATTGCAGTAACATCTCCCACCCACGAGGTGACTACCATGAAGAAAACAATTGCAGGAGTTGGTGAGGATGTGGAGAAATCGGACCCTCCATGCATGTTGGTGAGAATGTCAAATGGTGCAGGCGCTGCAGAGAGCAGTATAGCAAATCCTAAAAATAAATAAAAGTACCGTATGACCCAGCAATACCTCTTCTGGGTGTATACCCCAAACACTTGAAAACAAGATCTCAAAAGAGGTATTTCAACACCCATATTCTTAGCAGCAGCATTATTCTCTGGCCAAAAGATGGATCTGTCCATCTGTGGGTGAGTGGACAAACAAAACATGGTAAATACAGACGGTGGAATATTATTCAGCCTTTGAAAGGCAGGATAGTCCTAGCTATTCAGGAGGCTGAGTTGGGAGGATCCTTTGAGCCCAGGAGTTCAAGCTTACCATGAGCTATAGTCCCACCACTGCACCCCAGCCTAGGCAAGAGTGAGGCCTTGTCTCTTAAAAGGAAATCCTGACATGCTACAACATGGAGGAGCCTTGAAGACATTAGACTAAGTGAAAGAAGCCAGTCACAGAAAGACGAATACAGTGTGATCCCACTCGTGAGGTCCCTAGAGCAGTCAAATTCCGGCGGCTGCCAGGGGCTGGGTGGGGACTGGGAGCTCATGTTTAACGGGCACAGTTTCCATCTGGGAATATGTCTTAGTCTCTTTGTGTTGCTATAAAGGAATACCCGAGGCTGGGTAATTTCTGAAGGAAAGAGATGGCTCAGGCCTCTGCAGGCTGTGCAGGGAGCACGATGCCAGTGTCCGCTCCTGGGGAGGCCTCAGCTGCTTCCACTCATGGGGAGGAGCAGGGGAGCCTGTGTGTGCTCAGATCGCATGGGGAGAGGAAGCAAGGGAGCAGGTGCAGGCTCTTGAACAACCGGCTCTCACAAGAACTAACAACTCCCTCCCGCCCCCCGGGGAGGGTATTAATCTATTCATGAAGGAATCTCCCACCCCGTGACACAAGAGCCTTCACTGGGCCTCACTTTCAACATATGGGATCAATTCCAACCTGAGGTTCGGAGGAGTCGGACAGTCCCTCTCGAACCCCAGTGGAAGATGCGAACGCTCTGGAGCTGGGTGGCGGCGGCTAAAAGCCACTGACCTGTTCATGGAAAAATGGTTAAAATGGTGATTTTTATGCTTTGTATATTTTACCACATTTTTTTAAAGAAGGCAGATTCCTTTTGATCATCTGAGTGAGGCCAGTGCAATCCGAAGGGTCCCCACAGGTGGAAGCGGCAGGAGCCAGGATCCCGGGAACACCGCGGCCTCTGGAAGCCAGGCCACGGAAGCAAGTGGACCCCCCCTTACTATTTTCTCTTCCCCTCCCCTGCAAGGTCAGTCCCGGGAGCCCAGAAAGTGCTTGATAAATGATCTGCTGCTGATTGAGCGAAGAAACTAGTGAGCCGAGCCTATAGGCTTCATTAGTGCAATACACGTTGCTTTGCAAATTAAAGCTCTGTGCCTCTTGATTGAGCAACTCTGAGCGCCGAGGTGCCCACCCTTCTGTCCTCCTCGTGGTGGGTTTTGTACCCGACTGCTCACCAGAGCAGAGAGCTCTGAATAGGATTTGGTTTTAGGAAAAGAAGACCAGGAGACTCAGCCCAGGAGTCGGCCTGGGTTCAAATCCTGGCCACACGCTTTCTGCTTTATCACCCTGGGCATGTGATTTAATTCTTGGCTCTTGTACATTTGGGTGGAAAGTAACAACTTCCTGCCGTGGGGAGGACCAGTTTGCCCGCCTTCTGCACCGTGGCTGGCACTGCTCATTGGCAGGTTAAAACAGCTTTGCCAATAGGTGTCTTGTATTGTGGTTTTAATGCACCTTTCACTATGAGTAACACCTTTGCATTCGTTTAGGAAAGATTTGTATTTCTCTGTGCTGTTTATAATATTTGCCTACCTCTACCCCCTATTTTTCCATTTGTCTTTTACTTTGTTTACGGTAGGATTTTTTTTCCTACAGAATTTTAGAATTTTGACGTGGCTTAATTAATCCGCAGTGCAGGGAGGCTCAGAATTCATCTTCCCATAGAAACAACAGTCTAACTCATGATTTGGTTCCAGACTAACTCACTGAAACTGATTTCATTGTCTGATGCAAACCCCATACACGTATACGGTGAGGACTTCAGTCTGACCCTGAGTGAAATGGGAGCCACTCCAGGGTTCACAGCCAAGCAGGGAGATGCATTTGTGTTCAAATGATCTTTAGGGGGCACAGGAGGAGGAAGAAACCGCAGTAAGAGGTCAGTTCAGTAACCCGGGCAAGAGGCGTGGAGGCTTAGACAGGCGTGGCATCGGTGGAGTGGGAGATGCGGGGCTCAGCATTTGGCTGCGCTTTAACGATGGACCCAGCGGGAATTGCTAGCAGATTAGACAGAGCAAGAGGAAAAGAAAAGTCAGGATGATTCCAGGGTTTTTGGTGCCTGCAGCAGGAAGTATGGAGTTGCCTTTTATTGAAGCAGGAGGGACTGAGGGAGGTGCCTTGGCTGCCCATTAGACATCCAAGCACTTGCTGGAATCCCGTGTGGGGCTCAGGGATGAGATCCAACTGGGAACGTAAGTGTTAGAATTGTAAGCACGAGTTAGAAGCGTGGATTGGATTAAACCCCCAGATAGGGGTATTTGCAGACCGAGAAGATGGCCAAGGGTGAAACCCCAGGGCACCCCAGGATTTAGAGGTCCAGGAGAAGAGAAGAGACCCCTAAAGAAGACCCAGAAACAACTGGCAGTGATAGGATGATGGGATCCTGGGAGCCGGTGGCCAGGACATCCCGAAGAGGAAGTGTGGTCACCGCGTCAGAGGCTGCGGCAGACAGGGGAGATGAAGATCTGACCCCTGCTCCAGCACTGGGGCCACGGGGACCTTGAGCAGGAGGCTGGTGTGGCAGAGGGAGGGGATAGCTGGTGGGTGCAGCCCCCAGGGAAAATGGAAGGTGCATAGTCCTAAAGGAAGGCAAGAATATTTCTCAAATCCAGCATCCCAGCCTCAGCAATTACAGCCAAAGAAAGGAATTCCGAAGCTGCATTTCTCTTGAGCGTTGCACCTTCAGAGCCTGGGATGGGGGAGCAGGAGGGTGTGGTGCAGTCTGAGGGAGCCTCTAAGCAAATGTCAGCCCTTTTTATTTATTTTACTGTTACCTTTTTGAATGAACATATTTAATATAAAAATATGAGTTCAAAAGGAATCCAGACAGTACAGATCAGAGTAATGTGAAAAAAAATAAAGCCTTCTTCCTCTTTTCTCTCCTTTTCCCCCTTCCTAGAGGTGACTTTGTCAATAATTTATGGGTGATTTTATAGAAGTTTTCTTTGCATATTGGGAGCGTGTATGTATAGTAAGAAATTCCTTTTTATGTACGAGGGGATCATACTGTACTTCTACAACCTACTTTTTGAATGTGATATATTTTGCCCATTTTTTTTTTTTTTGAGATGGAATTTCACTCTTGTTGCCCAGGCTTAAGTGCAATGGCATGATCTTGGCTCATTGCAACCTCCACCTCCTGGGTTCAAGTGTTTCTCCTGCTTCAGCCTCTCGAGTAGCTGGGATTACAGGTGCATGCTGCCACACCTGGCTAATTTTTATATTTTTAGTAGAGATGAGGTTTCACTGTGTTGGTCAGGCTGGCCTCGACCTCCTGACCTCAGGTGATCCACCCGCCTCGGCCTCCCAAAGTGCTGGGATTACAGGCATGAGCCATCGTGCCCAGCTTGCCCAGCTCTCTCTCATTCTTCTCGTACCCTCTGAAAAAAATTTCATTTGTGTGTGAAAGTCAAGTCAGCCTCATCAAGAGATACTTGCTTGCTTTCTGCATCTTTCTGATCCCACAGTGCTGTCCTGAGTCTGGAGGGTGAATATTCAGCCGTGGGACTGCCCAGTGTGACACTGACACCCAATATGCCTTCCCTGCTTTCTTCTTTGTTACAGTCTCAGTTTTCTTCAGCATTGTAATGCAGTTGAAAGACTACAATTGTCTGTCATTT
Organism: Aotus nancymaae; assembly: GCF_030222135.1. Lineage (NCBI taxonomy): Eukaryota > Metazoa > Chordata > Mammalia > Primates > Aotidae > Aotus > Aotus nancymaae. The sequence goes on along the minus strand of NW_026988521.1, from coordinate 4,764,058 downwards.
GTAATCTGATTTAGCTCTGTGACTGTTCTGGAAGCAAAAGTTAATTGTGGAAGATTTCTAGGACTGGTCATTAGGAGGACAGACAGCTGGAGTATCCTTTGAACTCACCACTCTGTCCGTTTCTCCTTTCTGCTCTCTGGAATGTGGGTGTGATGGCTGATGGCTGGAGCTCTGCCAGCCATTTTTGACCACGAAGGGATCTTGAGCTCTGCCGGTCATTTCAACCACAAGGCATCCTGAAAGATTTCGGGTTGATGTTTGCATCATGGAGCTGTCACAGTGGTCTTGCCTGCCTTAGGGCCTCTTTTGTCCTTTGAGACATGGTCTTGTTCTGTCACCAAAGCTGGAATGCAGTGGCGAGGGCTCAAGCCATTCTCCCACCTCAGCTTCTCGAGTAGATGGGACCACAGGTGTGTGCTACCGTGCCCGGCCCTTGTTTCATTATTATTTGTAGAGATGGGGCTTGCTATGTTGCTCAGGCTGGTCTTGAACTCCTGGGCTCAAGCGATCCTCCCACTTCAGCCTCCCAGAGTGCTAGGATTACAGACGTGAGCCACCACTGCCAACTTGCTTTAGGACCTTTTTAAAAAATGAAACAGAAGTAAACTTTTATTTTATCTAAACCATTGTTATTTCTAGTCTCTACTATAAGTCCAAATACAAATCCCAACTGATCCACCGAGTTGATGAGCAGAGAATTTCCCTCTAGCATGCTTGGCACTCGTTTACATGCAAGAGCATGTTTTTTCTTATTTTTGTAGAATTCAAGCATAAACATGTTAGGCTGGACATGGTGGTTCACACCTGTTATCCCAGTATTTTGGAAGGGCAAGCTGGGAGGATCGCTTGAGTCCAGGGATTCAAGACCAGCCTGGGCAACATAGTATGACCCCATCTTTATGAATAATAATAATAGAAACAAATTAAGCTGGGCATGGTGGTGTGTGCTTCTGGTCCCAGCTACTTGGGAGACTAAAGTGGGAGAATCGCTTGGGGCCAGGTGGTCAAGGCTGCAGTCAGCCATGATCGTGCCACTGCACTCCAGCCTGGGTGACAGAGCGAGACCCCATCTCAAAAAAAAAAAAAAAAAAAAAAGAGAAAACCCTCTGCCAATCATAAGAGGTCAAAGAGCATATTTTTTTTTTTTTTTTTTTTTCTTATCTTTAATTCTACTTCCAATGAATGGGCCCCTCTTTCCCTCCTCCTCTTTTTATTTTGTTTGCTTCCTTTCTTACAAATACACAAGTGATTCATTACATGCTCATGGCGAATTCAAACAAGGACTTTCAGTTCTGGAAGTATTTTTAACTAGACATGAAAACCCTTCCCATACAACACCAAAAGTGGTAGATAAATTGTAATAAGTATCTTTTAAATGTAAAGTTGAGTTTGCAAAAAGATCAAGAAAATCTTCAGGGGGCAAACGAAAAGAGGAAGCAAGAACACAGAGCGAAAGGCTAGCCCTGAGGTCTTGATCACCCCAGACCACCGTTTTTCGGGCTGTCAAACAGTAACAATGCACTGGAACTTTAAGCCTTGGGGTTTAACAGACTCCTGTGTGGGGCAGGAGTGCGCATTTGGAAAGAGTACCTGAATAAGGCTTGGTCCTGAAAGGGATATGACCTCAGGGAAAGGTTGGGGAGTGGAAAATCTGTCCGTGGTCAAAGAGTGATACTGACATAATTTGTCTAGTCCTCTGATCTGGGTGGGGGAAAAGAAGTTGTATGATAGTTGACCAAGATTTTGCCTAAAGGAAATTAATGACTGGTGAAAGGAAATACAGAGGGCTTGCTGAACCAGGATCCCCTACGGGGCTGGAGCGACCTGAGACGCGGAAGAGAGATTGAGTGACATTTCTCACACTAGCTGCTAGGTTGGGTCATTAACTGAGGACAGCTTGGTTGCCCTCTCGTTGTGCAAACTGGATTTCCCACTCTACTCCCACCTCTTTGCTTAAGAACTGGTGATGTAAGGATAAAAGACAGTCTCAGTAAATCCAGAGACAGAAATCAGGCTAGTGGTTGTCAGGGGTTGGGGGAAGAAGGGAATGGGGAGTGACTGCTAAGGGGTACAGGGTTTCCTTGTGGGGGTAATAGGAATGTTCTGGAACTAAATAGAGGGTACACACTGTAAATGTACTGAATGTTGAATTGTATACTTAAAAGGGTTAATTTTTTAAAAAAGCAAATAGAGAATGATTCAGTCTTGAAGTTTGTGATGTAGTGAAAAGCAGACAATTTTGATAATACATGTAAGGTACAGAGGCCACAGTCACGCAGAAGGAGGAGGGCGGGTTCAGGGAAGGATTCTGGGAGGAGGTCAGGTGTGCACTGAGTCTGGAAGAACAAATTCGAGTAAACGAGGAGACGCAGGGGAGTGTGAGTAGCAGGAGCGGCACAGGCTGAGGTGCGTGTGTGTGTGAACGAGGGCTTTGATGCAGCTGAGGTGTCCAGCACATGCGGACAATAGAGACACAGGCAGGGGCCAACCAGAAAGGCTCGTAGGTCACCTCAAGACAATTGGATTTAATTTTAAATGCAGCAAGGACTGAATTTTAAGCACAGAAGTGATCCCATCTGTATTTTGGAAGGAGTATTCTGGCACTGATGTGGACAAAGATTTAGAGGACACAAAAACTGGTAACAGCCCTATTCAGGGGCTTCTGCAGGATCTGAGGGGATATTATACTGGCAATGTGGGGGCCACGCTGCTGTTTGAGATCATGCATTTATACAATAAATCCTCACTTAATGTCATTGAGAGCTTCTTGGAAACTGTGACTTTAAGCAAAACGACTTACTGTATGCTGTAAGAACTTGTGTTAATATCAGTTAGTCTATGGTAAATTGGTTTTGTTATACAGACCATTATTTCACTTAACGTCAGTTTCCAGGAACCTATAGACTATGTTGGGTGAAAACTTACTGTGATTTCAGTCTATACTTGTTTATTGCTGGTATTTGGGAAGGTGAGTGGCTTTCGTATATTAACTTTGTATCCTGCAAACTTGGATAATTGCTTATTAGTTTCAGGAATAGATTATATATTTATAGTGGCGTTAGTTTGTATGTGGTGTGATTTTTCTGGTGTAACCAGGACTCAGGACTTGGCCAGGTGAGGGAGTAGTGGGTGAAGAGCACACGTGACTTTTTTGGCCTTCCAGGTGTAAGTGGGGATCTGCATATTCAGGGGAGTGACCAAGGCAGTGCTACAAAATGACCCTAAAAGTGGATGTCTGTGTCATCTAAACAAGCAGCACTAAGCTGGGCCTTCAGAACCTCGTGGGTATGTGGGCCAGCTGTGATAGCACTCTGTCTCTCGTTGAATTCACTGTACCTTTTCTGTGAACATCCTGGGAGCCTCAGGCTGACCCACACTAGAGAAAGCTTAACTTCCTGCATCAGACAGAAAATGGGTGATGAAAATTGCAATGAAACTGGCTGAGGCAAAGAAGGGAATTTGTTGGCTTGTGTACTGGAAGGCCAGAGGTACAGCTAACTTCAGGTAGGGTTGGATCCAGGATCTCTGCTGTGTTCTCAGGCCTTGGTCTCTCTGTTTCCTGGGTCTGTTTTGCCCTGTGTTGCTTCATTCTAAGGCAGAGTCTCCTCATGAAGGGACAGGCAATGCCTAGTGGTCCACGGCACGGCACCCCATCAGCCAGAGCCCTTCCCCAGCCCAGTTGTTCCAGGGCAGACCTCTGGATTTGGACTCATTGCTTTGACTTGGGTCAGGCACCCATTCACTATAGCCAGGGGTGGAAGATACTGGCCAGGCCAGGTCACATGGCCACCCCTAGAACTGGGGACTGATTATGGGGGAGGGGCTCCCACAAAGGAAAGCTGGGGTGGTCTTAGCGGAGGGGAGGTACCCGACAGGCAGGCAAAGCACCAGGGCCCTCTCCCCTTGTTCTGGGCAGTCCTGTTTGGTTATAATTTCATTATCCTCAGGAGCTGCTTTGCATGTGGCCAGCTGTGGCTATCCTGGCATTTATGTGCTTTGTGACACAGCGAAGGTCAGAACTTTGCCATGACCAGGACCTGCATCCACTTTCATCCCACACTCTCCCAACTGAAAGATGGTTTTTTAGAAATAGTGACCAGGCACAGTGGCTCTTGTCTGTTCTCCCAGCATCTTGGGAGGCTGACACAGGAGGACTGCTTGAGGCTTAGAGTTTGAGACCAGTCTGGGCAACACAGCAAGACCTCATCTCTACAAAAATAAAAATATTAACTGGGTGTGGTGGTGTGCACCAGTAGTCCCAGCTACTCAGGAGGCTGAGAGGAGAGGATCACTTGAGTCTAGGGGGCATTGAGCCTGCAATGAGCTGTGATTGCACCACTGCACACCAGCCTGGGTGACAGAGTGAGACTGTCTCTTAAAGAAAAAAGCATAATGTAGGTTTTTTTGTGTGTGTGAGATAGGAACTCATCTTTGCCTAGGCTGGAGTACAGTGGTGTGATCTCAGCTCACTACAACCTCTGCCTCCTAGGTTCAAGCAATTCTCCTGCCCCAGCCTCCCGTGTAGCTGGGATGATAGACGCCCACCACCACTCCAGGCTAATTTTTTTATTTTTAGTAGAGACAGGATTTCACCATGTTGGCCAGGCTGGTCTTGAACTCCTGACCTTGAGTGATCCACTCGGCCTCCCAAAGTGCTGGGATGACAGGCATGAGCCATCGCGCCTGGACTGTGGGGTATTTTTTTTTTCACTTTCAGTAAGTGAAATAAGAGTACCCTCCTTTTTTCTATAGCATACATAAAGTGAATGGGTAGTACCCCTTGAAATACAAAAGATTACATTCTAAAAATTTAGTTTTATTGATGATATTCGTATTTAAGGACTTTGCTCCTGAGAAGTACAGCGCTGACGTCCTGGGGGACCTCCCTGTGGGTTCTGGGGCTGAGGACTGCCCAGCGAGCTCCTGGCTCCCCACTGCACTAGCCCAGCTCATCCAAAGCATGACATTGACGAGGCGGGGCTGTGTGCGGGAAGCCCGTGTGGTGCCAAGGAAGAGCCCACACGGATGGAGGAGCTGCCCACTGTGCTCTTCTAGGGGCTGAGATTGTAGTGTCCTTTTTATTTATTTATTTATATTTTTTCTTTTTTTTTTCTCATTCAACACCTTCGGTATAGTGTCATTTTTAGTTTTATTTATTTATTTATTGTTTTGAGACAGTGCCTTTCTCTGTCACCCAGGCTAGAGTGCAGTGGCACAATCACAGCTCGCTGTACCCTCAACCTCTCAGGCTCAAGTGATCCTCCCACTTCAACTTCCCAAGTAGATGGGATTACAGGCGTGAGCCACCAGACCTGACTAATTAAAAATAAAATTGGCTAAGCACGGTGGCTCACACCTGTTATCCCAGCACTTTGGGAGGCCAAGGCGGGCGGATGACAAGGTCAGGAGATCTAGACCATCCTGGCCATAGTGAAACCCCATCTCTACTAAAATACAAAAAATTAGCTGGGCATGGTCTCATGTGCCTGTAGTCCCAGCTACTCAGGAGGCTGAGGCAGGGGAATCGCTTGAACCTGGGAGATAGAGGTTGCAGTGAGCCAAGATCCTGCCACTGCACTCCAGCCTGGCAACAGAGCAAGACTCCATCTCAAAAAAAAAAAAAAGAAAAAAGAAAACTTTGGGGCTAGGTGTGGTGGCTCATGCCTGTAATCCCAGCATGTTGGGAGGCCGAGGTGGGCAGATCACCTGAGGTCAGGAGTTCGAGATCAGCCTGGCCAACATGGCAAAACCCTGACTCTACTAAAAATACAAAATTAGCTGGGTGGGGTGGTGTACACCTGTAATCCCAGCTACTCGGGAGGCTGAGGCAGGAGAATTGCTTGAACCCAGGAGGTAGAGGTTGCAGTGTGTTGAGATCATGCCTCTGCACTCCAGCCTGGGTGACAGAGCGAGACTCCATCTCAATAATTTAAAAAATAGATAGAATAAAATAGAATTTTGTAGAGATGGGGGTATCCCTGTGTTGCTCAGGCTGGTCCTGAACTCCTGGGCTCAAGTGGTCCTCCCTTCTTGGTCTCTGAAAGTGCTGTGATTACTGGTGTGAGCCCCCTCACCAGGCCTTAGTTTTTTTTTATAGCAAATTTTTTAGAAAGTTTCTTGGTAGATTCCTTGGGATTCTCTATGTAGGCAATCATGTCATCTGCAAACGGGCAGTTTCAGGTCTTCCTTTTCAACGTGTATCTTTCTGATCTTCTTTTTCTTTTCTTGCCTTATTCCAGTGGCTAGTACCCTAGCACTGTGTCGAGTAAGTGTGATGAGAGTGAACACATTTGTTCTCATTCTTGGGAGGAAAGCATGCAGTTTGTCACCCTCATGCATATATTCCCTGTGGGGATTTTGTAGGTGATTTCCTTTTTTTTTTTTTTTTGAGACAGGGTCTCACTCTGTTACCCGGGCTGGAGTGCAATGGCATACTCTCAGCTCAATGCAACCTCCACCTCCTGAGCTCAAGTGATTCTCCTGCCTCAGCCTCCCAAGTAGCTGGGACCACAGGTATGTGCCACCATGCCTGACCAATTTTTGTAGAGATAGGGTTTCACTATGCTGCCTAGGCTGGTCTTGAACTCCTGGGCTCAAGCAATCTGCCCACCTCAGCCTTCCAAAGTGCTGGGATCACAAGTGTGAGCCACCGTGCCCAGCCTGCCTTATCGTCTTAGATCATTAGTCCGTCGAGAAGCCAGCACTCTGTCATGAGGACACTCAAGCAGCCATGTGGAGAGGTCAGTGTGGCGAGGAACTGAGGCCCCATGCTGGTATCCTGGTGAGCAAGCTGCTTTGGAAACAAATCCTCCATCTCCAGCAGTCTCTTTCATCCCCTCCATCTCCTCTCTCATAAGAAAGTCAGCCAGGCTCACTCTCATGAATCATGATTTTCTGTTAATTCATCTCAGCTGAAACCTCATGAGACCCGAAGCCGAAACCACCCAGGTGAGCTTCTCCCCAGTGCCTGACCCTCAGAAACAGCAGAAAATAACACACATTTAGGGCTGTTTTAGGCTACTACCTTTTGGCATAGTTTAGAAAGCACTGTGGAGGAGCCAGAGGTCACCTCCAGCCGTGCGGTAGGTGTTAGTGGGCTCTTCAGCCAGCTCTAGAAACTAAGTAACATCAGGCAGACCGACAGGAGGAAAGCGCACACACTTGAGGAGTTTTGCATGGGGACCTTTGAAGATGCAGCCCAAGTGAGATGCTTTTACTTTATTTTATTTTTGTCCTGTTTTTCATTTTCTTTTTTTTTGGAGATGGAGTCTCACTCTGTCGCCCAGGCTGGAGCGCAGTGGTGCGATCTTGGCTCCCTGAAACCTTCGCCTCCCAGGTTCAAGTGATTCTCTTGCCTCAGCCTCCCAAGTAAATGGGATCACAGGTGTGCGCCACCACCTCCGACTAATTTTCTTTTTGTATTTTTAAGAGATTCGCCATGTTGGGCAGGCTGGTTTTGAGCTCCTGACCTCAGGTGTTCCACCCACCTCATCTTCCCAAAGTGCTGGGATTACAGGCCTGAGCCACCATGCCTGGCCTCCTTTTTCTTTCTTTTTTTTGCAGACCCACCCGAGAATACAAAGATGCTTTTATGTTTTTTAGGCAAAAAATGACAAATTTGAGAAAAAACAGCACAAAAAAAAATCTGGCTGGGGCAGTCAGTTTTCTCGGGGAGTCACCAGGAGACACATGGGGGCAGGTAAAGCAGGTAGAAGATGAGGGCTTCTCCGTTACGTATGTTTATTCAGGCCCATTGCAGCCCCCGATGTCCGGTCTCTGGTGATAAGGTCTGCTTTCTTACCCTGGCTTGGAGAGGGGACCCCTCCCAGAGGCATCCTTATGGCTCCCTGCGTGTAGGAGGTGACAGGTCGCCTCACCCTTTCCGAAACTACTGGTCATGGTTCCCAGGCATCATTTCTCCAGTTTTCAGTTTTTCCAGTTTTCAATATGAAATAGTTGAAAACCAGAAAGTGTCTGAGACAGGCCTCAGTCCATTGAGAAGTTAATTTTGCCAAGGTTAAGGATGCATGCCTGGGAGACAGCCCTGTGCCTTTCTCTCAAGGTGATTTTGACAGCTTCAGTATTTAAAGGGGAAAAGCAGGCTGGAGGGGAAGGAGGGAGGGATGGTCACATTAGGGAATTCACATGCTGGAGGGGAAGAAGGGAGGGATGGTCACATTAGGGAATTCATGTGCTGGAGGGGAAGGAGGGAGGGATGGTCACATTAGGGAATTCACATGCTGCAAGAGAAAAGAAGCAGCAGGGGAATAGTCAGTTACGTATTCATTACACAAGGTCCAGTGAACAGACTGGAGACGTTTCACCTATCATCTGTCACTCTGCTAGGAAACAAAAGGAAAGGCAGCTTCTTGCACGACTCAGCTCTCAGTTTTTTCCTTTAGGGTCATGAGTTTTTCTTTTCCTTTCACATAATCAATACACCAATCTGGCATACTGAGGGATGGCGTGCCCTTCACTCCTTCAGCAGCAATCGGTAACTCTCGGAGACGTTTGCGTTTCTTATTTGGATTCAGCAAAAAATGGGCATGGGTTCGCGCAGGGAAAATGTCACCATGCTGATGGGCGTGCCCTGATACCATCTGGGAGGGGGCACCAATTAAATATGCCCTTTATCTTGTAGTTCGGCTTCTAAGGATTTATCCTTGCTACAGAAGCATGTTCATAAAGGAGACAACTTAACTGCCCATCCACAGGGCATACACTGCGGAACAGAAAGAACAATGATGCCTGGGAACCAACGTCAGGCTACACTGTTGACTAACAAAGGCACAGCCCTGCAGGGAACAATCAGTCATTTCCACAGAGTTGGAGATGACTCAGCAGTTCATTCCTGCACGAGCTCCCTGAGTTGCTCTGATACACGTGCACTCAGGTGTTCATCACAGCATTGCTTTTTAACAAATTTTTAATTTTGGAATAATTTCAGATTTACAGAGAAATTGCAAATCCAATACAGAGAATTCTTGTGTACTACCCCGCTCAGTTTTCCCCTACAACATCTGACTTAATCTTGATACATTTATGAAAACCAAGAAATTAACATCAATAGAATGTTATTAATTAAACGACAGATTTTATTTGGATTTCATCAATTTTTCCACAAATGTTCTTTTTCTGTTTCAGGATCCAATCCAGGATCCCACATTACATTTAGAAAAGTATTGGTTTGGGTTTTCTTAAAAGATAGATTTATTGAGATAATTTGCATACCATGTAATTTACCTATTTAGATTGTACAATCTCATGGTTTTTAGTGTATTGACAGAATTATGGAAATATCACTAATTCCAGAAAATTTTCATCAACCCAGAGGAAAGGCCCTACCCATTTAGCAGTCACTGCCCGTCCTCCTCCTCCCCCCGCCCCACGCCCCGGCAGCCACTCGTCTACTTTCTATCTCTACGGATTTGCTTGTTCTGGTCATTTTGTGTCCATGGAATCATATTATACATGGTCATTTGTGACTGGCTTCTTTCATTTAGCATAATGTAGAAAATCAATGTTTGAAAATTCTTTTTACTTTTTTTTTTTTGATAGAGTCTCCCTGTTTTGCCATGCTGGAGTGCAGTGGTGTGATTTCAGCTCACTGCAACCTCCACTTTCCGGGTTCAAGTGATCCTCCTGCCTCAGCCTCTAAGTAGCTGGGACTACAGGCGTGTGCCACCATGCTCAGCTAATTTTTTTATATTTTTAGTAGAGACAGGGTTTTCTCATGTTGGCCAGGCTGGTCTCAAACTCCTGACCTCAAGTGATCCTCCTGCCTTGGCCTCTCAAAGTGCTGGGATTACAGGCATCAGCCACTGCACTGACCAAGACTAATTTTTTTTTTTTTTTTTTTTTTTTTTTTAGCAGTTTTAAGTTCACAGCAAAACTGAGTAGAAAGTACAGAGATATCCCATATATTCCTGGCCCTGCACACAGCAGCCTCTCCAATGTCAACGTTCCCCACCAGAGTGGTCCATTTCCTATAATCAATGAACCCACGTGGAAACATCACCATCACCCAATTGCCCGTAGTTTATGCTAGGGTACACTGTTGGTGGTATGCATTCTATGGGTTTGGACAAATGAATAATGACATGTATCATACGGGATAGTTTCACTGCCTTAAAAATCCTCTGTGCTCCACCTAGCCGTCCCTCCCCCTCAAAATAGCATTGTTTTTAATAGCGAAAGATTGGAGATAATCTGGAGATCCGTTAACAGATGAATAGCTAAATAATTTTGATATATTCACAGAATAAAACACTATTCAAATGATTGAAGACTACATCTGTCAGCTTGGATGGATCTCAAAATACTACTGAACAAAATAAGCCAGCTGCAGAAGGCTTCATGATTGCCAGTAACTATAATATCAATGGTAATTGTGGCCAACACTTAATTGAGTGATGACTATGTGCTGGGCATGGTTCTCTTCATAAGGATTGCTAATTTACTATACATGAGGTAGAGGCCGTTTATATAAGGTTTTAAAATAATGAGCACAATACTACATATTGTTTATAGAAGCATACATATGCAATAAACACATGAAAACAGGCACAGAAATGATGAATGCCAGCCTGGGCAACACAGTGAGACCCTGTCTTTTTAGAAAAAAAAAAAAAGAATTCAACCTCTATTCATATATTTCCTTTTGCTTTGCCAGGTAATTTCCTACCCAGGACCTCATTTGTACCCAAAAAGGCCCCGGGGTTCCAGCAACTGTCAGCCTCTTTCAGATGAGAAGGCAGAGGAGCAAACAGGTTCCTTGCTTCCTTGGTCAGTGGTTGGTGCAGGTTTGGAACCCAGGTGGCTGGTTCTGAGCTGAGGTTCCTCCCGCCCTGGACAGTGGAGCTCAGTGGGAGGGGTACCCTGGCTGGCTCCTGAGCATCAGAGGCCACAGTACCCTCCCCCTGGTGTTCTCTGTGGCCAGATGAGCTGCCGCAGAGCTGTCCACAGGCAGAGCCTGGGCGGTGCTGTGGTGTGGCCTTTTCCTAATGAGGCGGCCACTGCCTCTGGGACTGTGGGGCATGTGCTTGGTGCTGCATGGCCATATGGGACACCAGGGTGGCTTCAGCAGTCCCCCTTGTCCCCTGATGTCCTACAGCTGGAGGTTTGGGGGTAGGTCTATTCTGCAGGAATGAAGGTTTTATGTGCTCAGACTTAAGCAGGGGTGGGATCACCTGGAGGGCTTGCTAACACACAGCTCACTGCGCTGTGCCCAGAGTTTCTGATTGCACTTTGTGTGTGTGTGTGTGTGTGTGTTGGGGGTCAAGGGAACTTGCATTTCTAACCAGCTCCCAGGTGATCTGATCCTGCTGTGACCAGTACAGGGACCACACCCTGAGGACCACTGCCTTGGAGCTGCCTCCTCTGTAAACCAGGGGCTGATGGAGCCAGAGGTGACTACACAGGCAGCATATATACAAGCTGCCCTGCCACTAATGTCACCTGTGCGCCCTGCACTCTGAGGGCCTGTGGCTGTAGCACTGCTGTCCGTTACCCACTCCGGACCCAGTCAATGGAGGATGGGGTTATGTGGAGCAGTTCCTCCAACTTCCCATCAGACTCCCCTGTAGCCTGTTGAAAGCAGATTCCCAGGCTTCCTTCCTACTGAACCTGAGTTCCCAGAGGAGGCCTGGGAATCCCTTTTCACAAATGCCTCCTGCTGTGCTCAGGGCAGTGGGATGCAGGGATGCAGACCCAGCCTCACCAGCAGCGCCTGGTACGTGCGGGAGACGCAGAGTCCCTGACTCTCAAATCCGTCCCCGGTGCTTGTGCTGCACACAGGAGTGTGAGATGGACAGAGCTCGGCCCCTCCCCAGCTCAAACATAACTCCGCAGGAGAGGCGCAGCAGACAGAAATGGGAGCCCCCATGCACTCCAGTGGGGATGTCACATGGTGCTGCCATTGCGGAAAACAGTTTGGCAGTTCCTTAACAAGTTCAACATTGACATACCACAGGACAGTTCTACTTTTCAGTATACACCCCCCAAAATTGAAAATAGCTGTTCAAACAAAAACTCACGCACAAATGTTCACAGCAGCCCTATCCACGATAGCTGAAAGGTGGGAAAAAACCCAGTATTCATCCTGCAGCCAGGTTACATGGCTTTTGACAAGCGAATAAACAAAATATGGTCTACTCATAAAGTGAAATCATATTCAGCCACAATAAAGAGCAAAGTTCTGACACGAGCCCTATTCACGATAGCTGAAAGGTGGAAAAAAACCCAGTATTCATCAACCGACAAGTGAATAAACAAAATATGGTCTACTCATAAAGTGAAATAATATTCAGCCACAATAAAGAGCAAAGTTCTGACACCTGCCATTACTTGGATGAATCTTGAAACATTACAGTAGGTAAAATAAACCAGTGACACAAGGACAAATATTTCCCGATTCTGTTTATACGAAATGCTCAGAATAGGCGTATCCACAGTGATGTTAAGTAGATTCGTGGTTGCCAGAACAAGGAGTGACTGCTCATTGAGTACGGGATTTCTGTTTAGGGCGATGGAACTAGATGGTGGTGATGGCTGCACAACATGGTGAATTTATCTAATGCCAATGAATTGTACACTGAAACATGCTCAGTGAGGACACTCCACCTGAACCCATTCTTGCCAGCATCTGCCATGTGCCCACCCATTCTCCATCCTCCTTTTGTCTTGTTAACATTTGGTCCTCCACCCCACCTACCCCATTTTGTTCCTGGCAGCACAGTGCCAAGCTAACTACTTGCTCTGCCAGTCTGCCTTGCTGGTTACAGTTTGCTGCGGGCACCATTGTTACTGATGTGTTGGTAGACGCCTCTGGGAAAGCATTGACTTTTCTGTTAAAAGAGATGGACTTGGCTGTCATGGTCTTGTCCCTTCTTCATGCCTTGGAAGAGAATGTGGTGTGTGGAGTGGCAGCAGCCTTTGGGTGCTGTGAGGTGGTAAGTTTGAGGGCAAGGCTGAGGGAATCTGAGACTTGATATTGTTGAGCTGTCAGACCAAAGCTGGGAACCACCCACCCCTTCTCCTGCTCATACTTATTGAGAAAATCCTATTTTAGGTGCTGGGGCAGTGAACAGGACTGACAAACCCAGGCCCTTCTGGAGCTTGCATTTTTGTGTGTTATGAAAAGAATAAATCATTACTTAAGTTGCTTTTAATTGGAGTTTCTGTTATTTGCAGCCAAACATGATTTCAACTGACACAATTGTTTCCTTCAATTGATCTACTTCCAGGGGTCAGAGTGAAAATGTTCACATCTGTGTTAAGGTGCCCTGGCCACATAGCTAACAAGCTCCAGAACTTGGATGTGGACAAGAGTTCCTTGAGGCTGGGCCCAGACTCTGTTTCACACGTGTCTTTTTTATGTCTGTTCCACCCTTCTGCACAGACCCTACCCATGGTCTGTCTTGTTGGTTGAAGCGTATGCAGCAGTAGCATAGTGATGTGAACGCCACACCTTCAGAGGACTGGATGTAAGATGATGCTGTAATAGCGAAAAGCGGACATTATCACTGTACCACTCAATGGGATCTCACAGCACCATTTCCATGAAGGGCTGGGTGCTGACAGCCATGCAAGCAAGGTTTAAGGGCTAAAGGGAAGCCAAGGAAGCGGGAGTGGAGGTGTAGGTGCGTCATGATTCAACACAGGTAGGAGAAGACGGGTGTTAGGGCTGGAGGTGACTTGGATGCCTGGATGCAAACTCAGCGTGGTGGCAGGGCTGTGGCAATTCTCCATTTTCCAGTGTGTGCCTCATGTGGTTACATGGCTTTGAAATTCAAAACCATAACTCTTTAAAAAAAACAAACCTGAGGGCGGGTGCCGTGGCTCACACCTGTAATCCCAGGACTTTGGGAGGCCGAGGCAGGTGGATCACGCGGTCAGGAGATTAAGACCATCCTGGCTGATACCGTGAAACCCCGTCTCTACTAAAAAAAAAAAAACAAAAAGACAAAAAAAAACAAACCTGAAACATGTGCACCTGCACATGGAAGGAGGGGTGCCTCAGTGCTCCCTCAGGAGGATGCAGCGGTCTAAAGGGACATCAGTATCCCGACTCCCTCCCAAGGCACCTGCCTCATCTGCGGCCACGTCTCCTGGTCCCAGGGATTGGCTGATAGATGCTCCTCCTACTCCAGCCCAGCCAATCATGAATCCCCACTCTTTGCCAGTGACTGGTCCGTGCGGGGCATGTGACCAGTGGGCCCAGCGTCCTCGGCGTGCCTTGTTTAAAGGCTGGAGTTGCCTGCAGGGCAGGTCGAGAGGGCGGGATGGTGGTCAGGAGTGGCTGCACCTGGGCCGGGACCTGGCTGAGGGGTGCGGGTGTTGTTGTGGGGAAGGTGGTCCCGGCTTCGGTCCCTCCCGGAGCGCGGGCCCCCAGTAACCAATCTGCGCCCTGTCCTGCGGCCCTCGGCCTCACCCAGAGCCGTGGCCGGGGAGCTCGTGGCCTGGAGCCCGAGGCCTGGAGCCCGCGAGGAGGGCGAAGACCGCGCCGCTGCGGCGTGAGGATGGCTTCGCACGCGGGAGCAGGCCTGGCGCCGCCGGAGCTCGGCAGCCCGCGCAGAGGCGGCCTTCGCATGTTGAGAGGAGAACCAGGGTGAGTAGGGGCGCCAGTGGAGAGCGCCGCGGGGCGGTGGGTGTGGATTCCGCAGACCCTCCCGATGGCGGCAGTGTGGCCCAGCGGCTCTCGGGTCCCGGAACGAGACGCCGGGTGCGCGACCACCGCCGAGAGGTCTCCGGGAATGGGCCGGCCGGTGCGGCTGGAGCAGCGGTTCCCGGCAGCCCTGCCGTTCCTCGGGCTGGGCGTTTGAGGGGCCGGGGGGCCTCGGGGTGGCGGCCTGGAGCCGTCGGGGGTGGCTGGTCTTTTGCTAACGGGGAGGGGCGGGTGCGCCACGGGGTTGGAGGGGCTGTCGTCTCCGTGGGCCGAGGTTGAGCCTAGTCCAGGGAGAGCTCCGAGGCACCCGGCTGGCGTCGGGCCGGGGCTGGAATCCCCGTCGTCACTCGGGCGCCTTCGCGGTCTTTGAATACATGCGGTGCGCGGAGGGCAGACGCCGTGTCTTCTTCCGGAAGCTGGGGGTTGGGAGGTGCGGCCCCAAACACCTGACTCTGGGAGGATGGCTGCGCTCCCAGCCCCTCCACTGTGGGCCCCGGTGCCGTGAGTCCCGCACCCTCCCAGCGTCCCCTCGGTACCCCAGAGAGCTGTGGGACTTTCCACGCACCGAAACGCGGCCAGTCAGTACAAGCGTCTTTCGCCTTGTGGACGCCAGCCCCGTGTGCCAGAAAACAGACTCGTGGGGTCTGGGGGTTTCAGCCCAAGCGTCTGCCCGGGACACAGTCTGCTTCTCCTGCGGCCTCCGAGGAGGACTGGGGAAGTGTTCCTTTCCACACCCTGCGACAGGATGGGTGAAGTCTGTGGCTCTGGTGGGCTGGGGGAGCAGGACAGGTGGAGGCCTCCCAGGCACTTGCCAGGCACGGGACTAGGAGGCTCAGTGCAGGGGCTGCCGGTGCTCAGGAGGGGTCTCCGGACCTTGGGTTAGCCCATCTTCCTTACCAGGTGTCTGAGGACCAGCAGTGTGTGAAACAAGCTGTGCCACCCCCCACGGGTTTGTCTTCAGAGGCCTGTGTGGGCGGGGTGGGGCGGTGGGCAGCCATCAGTGAGCAAATAAGTAAAGCAATGAGCCAGTGAAAGTGGCAGCAGGTGTGCTGTGGGGACGTGCAGTGAGCCCCATTCTAAATCTGGTGGTCTGGGAAGCCATGCAGATACCGGGGAAGAACATTCCAGGTACCGGGAGCCCGCAGGGAGGCGGCCCTGAGGGGGCAGTGTGACTGAAGCAAGGTGAACAGGGAGGAAGCTTGAAGAGGAGGGCGGGTAGGCCCGGGACAGAGTGGCAGAGCTGAGGTCAGTGTGACTGTCTTCGTGTCACTGCTGTGAATGCACAGTGGCTTGTGTTTCCTGCTATTTCTAGGCCTCTCTTTTGTGGTCTCCTTCCTTCCCACCACACTCTCCACTTAGCCCTCCTGGGGGCTGCCGGAGAAAGCTGGTCCCATGCCTATCGGTGAGAAAGGCATCTTTCCCAGCAAGTGTGCTGAGTGCTAAAGGTCTCAGGCTGTGTGGTTTTCCTTGGAGCCTCGATGTCTCTATCAGGGCCTTTGTAGTCACCTTGTATAAACTCCCACTTGTGATTATGGAGCCTTTCTTAGCTCTCCCAGGTGGCTCCAAGCCCAGGAGGGCAGATCGCCATGCCCTTGGCATTAAGTGGAGTGTCACAGCTTCGTGGGTCTGGTAAGCTGCCTCCAGGCTCTCTGGGTAGCTGTGAGACCCCCTATCTCATCCTTCATTAGCTTGGCCTTTCTCCTCGGCCAATGGGGGTGACAGTGGAGGGAGAGGAAGGGGCTGCCCCAGTTCTGACTGGCAGAGGGAGGCCGTGGGCTGTGGGAGAAAACACATTGTCTCGTGGGGGCTAGGAGCTATGTCACATGGTGGTTGCATGCCACAAAAATGGGCTCCGGCTGGCTGAGGCCACAGAGGCGCGTGTTGGGGGTGCTCTGGGCAGTTCATAGCCACGAGAGGAAGGCTTCACGGAGGACCTGAGAAGGACTGGCCTCGGGCAACTCTGCCCCTATGGTGAGGGCTCACAGTCTGTAGATAACTTGTGTAGCTGCCTGGAGGCCATAGGCAGTGGCAACTGGTTCTCTGAGCCTCGGTGTCCTCGTAAGAAAAGGGGACAGTCACCTTGATGATACTTACCTCATGAAATTCTTGTGGGAATTAAAGTGGATCCATGTGTCACAGGCCCTCTAAGCCAAGGGGACTTTATAGATGTTGAGTCCTTTCTCTGAAAAACAGGGGTTCCTAGGTTTTGGTTCTCTTGATCCTAGTGTAGTGAATTAAGGTAACCAGATTGCCACCGAATTCAGTCTCCCGTTTCCACAACCCTGAGGTGATTCAGCTGGAAGGAGCTCCCCGCCTTGCCCTGCCTCCTGGATTCTTGGCCCTGCCCACATGACATCAGAGGGGGGCAGGGAGAAGCAGCACCCTGTGGGTGGGGCAGATTCTGAGCCAGCAGTGGTTCCCAAGGCCCTGGGCTGGGTTCTCTTGCCTGTAGATAGACTTGGGAAGCCGCACACCAACCTCTGCTTCTCCACTAGTTGTGGACCTCAGCAAGACTGTTTCCTCATCTGGGAAATGGGGCCTTAGTTGCTACCTCACAAGGCTGTTAGATACTTGGTGGGTACAGTGCTCTGAACGGTGCCTGGCCCAGAGAGCACTGGGTAGACTGAGTGCTGTTTCCACCCTATACTGACTCTTGGCTACACACACAACGCTTGTGCTTGTGGCCATCTCTGTGGGGCTTCAAGGGCTACGTATTCTTCCTACTCCCTGGGTTCTGGTTTGGAGAACACGCTTAATTCTATTTTTGCAGTCATCTTGGGCAGAGATGACTACAGGTGGGCGATGGCAGGATGGCTTGGCTTCCAGGAGTACTGTGCCAGAGGTGTGGGCCCCCAGATGCAGGTGGCTGGTGAGGGGTCTCCACACTCAGTCCTGTGAACCCAGCCATTTCTGTGGCTCCCACCTCACAGGGGTCTAAGGTCTGGCTGCCAGGTCTTATCCAGTGGCTGTGGGCCGTGCCAGGGCCCCTCCTTTGGCTCTCAGACACACTTGGTACTTGGAGTGGAGGCAGCAGTACATGTGGAGCAGGGTGGCTAAGAAGCTTCGGCCACCTCTCCCTGACCACTTTGCAGGCTCTGGATGGATTGGCTGCATTGTTGCCTGAAACTACACAATCTGGATTGCAGTGGTCTTCTTCTGGCTGGTAAATGGCCGCACCAGTGATAGTCTGTGAGCTCAGCGGGCACCGTGGGGAGTTGTGGATCTGAGTAGCTCCTTGCTCCCTTGAGAGATGTGTGTGGCAGGACAGCCCGTGGCAGTGCCCTGCCTCCACAACCTCTGCGGCCTGCTTGCGGGGGTCCCCAAGAAGATGGGGCTGCTGCCGCTCCCATCTGGCTGGAGTCCCACAAATGCTCGCTATTGCTGTGACTATTCTGGTCCCGCAGGCAGATGGCAGCCCTAATATATATGCTCACTCTACCCCAGGCCCATTCTTTAGAAAGGCAGAGGCTGCCCAGGGAAGCTTCGCGCTTCAAGCAAATGGAGCACGATAGCATCGAGACAAGAATGACACTGATGGACTTCTCACATCGTTTTTCTGTGGAAAGAAAACCACACATGTTGCCACTTTCACTTGTGAAAAATGGAAACGGTTTTCCTGCCATGAGTGGCCTCAGTCATTAAAAATGAATTTGTGTATATTTATAACAAAATGTCGAGATGATTGATATTGATGGCTTCGATAAGCATTACCAATGAGTACCACCAGGGGGCGGCACAGCACAAGGGGAGGAGGTTGGAGAGCCCAGGGCTCCAGTGCTTAACCTGTCTTTTCTCCTTTCCGTAAAAATCTTCAGATACATTTTGTATTTTAGTTAAATGAAAATACTGAAAATGATACAGTAGAGAGCACTTTTAATGGAAAATTAATTGATAACACAATCTTATTTCAGTTTACTTTTTATTTTTAACTTAAACGACTGTGTATTTTCCACAGTCTTATGATGAGAAAGGCTCCAGAATCACGTGTAGGTGTCCTCAACATTTCATAGCTCGAACCGTTCTTTCTTTACGTTGTGCATTGATATGGGCTTCTCAGTTCAGAAAACAAGGCACTATAACTATTTTATCAGCTACATTAATACAGTTAAGATATATTTATCCTTCCATTAAAGATACAGCATTTGAATACAATATGGTTTTATGCAGATCAGGTTCAAAACACCCAAGGCACACACTTTATTTTTTTCCTTTTTTTTCTTTTCTGTGTTTATTTGAAGGCTCATATAAGTTTCAAAATCGCCATGAACAAAGAGTTCCAGAGTGGAAGCAATGGACAGGGATTGTTGTAATTTTGAACATAAAACGGTAAAGACTGTGGAATGCAAAACAAGTTACAGGAATGATAAACAAAATCATACAGCATGGATTAGAAATCAAAGTGATCGGATCTGCGGAAGTCTGAGAAACAAGTTTGGAAATTCTCCAATTCCCCACAAAGCATGGGCAGTCCTGTCTGCATGCAGCTGCTGTGGTCACCCAGCCACTGTGGAATGTTCACCTACTTGCATGGGTACATGGGTGTCTACAGATACAGAAACACATTCCAGTTCCCCAGTGACTAAAATGCCTCCAATTTCAAGTAAAAGAAAAAATCTTCCAATAAGTTTCCTAGTAAGATAAACTAATATATTCATCTAGGAAAAGCGGTCTGGAAGAAACCATTGGAAACAAAATCTAAGGGGATGCCAAGGTTTGGGAGAAACTATTGGATGGTTAAGCGGGAGACCTTGAGGGTGAACTACGGAAGATATGAGAACTGGGATTTTTCATGAACATGGAAGCATAGTGGCTGCTGCTTAGTTGGAGAATGTGCCAAAGTAGAAGAAACTTTAGGAACTAAAGACAACAAACAAGTTTTCACTGGTTTAGGTTTAAAATATGCTTCCCTAAAGTGGGGGGATGGCCCATGTCTTCCTGGCTTAGTTCTTTGCCAATAGACACAAGTTCTCTCTTGCTCCAAGCCTTAGCATGTGGCTTGCTTGTCAACCAGAGAGGCGGCCCAGTTCTGCCACTCCCATGGCCTTATGGCTAGAAGACACACCGCTGGGGTGTGGGGAGACTGGACCCTGAGGGAGGGGTCCGGATCTGGCTGGCCCTCCGCAGCACCCCTGCTTCCACCCAGAACAAAAGGAAAACCCCGAGCCTTAGCTCCGCACCTATGACAGTGGCCACAGAAGCAGATTTTGACGTTTTGCATAATTCTGAAATAACATACATGTTTCCATTGATAAATTGAGACAAATTAGCTCAGTGACAGGAGCCTTTTTACTCGATGAGAGAGATTTTCTGGTCAGTTTTAAAGAGGCAGAGCTGGCCACAATACTTGAGATAACCTACATTAGATTACAAGTTGGGCAGCTTTTTGTTTAATTCAGACAGTGTTCACTGTTTGCAATCAGAACCACAACCTTAGTGCAATAGTATATTTATTTTTTTTTTACAGTAATTTTGGTTGCCATACAAGAGATTTAAGGATTGGGAGAAAGTGCAAATTACAGGAGCTTTTTTTTTTTTTTTAATAAAGTCTAAAAAGAATAAAAGCACAAAAGTAACAGCAACATAGATAATGCGAACACATGTCGTTACACAAACTATAGTGTGAAACATATTAGTATTTAAAAAACAAAAAAAAAATTGTTAATGGGAAAATCAATATTGTGGCCTACACACAAAAAGTCATTGCCAGATCAACTGGGTAATGCTTGCTTGTTCAATAACTGAGAAAAAAATTTACCATTTTATTAACTAAAGTATCACAAATAATTCACTTTGTGATATGTAAAGTTCATCAAATCAACAGTCACATTGAGTCATTTTTATATTATGTGAATTAACTTAAAATGTGCACAGACACCCTGGAAAAGGTATCTTGGCAGGTATACATAATTTACATTTTGAGAGATTTGGGTTTTGTATACACAATATTACAGAAACTAGGCATGTAAATGCAGTTTATTATTTAAATTACAGTATGTAACAAAAGTTGATCTTAAAACTTGGAATAATATCAACATGATCTTTTAGATGAGCAGTTTAACATTTGTTCCACCATTAAAGGGGGCATGGAATAGGGCCTGGTCCTAACATGTCCCAAAGCGGGAGAACAGTGGTGGTGATTTGAATGAGGAACTATTGCTTTCAGTAGCAAAATAAGCAAATAGAGATAGAGACTGATTTATCTTGGTGATGTGTTTATTTGTTGGTAAGTGCAGGTTCCAATAGGTCTATTACTTCTATATAATAAGACGATGTAAAAATAAACTATGTTATCAGCTCTTTACTCTTGCAGCCAGCTCGCTTGTGGTTAGTGGCATGTGGCTTGGAGTCTCTTTAAGAAAGGGAATAACATCTGGCCCTCACCAACTGGCTGCCAAAGTTCAACAAACTGAAGTCACTGAGTTGTGACTGGTTATCATCTGCCAGCGGTTTACTCTTTGAGCTAGTGTTCCGACTGGCCCTGCACACAGAGGTAATACCAACTGTAGGCCCAGGGAAAGCGCCAAGTCAAAGGGATGGACTCACGGAATTTTGCAATATCATCAAATGGAAGACAAATAAATGGCCAGACCACCGTTTTACATTTTCTAAAATACAGGGCAGCCTCAGCAGGCCACCTGTAGTATCCTGTCTTGACATTTCTCTAGAGTAATACTTATTCATCTCACAATGGAAAACTTGAAAGCACACAGAAGCAAAGTGCCTTAATATTCAATTGATTTCAAGTTGGATTGGATCATTTCAAATATAAAGATTGACCTGCAAAAGGTTTTGGAACAGAAGGTCCAAAAACTTGGTTTCCAAATCGGGTGTGTGGCTGGAAAAGCACGTGTGTGTGGTGTGTATTTTGTTTTTGTTTTTGGAGAAACTGCTGCACTGTGAATTGTAACCACTTTGAAGAAATTGTCCTTCAATGACGAAGTTCTAGCAAAGATAGAAAATATAACACAGCTCTGCTGGTTCAGATGCATCCAAATAAGGTTGATTTAAAAAGGTCATACTTTTATAATTATTCCACAGAAATAGTAGTATTAAATCACAAAAGTTTTTTTCTTTAACTTTCTAGCACTGAAGTGGCACAAAGGCTGCCTAGTAGACCAGCCACTTTTTTTTTCTTAAAATATTGTGCTTATAAACTATCTGTACAACTATTTAAACTTGCAGTAAAGAAAGAGATTTTAAATTGCTAAATTTTATGTGTTCATTCTAGAGCTGTTCCAGACCTAATCAAGAAAAAAAGGAAAAAAACAAAACAAAACATGTTTTATAATTAGAGATGGGCTGAGCTAGTTCTGAAATCATGATAAAACCAAAAACCTGACATTCGAGTATCCTCCAAATGGGGGAGAATGTGCTGGAAGCCTGACTGGGTGTTTTGCGGCCCATGTGCATCTGGTGACCTCTTTTGGAAATTCGAGGTATTGTTATGGGGTGAAGGGACTCCGGGGAAAGAAAGGGGCAGGGCTCAAGAAAGCCTTGCCAGAGAGGCTGGCCCGGCAGCCCAGAAGACCTCCCTGCTTTCCTGTCCTCACGCCTCTGCTTTCACTCTGATCCTGCCGCCCACCCTCTGTTCTCAACCCTGGGATCTGTCTGTACTCCATACCCACTGGGTCCTCAAAGAAGCTGTTGTACTGTTAAGACAAACTGGTGGGATTCCTGGACACCCAGAGCAATAGGGGAAAGCCTCTAAGTACCATCTTCCCTGGCCTCCGAGAGCAAAAGGACTGTCTCAGCAAAGATGCTCACCTTTGGCTGGGCACAGAACTGAGGACGCTGTGCCCGCCCAGCTCCCAGCGGAGACGCTGTCTCACTGGCAGCCGCAATGTGACTGCCATGAGCCGTGTGTCTTCTTGTCCTTCATGTCAAAGTGGATGTTCACCTGCTCTGATCTTTGCAGAGCTCAAGACATCTTCAATTAAAAAGAATTCTGAGAGGCAGAGAAGCCCTTGCTCTCCATCCTGGATGGGTGCTCCTGGCAGACAACTGCTCTTTTGTCTGGAGACCTGGAGTGTGGGCAGCTGCACAGTGGCTGGCTCCTACGGCCAGGTCTCCCCTTCATTGTGGAATCGTGACTTTGTGCTTTGACTAACTCCATGTGACAAATGCTTGACCACCTTGGAATTATGTTAATAGATTTGCAGAAATAAATAAAGCAAGCTTAGCAAAGCTGGGCACGATCCCATCCAAACTCCCAGCACTACCAGGAACCTCATGGCCAAGGAGCCATGAATGCAAAACACAGGAGGAGTGGGGAAAAGAATCTGTGTAGGAAAAAGTTTCTCTACCTCTCAGGCCCAAGGCAGGGCACAGGACAAATGCGTCTGGGAGCATCTCACTGCAAGCTGAGTGCAGGAGAGAGAGGGGCAGGTGAGCATCAGGTGTCCTCTGAGAGGCCACAGGACTGAGGAAAGGCCTTGTGCTGGGGCCTGGGGTGGTGAGAGCTGCCCGGAAAGCATAGGATGGAGGTCTCAGGAGGTATCTAGAGTGCACTGGTGTCTGCCTATAAGAGCTAGGATCCCGTGCAAAATCGACGGGGAGCCTCTCGGACCCAGCAAAACGAGGCCACCTGCATGCTGGGCGGCAGGCTGGGAATCTTGTTCCATGTTAGAAAAACTCTCTCTCCTTGTCCCATGTTTGACAGAAACTGCCCCAGACACCCACATGGCGACCAGGGGTCTTAGGACCCAGCCATGCTGTGGACACAACTCAGTATTTCTTTGGGTACCAGGAGACAAACCCATGGAGTGGGGTTGACGATCACAGACTTCGCTTGGCATTCAGATGTTTCAGCACGAGCCCATCTCTACTTATAACAAGAGCAGTCTGCGAGGTGGAGGGCAGCCGTCCTTATCTGTCCAGCAGCTGTTTCAAAGCCCTTTCTATGTTCATTCTGTGCCCGACTCGAGTCACCCCAAGATCGATGAGGTCCTCCTTCTGCAGGTTTGGTAAGTGACTGCCATCGATCTCATTGTCCATGAAGGCCTCTTTATGTTCACCCAAGTTTAGACTTTCCAGCCAATCGGCCACGTCTGGTTTAGTCCACAGGTGGACAGGTTTAGTTGTAAAAGGCTTATTAGAGATTGGCTGTTGCAGTATCGAGGGGGATGGCGACCTACTGCGTCCCACTGGGTTCAAGCCAAATAGGTCCCCAGAAGGGGGCTGGCTTGGAAGGCTAAAGACATCTGAGAGAGTGGGAGAAGGAGAGGCAGCGGCAGCAGACAGGGGGGTGGGCAGGATCTCTTTGCTCATCTCTGTTGGCGAGACCACAGGGCTTGGGGCACGTCTTGTTCCTGAGGTCCTGCTTTCATAGTCGGGGGGCCGGCTCTGCAGGGTGATGGGCTGGGAGGTGCCGGGGCGAACAGTGAAGGTGACCGTCGTGCTCCGTGTACCTGAGATGGTGCTCATGATCTCCGGGCTTCTGAAACAGCAACAGCAGAGAAAACCATCACAAGACAGGTCACCGAGTCAGGGCAGCTGGGTGCAGATCACCAAGGAAGGTGAGGGAGACGCTCAAACCATGCCAGAGTGTCTAGTGGCAGACGCACTGGCAGTGAACAAATAAATGATTTGCCATGCCAGAGTGGGGGAGGGGGGAAGGAGCCAGAGCAGAGTTTGAGACACCAGAGCACACCACGTCAGCCCACTCACTTGAACGGGGACAGAGGAGCTGGGGGACCTGCCTGTGCTAGGAGGCAGGGCCGGGGGGGCCCTCAGGAGGGTGGCCACTGAGGCACTTGGAAGGGGTCCCTCAAAGAGGGCATGGAGACAGGGCCAGGGTGGAGTCCTGTCCCCTAGGTGTGGAACATGCTGGGTAACATCACCAGTGCCTCCACTTCACCAGGTGAGAGGGAACACACCTGGAGGAGAGGACCCTATCAGCTACCTGGCAGCCTTTAGGTGTTTGGGTAAGTGGACAAGAGCAGGGCAGGATCCTTCCCAGGTGGCCCCTTTTAGTAACTGGAACCCCTGAAACTATGTGGGGCACTCAGGGTTTGAGATCACTTGGAAACTCAGATAGCAGGGCATGGCTTGTGTGGCCAGCGTGGGCTGAGCTCACCTTCCTGAGGTGACACCATCCAGCACCCACCAAGTGGAGGTTTTGTTGCAGAAGGAGCTGGGGTGCACTGTGTTATTTTTAGCCCCTTTCATGTGAGAGGCTCACTGGTATGACATACGGTCCTTACTGAAAAGCAGAATGGGCAAGCCGCTCCATCTTCCCAGGGTGGCCATGGGCATCCCCAAGGGACCCCTGTGCCTTGCCATTCTGGCTGGGCAGGTGAAGCCCTCAGAGCTCAGGTCAGACAGGATGACTTTTCCAGCTCCAACCTTTACTGGTCCCAGGGAGGTGGCCAGATGACTCGCATGGGCAGGAGGTCCCATCTCAGTGCCAGAGAAGTCCCAGTGCTCACGCTTGCCCACATGGAGGTGGCATTTTACATGCCGCACCCTCACAGGCTTTGGCCAAGGCCTGTGGCAGGCGCTCTCCACACCTAGAGAACAACTGCCGCTCTGGGCCTGGTGCATGTTTTGCTGTCCCCACCTGAAGGCCTATTCATCCTACTGCTCCTAGGAAAGCTACAGCCACTGGGGAGGGGCGAGAGAGGTGTGGGTCTCTTGCTTTCTGGGCTCATTCACGTAGATGTGGACAGCCCACCCACTGCTTCTGGAAAGATCCATCCTACCACAGCTCTCTCCTCAAGACCTGGACTTGAGAGATGTCTGCTGGATCCCTGGCTCTGCCAAATGCCAGCTTGGGTGTGTTTTTCTCCCGTCTCCATGTCTTCCCACATGAAGTGGGCTCCTCTCCCTCCTATGTGGTGGGTTAGCCTGGATGGAGGGGCTCTGGAGAGTAGGAGGCGTGCACTGGTGTGACATTGTGACCGTGAATGGTGGTGGGCTGCAGCATCTCAGTGAAACCATCATGGGCGAGATGGGGAGAGCTGCGAACAGCAGAGATGCTGCCATGTGGGGAGACTCCCTGGAGGGCAGGAATGAAGCCCCTGCCTGTCTGCTGGGCGCTAGTTCATCCACTTGCCTTGGGGCCATCTTTGGAGCTCAATGGCTGACCACTTAGAGCAGCACTTCCCAAAGAGGAGTCCACAGACGTGTCACAGAAACCACCTGGGACTCCTGAGCTTGTCTTAAAGCTATGGAAGCAGGAGTGCTGTGCGTGGGGACCAGGTGTCTGCAATTAACAATCTCCCCAGACACTGAGAGGCACTGAACCTTAGAGGTCACTTGGTTAGGCCTTGGTTTTCATTCCAGGGCGTGCACAAAGGTAATGGCCCCAAACCCTCCAGAGCTAAAAGCAAAGGGAGTGAGCAGGAGACAGCCCTGCTGCTGGTCCAGTCCGTCTCCAGTCTTTCTTTTCCATTTCTTTACCATGGATGTATATTTGGGCGAAACCACCCATCAGTTACCTAGGTGCCCCTAAGCTGTGGGACACTGCCCCACTTGATGTTAGTCACTGTTACATAGAGGGTGGACTAGTCCATAGTGAGAAAGGAGTTGCAAGTCTGAAAGGGGCCTGTGCTGTGGACTTGGGCTTCAATCCAGCTATGAGAAGTGTTTGCAGGGGCTGGTGGTGCACTGCTGGGCCAGGGACCCTGTCCACCCATAGGGTGTTCACGTGCCATTTTCCAGAGGGCTGGGCGCCCCTGAGTGGGAGATATTATACACCAGGCATCCCCATGTAGAACCTGCCCCCACCCCCCATGGTGGCTTGCTGGTCTTGGTTGTACTGATTACACCAACGGGCATAAGGCAGGTGAGACTGTTTCCTCCACTGTTTCTGGGCCCAGTTACTCACAATCAAGAAATCAGAGCCCAGCGGGGCTTCACAGCAGGGGAGAGGGGCCAACACCCTCTAGTATCTCAGTCTAGATTCTCAACAGAGAGGTGGGCTGTGGACATAGGATACACGGAGAAACCTGCAAATTCAGCACTCTGGTAGTAAAACCAGGGTGGAAAGACCAGCTCCAGTTCCAACCTGAGCAACTTAAAACTGGTGGTGCTGTGGCCTCTTCCTCTGTGTTTGTTCCAGACTCACAAGTACACACATTCTGGGGAAGGCTTATTTGTCCATGTTGATAAAACAATCAAGCCAAGAGGATTTAAATCAAATAATGGGGAAATTGAAAGCCACTGTATTTAGAGGTGATTTGGGGTGTTAATTAGGGCCAAGGACCTTGGGGCACAGGGAGTGTTTTCTATAAAATGGGAAAACATCTTACAATATGACAGTGCCCACAGAAGACTAGAGGAGGAGGGGGTAGCTGAGGTAAAGTTCTGGTCTCCATGTGCTTTTGCTAAAGCTGACTGCATGGTGACTGCACCTGCAGCCCTGACTCCAGGCAGCTCCTCCATGGCAGCACGGCTGGGTTCTGGCCTTGGTGCTCACCAGGCCTGTGAAGCAGAAGCAAGTGATTCCCCCAGAGTGAGAGCCCCTGCTTCACACCTGGGTGGTATTTGAGGGTCACCTCAATGCCGCCCTCACTGGGAAAATACCCAGCTATTCTCAGGTAATTGGGATTGATCTTAGTTTTTGTAAGGAAAGGCTGTGCAGGCAGCTGTGTGTGTGGTTAGGAAGCGAAGAGGAGGCTCTGCAAACGCCTCAGTGGGCAGTGGGAGCATGAGAGTGGCACACACAGGGTCACGCAGCAGCATCAGGTGGCACTTACTTCCATTCAGCACGACCCTCTTCTGTTAACACCGGTCATGGGAGCAAATGAAAATGACATGGAATGACTTGAGACAACACTGCAAAATTAATGAACAAGAAAGGAAGAAACAGAAAGAAGCTGCTTCCGACAGATGAAATGAAGGCAGTGGGGCAGACTCTGGCTGAGAGCCCATCCGTAGTGGTCCCTCTGGCCGCCACAGCCTGCCCAGAGCTGAAACATCAATGTGGCATCACTTTCATAGGGAGCATGGAAACTCACAACCTTGCCTTCTTCTTTGGCTTGGGATAATATAACCACTTATAAAGAAGGAATATAACCAGGAAAAACGAAAGAAAATAGTGGCACTCGAGTGAAGTTTGCCCCTGCCTGAAGCCCACTGAGAAGCAGCTTATTGCTGATTTCCTACCTCAGGTGCCTGAGCTGTCTTTCCTGTGGCTTAGGGAGGATGAACGAACATTCCTGGTGGGGGAGGGCGCCCCAACAGGACGAGTGCTTTGCCTCAAGTCTGCATCATGAGATGACAGTCCAGTGGCTAATCATGGGTTGTGTCAGATGTGGCCATGTGCCTGGGCCTGCCAGTGCCCTGCCCAACATCACTTTAGAAAATAATAGCCTGGGAGCATGAGACGCAGGGTGAAGGCCACCCTGGGCTGCCGGCCCTGCCCTCCTCAGCAGCTTGACTCTATTGGTTAATCACATTGATGGTATTTACTGGATCTTCCTGGTTGCACAGATGGTTATGTTGCTAAGCAACTGCTGGGTTCCCGGTCGGAATACACAGGAATCTGCTGCCCTGATTTAGAACACAGACACATATATACACTCACACCCAACTCCCCACCAGGTCACCACTCTCTACCCTGCCTTTTAAATCAAATCCGTATAGAAATGTGAGAATTAAAAAAACCTTAAGGTAATTGAGACACTCAAAGAGGCGCTATTATTTCATCAGTCAGTACAAGTTAATTGGGGTGGAGGAAGTAAAGATGCAAGTGGCTTTTTCACTGTTTACACATTCAGTTTGGCTTTTTTTTTTTGGAGGACAGGGTCATGCTGCAGTCATAGCTCACTGCAGCCTTGACCTCCTCAGGTGAACCTCCTGCCTCAGCCTCTGGCATAGCTGGGGTCATTTGCTCTTTAACTGTAGCTGAACATGGGCCAGAGGCTGGTCAGTGATGCTGATTAGGCATGCTGGTTCTGTCCCTCCCACCAGCTGCCTGTCAAGGGCCTGCTGGGTCTGGCCAGCACTGGGGCTGGGCTGGGAGCCTGTCAACACATGTTCTCTCCAGCACACCGCACACCTCTGCATTTTAGAGATGAGCCCCCATCTTGCATGAAAATAGCACTGATATCCAAACTGCTTTCTCATTTATCCCATCTTGATAGCCTCCTGATAAGCAGGGCATTGAAAAGACAACTGGGGGCACCAAGTCCTTACCTAGCTTCCCCAAGGCCTGGGCATGGGGACTGGAGCCCACACTGCTCACCTGTGCTATGCTTTGTGTGTCTCAGCAGCTGCCAGGCCTCCACCTCACCCACGGCTCTGAGTGCCACAAGGGGGGTCCTGGTCAAGTTTCAATCCTTGAAGCCTGGCCCAGAACAGGGGTGCAATAAATGATTGTTGACTGAACTGTTGATGAATAATACATCCTTTTCCCAGATCAGGAAGTTAAGTGACTTGATCGAGTTACATAGCCAGACCTGGGAGGCAGGCAGGCAGCCTGAGGCTCTGCCATAGTTCTACCAGGAATCCAGGTCTTCACACCAGGAGGTTTACAGCTAAGATCAAGAAGGTGCCCAGCTCTTGGGAAGAGAGATTCACCCTGTGATATGCTCTTGCCAAAGGGACCTCATGTCCACATGGGGAGGAAGACTCTGTCTTGAGATCCGCCCGTTGATGGGCAAGGACGAGGCACTCCCATTTATCCTCGCCCAACTCCCACGAATACCAGCCCCCGTGGACGCACAACTTGACTAGTGATCCAGTCATCCACTCTCATTTGCTGACATCACCTTCCCATTTCCATCAGGGCCTGGAAACCCTCAAACCACCCTGGTGGCGCTGAGGTGCTGAAAACACTGTGAGGCCACTTTTAGTACCGAGTCAGTTTTGAAGCAGTCTGTGCTCTGGGATCAGCTGGGAAGAGATAATTTCTAGCAACCCAAAGTAATTTATTTGAAAATCAAGATGCTATCAGGATAATACCGCAGAGAGCCCAGGAAGGACTGGAGGCCTTGGCAAGGGGAGACAGGTGCTGTGAGGCAGTGGGCGGGGCCTTGGGAGGAAAGCTGCAGCATGAGTGCTCACCTGAGCTCACACCCCAGGTAGGCTGAACCCTCTCACAGGCCTCTGGGACCTGGAGTTTCACAGGACACATTTCCCTCAAGCCCATCCATCCCATGGGGAAATGAAGGCCAGTCTTGAGGTCCCTTCTGGACCCCCTCACTGCAGAGGGCTTGTGTCCTAGAGGGGACTCTGGGGAACTTTCATAGGCCATGCCCTCTAACAGAAGCCATGGGGGACCCCCCACAGGCACACACTCACTGCTCTGTTGCCCCACATACAAAGAATGAATGTGAAGCTGACCTCTGCCATGGAAGTGATGGTAAAGAACATCAGATTTATCTGACTTTACAATCGGCACCTGGTATGTGTCAATTATCTCTCAATAAAGCTGGCGGGGAGTGGGGGGCGCAAATGACACCTGGGGCTCCTGGGTTATAGCAAGTTTGTTTTGGCTCAAAGCATATAAGTGAGGCAAGCTGCTGTGTTTTCCTTGGTTCCTTAGGCATTTATTCCTGAGTCTACCTGTTTGTCTCCAGAGTGCAGGCCCCTACACTCCCACAGCAGCCTCCCTGTGTCACCATTGGATTCAGCTGATCACACAGCTGCCTGGGCCATCTTCAGTAAACAAAGTCTGGTCATGCTGAGCCTTTTCGGAAGCCCTCTGCAGATAGCCGTATCTGGAACTCGGTCTCGTTCATGCCCATGGTCTGCAAGCCCCTTGTAACCTGGCTGTGGTTTCATGAGCATGGAAGGTGCTTTCTGGCCTCAGGGCCTTGTACTCTGTCCCATGCCTGGGATGCTCCACTCCTGGTTGCATGCTGTCTCATTTTTAAATTTCTGGTCATTCAAATGCCATTTCATTGCAGAGTGTCAGTCCCTTTTTGCATGTGGTCACTGTAATCTGCTACTATACTATGGCTCTCTTCTGCAGGTGGTCACTGTGACCTGTTAGTGTATCATAGCCAGCCCTTTCTGCACTGGTCACTCAACCTGTTAGCATGTCATGGTTCCTTTGTGGCATCTGTCACACTTTGGGTTTCTCATTATTTGTTGTCCATTTCTCTCGAGAATTTGAGCTCCCCAAAGGGAGCGGGACCTGGGATGTTTTCTTGTTCAGCGATAAATCCTGAGCACAGCATGGTGCCTGGCACATAAAGGCAATCCCTATTTGTTGAGTGAATGATTAGTGACAGAATTGCTGCCCCACTCTTAGGGCCCAGGCATCCTTGTTGGTGTATTTCTCATTATTCTCTTGCCTCAGACTGGTACTAGGCTTGTAGAAAGTAGCTTAGTGAACTCCTGACCAGTGAACTCAGAAGACTGTGGGACTGGGCCGTGATTCCAAGCCTGAGTGTCCAGTCAGTCTCCTGGGCCTGCACCTGAGGAGCTTCTGGCTCCAAGCTTCTGCAGCCTTGGCTTCTGTGCTGGGACCCCCAGTGTGCGGCGCTGTCAGGTGAGGAAACCTCTGGGCTGGCAGCTGGTGCCTTGGCGTTCTACTGAGGAGGGGCCACTGACTCTTCATGGACACTCACTCTTCTTTCCCCAAACCATAGTTTCCCTCACTTGATTGAGATCAAAGATGAGATTACCTCCTGGAATAATTAGGCCAGGTGGTCCCAGAACACTTTTCTCAGAACTGACATCTCCATTCTTGGCAGAGTGTTTTCAGATCAGGCCCGAGAGATGCCTCTAACGTGATACACATTTTCTCTTTTAACGTTATGTACTAAAGAGAACTACTTAATCATCTTTCTTTCATCAGCGTATTTGTAATTAAGACGCCTGCAAATTCCATGTCATCCTTGATTTCAGGGATGAGCTTTACAGCAGCAGAGACTCATTCATAGCTAAAGTTCAGTCACACATACCCAAGGAAAACAAGGATCTAGTCATTTAATCTGCTGCTGCTTCCTTTGATCCCTTCCTGGGTTCTTGCAAGAAGGGAAAAGAAAACAATCTTACCTCAGTTGTTCAGGAAGAATCCAAAGATGGGAGGAACTTTAAAAGAGTCGAGCTCAGCTGAGGGTTCTGCCCATTTTGTGAATGAATGTTTGAGGAACAACTCTAAAAATTGTACCTTTCTTGGGCAATCAAAACTTGTTTCTATGGAAATGGGATTTTTGCACCACTGCTTATCTGTCATTTCAAAAAGCATGGCGGGTTTTCAGTTTTCCCTAGAAAAACCATTTCTTTTTCCTCAGTAGGAATTCCCTTCATCCAATTTCTTGCCTCATTTTGCTCAGGGCCATCACAGCTCTTAATTTTTAGATACATTTAAAAGTGGTGGTGAGTCGCCCAGGCAGGTGAGCCCAGGTGAGAGTTCTGAAGGCTCCCTCTGATCCTCAGATAATCAAGTGCCCAGGGCCCATCAATGAAGGCCGCACCCAGCAAAGGAGATGTGCCCAGAGGTCTGTGGCTGTGAGGAGACAGCCCTTAGGCAAGGGGGACAGCTTTGTTGCCCTGGCAGCTTTGTCCTGGGCCCCCCCAATGGTGGTCCTGACTGCCCCCCCTTGTCCTCGTCAGTGTGTCCCGTGGCCGTGGCACACCTCCATGGGGGCTTTGCCCCAAGTGCTCAGCCTGGCGAGTTCGTTAGATCTGAGAAGCAAGGGCAAGGGAGAGAGTTGAGCCTAGTTTAGTGCCTACAGTGAATGCTCTGCATCTTTGTCCTCTGGCCATCCTGCTTCTAGTCCAGCTCTGAGTGTAATCCTTGGGCAGGAGCAGGAAGGACAGACATGGCCTCTGGGAGCTTGGCAGTGCCAGTGAACCACTAGTGACTAAGCCTGCTGTTACCTCCTAAGTAAGCTGCAGGGTGACCTCCTAGTGACTAAGCTGCAGGGTGACCTCCTAGTGACTAAGCCTGCTGTTATCAGCCTCATGGTGACCAAAGAGCTTGGCCTAAGGGGAGCCAGAGGCCTGAAAGCAGCCCTGCCTTGGGCAGTCTCAGCCTTGCAGGTGTTGGATTCACTAGTTGGCTATTCCTTCCAGGGGAATCCCTTGCTCCCACAAGGTCGAGTCAAACCCTGAGCCAGCTCCATAGGTTGGAGGTCTAGTTTCGCAGCTTCCTGTGAAGTACCCTTGGCTCAGTAGCTTCACTGCCCTGCCTTCGGGTTCCTTGTTTGCACAGTGGGAACAATTACAGCCCCTGACTCAGGGGTGCCATGGAGTGCAGTGCCTGGTGTTTGGTGAATGTTTTGTGTCATAGGTGTGGACTCCTGTTCTTACTGTAAGAAAGCTGGACTATAAATAACAAGACAGCTGGGAGGCGGCTGTTGTTGGCGCCCACGTGTGGGTTGGTGGTAGTGTGCTGCAGCTGCTTTCCTCAGAGTCCAGGAGGAGCCTGCCCTGAGCCAGCCCTCACCCAGGGTCACCCTGGAGCAATGCAGAGCAGAGAAACCCTAGAGACACTGCAAGTTGGAGTTCCATTCCCCTGTGGGCACCCCAGGAGCTCACCCAGCCTGAGGAGTAGATAGGACGAGCTGTCCAGCTGCCATTCAGGAAGAGGTCCCCATGGACAAGGTCCCTGGACTAAGGGTGGAGTGCTCAGGGGAGCATGGCTTGGTGCAGGATGCCCCACTGGCCTCAACAGTGGATTCCTTCCTCTAGCTCTAGAGCTATTCCCTTCCAGCTCCTTTCTTACTGTAGACATTGCTAACAAGCGGAAGCGAGGGTTAGGAAACCCCAGCCTGTGTCCCAGATCTGTCTCCTGCTGACCATGCATGTGGACAAACTACTTAGCCTCTTAAAAATGGGTGTGACTTACACTTACTCCCAGGTGTCATAAAAATTACCCACCCGTGTGAAAGTGTTTTGTAAAAATGTGAAACCCTAATATAAGGCCTCTTAATTGTTGGATACACATAGAGTAATGATGGAAGACCCACATTATCATGTAATGGGGAAGAGTAAAACTAGTCAGTTTTTAAGACTTTTGGCTGGGTGCAGTGGCTCATGCCTGTAATCCCAGCACTTTGGGAGGCTGAGGTGGGGTTACAGGTATGAACCACTGCACCTGGGAGGTTTGCTTGAGCCCAGGAGACTGAGACTAGCCTGGGATACATGGTGAGACTCCATCTCTAGCAAAAAAATTAGCTGGGTGTGGTGGCATGTGCCTATAGTCCTAGCTACTTAGGAGGCTAGGTGAAGTGGGAGGAGTGCTTAAGCCCAGGAGGTATAGGCTGCAATGAGCCGAGATCACATCACAGCACTGCAGCCTGGGTGGCAAAGCAGCAGCCGTTCTCAAAAAAAAAAAAAAAAAAAAAAAAAAAAATTTCTTGAGGCTGAGTGTACTTGTAGGTATATATGTACATAATTCTTAAAGGCTTTCTCCTTGACTGGAGGCACTGTCTGAATGTCTGCAGTGTCACTGTGCTTCTCTCTTCCAATGCCAGCCTATCGATACTCCTCTAGAGTAATGTGTGGCATCCGAGTAATTTATTTACATCCACACTGAAAAATAACTGGGAAAATTGTGGCTCTCAGTCAGTATCTCCAGTCCCAGCTGTATGTGATGTCACTGATTAATGCACTGAGCGGCTTAAATCAGATGCCTGCCCAGCAGGGGTATGGAGAGAGGCTTCATCAGTCAAAATGATGAAACTCGAGATCAAATACCAGCGGGAGAGACTGAAGACGCTGCTGCCTGGGGAACAGCAAAATGGTGTATGCCACAGGGGAGGAGAACCAAGAACCATGAGCCATTGCAGGAGCCAGTGGGGCTCCCAAAAGCCACAGACCACTGAGGGGCCCTGGTATGGTCTGGATCTGTGTTCCCACCCAAATCTCACCTGCGAAATTGCAATCCCCAGTGTTGGAGGAGGTGTTGGTGGGAGGTGATCAGATCATGGTGGGGGAGTTCTCATGACTGGTTTAGCACCATCCCCTCAGGCACTGTATATAGTTTAGTGAGTTCTCATATAGTGAGATCAGGTTGTTTAAAGAGAGTGTGGTACCTTCCCCATTCTCTCTTGCTCCCCTTCTCCTTCCATGATCATTGAAAGTTTCTCGAGGCTTGTCCAGAAGCTGAGCAGATGCCAGCATCATGCTTCCCGTATGGCCTGCAGAACTGTGAACCAATTAAACCTCTTTTCTTTATAAATTACCCAGTCTCAGGTATTTCTTTATAGCAGTGCAAGAACGATCAAATATAGGCTCCTTCCAGCCTCAGACAGAACCCTCTGGTTGTGTCTAGAAATGACTCCTGACTGATTCTATCTTCAGTTCCAATGGAAATAATGTAAACCCTGCATGATACTGTGAAGGGCTGATGTGGACACAGCTGGAGGCTTCTGCCCCAGGACAGGATGGGCTGGCAGGAAAGAATGTATTTCACTTGGAGTTCACCACTACAGCCGTGACCCAGTGCCTCCCTAGCCTGCAGACCTGGTAGTGATGGGATGGGGAGAAGAACCCACACGTGCAATCAGACACCTGCACCTGCCGCCCACCCACATGCTGCTCTCTTGGGGCAGCTAGTCTCCTGCAACCGACTTGAAGCTTGGTTTGGGCTTTGGCGAGGCTCTAAATGGCCTTCTAGGTGGTGCTGTCAGAGATCTGGAGGGCACAGAGGAGAGAGTGGAGCTTCTCTTTGGAAGCCAAGGTGGGGAGGTTCCAGCAGCCTCATTTCATTACAAGTCTTTATGAGGGAGTGCTGTGTCCCACCAGGATGGCTGTGCTCATTACTTGGCTGTCCCGGAGTCCAGGAGCATGAGAAAAAGAAGTGTTGTTATTGCATTAACAGATGTGGCCCACACAGGCTTTACAAATTCCCCTCGTGTCCGGCGGGGCTGTTCCCCGAGGGCCTTTCCTGGTCAGCAGGGACAGTACACATGGAGCGGTATGCACCTGCACCAACCGCAGACTTACCTTGGAGCGAGGCTGGCGGACTTGGCTCCCGTTGGTGAATCCAGTCCTTCCCCCGGCTTTGCTGATTTCTCTCGGTTCATTTGCTGTAGGATAGAGTTCAATTCACTAATCACATTTGCCTTTGGGCCTGAGAGAATCGGGCTTTTGATCTCTGTGACGTCACCCCACAACTTGGAGGTCCTTGGCTGGAGAACCTTGGCCATCCCAGGCTGGACACTGCCTGGCGGGGGTGGGGGAGCAGGTGGGGGGATAACAAAGCTGTCTACATCCTCTTCCACGAGTGCGTCTTGATAAAGTGCATTGCTTTTGTGAATGATGGGCTTCATTTTTGGCTTAGGAGGTACTGGGGGTTTGTCAACCATAAATGCTTGCCCATCTGCATAGACTGTGCAGGTGTCCACGTTCTCTCCACCTTCGGAAGACAGGGTGGAGATGCTAGACACGGTGGA
The DNA here is from genome assembly GCF_030222135.1 of Aotus nancymaae. Lineage (NCBI taxonomy): Eukaryota > Metazoa > Chordata > Mammalia > Primates > Aotidae > Aotus > Aotus nancymaae. The sequence continues at coordinate 4,728,094 of NW_026988521.1, read as the reverse complement.
GATAGTGCTGGTCGTCTCGAGGTGGTGGTCGCTGCTACTCCGGCTGTCCACCTCCTCGATCCCAGAGTCGGCGACGGCGTCAAAGCTTTCAGGGGGTGGCAGGAATGAGGCAGGCAGACAGTTTGAAAGACTGGCTGGCTTCTTGCTGTCTGCAGAGTTGGTTGGTTGGCTGGAGTTCAACGAAGGGGACTGAGGGGTGTCATTTTTCTTCTGCTTCACTAAGTCTGTGAGAGCCGGGACAGAAGCTGCCCGGTCATCGGGGATATCAAAACTATTTGCAAATTCCAGGGGAGGAGGCAATGGCTCTGTAAAAATAAAATCCTCATCCAAGTCCACGGATGCCAGAGGGGGAGGAGGGATGCGGAATGGCAAAATCACCGCCTCTTCCATGGAGCCCACCGCCACAATGGTTCTGCCGGGCACGGTGATGGGCTCGGGGGCAGCGGAGATCTGTAAAGCACCTTCGGTTTCGGAAACACCTTCTGGCACCTCGGACGGCGAGCTGTCCGGCTTCATCTCCACATCTGCCTTCTCGTCCTCTTCCTGCAGGGCGTTGTCCAGCTTGGCGGCGTCCACAGTGTGGACCATCAACAGGCCAGCTGACTTCTGCTGGGACATGTCCATGATGTCGATCAGCATATTCTTCTTGTCGTCACCCTTCTGGTCCCGGCCCAGGTCGGTCTCGTACTTGTTCTCTGTCTCCTGCCGCCTCAGGGGCCCCCGGGTGTTCTGCCTGGCAGCTGTAGGGAAGCCGGCATCCAGGCTGGGCCGCATTTTGGTATCAATGTAAAGAGGTTTGTTGAGGTCGGCCTTGGGGGCCTCCCCTTTGGGTCCCTGCTGAGACTCCTTCATGGCTCGGTCCCTTGCGGACAGTGCCAGGGCCAGCGGGGAGCTGGGATCGAGCAGCCGCCCTGTGAGCGGGTGGACGTAATTCCCGGGGCCGGCTGTGCCGCCGCTCGCTGGGGGCACCACTGGGCTGCTCTCAGGCCCCTGGGCTTTGGACGTGGAATTCAGTGCCCTCCCAGCCTCACCCTGAGCACTGGCCTCGGTGCCATCCATGAAATGGTTTTCGGGCTCCCTGGGCACGGCGCCTGGCATGGGGGACGACAGCTGCTCAGCGCCGTCTTCATCAGCAAAACTCTCCTCCTCGAGGAACATGGAGGGCCGTGTCCTGGGGGCAGGCAGCCCCAGACCCACATCCTCGTCCCCCAGGTCTGTGGAGAGGAAGGCCGGGGAGTTCCTCCTGGCTTCCAGCCGCTTCTCCCTGTCGCGGACGGCTCCGGCGATGGCGGCGGCAAAGGGGCTGCTGACGGTCAGGCTTTCGTCGGGCCGCAGCTGGCCTGGTGGCTCCGGGGCCTGGGGGTCGATCTCCATGCTGCTGCCCTGGCTGCTCTTGCCGCTGCTGCTGGTGGACGGCTCCTTCACGATGATGGTTGGGATGGGGATGGAGCACGTCTTCTCGGGGCTGTCCTCCACGTTGGACTGCTTCACCAGCATCCCCTTCCGCCTGGCGGGCTTGGCGGGGACGTAAACGGCTTTGCTGGCGATCTTCCCCACCTCTGAGTACGGGTTTTCGGGCATCTGGCCTCTCTTGTTGCGGAAGTTGGCCTGCGGGCCAGCGTTCCGATTGTAGAGGTCTTCAGAGTCCAGGGAGTAGCGGTCCAGCTCTCTCCTGAAGTACATCCCCTTCTCCCTCATCATGGTGGCCACCGTGTCGGACCTGGTGGCGGGGGACATCTTGGCAGCAGAATTCTGATTGAACGCAGGCTTAATCGTCCCATAGACTCTTGGAGTTGGGGACTTGGGGCAGTTGTAAGTGGTGGGAGAAGGTGGTGGTGGGGATGGGGGCACAGACTGCGGTGGAGGGGGGATGTCCTCGGAGGTGTCCGGCATGGACAGGCTTCTGGTGAACTTCAGCATTGGAGGAGCCAGAAACTGCCGCTCTTCCTCTGTTATTCCTACAAGTAGAAGATAGGTTTAGCTTTAGGTCACAACAGTAACAAACCCTACGTTCCTAGGAACGTGCGATATGCTACGTCTCCACAAACTCACAGAGTCAGATGATGAACGGGTGTTCATGAAACACAGCACAAGCCACAGTGTTGAGTCGTTAGTCACATGGCCCGCCGTGAGCCAAAAGACAAGAAAGGGAAGGACAGAAAGGCACTGGGGATGCTGTGAGTGAGCTGCTGTGGGGCCTCTGGGCGCAGGCTGCAGCACGGAGCTGTGTGAGTCCAGGGCAGGAGGGCGCCTGACACTGAGCTGCGTGCCACTCTGCAGGCCAAGTGGGCAGCTCGCCTGGGGCTGCATGTGCATGTGTGTGCACACGTGTGTTTGTGCTGGCACTGGGGGCTGGGTTGGCTAGACCAAGAGGTATAAGAGGTATCCTTCCGCCATGCCCTTTCAGGTGTGGTAAGGGCCCCTTGGGGGTGTTTTTAGGGCAGGGGCTTAAGGCTGTCACCTGTCCATCTGAAATGAGAGGAAAGGGTTGCCGGTACTGCTGTGTTTATGTGGCAATGATGGCGTGCAGTCCTCTGTCCAGATGGCACTTGAGCCCCGCGGCTGCCCAGATGTACAGGGAGGCCTCTGGCACCCTGAGTGCAGCCATCTGCCCACGGTTGGCCCTGTGTGTGCTGGAAGGAGGTGCTTTCATTCTAGGGTCATGTGAATCCTTTTGTTGCCTGACTTCACTGAACCCCACTAAGGGTTCTGTGTGTCCTGGAGTTCTTTGGACCTGCGGAGAGATGGGCGGCTAGGGGTTGCCAGCTCAGAGGAGGGGCCGTGTGGGCTCTGGAGCCTGTGTCTGAGGGGAGAGCCCAGGTTCTTTTAAAGACCCTGGCCTGAGCCAGGCCTCAGCGAGCCCCTTCTGTGTCCTCACGGCAGCCCTGGAACTAGTCCTGCCTGAGACTGTCTGGAGCAGCGGCTGAGGGCCCAGAGGCCCACCATGATCATAACTGACCAGGCTTCCAGTGTGGCTGACCTGGCACAAAGTCCAGGTCGTGTTCCATGAGTTGACCTCATGAAAGTATATGAATGTTGAGTGTGGGGCGATGCGGCTGAGGTCCTACGACAGCCAGCAGCGGGGCCTGAGGGTTCTCTGGGTATGTTGCCTGAGTGTGACTTTACAAACTGTTCAGCAGCTCAAGACGCAGAAATGTCAACAGGAGCACTGGGGGAGAAGGGAAGCAAGACACGCACACACGCACCGACAGACGCACGGCACAGGGGGTCTCATATCGGGGGCATGCAGGTTTTTCAAAGAGGTAGCAAAATAAATTACTGAAATGAAAAAAATTCCTAGGACAAACTACAATAATTTATTCCAAAGAAAACTTCCATTCGATAAGGGTATTCCAAATTTAACATACTCCTTGTGGGAGGACATTTTGGCATTGCAAAGATGGGTCATTCAAGGCATTCTCCATTGACCAGTCACTACGAGTTGGTTGCCTGGCAATTATGTTCCAAGGAGTACTAATTTAAGAATACACCTTATAAAGTAAACTGGGTTACATTCAGATTACAGATTCCAAACCATAAGGATTCACTGACCTGATAGAAAGATTCTGCTGTCTGACAGGAGGAAATCAGCTGTTATTAACCAGTAACCACAAGACAAACACGCAGCTCTCCCTGAGTTTGCTGGTGTGGGGGAGCTTTAAGTGCAGCAGACACCACCTCCATGGCCACTTACTGCCTAGTGACTGCCTATAGTCATCCACCTCAGACTCACAAGGATGCTGCGCTTTCACACAGCAGCCCAGAGGCATTTCCAGAACACACAGGACAGTGCCCCTGGGGTGGGCTGGGCATACCAGAGTCCCGGGGCTGCCCCCACAACTCTCACAGGGCAGGGGCCTTAGCTTCTAACAGAATTGACACAGTAAAGGCAATGCTGAATTATCTCACAAAGGACTGTCTCAAAGGGTCAAGTGTGACCTTGTCTCAAGGTCAAGTGTACCTTTGCCTGCAACAGAGTCAATAGGAATAGTTGTGACAAGAAGAAAGGAAGGCAGTTTTCTGCAACACACAGTACATTATTTCATTAGAATTCGAGACCCGGACCTGATCACCCTTGGAAGTATATCTGCTGAGCTCATACTCCTGGCCTGGCGGTGGCTAGGGAACACAGGGAACCCACTCACCCTTCCCACCCTGAGCAGGGCAGGGTGGAGCAGGGGGGCTAGCCCAGACCACCCTGCCCACCCTCCCCCTTTACCCTGCTGGAATTATCACAGATACTGGGCTTCGAGATTATACAAACCACCCTGGAATTTGTATCCTTCGGGGTAGATAAGTTTCATGCCACTCTGGTGTTCCAGTGGCTCCCTGGTGGGCAAAGCCAGGTTTCTACCCTCTGGTGGGTGGGATGCCAAGAAAGCGGTGGCAGGCCTGGGGGCGCCGGAACTCCCAAAGGGCTCTAAGGCCATGTTTGAAAGCCCAGGGCAACTTCTGTGGGTGAGTGCCACACTTCTTACCTATTGATTTCTGCCTTCGCATCGTACCTCGAGGGAGGCCCAGAAACGGGGCTTTTGGGCTCCCAGGAACAGTAGGTGTCATCACGGCGATCCCTTGGCGTTCATACACAGACTGCAAACCAGAGAGCCCAGGGTGAGATGCAGCCCTGGCCAGCCCCCTCCCACGGTCACAGGCCCCAGAGGCCACAAGGGAACTTCTGCCACTGCAGCTTCCAGAAGCTGCTTCTGGAGCCACCTCAAGTCTACAAGGAGGCTGGTGAGAACCACAGCACTGAGCGCCCAGGAAGGGCCCTCTGTCGGCACCTTTCCTATTGGCTGCAGTGCTGTTGGCCTCTGACCCTGTGAGGACGGCAGCACGCCTTGCTCCATGGAGATGTGGTCTGCTGCGACGCCATTTGCCAGAGCAGCTGGACAGACACGTCTCTCTGAGAGAGGGGCCAGGCTGGATGTCCTGCGGGAGAGGGCACAGAGTGGTGGGCAGCGGAGTCTGGCCTGTGTCCATACCCTACTCCCTGTGTGCCATGTGACCATCAAGTCCTTACACAGGAGCCAGCATTTCCTCTTTCATAAAGTGGGCTCATGACACCAGCCCCATAGTGTGCGCGAAGGTCAACTAGGTGCTGTCGCTTGTAGGTGAGTGTGATGTGCCGGCTAGCTTAAGCGAGCCCCGGGGCTGTTTGGGGTTACAGCTGGAGTCTGCAGCAGTGGGTTGTCCCCAGCTTCCTCCCTTCTTGGCCTGTTCTAGGAGGAGCCCAGAGCTCCCCTCCTCCACCTTGGAAGCAGAGTCCTGGTGCTGTCTACCCTTTTGGTGCCCCAGGTTGCTGATTTGTCTGCCAAGTTGAGATGGCTCGGGGCCCCATATCCATAGTGTTGGAGGGCAACCTAGGAAAATATCAGATGTGGACGCTCAATGGAAATGTTGGTGTGCAAGCTTTCATTACTCTAGCTTGGAGATGGAGTTTCCATGTGTCTGCAACCTGTCTCACTGTGTGGCCCTGAGGCTGGGGAGGAAAGTGGGACCCTTTGGGGAGGTCAAGGGTACTTATCTCAGACACCCTCCAACAAGGTGGGGCACATGGGTGCTGCAAAGGACTGGGAACAAAATGGGAGGCAAGGACGGGCAGGCCTGGAGGGGCAGGCCCTTGAGTTCAGAGGTGATGGGAGGAGGGGTGAAGGCAGATATTTTCATTTTAATCATTAAGTTATTTAATGCACATTACAGAAAAGCCTCATGGTAAATTTATAATATTTATGGGTGTTATTGTTCAAGAAAAGGCACAGTGAGTTAGTTTGATACTGGTTCAAAGAGAATACTAAATTAAGTAAGCAATCAGGACAGGTAGGCAGTGCTGGAATCCAACATCAGGCTCAAACGGCTGCCTCTGGAAAACCGAGAAGCAATCCAGGGGTCCAGGAGGCCAGGCCTTGCTCAGAACGTGCCCTGGGGGAATCAAGCAGCCTCTGCCCCAGGCCCTTCTCTAGCTGTGTCCATCCTGACTACCCAGGGAAGGTGACCATGGCATGGGCAGCCTGCTCTGAGCCGGGCACCCACTGCACCCCGCACACACTGAAGCCCTTCACGGCACTTCTGGCTCCGAGGACAGGTGTTGCCCAGGATCTTGGAGCATCTGGGCTTGGGGGACTGCCACATGGGATGTGGGACAGATGGCCTCTTCCAGGCCAGAGCATTTCTGTGCTCTGGGTGGACTAGGAGCCGAGATTCCCTCTGTCTGAAGAGCACATCAAGGCCCCTTACATCCATCTGCTCACAGGTCCTCAGCCAAGTATGATGGGGGATGCCTTCAAGGTTCGGGGTACTGAGTGAATAGAGGCAGACAGTGTGGTAAGGGACTGGCAGGGCTTGGATGTAGCCTGCTCTGTCCCCCAACTGTGAGTCTGCATGGACCCGGCTGTTCATCCTATGGCCACTTAGATTTGGGCCCCATCTCTGGACAGCATGAACCAGACAGGAGAGCATGCGCACCTCAGCTGCTGAGACAGCCCACCCACTTCCTGGGTCACTGCCCATCTCCCCCCCACCGTGTGGTCTCAGGGCACGGCCACTCACGTTAATGTCCGAGCCCGCCGGGAAGCACCGGCTGCTGGGCCGCTGCTTGATGGTCGCCACCCTCGGCTCCACGGCCATGTTCTCAGCAGCACGGGAGGGCTTGGAGGCCGGGACTATCTCCTCAGGTTTATCTGCAACACAACCACGAGGATTGGAGCAGCAATACCAGCGGGGGAAGCTGGGTGTAGATAGGAAAGTGCACAGGTGCAGCAGCCACTCCAGCATCCAAAACTGTGCGGGGTGTTTGTTGTTGCTGTGGGGAGCATGCGTATGCCTCTGTCACATGCATTCCCACCAAGGCACGGGCTCCTTCCCCAGACCTTGCCCTCAGAGGCATGTGGAGGGACATAGAAGACCCTCCACAGCTTGGCTGCCTTCTTGGAAGCGCTCAGCCCACCGAGGGCTCCTCAAGCTTTTTAGACCATTTCTTTCTTTTCTTTTTGTTCTTGTTTTTGTTTTTTTTGAGACAGAGTCTCACTCTGTTGGACAGGTTGGAGTGCAGTGGCATGATCTTGGCTCACTGTAACCTCTGCCTCCCAGGTTCAAGCGACTCTCTTGCCTCGGCCTCCCGAGTAGCTGGGATTATAAGTGCATGCCACCACGCCCGGCTAATTATTTTTGTATTTTTAGTAGAGATGGGGTTTCAACATGTTGGCCAGGCTGGTCTCAAACTCCTGACCTCAGTGATCCACCCACCTTGGCCTCTCAAGGTGCTGGGATTACAGGCATTTGGGCCTTTTCTTTAGTGGAATTACTTTATTCTTACTAATGGGATTTATTCTTGTGAGGGTTGACTAAACCGACTTTTTGAAGCTTTTTTTTTTTTTTTCGAGAGACTCAGAAATGTGGTTTCTTTGTAACTGTGATGACCAAGACATGAGGACCTGCCACCCAAGGCAGTGTGGGTGTTTAAGAGGCCAGGGCACTCAGGGGCCCCCAGATGTTAGTAAGTGTCGCAGAGGGAAGTCTCCACTTATTTTCCCCGAAGCAGAAACTTCCCATTTCCTTAAAAAAAAAAAAAGAAAGCCAAAGTTCAGTTATAAGGGATCCTTAGCAATTAACAAGTTTTTAAAAAAGGACATTTACAGCATTTTTTTTAACTTGAAAACTGAAGCACATCCTGGAGGTATCCTGATGCCTTAGCTTTATCTCAGGGTGTTCGGGCTGGCATAACGGTGTGTCTAGGGCTGTAAAAATCCAAGTGCCTGGGCTACTGAGACCTGTAGTTTGGTCTTCCAGTCCCGATGTGCATTCTGGAAAAGGTGACCCCAGCTGCACTTCTGGGATGTCACTGGGTTGGGACAAAGCCAGTGTGGTGCCTGGTGGGTTCACCCCATTTTAAGCCTTTGAGACAGCACTGGCCTTACTCCCCAGGAGAAGCAGGCCATCTAGAACATTCTGCCTTCTCCTGGTCACCCTAAGCCCACTCTTGGTGTCTGGTGGCCCCCCATGAAGTGTATGCTAGGGTCTTGCCTAGACTTTGAGCCCTAAGGCCATTGTGAGAGTCAGAGCTGATGAGAATGCAGGGAGGAAGGCCCACATCTCCAAGTTGTTCTTCAAGATGAGGTGGAAATTCCCTGTCATGGCAGTTTCTCATGGGGAGCTGACCCACAGGCAAAGCTCCCAGAGCCACAGAACTGCTCAGAGTTGTCCAACATGAAGGCACCGGCCTCCTGACGAAAGCCCAGACCAGAGGTCCCCACAAGAGGAAGTTCGGGGAGAGGAAATGGGGGTGTGCCAGTACCTCAGAGCATCTAGGCATAGGGGACTGCCACATGGGATGTCCTCCGAGCCGGGCGCCCTGTGATGGCCCCTCAACCTGATGAGCAGCTGAGATGTACACAACTCTGACACCTGTGGACACTCTCATGGTAGAGTTGGATGAGGGGCCTGTTTCCAGTCCTGCCCCCACCAGGCCAGAACCTCAGGACAGTCTATACTTTTTCTTCTTAAGATGGAGTCTCACTGTCACCCAGGCTGGAGTGCAATGGCGTGATCTCGGCTCACTGCAACCTCCCCCTCCTGGCCTCAAGCAATTCTCAAGCCTCAGCCTCCTGAGTAGCTGGGATTACAGGTGTGTGCCACCATACCCAGCTAATTTTCGTATTTTTAGTAGAGACTAGGTTTCACCATGTTGGCCAGGCTGATCTCGAACTCCTGACCTCAAGTGTTCTGCCTGTCTCGGCCTCCCAAAGTGCTGGCATTATAGGTGTGAGCTACCGCACCCGGCCATACACTTTTTTAAAGAGTCTTCAGACAAAGAGGGGGAAGCAAAGGAAGGAGAATGTGCAGCAGAAGTTATACGGCTGCCACGCCCAGCATGCTTACCATCCGGCCCTTCAGGGAGGTGTTTGCCAACCTCTGGCCTAGACCATGTTTCCAGTTGTCAGCAAAATGCCAAGTGTTCACACAAAGCAAGAAAGCCCTTGCCCCATGGTGTCCAGGCAGCCAAATTTCCCCCTGCAGCACTCTTTCCCTTCGTGGCCAAGTCCAGCTGATCAGGCCTGCAGGCTCACTGGGCCCAGTGCTGCATCCCTGCTCACGCATTCTCTCTGTGATTCCTGGACTCACAAGCCCTCCTGGCTGTTTGACGAGGGTCATGCCCCTAGTGGATGCTAAGCATCTGCTCCTCAGGGAACTAGTCAGGCACGGTAAGAAACCCGATTCTCATCTCACTTGGCAGTGGGGACATTCTGGCTGGACGTGTGACCCAGTCCAGAGCCGTGCTGTTCTCACCTGCAGTCAAGGTCCTCCTCTCTTGCCCTCCTCAGCCCAGCTCCTCTGGCTGCAGCAGGTGCTGTGTGGCTGTCTTGTCTCACATTCCCTTTTGCTGGGGTCCCTGTCAGTCTCCCTGGGCTGCAAGTGCTGGGTCCACCTGCTATGGTCCCAGCAATTTGATTCCTCCAAGGAGCCTTTCCCCTCCAAGGGCTGGGCTGGGACTCCTTGGATGGCTAGGGTTGAATTTGTTTCTGAGCAGGTATCTCCACCTTGGCCTCGCCCGTCAGCTTGGCTACTCCCCCTTGATTCAGGATCAGGTGACACTTGGGTGATCCGCTTTGGCCGGCTGTGACTTGGAGCTGCAGCTTTCTGTCCCTAGAAGCGGGGGTGCTGGGCAGTGGCTGTTCAGCTTTGCCTCAGGTGAGATGTGGCCACTGGTGGCCCTAGAGTATTTTTCTCCAATGAAATGGGTTGAGATGTGTCTCTGGCATTGGGGAGTTATGTCCCACAACTGTGGTGAGCCAGGGCACTGCAGGGTGGGACACCCCTGGACATGCTTCCTGACAGTGCTGGCCTCGGCCCCTCCTCTGACCCTAGTGGAGGGTGAGGTCTGGGTGGGGTGCAGCAGCATGTGCCTTTATGAACATGACCAGAATGGGTGCCACCAAGTTAGGTGAAGAGTCGCTGGGGCCTAACGAAACATCCCATGGGGGCATTCCAGGTGGTGAGCTCTGGGGGCGTCCGCAGAATCCAGCTCGCCTGGTACTGTGCACAGCTGCAGACAGGGAAGGTTGCCTTCCTGGCTGCCACCTGCCTGTGCTCAGGCCTGGACCCATGGAGATGCAGGAAGGCCCATCCCAGGGGGGGAAGCCCTGGGCATCCGTCCTGGCTGGACTTCCAGGCTATGATAAGCTCAGAGACTAAGGTGGCAGCCGGGGCTGAAAAGCCAAGGTGAGGGAAAGTTGTTGGCGCTGAACACTGACAGAGGGATCAGATCCAGAAGATGCAGGAGGGCCGAGGCCCTGCAGGGGAAGGCCTGGGCGCAGGTGGGTGTGGGAAGGCTTTGGCCAGGCTCTGCTGTGCTGTTAGGCCACGTCTGGGCACATCAAGGAAGGAGGGACTCTTGAGCATAAGAGCTTTCCTGGGATTACAATTTAAATGAGCCGAATCCTTGAGAAGCTCCCCTTTCCAGCTGGGCCCTTCCAGAAGCCACGCATGTTTCTTCTGTATTAACAAACCCCACAGCTGATGGGGTTGGTTCACTTCCATTCACTACACACTGAGGGTTCACTGCCAGGCCTCCCCAGGGCACCGCCTCGAATCCTCACGTGCCCAGATTGAACAGGCTGCAGGCTGCAATTTTAAGACCTCAGGGCCTGCGGCAGGCATCATGCCAACAACACCCCATGTAACTGTGTGCCCAGGGTGAAGGAAAGGTGTCCTGGTCAGTAATGAAAATCATCCTTGAATCAGGTGGAAGTTGGGGCCCATCATCTCATTTCTCATCCTAATGAGAAGCTGGCTGTAGTAGAGGGATTGTTGCCACGTTGAAAGGAACACATTTCAGGTCTGAGATGCATAAGGCCATACAGGGGCAAACCATGGGACCAGGTGGGAGCTGGGGCTGGTGTTGGGGTCTGCCCAAGCCTTGTGCCTGCCATGTGGATGTGCTGCCCTGTCCTGGGCCCTGGTGGGCAGCAGCAGTAGGAGGCTTCTCTGGCAATGGCTGGGTCACCTTTGGCATGCTCTGCCTCGTCCAGGAGAAGCACTCGGTGGGGTGGGCACCCTTCCCATTATCCTAGTTGCCCCATTGGAGGGTGGGGTTGGTCATGTCATTGAAGGTGCATCCCTCCAGCTGTGGCCACCTTGACTGTGGACATCTGGCCTCTGTTTTAAACCTTTCCTTTCTTCCAACCCCCAAACAAATGTTCTTTTGAACCAGAACATGTGAGAGCAGCTGGGCTTGTTGGGCTGGTAGGGTCAGTGGCTAGCATTCCTTTTTAAGTTAAGAGTTAGTGTAATTCAAATGAAGAGAGGGGAAATCCTGCATTGCTCCCTCACGGGGGTGCGGGTCCCCTCCTGGCCCTTGCATCTTGGGGACATGGCCAGTGGGAGCGAGCTGGCCTGACTTGCTCAGTCCCTGTCTTGGAGAACTTACACCAGGATATGGAGACTCTCCAGAAAAGCCACTGGACTGCAGATTCCTGCTTCTCATTCTAGGCTCCTAAGGATTATGCTTAATTTATAAAAGCTCAGAACTAGGTCTTTCTTCAGGGACTCTGGATGAAGGGGATTAGTGAATCCGGCCCCTGGCAGTCTTAGAATGAAGTGCTCAGTGTCTGAAAATGATCCTCAGACAGATTTGAAACTGTCAAATCCCAAAACACTCTAGTGAGAAGCTGCTGAAGATGCTCCAGCAGTCACCCGTGTTTCAGCCGTCTGAGCAACATGCATTTGCTCTAGCAGACACACGCGATGCTGACCAGACACTGGAAGAGTGTGCTCTGGGAGGGGAGGTGGTAGGTTTGTCACTTGCCTGCCCTGCCTGTCACCAGGGCCCCCTAGCCTGTGAGCTGACTCTGGACCATGAGCTGAATTCAGCACAGGTTCCCCTGAGGGGGCAGGAAGCAACGTGCCCTGTGCTAGAGAAATCTTGCCACTGCCCTGTATCCTCAGCGAGTCACAAGGGAGTCACCAAATCAAGGAGTAACACAATCCCGGTGTCCATACTGAGGCCAGGAGGCCCAGGACCACACAGGCACCTGGTGGCTGAGTCTCCTGGTTCCCCAGGTAGGAAATGGGCGCTGGACTGAAATGATGCTAGGTCTGTTGTTCAAGTTCCTTTGCCTGTGGCCACGCAGCAGGCTCAGAGCCTGGGAGCCAGCCCCGTTGAGGAACAGAATACCCAGCTGTTTCTCCATCGACTCTTCAGAACCTTCTGGGGAAAAAGCAGCAGACCAGACCCTGTTGAGGACTGCGTGGGGCTGCTGCAGCTCTTCAGCTTTCCTAGGACCCAATTCATCCTCCAAGATGATCCGGGGACCCTGTCGGTTCTCAGTCACTGCTCTCTCCCCTTGTGTGAGCTTGAAGTAGTTTGTCCACCTCTCTGGAGGTGCAGTGCCATTGGGTCCTGTCTCTGGGCGAAAGAGTACAAATGTCACTCCATTTCCAAAAGGAAAACACACATCTGTAGCACCAGATGTTAGAGGACAGAGCTGCATGTGTTAGAAGCAGCAGCTGGTGCCAGCTGGCCAGCCTCTTGCTTTAATCTTCCAACAAGGCAGTGAAGGGTGGCAGTGTGTGCTTGGACCCTGGTGGACTGGTCCTGGCCCGCAGGCTCTGAGTCACATGCTTTCCAAGGGCTGGAGGCTGGAGGTGTAGCCAGAGGTATCTGGTAGGTGGACGCCACAGTCCCCTTCATGTGCCGTGGGGGCAAAGGCCCATTCTACCCACTGCCTAACAGCCGGCTTCTGCCTGAGCCCAGCACAGGGTCTGGGAGCTAGGGCAGGTGCTTGGAAAACACTCAAAGACTAAACAAGGATTTTACAGATGGAGAACTGAAAACCTGGGATCACTAATAAGCAGGGTAAAGCTAGCGGGGGCAGAGTTGGGATTTGAGGTGCTTTGCCAGGGCTGTCAAGACAAATGACCGCACACCGGGAGTCTTAAACAATGGAAGCGTCTCCCTGCACGGCCCTGAAGGCTGCAAGTCAGAGGGCAGGCTCCTCCGTAGGGTCTCAGGAGAATCTTTCCTGCCTCTCCCCGCTGCTGAGGCTGCTGGAAATCTGTGGTGTTTCTTGGGCTTGTTCCTTCTTTACAAGGACACATCACTGGATGTAGGCCCCCCGCCCCCCGCCCCGCCAGGTTCAGCATGCCCTCTTCTTGATTACATCTGCAAGGATCCTATTATTTCCAAGTAAGGTCCCATTCGCAGAACTTTGAGGGCCACTTTTCAACCCAATACAACTGCAAAGGCCTGAATTTTGTTCCACACAGCCTTTCTGGAGTGTGATGAGTGCTTTTTCCAAGGTGAGGTCAGTCTTCCTAGAGACAGGTGGAGGCAGCATGAGGGGCCTGGCACATTTGCCACGCACCTGCTTTGTGCCCCGTGCATCACATGTGTACCCTTGGGATGTGCTCATGGTCTGGGAGGCAGGGACTCTCAGCATCCCTCGGTGTCTTCAGTCCCCAGCAGGATCCCCCAATGTGACCAGGCTGGGCCACGGCTGCTGGTCCCTTTGGGGTCCTCCTGCCCATACCCCCACCCCGTTATATCTGGGATTGGGGTTCCGGGGCATTTAAGCTCAAATTTGTAGCCAGTTTCTCTTGCTCAGATGGGAGGTAAATCTCTCTCGGGCTCCTGCCCATGCTCTGCATGAACTCTGCCTGGCCGTGCAGGCTGTGACTTTTCCTTCGATACCACCCTGGGGGAGGAGGGTGGGATGGACGGGTGCCTGCACCCACGGCGGCTCAGCCACCTGAGTCCTGAGCTGTTCTCCCTGACAAGGGACTTCTGTTGTCCCTCGCTGTTCTGGCAGCTGGGTTCCTGGGCACCCAGGGTGGGGCGTCTTCCTCAGGTAGGTGATGAATAGAGTGCCATTTCCGTGAGCTGGGGTTTAGCCTTGGATTGAAGGGGCATTCACATAGAAACGTAATTGCACAACATAGAAGAGTATTCTGTACCCTGTGTGTCCACCACATCCTCGGTGCAGCAATGGGGCCTAGAAAGCCTGGTGGGATTTTCTGGGCAGCCGCAGGATGCTGGTGTAGGCCCTGGGCTGCTGCACAGAGGCTGCTGGGATGACATGGGCAGGGGCGGTGGGCAGGGACAGCCAGGGGAGGAGGCAGTGGTGGTTCTGTGCCCACTTCAGGATCCATTCCCAACTAACGTGATTGGGACACAGTTAAGATGTGCCTTAGGGCCAGTGCCTCTGGCCAGGTGCTAGGGTCCTCCCAACTCCAAGGGATTTGTGGCTGGAAGTGCTTTTTGTTTTTTGAGACAGGGTTTCACCATGTTGGCCAGGGTGGTCTTGAACTGCTGACCTCAGGCAGTCTGCCTGCCTCGGCCTCCCAAAGTGCTGGGATTCCAGGTGTGAGCTACCACGCCCAGCCGGGAGTGCTTTTAGTTGTTGGGGGAGCTGCATCCAGCAGGAGGTGAGCAGTACCCCTGGATGTGCTTGCTGCTGTGGAAGGGGGAACCCGCATCTCTCTGGGGCTCACAGCCACAGTGACTGCCAGTCTCCCACCCTATACCAGCCCTGGGTGTGGAGTTATAGCCAAAGGGCTCACACTGCTCCCTTCTCCACCCAGTTGCAGGCACAGGGCAGCCTCTTGGGGAGTGGGTGATTTCTGGGCATTAAAGGGAGGCAGTCCCTGCATACCACAAAGGGGTCGTGGGGGTCAGGAATGCAGCCAAGGGCTCTGCTCATCTGCAAGCCACCCATCCAGGCAGCCCTATGTGACTCATTCCCCTGGGAGGCCTCACAGACAAAGCTTGGAGGCCACCTGGCCAAGACAGGCTCAGCTGAGACCAAACGGGTCCCAACAGCCTCACGGTCATGACAGTGTGGACACAGCACAGCTCAGGGAAGAAACACAGGACACACTGGGGAAACACAGACAGGAGAAGCCAAGCATAAAGGACAGACAGGTGGGTGTGCTCCAGGGCAGGGGCTCCTTGGGCAGGACCCGGCATGGAGAAGACAACACAGGTTTTGTGGCACACTTGAGACTTCACGGCGTCACAAAGGAGGTTTCTGTTCCACAGGGGGTGATGGGCAGGGGGCTGAGACAGACACTGGGCCTCCCTTACCCTTCTTCTTCCGGACCGAGGCTTGCAAACAGAAAGGGGAGCGTCGTGAGCCACCAGGACGCAGTGCCCGCCCGCAGCCTACACTCGGGCCTTGTCAGCTCAGGGCACCTCAGGAGCAGGCTGGGCTGGCACCAGGGCGGTGGGCAGGGAGCAGGGGCCGTCTGGAGTGCTGCAAACGCAGGCTGTAATATCCATGGAGCAGCTTTCCCCAGACCTTGGCTGCCTGCACAACTGTCCTGTCTGCCCTGGTCATTAACTTACTGCCTGGCAGTGGAAAGGGGCTTTCCTCCTTCCTCAGTGCCCCTCGTCTCACCAGCACCATGCCAAAGTTAGGGTTGAGTTCTCAGAGCAGACTTGAGCAGAGGAGGCGGGATCAGCCTTTGGAGCGCACCTATGGCCCTTCTTGCCTCATTCCTTTGTCTCTCAGCTGAGCTGAGCTCATGGGCGCACCCCTTAGAAAGATGAGAGTTGCTGAGCTTGTCCCTTTGGGGAGTCCTGGGATGGGCCCCAGTGGAGAGGGCCTGGAGGCCGGCCATCTCCTCCGTCGCCTGTGAGGCTGGGGCACATGGAAGTGGGTTTCCCATGCAGGACACTGCTGGTTCCGGGTAGGTCTGGGTGGGTAGGGCAGCGCCACTGCAGGGCTGCTATTTTGTAGAAGACTGAGGCCTCATGCCCGTCCTGACTCCAGCCCCACAACCTTGTGAGAGGCGGCCTGGCCAGCCTCAGTGCCCTGGGCCCAGGGGGGATGACTGCTGCTTTACTGCTGTCGCAACACTTGCTACACCCCCTCAGGAAAGCTGCCTGCGCCAGGAGTACAGGGAGGATGGGGCCTGTAGTGAAAGCATCGGCGGGGGGCTGGGCTTTTAATCCCCCGGGCCAGCTGGACTGGACGGTGGGCCTCGGGCAGAGGTTCATTTCTGTGCCCACATAAGCTGCCTTCAGTAGCTCCAATTTGTGCTCTAGTGGAGCAAGCGTTTCCACCCACACGCCATCTCTGTGCATCTCAGAGCCACCCTCTTTCCAAAGGTGTCCCTGGGCTTCATGGTGACTCCCCTTAACAGGGTCCTGCATGGCCAGCATGGCTGGTAGTTGTCCTTTCCCAGTCTACAAGATGGAGTTAGAGGGCCAGAGCCTCTCTCTGTTCCTTGTAGACCTTTTACAAAGGTGCCAGGAGTTCCTAAGCCTGCTGTGCAGACCAGACCACTCTGCGAAGCCCACACTATCTACACAGATCCCCGGGGGCTGGAGCCTTCTGGTCTGAGCCATGTGGGGAGGGGCTCCCGCAGGCCTCCAAGGCCTAGGCCGAGGTGGATGTCGGTGGGGTGCCCTAGACAGCAGGGGGAGCTGCTTTGGGGACCCAGTGGGGCTGCTTACCTTTATCCACTAGTGAGAGGCCCAAAAATTCAAAACAAAACAATGTTAGATAAACAGAAAAGAGGAAAGGAAGGACTAGCAACAACTCCCCGCGAGGCTCCAAGGGAGGTGCACACGTGGGGCTGCTGGGCATGCAGGGGCATTCCTGATACACGTCTGGGTGCAGGGGCAAGGGGGTAGTGAGCAAGCATGGAGTCATGCACAGCCTGATGCTTTGCAAAGGGCAGCTCAGGGACAGGCATGGTGACAGTACGGGGCTGGGCTGGGCCGGGTGTGTGACTTACCGAGCTCCTCCAGCTCCGAGGTCATGGACTTGGAGCGCAGGGTGAGGGCTGTGGTTGGTGCTCGCTTTGGAGGTGGGGGAGCTGGAGGGCAGAGGAGAGATGGTGTGAGACCCCAGCCCATGTTTCCAGACATGGGAATAAGGCCGGTGGTGGCCCAGTAGGCTGGCAGGTGGGTTTGTGGGCTGTTTGGCCATGGTGGTCAGGGGCTGTGCAGGTGTGCTTAGGATGAGAAAGGACAGGTGCTCAGGAGGGTCTTGCCGTATCCCTGAACTGCAGTGCAGAGCCTGCCCTCTCATGGGTGGGCCTGGGCAGGCAGAGGGAGGGGATGGGACACCGACTGGGAAGGCAGTGGAAACCTGCAAAAGGGACTCCTGCTAGTGACTAACAGGGCATGCCTGGTGGGGCACAGATGGTTCCGGCAGCCTGCAAGCCCCAAGTCAATGTCATGGGCTCTGGTGGCAAATTCCACCAGCCTTGCCCCTGTGCCTGGGCTCTCAGAAGTGTGGGCTCAGCTGGAGAGAGGGCCCACCAGCTGTCCTGCCCACCCCCACCCACCCCCAGTAGGGCCCCAGGCTGCAGCCGGGCAGTGTGGGGTGGGTACCTTTCTTCCTGGCGGTGTCGTCGGGGTCCAGATTCCTGGTTACTGTGACCACCTTAAGGACCAGGTGATTCCCTCCCTGTCGGATCATGTTCACCACCTGCCTGTGGCCGACTTTGACAACGTTCTCATTGTTAACCTGTGGGAAGGTGGGGAGAATGGCGTCAGTGAGAGTCAGCAGAGAGGAAGACAGCTGGCACCCACCCAAGGCAGAGACAATGTGGGCTCCTACAAGGGGGCGAATGCAGGGAAGCGAAGGGAGTGGGACTGTCATCTTGTTGGAAACAAAGGTGCTTTTGGGGAAACCAGAATGAATGTTGCTGTGATTGTGGAGGTCACTTAACTGTGGCTCAGGAGGCTGGGGCAGGCCCGTTGGGGCGGGGAGGCCTTCCTCTGACACTGCAGCTCTCCATTGAGTCCTCCGCAGCTAATGCTGAGGAATGGCTGATTCCTATTTAACCTGAGCATCCTTAAGTGCTCACTTTTACAGGCCTGGGGCAATTTTCACAGCCACCGAAAGACTGCCTGCAAGGAGCCTTACAGGCAAGTTCCCGGGCTGGGCTGCACCAGGCTCTGCGTCCTCACAGGAGGAGAAAATGTGGTGCTTAATTGCTTCTCATATATTCTGGGAATACACATCACACTGACGTGGCCCCTTTCCTCCCACTCCCTCCCTGCTCTCCCGCTCCAGTGGCCTGAGAAAGCAGAGAAGCCTGGCCCAACAGGGCACTCACTGAGTGGGGGCCCTGACCTGTGTCAGGGGCCAGCTGCCACAGTGCTCCTGGGATGGTGGGTGGCAGACTGGGGACCCCTAAGGCTGCCACGCTGTGGCCTCTGCCCTGTGGTCCTTTTAGGAGCCTGTTACCTCCCCTGCCCCATTTGTCCTCTGTGTGGCAAATGTACCAAGCACGGAAGCAGGAATGGCCTCAGGGTGCCATCACACAGGCAGAGGCGGGGCTGGGCAGTGGCCCCTCTGCTGTCCACTCCTCTCACCTCCCTGAGCAATGCTGAGCAGGAGATGGCCTTGTTCTCTGCCTCCCAAGCCCATGCCACGCCCAGAGGAAACCCAAGTGACAGAGACTGGAACTGGGCAGGTGACTGGGCCGACACTGCCCACCCTGGCTACTGCAGGAATAACCCTTAGTGGTTTTCAGATGTTGCTGTGAAAAGGCCCTGGGTTCATCCCTGCCCATGCAATTGAGCTCCACAGGGGGCCTCTGGCACCATCATCCCAGCAGCTCCTGAATGGGAGCACAGCCTAAGGGCCACTGTCTCTAGGTGACAGCAGGGAGGAGGAAGCCCGGAAGGTGAAGTTCACAGCTACTTTACACACCATCTTCGAACAAAGAAAAGCACCCTGATTGTAAACAACAGACAAGAAGCCTTGAACCCATGCCCTTCATCAGCCACACTGTGGTGTATGCATATTCTCCTTCTGCTGTGGATTATTCAAAAGCTAAACATATGGTGTACCCACAAACAGAAAACTTATCAAAGCCTGTGTGCTGCTTGCTGGATTTTCACAAATCCAATACCTGTGCAAGAGATGAATAGAAGCAGGTACCGCCCAGCTCCCCGTACTGTTGACAGGCCCAGGACTGCCAGTTTCGGTCACTTCTGAGATGGCTGCTCCAGGCAGAGCTGCGAGAAGCCCAGGGAGGACACAGTGGGGCCAGGGCAGTCCCCACGCAGCTGCTCTGCAGTCTCTGCTATGGAACTAGCCCATTCCCATGCACCTGCCAGGCCTGCCTTGTTTCAGCAGTGAGTATGCAGTGTCCTGAGAACATCCTCGGTCCTGGGCCCACCGGACAGCTGGTCACCCTGCATTGCCTCGAAGATGTAGTCTTGGGAGCTGAACCATCCTACTGGGGCCTTGGGAGAGAGGCCCACCTCCAGCGGCAGTGGTCTTTGAAAGGTGACTCCTGGGGGCTGTCCCTTTTACTGAGGCTCTCAGAGTGTAATTAGGAAAGCAGATGGCTTTACAAAGTAAAGGAACCGGACCAAGGAAGACAGTGCCGAGATTCTCGCAGGGCAGACCTCAGCTTACAGGACCCTCGCTGCTCTGGCTTGGACAGGCAACAAAACACAAGCCACAAGCTATCAGTTCTCCCCCTCCAGTCAGCACACCCAGGCAGCAGCTGTTTCTCAGAAATTCATTCATTCATTCATTCATTCCAGTGTTTCTGTTCCTGGTGCCACTAGAAGCCATGAGGCACAGGCAGTTCAGCTGTCCCTGCCTCCATCTGTGGGAAGTTTGAGACCTCATTAGGGAGTTTTGGCCGACACACAAAAGTGCACACATACCTTTAGGTGGCTGAGTACCACTTTAGAAGGCAGAGCCCAGTAAGAGGAAAGGGGACAGAGGCCTCAACCCACCAGGGAGGAGCAGTGTGGGCAGAGGATGTGTGTTTGCAGGACAGCAGGTGAACTGGTGGCCGGAGTAGAGTGGGCAAGGAAGTGGTAAGGGGTTGGGGGTGCAGAAAAGGCCAAGGCAGGAGAGCAGGGCCTTGGATGCCAGAGAATGCCGAGGTCTGATGCAGAGATGCCTCATCTCTGCATACTGTGAGTATGAGGTGCCAAACAGACATAGGGGCCACGGAGACATTGGGTTCTCAAACAGATGGAGGGGGCAGGCTGCCCAGGCTCAGGAGCCACAAGGCCAGTGCATGAGGCCTTGGTGAGAAGACCCAGCAGGAGGGAGCCCCCAGTTGCCCAGCACTGGATCCCTGGGGGTCATCCCTTGGAAGGCTGTGGGTAGAGAGGGGAAGACTTGATCCCACCTTGAGATGGGCTGGGACCAGCTTCTTTGCTCTGGGCAGGCCCCCAGTGCCAGGCATTGAGGGGGCTCCAACCAAGAAAGTGGGCATTATTACTTGCTTGCTCCTGCCACCCATCTGTGTGGCGTTCTCTGGATCTGATGCTTGGGGAGACTATGGCACTGGCACAGGGATGGGCCACCAGTCACTGGAGAGGTCAGGCGCAAGTCAGGGCCTCCTGAGGGCTCATGGGGCTGATGGGGACTCTAGCAGGGAGGGTCTGGGGACATGGCTTCGACTGCGGCCTGCTGACCATCACAGCCTTGGGCTCACTCCCTAGAATCCACGTCCTCCAGAATCTCCTGGAGTGCATTTGTGGTGGCTGGATGCTGTCCTTCCATGACCTCGGCCACTTAGGGAGAAGAAGTTTGTTCCTGTGCCTCGGGAGGGTCAAGGGGCTGGAGAGTCGTTTCCTCGGAAGTGTCAGAGGCAGGCATTACTCTTCTCTGGGCAGGAGAGACTGTGTTTTAGAAAAAGGGCCTCTTGGGGAGTGAGCCACTCATGGAGGATTCTCAGGAAGCTTGGCTGCGGGGCCAGGACATTGGTGTCCCCAGCACCTTCCTTGTCTGCAGCTGACAGCCTGGGTGCACGTTCTGGCGGCACTTCCACACAGTCACACTGCCCAGCCAGAGGTGCTCCTGCACGGGGGCAGGTGGCTGCCCAGATGTGATATCTCGTATATGAGCCTGCAGAAGCTGCTGTTCCCACCTAATCCTTATCAGCAGGGCCCCCTGATTCCTGATTCTGTTCCCTATATCCCTCATAGACTTTCTGCAAATGGCAGGAGCTGCTGAGGAGAGCTCAGAGGAAATGAGGCTCCCATGGGCCCTGGAAACACCACTTGGCCTTTTCCAAAAGCTGATGACAAAGAGGCAGGGCTTACAGGGACGGAACTAGGTTTGGAATCAGTTCTTGGGCATCTGACTCCCCTCTGACCTCTGAAATCTGTCTCCCCCAGTCTTCCTGGGTCATGAGTCACTTCTAAACAAAGTTGCTCTGGATGAGCTCCCCTGCAGGCCCAGCTCCACCTGGAGAGCCCTCCCCCCTGCTTCACAGAGGTATGGCCTCTGGAGCCCTGGTCCTGGTGGGCCTGTACCCCTCTGGAGTTAGCATATTGTGGGGTCCAGAGCCTGTGGGGACCCTGCTGCTTGCTGGGTGCCCGTGGGCAGGACGCCTGCCTCTCTAGCGGGGCGTACTCAGTAAACAGCATGGCTTCCTGCCCTGGCAAGCACTTGGGGGCAGGGATGCGGCACCAACAGGGCCTCAAACCATCCACACACATCCTAGGATGCTCCCTTTGGTCCCTATCCAGTGATTACCAAGGGTCAAATCCCACCCACACAGTGCCTCAATCAGTTTTGACGTTGCTGTCACAATTTAAAAAGTACAAGGGCTTTGCATACAAAGTCTAGAATTTCACTTTCCATTGAAAAATCAGAACCCTGGCACTTGGGGAGCTGGACCTCCCACTTGCAAGCGCCATCCTCCCCTGCTGTTAGCTGGGGCTTTGAGTGCTGCTGTGCCTGTCCGCCCCAGCCTCCTGGGCCCTGATGTCACCTTCTTGGCTTGAGGAGGCATTGGATTTGTGGCTCTTGCCAGCCACCAGTGAAACAACACTGCTATCACTGCCTTTGATGCCATCTGTGTTTAGACTTTTGGGAAGGGACGGATTGAACTCTGCACATTGCTGGTCTCAAACTCAGTCCAGGTGACATTCATGAAATTGATTTCTAGTTCCTAGGGAACCTGCAGGTGACTGGTGAGCCATGTATCATCATCTAAGCTACCCAGGTCAGTCTCCTGTGCCAGAGCTTGGATCTCAAAAAAACATTAACCTTGTGCCCAAAGTCTTTCCCCTGCAGAGAGAGAGGGGATGTCTACAGGGCCTGCAACAGCCTCTATCAGCATGCGGAGGAGGCATGTCATGTGGGCCCTGGGGCAGAGGCAGGCATCCACCCTGTCACCATTCTTGAGTTACACTGAACCCTAGATGCACGCCCAGTGGACAGACACAGACATGAGGTCTGGAGGGGCCTGGAGGGGATCCCAACTCAAACCTGGCCTTGCAAAAGCCAGGAAAGTGGCTCCGAATTCCATGTTTCCTATAGAAACCACGCCGTTCCCATCAGTGAGGAAAGTGGCTCCGAATCTCACGCTTTACATAGAAACCACACTGTTCCCATCAGTGAGGAAAGTGGCTCCGAATCTCACGCTTCCTATAGAAACCATACCATTCCCATCAATGAGGAAAGTGGCTCCGAATCCCACGCTTCCTATAGAAACCACGCGGTTCC
Organism: Aotus nancymaae; assembly: GCF_030222135.1. NCBI lineage: Eukaryota > Metazoa > Chordata > Mammalia > Primates > Aotidae > Aotus > Aotus nancymaae. Next base: position 4,705,652 of record NW_026988521.1, on the reverse strand, counting down.
CATCAATGAGGAAAGTGGCTCCGAATCTCACGCTTCCTATAGAAACCACGCCATTCCCATCAATGAGGAAAGTGGCTCCAAATCCCACGCTTCGTATGAAACCACGCTGTTCCCATCAATGAGGAAAGTGGCTCCGAATCCCACGCTTCCTATAGAAACCATGCCGTTCCCATCAGTGAGGAAAGTGGCTCCGAATCCCACACTTCCTATAGAAACCACGCCGTTCCCATCAGTGAGGAAAGTGGCTCCGAATCTCACGCTTCCTATGAAACCACACCATTCCCATCAATGAAGAGCTGCTGCCATCATCAAGCATGTGGTCCCAGTGATGCGCGTTTGCAATTAGACTCTAAATACCGTCAAGGCACTAAAAATGCCGACTGACTTCCCGAAAGCAGCTGGGCCTGGGAGGCATACGCAGGAGTGGGGCTTGCAATTTTTTGGGTTGTTTAGAGGCTCTGCAAATGAACTCAGACCGGTAGTACCTCCTGCAATGCACACTCGCTCTGCGCCTCTCCACGGTGTGGTTTAGATTCTGTCAAGAGGGCACAGGCCATGAGAATGTGCTACAGGGACCTCCTTCATACGGGACCAGGATACGAGGCCCCCCGGTGAGAACCTGGCTACACTGACAGCCTGTGCCCGGCTCTGACCTTGGGCAATGAGAACCTGTCCACCAGGAGCGCCACAGAGCGCCAGGGCTCATGGGGGTGGATCGTGCCCACATGCTGCTGGGCACACAACTGCCTTGTCCCCCTCAGCTGAGCACAGAGAATCCATCCTGACCCTCCACCCACACTGATCATTCCCAACAGAACGCTCAGCACCCCTCCCCACCATCCCATCCCTCCAGTTGCCCCATGGGCAGGGCTAAGTCCTAGGGAGAGGCAGAGTCTGCCCCTGCCCTACCCTGCCTGCTGATGCATCATCTCTGTGTCCGCAGATACTTGTTCTGGACAGAACTGTGTCCTGCCCAAATTTATATGTTGGAATCCTCAAAATATGACCTTATTTGGAAAGAGAGTCTTTGCAGATACAGTCAAGTTAAAAAGAGGACATCAGGGAGAGCCTAACACAGGTGACTCGTGTTCTTATGAAAAGGGGAAATTTGGGCTGGGCACGGTGGATCACACCTGTAATCCCAGCCCTCTGGGAGGTTGAGGTGGGTGGGTTGCTCAAGCACAGGAGTTTCAGACCAGCCTGCACAACAGAGTGAGACCCCATGTCTACAAAAAATACAAGTTAGGAGTACTGGTGTGTGCCTGTGGACCCACCTACTTGGGAGGCTAAGGCAGGAGGATCACCTGAGCTCTGGAGGTCGAGACTGCAATGAGCCATGATTGTGCTACTGCACTCCAGCCTGGGCAACAGAACGGGGTCGGGGGAGTCTGGATATAGAGACAGGCACACAGGGAGAAGGTGCCATGAAGGCTGAGATCAGGGTGATGCTTCTGTAAGCCAAGAGATGCTAGAGGTTGCCAGGCAACCGCCAGCTGCTATGGAAGAGGCCTGGAAGATTTTCCCTCACAGCCTTAGAGGGAACCCATGCTACTGCCACCTTGATCTCAAACTTCTGGCCTCCAGGGCTGTGGAAGAGCCCCTGTCTAGCTAAAGGTGCCCACCTGCAGTGCTTGGTCACCAGGCCTGTGCCTTGTCTGAACTTCTTGACCACCACCCTGAGGACTGCTCTGTCATAGCCCTCCACCACAGGGTGTCTCTGTCCACTGCCTGCCGAGGCTCACCTGCCCTTGCAGCACAACTCACCTGCCCTTGCAGTACAACTAGTGCCCATGCAGTGGCACAGGTCTCCAGCCCTTGGCCAATGTGAGTGGACACTGATTGGACCACAGCCTTGTCTCTTGGTTGCACAAACTCCCCCAGGGGCCCAGTGTGGGGACACTGGATATTGGCCTTAGAGTAAAAATGGCCCCAAGTTCCATCTATTCTGTTGAGAAGGGGCTCTCAGTACAGAGCTCTGCACTCTTCCTTGCAGGAGCTCAGAATGCAGCCAGCTGGCATGTAGCTCTGGGTCTGAAGCGTTGGTGTGGCCTTTGGGTCAGCTTTTCTCAGCTCCCCCACCCCCTCACCCTGTCTTTCAGCTCTGACTCAGCCCACCCTGCTGGCTACGACTTGAAGCTGAGGACCTGCAGTGGAAGCATGTCTGTGTTCCCCCAGTCCCATGTGTGAAACCTTCACTGCCAGTGTGACAGGGTTGGCAGGCGGGGACTCTGGGAAGTGATTACATCCTGAGGTGGAACCTTCGGGAATGGGATTACTGCCCTTATAAAAGGGATCCTGGAGCAACCCTTTGCCCTTTCTGTCCTTTGAGGAGAAGCTGGCTTTCGGCAAACCACGAAGCCGGCCAGTGCCATGATCTTGGACTTCTGGTCTCCAGAGCTGGGAGAAGTAAGTGCTGTGTAAACCACCTAATCTGTATATTCTGTTGCGGCAGCCCAAATGGACTAAGGACTCAAGTGACAAACAATGGCTCTGCCTACTTACCCAGGACCCTTGCCAGAGCCCCTCCCTTGAGATCTTAGGGACTGGCCTCCTGTCTCCCATCCTCTGCAGATACATATATTGTACCAGGCTTGAGATGGGGAGGGAGGAGGTATCTTGACCAGCAGGTGACCTAGGAGTGACTGGTCTTAGTTAAAGGGAAGCTGGGAGGCAGGGACTGGAGGAGCAGACCCTGGGACTGCAGTCCACCCAGAGTTGCAGTGATGGTGAAGGCAGCTCTGGCATGTAAAGATCACAGGCCCCAGGTGCTGCTACTGCTGCTGTTAGCAGACCCATGGCCAAGGTTGGTGGCTGGGGCCTCCTGGAGGTCCTGGGGGAAAGGGTGTTGTGAGTGGGAACTTAGAGGCATTGCCATGGAAAATGACCACAGCAGCCCTGGGAGGAAGCAGGCAGTGCAGGCTGGAGGCCACAGCCCTCCCGCGGTCATGCTTGTAACAGAGTGTCTGCCCTTCCCCACCCCAGAGTGGTCCTATCAAAACTGTCTCCTTTAGCAGGGCTAACTGGGGAATGTGGGTCCCTGAGAAGAGACTATCTGTCCTGCCTCTGCCAGCCCCCACACCCCCAAGTTTCTGCCACTAGACCCAGCTGTCTGTGAGGCCTCTGGATACAAATCCTGTCCCTCCTTTCCCTGCACCTCCCTCTTCTGTCCAGGGGCTGAGGGAACTCATCTGCAGGAAAAGGGTGTCCTCCAGAATGGGTCCATGTTACTATCTTCTGCCTTTAGGGGAAGTGTCTCTGCCTTGTATGAGTCATGGCACAGTGAGTCCTAGAGCTTACTGGAGTCCTCCCTGAGCTGAGCACAGAAAGGGTGGAGCCCGTGCTCCCAGCTGCCTTCGCCTTTCCTGGTGACTCCATTTTCCGGACAGAAGCTACACAGCCACATGAAGTAGCAGCACCTACTCTTTGCTGCCTCAGAGCCAGCCCCAAGCAAAGAGGCTGCCTCAGCCTCCCCTCGACCATGCTGGTCTTAAGTTCTCATCCTGTTCTGCAAAGTAAACAAGTTGTAGATGAAGGCCTTTCCCAAAAGTAAGAAACATACCAAGGTCAAAGCTGTGCATTGTGTGGCTTTGGGCTTTTGTGCACCTGCTCCCTGTGTGAAGGTGAGCGCTTTAACAAGGCACGAGAATGCCAATAGAGTGTGCTCCAACACCCATCAACACTTCTGTGGGAAGAGTGGGACAAAGGCCTGACTGGCAACTCAACTCAATGTGAAATTAATTGACAAGATCAGCACGCAACAAGGCAGGATTGGAAAATTCAGTTACATTTCCCTACCCAGTTCAACAGGGACAGAAGAAAAAAGAGCTTTAGGATCTTTAGAATTTCCCAGCCTTTAAACAAGCCTATAATCAGTTTAACCTGCAATGAGACGTTGGAACCAGCTACAGTCCTTAAAACAGATGCCAGAAATTGCTCATGTGGTGACACACTGCAGAGACAGAAATGGCAGAATAGGTGAAATGCTTGCTGTTTCCTCATATGCTCAGGTTGGCATCTTGAACTTTCATGGGGTTTCAGTGCCTCTCAAAAAACCTGGGCCTGCAATTCTGGAATGCTGCCACCAGGGAAAGGTATGGCTTGAACAATTGCCAGATTTATAGAAGGCTCAGATAAGTACTGAGGCTCCTGGGATAACTGCCTTGGAGTAGGGAGAAACTGTTCAGAAATCATGGATCCAGGTAACTCCAAAAAAAGAGTAATGTGCCTATCCATGCATCACCCTTACATACAGACATGGAGACATTTACAGAGTGAATCACAGCCGCATCCAGGTAGATGGCAAGAACCCAAGCTTGTCATCAGCCACAGTCCAGGGAATTTCTGTGAAGAATGAGCATACCTGCCTTCCTTTGTAAATGATTCTCTTCTTTGACTTAAATAATTGGTATTTAAAATATCAAAGCTGTACATACACGTACACATAGTTTACAGAAACAGAGTTCCACAGGATTGTTACAATGACACCCCATCACCCAGCCTTAGTTCTCACTCTGAGTCTTCAGCTACTTAATTTTATAGCTATCACTCCGTCTCTGAATGCCTATTTTTGCTACTTGATATTTACATTTTTGATACTATCTATCTGCTGACACACTGTGATGGAAAAGGATGACTTGGCTCGGAGTTTCTGAACAGTGGCACTATGGTGATTTTGGACCAATTAATTCTTTGTTGTGGGTGTACATTGTAGGATGTTTAGCAGTGTTCCTGAATTCTACCTGCCAGCCGCCAGCAACAGTCTCCACCCCCAAGCACGAAAACCAAGAATGTTTCCAGATATTGCCAAATGTCCTATGGAAGGTCAAGACACCATCAGTTGAGAACCACTAATTTAGCTATTTTTAAAAAAAATCCACCCTCCCCGCTATTTTCCCAGTACCACCATCCTCTAAATGTATTTATATCAAAATTTTAGAGTGCCATTCAGGATTTACATCATGACTATGTAAAATCTATTCATAGCTAAACTATATAGTATACTATGATTACTTTGTCTTTTCCTGTACATTTTGTTCTCCCTAGAGCAAAATAATTTTGTTTATTGGTTTTTCTATGTACTTAACAGTAATTCAAATTCAAATGCTTACCTAATTATGTAAATCTCTTCTCAGAATCTTCAAATACATTATCCATTTTAAATTTGTCTTCCTGAAGAAATATTTCCTGAAGAAGACTTTTGATCTGCACTGAACAACAAGGATTAAGTGTTTTCTAGCAGCTGTCTCCATTACTATAATCCTCAGGATTCCTTTGTTTGTTTCTTTCCTGTGTTGGATCTCCTGAATTCCTGTATTTGTTTATTTAGTTAAAAAACCTCATGTTTTATAAAGGACATCCTCCAGTATCTTCCCCCCAAAAGGAGTTTGGAGATAATTTGTTTGAGACATTGACTGTTTGAAAATAGCTTTATCTGTACATTTAATTGGTAGTTTGGCTGGGTATAAAATTTGAGATTAGAGAGTAGGGTAAAGTAAGTGCCTAAGATTAACTCTTCTGCAGGTAACGGCTATAAAATCTGGACAAAATATGATCCCTACCCCCAAACCAACAAATGAGTTCTCTGAAGGTTCTGGAGAGTGAACAAAGACAGGCATATTTTAGATGAGAGCTGAAAATTAGAAGCTTTATGCAATGGATGCAGTATGGTGTGAATCACCTGCAGTTTTTAAAAAAAAATTTTTATTTAATCCAGATCCTGCACAAACCTGCAGTTCTGATAGAAATCAGAGGACACAGCTCAGGGTGGACACAGCTGCTAAAGTGAGGGGAGAACTCCCAAAAAGAGAGGGCCAGAGAAGGGTAGTTTCATGTTCTATGCGTAAATTTTTTCCTAGGTCTTTGGTTGATGTCTGAGCTGTAGGTGCATAGGGAAGATGCAGATAAGCTTGCTGAAAGGCTAATATATCTGAACTGAAATTTGAGCTGCTGCCACTGCAGGGCAGACAAAGATTGCAATTTGAGTCTAACCAGGTCATTATCAGCTAAAACAAAAACATCGACACCCATCAAAGGAATGTAATATAATCCAGAGTTGCCACAGCATAACATTCATGATATTTGGTATACAACACACACTTAGCAAACCGAGAGATAACAGATGTTGGAATTATCAGATAAGGACTTCTTTAAAAAAAAAAAAACAGCTACTGTAATAATACTCAACTAAGTAAAGGAAAGTAAGCTTATAGTGACTAAAACAGGAAAACCCAAGGATATTTTAAGAATTATATGGACTTGTTAAAACTAACAAATATCTGAAACTAAAAAAATCCATCAGATGGGTTTAACATCAGCATGGATATGTATGACAGAGCTAATAGTCAGTGAATTTGAAGACACACCAAGAGAACATATCCAATCCAAAAGAGAGAGAGGAAAAGATTTAAAAAGTAGAACAGATTATTAAGGATCAAAAGATCTAAAAAGTAGAACAGATTATTAAGGATCAAAGCGAGAGTCCCAGAAGGGGAGAAAATTAGAGTCAAGACAGAAAATGAGTCAAAAAATTTTTTGAAAAAATGATGGCCAAGGACTTCCCCGATTAGGTGAAAGACATATATTTATAGATTCAAGAAGCTTGTGAATCCCCAAAAGGATGCATATAAAAAAAAGTCATGCCTAGGCACACTATATAGTCAGTTCTGCTCAAAGTCAAAGACACAGTGAGAATCTTAAGGCAGCCTGAGAAATTATTTACATTATTCACACGCCACAGAAAAATGACTGAATAATTGCAGACTTTGCATCAAAAACCACTGAGAAGAACTTCTTATAGAAGACTGTGGAACAACATCTTTAAACAGGTGAAAGTAGAAAAACTCAACTAGAATTCCATTTCTGGTGAAAATTCTTTAAATAATGAAGGCAAAATGAAGACCTTTATAAAGAAATGAAAACCAAGTTATTTGTTGCCAGAAGCCTGCACTATAAGAAATGCTAAAGAATATTTTTCAAGCTGAAGGGAAGTGGGACTGGATCTGTGTAGGCACAGAGGGTATCACAAATGGTAAACACCTGGATACCATTTATATGGTATTTTTGACTGTTTCAGGCGAAAATAATAATACCAGTTTTGGGGTTTACAAGTGTGTACATGTAACACACATGACAATTACAGAATAAAGTGAGGCAAGAGTGAAGAAGATATACCTGTATGTTTGCCAGGTGGTTATATTTTACATGAAGTGTACGATTTGGACTCTAAGTGGACTATGGAAAGCTAAAAATGTATACTGTAATCCTTGAGCCACTGCTAAAAGAATGGAAACAGGTACAGCATAAAGCCAATGCATTAATTAAGGGGTTCTAAGAGTAGTCAGATAATCCAAAATAAGGCAGAAAAAGGGAGAAAAGAAAAGGAACCAAGGAGATAAACTGAAGACAAACTTGTAAACCTGGACGGAAGAACATGAACGATTCTATTAAATGTTAAATAGAATAAAACTCCAATTAAACATCAGGCCCCAGCAAGTGGATTAAAAAGAAGACCTAATTATGCTGTCCATATACTTTCAATACAAAGACACCGAAAGGCTGAGAGTGAAAAAATGGGAAAAGATAGTTCCTGGGTGGAATGGCTGTTAATGTCAGACAAAATAGATTTCAACCACTTGAAAAACAGTTTGGCAATTCCTCAAAATGTAAACACAGAGTTACCATAAGACCCAGAAATTCCACCCTTAGTTATACAGCCAATAGTGGTGAAAACATCATATGTCCACACAAAAACCTGTACATGACAGTTCATAGCAGCTTTTACTCCTAATAGTTAAAAAGCAGGGGTGGGATGAATGGGGAATGACTGCTAATGGGTATGAGGCTTTTTTAGGGGGTGGCGACACAGTGTTCTAAAAATAGACTGTGCTAATGTTTACACAACTGTGAATTAACTGTTCACTGGATTGTGCACTTTAAAACTTAAGTTTTATGGTGAGTTATATCTCAGTAAAGCTGTTACTAAAAAGCATACTTCAAGAAAAAGTATTACCAGAAATGAAGAGGCATATTTCATAATGATAAAAAAGGCAATTCATAAGGAAGATATAAGAATCATAAATGTTTCCACAAGGAATAACAGCTTCAGTGTAATGAGGCAACATTTGACAGAACAAGAGGGAGAAATAGAGAACTCCACAAACAGAAGGAAATTTCAGTACCACTTTCTCAAATTGACAAAACAGGCCCCCCACACACAGCAAAAAGTCAATAAAGACAAATGATCTAAACCACCACCTTAACCACGTTAACCTTTTTTTTTTGGGGGGGGGCGGGGGTAGCTTAGTGCATTTTATTGGTTTTCTTTCAGAGTTATTCTACAAAAGAGCAAAGTTAAAAACCAAGGCCCTGGCAAGAGGGTTTAAATCTTCCTCATTCTAGGAGCCGCCACCAACTCCTCCATGTCCCCAGCTGTGTCACTGCTGCAGTTCATGGGGGTGGAGGGCTTGCTATTTTTGCCCTCCCCCAAACTCAAAAAGGGAAAGATCTAGCACTTAGGAACGCCTTCCCCTCACCCCAGTCTCCCTCAAGTTGATCCTGGGTACAGAAGGCCATGGCAAGAACTGTTGGGGTTCTGTTCTGAACCCCAGAAGGTCACAGCCAGGGCACTGTTTGTGAAGAACACATTGTAATTATCTGGGTCAGCACCCCTTAGGAACGATGCTGGGCCTGGCACCTCACTCCCTGAGGCCAGGTGCACTCTCTCAGGCTAGGGAGGACTGGAGGTCAAGGCCTGAGCTGGGAGCTGGTGCAGGCATATACACTCAGATTTGAAGGGGCAGCAGCCATTCCCTTGCATGAAGAACCAGATCCTTCTAGACTACAACACCCAATGACTTCAGAGTATACATTCTTTTCAAGTGTGCATGGAACAGTCTCCAAAATAAATGCTATGCTGGTCCATACACTTCTAGATTGGAAACGCTTCCAGAATCTTGAAGGCTGTGCTTCACCTGGCTTCCACGTGTGTGTGAGGGACCCAATGCCATTCCCATTTTGATCTATTGTCTGGAGTCTGCCTCCCTGTCTGCTACCCGCCTCCTCCCTACTGAGACCCCCGTGACATACTCTCTTTGTTCCAAATTTTCTGAAATGTATTGATGTACCTTGGTGTGTCTCTTTTCTTCACTTACACTGGGTGCTTACTGATCCTCTTCAGTAAACTCAGGAAACTCAGTTCTAGAAACTTTTTTTTTCTTTTTCTAATTCAGAAGCAGGGTCCTGCTCTATTGCCCAGGCTGGAGTGCAGCCTGACATAATCAGAGCTCACCTGTAGCCTTGAACTCCTGGGCTCAAGTGATCCTCCTGCCTCAGCCTCCTGAAGAGCTGGGACTACAGGCGTGTGCCACTATGCCTGGTTATTTTCTTTTTGTGGAGCCTTGCTGTGACTCCTAGCCTCAAGCAGTCCTCCCACCTTGGCCTCCCAGAGTGCTGTGATTACAGGTGTGAGCTACCATGCCCAGCTTAAAGTTTTCTTAAATTACCTTAAAAAAAATTTTTTTTTTTTGGACACAGGGTCTTGCTGTGTAACCCAGGCAGGAGTTCAGCAGTGTGATCCTGGCTCACTGCAGCTTTGACTTCCCAGGCTCAGGTGATTCTCCCACCTCAGCCTCCCAAGTAGCTGAGAGTACAGATGCATGCCACTGTGTAGAAACAGGGTTTCACCATGTTGCCCAGGCTGGTCTCAAACTCTTGGGTTCAAGTGATCTGCCCACCTTGGCCTCCCAAAGTGCTGGGACTACAGGCATGAGCCACTATGCCCGGGCATCTCTTTTCTGAGAAATTCTTCTCAATTTTATCTTTCAATCCATCTTTCAAAATTTTAATACCAGCCAGGAGCAGTGGCTCGTGCCAATAATCCCAGCACTCTGGGAAGCTGAGGTGGGAGAACTGCTTGAAGCGAGGGGTTTGAGACCAGCTGGACAGCATAGTGAGACCTCGTTCCTCCACAAAAACTTTTAAAAATTAGCCAAGCATGGTAGCACGTGGCTGTGGTTCCAGCTATTCAAGAGGCTGAGGTGGGAGGATCCCTGAGGCTGAGACTGCAGTGAGCCATGATCACACCACTGCATTCCCACCTGGGCAACAGAGCGAGACCTGTCTCAAAAAAAAATTTTTTTTATACCTGCTATATTTTTAATTTTCAGGGACTATTATTTTGTTCTCTGATCATTTCAGAAAGAACATTTTACTTAATTAAAGGATGCAATATTTTCTTTGATCTGAGCATATAAATAATACATTTCTTAATCTTACTCTTCCTGCATATTGGTTCCTTCAATTTTTTTCACCATACGTTTGTTTGGGGCTGTATTTCATATTATTTCATCAAGTGTCTGATGTTCTTTGGAAGGCACCTCATATTTCAGAGTAGCCCCTAAAAATCTAAGTTCGATCGCAGCCAGTTATTTTGTGAATACGACAAACTGATCCTAAAGTTTATATGGAAAGGTAAGAGGCCCAAATTAGCCAACATAATATTGAAGGAGGACAAAGTCACAGGGCTGACACTCCCCAACTTCAAGAATTACTATACAGCTCCAGTAATCAAGGCAGCGGGGTGCTGGCGAAAGAATAGACAAACAGACCAATGATCAGAATAGAAAGCCCAGAAATAGACCCACACAAATAGAGTCAACTGATCTTTGACAAAGGAGCAAAGACAGTTCCATGGAGAAAGGACAGTCTTTTCAACAAGCCATGCTGACATCCACAGGCAAAAAATGGATGTAGAGGTAGACCTGAAATCTTTCACAAAAATTAACCCCTAGTGGATCACAGACTCAAATGTAAAAAGCAAAACGGTGACACTTCCACAAGTTCTAGGTGACCTTGAGTCTGTTGATGAGTTTTAGATACAACACCAAAAGCATAACCATAAAAGACAAAATTGGTGTTGGACTTCCTTAAATTAAAAACTCTGCCAAATGCACTCCGAAAAGAATAAAAAGATAAACCACAGACTGGGGGAAATTCTTGGCAAAATACATAACAGATAAAGGATTGGTATTTGAAATACAAAAAGAACTCTTACCTCTCAACAGTAGGAAAACATCTGAATTTAAAATTGGGCTGGGCATGGTGGCTTGTGCCTGTAATCTCAGCACTTTGGGAGGCCAAATTGGGTGGATCACCTGAGCTCAGGAGTTTGAGACCAGCCTGGCCAACATAGTGAAACCCCGTCTCCACTAAAAGTACAAAAATCAGCCAGGCGTGGTGGCACACGTCTGTAGTCCCAGCTACTTAGGAGGCTGAGGCAGGAGAATTGCTTGAACATGGGAGGCAGAGGTTGCAGTGAGTCAAGATTGCATCACTTGCACTCCAGCCTGTGCAACAGAGTGAGACTCTGTCTCAAAAAAAGGGGGAGGGGCAAAATATCTGAACAGACAACTCACCAACATACACAGATGGCAAATAAATGCTCTGCATCATGTGGAATAAAGGATAGCAAATCAAGCCAACAGTGAGACACCACTATACGTCTATTGGAATGGCCAGAATGCCAAACACTGACCATACCAAATGCTGGTGAGGATGTGCAGCAACCGGAATGCTTATCATTACTGGCGGGAACACAAAATAACACAGGCACTTTGGAAGATAGTTTGGCAGTTTCTTGTAAGACAACACATGTTTACCCTATGATCCAGCAACTGTGCTCCTTTGTATTTACCCAAATGAACTGAGAACAGGTCCATACAAAAGCCTGCATGCAGATGTTTATAGCAGCTTTATTCATAACTGCCAAACGTGGAAGCAAGTTTGATGTGCTGTGGGTGCTAAAAGACACCCAGATGTCTTTCGGGAGGTGAGTGGACAAACACACTGGTCCATCTAAAAAACAGAATATTAGTCGGCACTAAAAAGAAATGAGCTACGGAGCCATGGAAAGGCCTGGAGGAAGCTTACATGCATGTTGCTAAGTGAAAGAAGCCAATCTCAAAAGGCTGCACCCTGTAAACTTCCAACTGCATGGCATTCTAGAAAAGGCAAACTGTGGTGAAGGTAAAAAGATCAGTGGTTGCCAGGGGCTCAAGGGGAGGGAAGGTGGAACGGAAGCACAGAGAGTTTTTTAGGGCAGTGAGCCTATTCTGTTTGATACTATAATGGTATGTACAGGATATTATACAAAACCCATAGAATGTACAGCACCAAAAGTGAATCCTTATGTAGACTATGGACTTTAGTCAACAATAGTGTATCAACAATATTGGCTCCTCAGTTGTATCAAATGTCCCACACTAAGGCAAGATATGAAACATAGGGATGGCCGGGTGCGGTGACTCACACCTGTAATCCCAGGACTTTGCGAGGCTGAGGCAGGCGGATCACCTGAGATTGGGGGTTTGAGACCAGTCTGACCAATGTGGAGAAACCCTGTCTCCAAAAATACAAAATTAGCCAGGTGTGGTGGGCGCATGGCTGTAATCCCAGCTACTCGGGAGGTTGAGGCAGGAGAATTGTTTGAACCCGGGAGGTGGAGGTTGCGATGAGCCGAGATCACGCCATTGCACTCCAGCCTGGGCAACAAGAGCAAAACTCTGTTTCAAAAAGAGAGAGAGAGAGAAAAAAGGAAAAATAGGGAAAACGGGGAGAGATACAAGGGAGCATGTGGTAACTCGGTACTTTTAACTTATTTTTCCCCATAAACTAAAACTCCTCAAAATATAAAATCTGCTAATTAAAAAGAGGCTAATTTCTATCAGTTTTTATTATGGAAGAAGCCCAATGTTACATGACAGCAGAGAGATGAGTACACTAAGCCACTGTCGTCACTTCAGCTACCGTCAGCCATTACTGCCTCCGAGAGCACCCACCCAGCCCCTGGGATTATCATATCCCTCTCCGTTTCCTGGAAATGGCTCGGGGCGTGCTTTCTATTAAAAGACAAAGACTCTTAATAAGAAAAAACAACTGAGATGGGAGGATGGCTTCAGCCCGGGAGGTTGAGGCTGCTATTAGCAGGGATCACACCACTGTATTCCAGCCTGAGTGACAGAGTGAGACCATCTCAAACAAAACAAAAAACCATTATGCCATTCTCACGCCTAAAAAGCAGCTCATTCCTGGTCTCATGAGGCAACCCATCATGGCTCAGGCTCCCTGAGTGTACAGCTGGTCTACTTGACTCATGAGTTGAGCAAGATGCACACGTTGCATCTGGCTGGCACATCTCTGAAGCCTTTTTACATCTCTAGGCTTTCCCCACCATTCCTCTTTTAGTTCATTTGCTGAACAAAGAGAGTCAATTGCATCCTGGGGCTTTGCTTTAATTAGTGGTGGTCAGAGGCAGGATTGTGTCCAGGCGCACTTTGCAGGTGGCGCTGGGCATGCCCACACCAGGAGCCCTGGCACAGCTGCTTGGGTCTTCTGCAAGGAGATGGCACCAGTGGGTCAGGTACCCTCAGCCTGGCCACCCTCATCCGTTACCTCCTGGGAGGGGTGGAACACCGATGTTTGGCTTCTGTTGCTTCTTCTCCACTTATTAGTTGGAATAACTTTTCATTTTTGGAGGGAGGGTCTTGCTCTGTGACAACCCAGGCTGGAATGCAGTGGCATCATCTCAGCTCACTGCAGCCTCGACCTCCTGGGATCAAGCGATCCTTCCACCTCAGCCTCTCAAGTGTCTGAGACCATAGGTGTGCGCCACCACACTGGGCTAATTTTTGTAGAGATGGGGTCTTCCTCTGTTGGCCAGGCTGGTCTTGAACTCCTGGGCTCAAGTGATCCACCTGAGCCTCCCAAAGTGCTAGGATCACAGGCATGACCCACTGCACCCGGCCACAAGCATTTTTAAGAAGAAACTTTCCCTTTTCAACACTTTGATGACCCTGAGGCTGGATGCTCTCCTTTCATCAGTTTTCATATGAATGAGTTGCTTTCTTCAAGTGACCAGTTCTTTAAAAAGTGCCATTATGAAGTCAAGGATGTTTGTAAGAACATATCTGATAAAGGTTTGAATCCACTACAATTACTATTCTTTGTTTTTATTTTTTTGAGACAGGGTCTTACTCTGTTACCCAGGCTGGAGTGCAGTGGCATGATTTCAGCTCACTGCAGCCTTGTTCTCCTGGGCTCAAGTGATTCTCTCATCTTGGCTTCCCAAGTAGCTGGGACCACAGGTGTGCACCACCATGCCTGGCTAATTTTTGTTGAGGTCTCGCCTTGTTGCCCAGGCTGGTCTCGAACTCCTGGGCTCAAGCAATCTACCCAGCTCAGCCTCCCAAAGTGTTGGGATGACAGGCGTAAGCCACCATGCCTGGTATCTTCTTTGTTTTCAAACAACTCTTTTATTTTAGAACAGTTTTAGATTTAGAACGCTGTGAATATAGTGTCTGGAATTCCCATACACTCCCCGCTGTTTCCCCTGTTATTATCATCTCACACTAGCATGGGACATTTGTCACAATTAATAAACCCATTATCATTAACTAAAGCCCCCACGTTGTATTCAGATTTCTCTAATCTTTACCTGAGGTCCCTTGTCTGTCCCAGGACCTGTCCAGAACGCCACATTCTGTTTAGTCACCGCATCTCTAGGCTCTGCGTGCTGGGAAGGTTTTGTAGACTTTGTTTTGTTGACCGTGACAGTTTTGGCTGCTGGTCGAGTCTTTTGTATGATCCCTGAATTCAGATTTTTTTCTCATTAGACTTGAAGTACATATGGGTATTCAGGAGGTAAAGAGCCATTCCTGTCACATAGTATCGAGGGCATGCACTATCACCAAGACTTACACTCTGGTCACCTGGCCAAGGGAGGGCTCACCGGGCTCCCGCACCTTGAACTCACTCTCGTCCTCCTCCTTTCCATGCTGTGCTCTCGGGAGGAAGTCACTGTGCACTGCCCACACCTCTAAGGGGTGGGGAGTTAGGACAGAGTATCTTTGCAGATTTTAGGGAAGATTTTCTATTCCTTTATTTTTCGGTTATTTATATCAGTGTAGACCCATGGATACTCATCTTGTACTCTGAATGATAACCCAATATGACTTTATTTTATAGCTCAAATTGTCCCAGCCTTGGCCTTTGGGAGCTCCCTGGGGTCTGCCCCAGCCTTTTGTGTTTGACCAAGTCCTTCCTTTCTGGTTCTGCAGGATGCTCCAGGCTGCTACCTTCTGCTGCTCTTTTGAATCATCCACTGTGCTCTATCAGCAGCCCTCCCTCACGCTGGCACCTGAGCCTGTCACATGTGACTTTGTGTCTTCAATACCTTCCTTGCTTTCAGGTATGACAAAATATTTTACACTCTTCATGAGATGATCCTGGTAGTTTCAACAGAAATTTAGGGTGATGCTGTTTTTACTTGTTTTCTTTTCTATTGGTGTCTGTCTGTGCTGAAAAATCTAGGTTCCTAATGATTGACATGAAGGTCATGGTCTGTTTGCTCTATCATTTATTAATCAATGATGAATCAGTCTATCATTAGATACTTTCAGACTACCACCACCAGTGTCACTACTAATAACAGGACTACTGAAAAGAGGTTATGATTTCTTTGCAGTTTGCATTGACATGCAAATTGCCACTTGACATAATTTGTTAATGCCATTAATTTAATTAGCAGTTATGTTCATTTCTATCATTTTGTTTTGGATTTTGAGATTTTCCAAATTTTGACTTGTGTTTTTACAGTTATGTGAAACATTTACTCAGTTCCGCAATGGAACCCGCTCCTCTTTCTCTTATGCTTCCTCTTCTTGTATTCTCCCTCTTGAGGCAGTGTTAAATTAAACGAGTTATTTTGGTGGATTAGCCTTCCATTAAAAAGAAGAAATTAGTAAATACCTGTTTGCTTCTGTATGTGTACGAGTGTGTGCATGTGTATGTATGTGCATATGTGTGCATATATGTGCGCATGCGTGTGCGAGTGTATGTTCACGTGTGTGCGAGTGAGTGCATGTGTGTGCGTATGCACGTTTGTGTGCATGTGTGCGTATATGTGGGTGTGAGTGCATGTGCACGTGTGTGTCTGCGTATGTGTGCGCGTGTGTATGCACATGTGCGGGTGTGTGTGCATGTATGTGCATGTGCACGAGTGTATGTTCATGTGTGTGCATGTGAGTGCATGTGTGTGCATGTGCATATATACGTTTCTGTGCATGTGTGCGTGTGTGGGTGTGAGTGCACGTGTGCATGTGCGTTTCGTGCATATGTGTGTATGTGTGCGCACGTGGGCATGTGTGTGCGGGTGTGAGTGTGTATGTGGGTGTGAGTGCGTGTGTGAGTGCGTGTGTGTGCGTCCCCTCCCCACCTTCCTTGGGTAAACAGCAGCATGTGTTCACGTTCTTCTGGCCTTGCCTTTCCCACATAACAACACACCCTGGAGACGCTGCTCCCACCTGGCTGCAGCACGTGCCCTCCCCGCAAGGCTGCTTGGCTGTGCACACTGCAGGCTCCTACTGGTGGGTCTGGTGCTTAGTGTTCTGCACTCCACACACAGCTGGAAACAGCCACGTGCGTGCTTGTTCTCCTTATTTTCTGAGTGCAGCTTTGGGCTAAGTTCACATCCATGGGGTTGCTGGCTGTCATGGTTTCTTATCGAGTTACCCATCAGCCTTAGCCCAGATTACCTCCACCTCCTGGGCAGAGTCCACTGCTGTGGTTCTGCCACGTGGTTCTGACTCCACTGGCTTTCTCTGCCACAGCTCCAGCTCCAGCTTTCTGAGGCCTCTGAGTCCACTTGCCGTGCAGCTTCTAAACTGTGCAGCCGCCATCGCCCTTTCTGTTTGGTCCTTGATGGTCTCTGCCTCTTTAAGGATGGCTTTCCTGCTGCGTGCATGGCTGAATGCACAGCTTGACCTCTATCTAGATTTGACTGGCAATGTCCCTCTTTTGCTGGATGTTGCCAGTCAAATCTCTAAAAATTAATTTATTCTTAAAGAAGATACAAGACGATACCAAAGGGGCGGCCGCACCATGGTTGTCCAGGCAATGGCACCCCCTGCAACCCGCCGGCCAGGCAGCCACTCTTACACACGTGCGGGGGTTGTCATTCTTAGCTTGTCTCCAGCCACGGTTTATTCAAACCTGGATCTTATTTCCTCCTTTGAGGAAATCATCTCTCATCCTACCATCTCTCATCCTACCCAGGGGCTCTGAGTCCCTGCAGGCTCGGGCTTTGAAAGGCCAGGCCCCTTACTGGCTCCAGCTCAACAGGCTGGCCAGCCCCGTGCTCCTGCTGCTTTTCCAAGGCTGTAAGGCTGTCCATGGCCTTTCCTTGCCATCCATTCAGACCGGGTCCTAGCCCCTCAGTGACTGCCGCTGTCAGAGGGGGAGATGAAAGGAGGAGGAGAAGGGCACTGCCCCCACCTCCAGCCAGGTGACATCATTTCTGAGACTCGCGCAGAAGGGAAGCCACCCCCAACCCAAGCCAGCCAGGCACTTGGACCCCTAAAGCCACAGCTCCTTTCTTAGCAGCCACAGTTGCCCCTGGCAACGTGCAGCAGTGGGCAGGCTGCCTTCACTGAGGCCTTGCTCCAGACCTGCAGCTCCAATCCACACCTGCTTTGAACAGTGTTTACACACAGCGCCAGGAGGTCTCTGGCAGAAGGCCTGCGGTGCAAGGAAGCCCACGGACCCACACCTGCAGTGCTGGCGCGGGTGTGGAGGGGCGGCTGCTTGTCTCCTGTCCTTTCCCGAGCATCAGGGCAGGTGGATGGCACAGCAGGGTGTGCTTCTGCGTCTGCCTGGGCCAGCTGGCTGCCATGTGCACACCGGGAGGCCTTTCCGTCCACAGCGCCAGGAGGAGGCTGGCCTCACACCTCAGCATGTGGCTGGTTACAAATGCAGATTCCCGGCCCTGACAGCAGCAGGTGCTCTGTAAATACCATCGAGTGGTTCTCTTTGGGACTGTGGTGGAACACGGGGTGGGAACGCCTGGGTTCGTCTCAGCTCCTCCACGCCAGGTGAGTGGGACCTTAGAGCAGGGTTCTGGCCCTCATCACCTGTCTGCCCCAGGGGGGAAGCAGCCCAGCAGTGTCTCCATGAGAATGCAGGGGACAGTGTGTGATGTGACAGAGAGGCCCTGCTCTGCTGGGAGGGCCCCTGTACTGCCCGAAGCCCTGTGCTGCAGGCTGGCTTTCCTGCTTCGGTGGGCTTTGTCCATGGTCCTGCCTACTCCCCGGCTGTCCTTCCCATGCACCCTGTGCGGCCAGTCCTGGAGGGCAGCGTTCACTGCTTCCTGTGTCAGGAGGCGCTATCTAGCTGGGGCTGGGCTGTGCACGAATCAGGGGTTGTAGGGGATTCTCAGTCCACTACCTTGTTCTCAATAAGAATGTCCACAATTTCAGTTCCCAGCCGTGGAAAAGCATCCTTCAGAGACGGAGCTGGAGAGCCAGGGTGGCATCCTCCGAGAGCACCCTTCATCCTGCTGTGTCCTGTCGCCGTTTTCCCTCCCGCGTGCTCCGGTTCTGCGTGGCCACTGTGTGCTGGCCTCAAGGCCTCTGTCAGGGGTCGGGGCCCAGGCTGAGTACCTGGAACATTGCGGGGGTGCCTGGCCATATCTGCAGTGTGACTAGCAAGGCAACCTGAAGAGCTAGTGCCAACTGAGCACCGACGACGTGGCTGTCCCCGCGCTAAGGACTTTACACAGTATGCCATTCAGTCCTCACAAGCACCCGACGGAGCAGGTGGCGACTGGATCCCATTTTACAGATGGGGGACGGAAGCCACAGCGGGATCCCTGGGTCATCCCCTCTCTACCAGGAGAGTAACCAAGAGCAGTCTCGCCTCCCCGGGGACAGTGCAGCCGTGAGTGCCACCATCGGACACGGGAAAGCACCGGGGCAGCTGTGATGCTCACATCCATGCTGGCCTTACCGGCGTGGATGGCACAGACTCTCAGGGAGCTTGGAGAAGCACACGGACTATCTTCAACTTAACCTGGTGGTGACACCCACTGGAGTCGCTGTTCCCAATGTGCTGTCTTTCCTGGAGCAAGTTGGTCCAACCCCAGACTCCTGGATGCAGCTATGACCTTGTGAATTCCTTCGCTCCCTGTTGATTTGCATGGAGTATCAGCAACAGTCTGCTTTCACCTGGCAGCGCCACTGGTCCACATGCACAGCCCGGCCTCAAGCTACCCCAAGCCTCTGGCTCTCCTCTGCCATCCCAGGGCCCTCAGAGACCCCATCAGCTCAGCTTTCCAGAAAACATCATGCTGTCCGCTACACTGATGACATTACGGTAACTAGATCATGAGCAGGAAGTTGCACAGCCTTCAGATGCCTTCTATGCAAACCAAAGGGTCGGGGAGGAAGCCCACAGGATGCAGGGGCTGCCAGTTCAGTGTGGGTTCTGGGTCCTCAGTGCTCCAGAACGTGTGACGATAGCCCCTCCGAGGGGAGGGACATGCTGCTGCCTCTCACACCTCATGCACACTTGCTCACACTCACACAGGCATGAGGCTTGGCAGGTCTCTGTGGAATGTGGAGGCAACACAGCCACATTCGAGCACTTTTTCCAGCCCATCTAGAAAGTCCTCTGCAAGCCTGCCCACTTCGAGTGGGGACCAGAGGAAGATAAGGTTCTGTGCAGGTCCCAGCTGCGGCACAGGCCCTGCCACCCTGCCAATCGGCCTGACAGCCCAGCAGCTTCAGCGACACTTGCAGTGCCCATGGCAAGCAGGGACGCTGCGTGGAGGCTCTTGCCAGCACCAGTGACAGAATCCCAGTGCAGGCTCGAGGACGTGGGAACAACTCCAGGCCCTTCTCTGCAGGTAACTCTTCTCCATCTGGGAAACGTCTCTCTGGCTTGCTCCTGGGCCGTGGTGTTCGTCCTGCCCAAGGCTTGTCCAGCCAGGTCGCTTCTGTTAGCTTTGTGCACCAGCCCCAAGATCCGCCAAGGAAACGGCTGCTGTGGATGGCAGCCCCGCTCCAAGAGCTAAGGACAGCAGCCCCTAACGTCCAGGACGGCTCAGCCCACATCTGTGAACCCCAGCCAGCAGGCCCAGGGGATGGTGGATTTTTTTTTTCTTTTTCTGTCTTCTGCTTGGAGCATGAGACAGACTAAGAGAGGGGCAGAGAAATGGGCATTTGGAAACGAGCCTTGGGGTAGGGGAGAAAACAGGCTCTTTTTCTTGAAACGCCAGGGTTGGCAGCCACAGAACAGGAGCACGCGGTCCTGGCACTGTCCACCCTCCCAGGGAAGCACCCCGATAAGCACACACACCAAGTCCTGGATGGGACCAAGCTACCACTCTGCCCCCGGAACAGCACGTTCAGAAGGGGGTCTCTGCTATCCAGCTCACCCACTCCCAGCCCCCAGGGATGCGGCTCCTTTGGTTTTGTGGAGGTGAGGTGATGGGGGAAGTACTGCTCTCAGAAGCTTTCTCCCCGCTCCCCGCTCTGTGACTTCCATCCCCTCTGCTGGACTTCCCCACCGTAGTCTTGGCGGCCTGGGGACAACTGTCCGTCATTCCCAGCCAGCAGGCCTCTCTCAGGAGGACAGGCCCTGGCATACCCCCCACCCCGACCACCTTTGCGGTTCAGATACAACTGACCAGCACTCCCATTAAAACAGAGATCTGGAGACAGACGGAATGGACTCCTGGTGGCAGTAAGATATAAACGAGACCTGAGGCTGTGCCAGGCGAGGTGAAGTCAGGCACTCTAATCTGGAGAATAAGGTGCTTTCCAGCTGCCGCAAGGCTTTTCTGTTTCTCTAGCAGCTAAGCAAGTGCTGGCCTTGGGATAAGCAACATTAAAACAATTACGGCTTATCCACCTCCAGACACTGACAGCTGACCCCCGTTCCACCAGCCACAACAGCTGTGACTGGACCAGAGACTGATTTCAGGGACTTTCTCCTGACAAGACACCACCGGCCGTAGGCTGGCTCTGGCCGGTTCACAGAGGCTGCACTGAGCGCCTGAGTCCCTGCTTCACTTTGACAGGTAGGACCTGAGTGCAGCGCCTTTAAATGTGAAGTCTCTGCCCCTAGGTGACCACGGGAGGCATGCAGCATGCATGTGTGCCCAGCACACACGTGTCAGGACCCCCGTGTGAATCCTCACGGCTCCTCCCATAACCTGCTGAGTATGCTCAGCCAGCGCAGGCTCCCTCCAGCCTCCCCTCCCGTGAAGTGCCTGCTTCCAGCTTCGGCCGGTGGCTACGCTTCCCAGCTGGTCACAATGCCACCTCGCCGCAGGCTTAACCCTTTACAAAATAAAGTCTCCTTTTGAAATTTTACGATTTTGTGGTTTCTTTTCAGTGGACACCACTCCTCCCCCTCCCCTACTCTGAGGCAAGAAGGAGCCCCTCCCTCCCTCTCCCCTGAACTGCCCCCGCCATGTGCTACCAACCTCTGCAAGTCTGGCCCTCTCGGCACATCCCAGGGAGCCCCTCTGAACCCCTCTCCTCACTGTACCTGCCCCATCCAGCCACCCCCTTAGGAGCATCCCTGCCCCCATCTCAGAGGTGTGCCAACCGCCTAGGTCACCTCGGCTGCCAACCGCACACTCCCCGTCCTCAGCGCTTTCCACATCACCACACCCCAGACCCTCCTCACACTGCCCCTTCTCCGATCCTGGCCTCTGGACCTTCTCCACATCACGCTGGTGGTGTGACCTACACACGGCTCTGACTCCACAGCTGTGGTCGGGGAGGGAGAGCCCAGAGACCTGGTCCTTCGTTGACCAAATGCTCCTGAACATTCTGCCTAGGCCCTGCCCCTGTCCCCACCCTGGGGCTCCTGTAGTTAAAGCCTCCTGGGGAGGGTGTGGTGCTGGCCTGGCTGTGGGCTTGTGCTGACCCCTTCTGGAGCCGGGCTGGGCTGACCCTCATCCTGTTCCTCTTGGGTGGAGCTTGCAGCTGCCGGGAGCTCATTCTAGAACCACCCCCATGGTCGCGGCTTCCCAGTGGGCCCTGGGGAATGGTGTGGTCTCAGGTGGGGCCTGATTCAAGTTGGGGAATCCTAGAGCAGCATGGCTTCCTGGTGTGTTTAAAATACTTATTTACTCTTCACTCAAAAGGGCAGTTGCTATAAATGGCCTCTAGCAGCCTGGAGATGGCACTGCTGGTGTCATCAGCCAGCTCAGGCCTGCGGAGGGGCCTCCTCCCTGGAGCCACCGTGGGCTGGGCCCCCAAATCTCTCCCAGCCATTCATGTGGCCTCACAGGGGACATGGTGGTGACTCAGACTTGGAAGCTGTGGAGAAGGCCCCTCTGATGAGCTGAGCTACGAATGTGCCTGGCCCTCCTTCAGGAGATTCCTCCTGGGTTCCTGCAGGTGCTGTGCTTCTCCCAGCTCACCAGTCACCATGCGCCCCCTTCACCCTCTCGCTCAGCATAGGTGACGTCCCCAGCAGGTCCTGAGGATGCTCGCTTCCTTCCACGCCCCTGCTTGTCAGGGCATATTAAAGAACGGCACTGGAGAGCCGTCTCCTGGCCATGCTCCTTCATCGGGCGACCCAGACCTTGCCAGGGCCTGTCCCTGTCCCCACCCCTGGGACTCAGGTGCCTCAGGTGTCTCAGTGGCAAATCGGGACGGTAGCGGGAGGCAGAGGCCTAAGCGCATTCTAAGGACCTGGAGAGCTGCGGGCGCACCAGTAGCAAATGGGCAGGCGGCACTGCTCACTGCCATCCTCACACGCCCCGCAGGGCATCCAGACCCACAGGACAAGGTCGGGGGGAGCAGGAGGTGGAAGCCAGGATGGCAGCGCAGAAACCAACTGAGCATCAGGTGCACCTGGGTGAGATGCTGCCAGCCCCAGCTGAGAACCTGGCGGGCTGAGAGGCCGAGACCCTGTCCCCAGGTGTCCCTGAGGTCTGAGGGTCAGGTTGCCAATGTGTGGGATGAATGTGGCTCTCGGGCTGCGGTAGTGCCTGGTATCCGGTGGAAGCAGGAGGGTTTGGAGGTCCTCGGCAGGGGTGCAGCCTCCCGGGCTGACACAAATCTCCTTGCCAGTGCCTCAAAGTGCAATGCAGATGCCACCTGGTGCCCATGGGACCCTGGAAAGGGGCTCCAGGACCCACAGAACACCCCAGTTCATGGCCCTTTATGACACCCATGGGAGGGGCTGGACAGGGCTCTTTCCTGTTTACCATGTGGTGCCCAAGTTGCCCAGAGCTCCCTTCACTTGCCCCGGTCAGCCAGCATGGGGACAGCAGAACTCCACGGGGGGGTCCTGCATCCTGGTGAAGGCCTGGGCAGAGGCAGGCCTGGCAGAGCCTGGGGCTGAGGGCTGAAGGGGGTCTCTCCTGGGCAGTTCTTTATGATACCCTGAGAAGCAGGTCAAGACGCAGGCTCCCCAGGGGCGTGGGAGGAAGCGCTGCAGAATCTCACCCAGCCCTCCCAGCAGCCCTGTCAGCAGGCACTATTATCATCCCCATCTTCCAGACAGGAGACTGGGCCCAAGAAGGCAAGCGACTTGCTCAAGGCCACACAGCTGGTCCTGGTGGCTGGCGCAGTGGAAACGGGCAGTCGAGCTTCAGCGCACGGGCTCCCCACTACCACCCAGTACTCCCCACAAGGTGCCGTGGGATGTGGGCTGCAGTGGGGTGGACGCAGACTCTGGGTTCTGTTAGAACAGCCTGGAGGGTCCTCCTCTCCTGATGGGGATTCCAAGATCTATGAGCCTTAGCATTGTGGTAAAATACAGGCAGCATGACGTTGACCACTGACAACATTTAGTACTGTCCCAGCACTTTGCAACCACCACCTCTATCTCATTCCAGCACGTTTATATCGCCCCGGAGGAAACCCTGCACCCATGAGCAGTCGCTCCCCTCCCGTGCCCACTGGCCTCCTCCCTGTCTCTGTGGATTTGCCTCTTCTGGGCATTTCATATGAAAGGAATCAGACACCATCTGGCCTTTTGTGTCTGGCTTCTTTCACCTGGTCTCATGTTTTCAGGGTTTAAAACATTGGACCAGACATCAGTCTTCTGTTCCTCTTTATGGCTGAGTAATATTCCACGGTGTGGGCTGACCACAGTTGGTTTTCTTGCTTACCAGTTGTGAGCATGTGTGATTTGGGTTGCGGGGATGTGGAATGGTGCAGCTGCTGTGAAGACTGTGGCATTCCTCAAAACACTGAACAGGGTTACCACATAATCCAGCAATTCCATGTATGGATATGACTCAAGCAGATAGTTGCTCACCATGTTCACAGCAGCATCATTCACAATAGCCAAGAGGTGGGTGCAACCCAAATGGCCCTTGATGAATGAATGGCTAAACAAAATGTGGTTCCTCCATGCACTGGAATATTACTCAGCCTTGAAAAGGAGGAGGCCTGGCAGTGGCTTATGCCTGTAATCTCTGCACTATGTTGCCCAGGCTGGACTCCTGGGCGGAAGCAATCCTCCCACCCAGGAGTTCAAGACCAGCCTGGGCAACACAGTGAGACACCGTTTGTACAAAAAATTTAAAAATTAGCCGGGTGTGGTGACATGTGCCTGTAGTCCCAGTTAATCGGGAGGCTGAGGTGAGAGGATCGCTTGAGCCTGGGAATTTGAGGCTGCAGTGAGCCACGATCACACCACTGTACTTCAGCCTGGGTGACAGAGCAAGATCTTGTGTCAAAAAAATTTAAAAACAAAAAAGGAAGGAAATCTGACACATACCACACTATGGATAAGCCTTGAGGACGGTATACTCCGTGAAATAAGCCAGACATGAAAAGACTAATACTGCATGATTCCATTTATCTGAAGTCCCTCGAGTAGCCCAATCCATAGAGACAGAAAGTGGAACAGTGGCTGCCTGGGGCTGGGAGAGGAGAGAATAGAGAGCTGGTGTTTACTAGGGACAGAGTTCAGTTTGGGAAGATGGAAAGTTCTGGAGATGGATGGTGGTGGCGACTGCACAGCAACATAAGTATACGAAGTGTATGCTTAAAAATGGCTAAGATTTTGGCCGGGCGCGGTGGCTCATGCTTGGAATCCCAGCACTTTGGGAGGCCAAGGCGGGTGGATCGTTTGAGACCAGTCTAGACAACATGGTAAAACCCCATCTCCACTAAAAATACAAAAAAAAAAAAAAAAAATTAATCGGGCTTGGTGGCACACGTCTACAAACCCAGCTACTTGGTGGCTGAGGCATGAGAGTCACCTGAACCTGGGAGATGCAGGTTGCAGTGAGCGAAGATGGCGCCACTGCGCTCCAGCCTGGGCAACGGAGCAAGACCGTCTCAAGGAAACAGAAACAAAACCAGAAAAACACTCAGCAAGGCTAGGACTGGATTTTGCATGTATTTACGATGATTGAAAATACTGTTTTAAAAGGGACAGGCACGGCCCAGGCACCTCACCTGCCAGCACCATGAGTTGCTCTCTGGGCCTCTCCATCCATCTCTGCGGGGCTGGTGGTGGGGTCGCTCTTTGGGGTCTCAGAGGATCAAACACAAATGCACCCAGAAGCCTGGCCTGAGCCTGGGGCACGCGCTTGGCGGAGGGGAGGTGGCTTTCCCTTCTCCCATTCCTTCTCCTGCGCTAGACTGGCTGGTCCATGTGTGGACTGTTCCCAGGACACGGTTGAGGGTGAGGTGCCAGGGAGGCCTGGGACCATGCCAGGGCCGGCCGGGTTACTGTGGCATGCAGCAGGGCTTTGAGTATGAGTCTAGGGCTAAGGTCCCATCTCAGTGTCCCCAGGCCCTGCTGTGTGGCCACAGGCACTCTGCTGCACCTCTCTGTCCTAGGAGTGGGACAAGCAGCACCTCGGGGCAGGTGTGGGTACTGGGTAGGAGCACAGAGACCCTGGGGGCCTGGGGAAGTCCCGGGCCTGCCTGTCACGTGGGGGCTGGAAGTGGCTTCTCCATACCTGGTCACTTGCTGGCTGGCCCCACACTGATGGGACTGGGTCCTTGCAGCCCCGCTGCTGCCCCCACCCCCTGCATCTCTTGTCTGCCTCATAGCTCTGAGTGCTGGGCCTGCCTCTACCAACCCTTCCCAGAGCTGACAGTAGGGACCAGGTCTCTGCTTGTCTGCCTGGACCATGGTGTGCGGTGACAGTTCTGGGATAGACAGTTTTGTCCTCTCTAGGACAGAAGCTGGGCACTGAGCTCCTAGCATTTTCCTTCAGCCTGGGCTTCCTCCCTCTGGCTCACTGCACCTGGGCAGAAAGGCCCAAGGAAACGTCTCCTCGATTTTCCGCCTGTCACTGAGAAGCTGCGTATGCTGAGCTGAAATTCCTGTGGTGGCAGCTGTTCTCAGGAACATGTCAGTTCCATAAGGCCGGGGCCCCCACACTGTGCAAGGTCAATGTGTTTCCAGGGATCAGCAGGCAGGGCTGCCCTGGACAACTGTGTAGGTTGTTCACTGCACAAGGGCGTCTGCTAGGGGTAGTGTTCAAGTTCAGTCTGTGTTCTGCTTCCCCATGCTGTGCACAGCTGCTGGCATGCCCGCCCAGAGTTGGGGGGGCCTTCTCACATGTGCACAGAGGTATTGTGGGCTCACAGAGGTGGCCCAGCAGAAAACGCCTTGAGTCTGGGCAGAACTGTGAGTCTGCGTGCCTTCTCCTAGAGGGAGGGCCCTGGTCCCCACCAGACCCTAAAATGGAGTCCCAACCCAGAAAGAGGCCCAGAGCCCTCCTTCCAGGGAAGCAGGCCAGCACGGTGAAGCCAGCTCCCGATACATTTCACTGTCCGTGGAAAAAAAAAAAAGGAGCATTCAGTGGGAATGCAAAATGGTACAGCTGCTGTGAAAAGGGGTTTGAAGGTTCCTCAAAGGGTTAAACACAGAAACCCAATGTCCCAGCAATTCCATGCCTACTTCTAACCCCAAAATAATTCAGAGCAGGGTCTCAGACCGATGCATGCAGATCGGCGTCCACAGCAGCACCATTCAGTAGCTGAAAGACGGACGCAACCCCGTGTCTACTGACAGAGGAATGAAGAAACCCTCCGTGGTCTGGCCACACAGCGCAGCGCTCACGGAAAGCAACGAATGCTGATGTGTGCTGCGGCAGTGAGAGCCGAGAGGCACGATGCAGAGTGAAGGAAGCCACGAAGCACCACACCTCGCATGATTCCGTGTAGTGTCCAGAGCAGCCAAACTCACAGGGGCGGAAAGCAGACGCTGCCAGTGGCTGGGGGGATGGGGAATGGGAGTGGAGGCTCATGGGGACGGGGTTCCTTCTGCGGTGACGGAAATCTCCAGGAATTGGACGAAGGTGATGGTTGCATAACCCTGTGAATGTGTCAAATATCACTGTATACTTTAAAATGGTAAATCTTATGTTACGTGTATTTTATGAACATTTTACATTTTTAGGTTTTTATTTTTGTAGATATGGGGTCTCACTGTGTTGTCTAGGCTTGTCTCAAACTCCTGGGCTCAAGCAATCCTCCTGCCTTGGCCTCCCAAAGTGTTGGGACTACAGGTGTGAGCCATTGTGCCCCGCCTTACCACCACTTACAAAAAAGACAATCAGTCCAAGGCCTCAAATACAGAGACTCCCAGGTACAAATTCGACATCCTTATTCCAGTGTCAGAACTGCTGAGAACGTCCAGCCTAGCTCCACAACCAGGGTCCGTGCCATCTGGCCCCTCCCGCTGCTCGGCCGGCATTCCCTCTGCCGCAGCCATGCTGGGCGCCCCTTTGCTCCCCAATGCCTGGCTGCCATCAGCTTTTCTGGGGATATGTATATATTTTTTTAATTGAGATGAGCATATATAATGTACAATTCACACTTTTAAAGTGCGGGGCACGGTGGCGTTTAGTACATTCAGTGTTGTGCAAGCACCACCTTTAGTTCACCCCCCACAAGGAAGCCCCCTACCCATTAGCAGTCAGTCCCTGCTCTCCCCCTCCCCAGCCACAGGCAAGCACCAATCGGCCTGGGCATTTCATGAAAATGGAACAGTGCACCATGCTCCTTCTTTCAGTCAGAGTCACGCCTTCCACGCTCACAAACAAGGTGGCATGGCTCAACGCTTTCTTCCTTTTTATGGGCAAGCAGTGTTCCGCTGCATGAGTGCCCACTCTCCAACAGCTGTGGTGCGTGGTTGGTCTGAGCCTGCCCCGGCCCAGTGTCTCCTGGTGAAGGAGGTTTGAAGGCCTGCATCTGCTGGGCCAGTGTATTAGTCCATTCTCCTGCAGTTGTTAAGGACTTACTTAAGACTGGGTAATTTTTTTGAGATCGAGTTTTGCTCCTGTCGCCCAGGCTGGAGTGCAATGGCGCAGTCTCAGCTCACCACAACTTCCACCTCCTGGGTTCAAGCTATTCTTCTGCCTCGGCCTCCTGAGTAGCTGGGATTACAGGCATGCACCACCAGGCCCAGCTAATTTTGTATTTTTAGTAGAGACAGGGTTTCTCCACGTTGGTCAGGCTGGTCTTGAACTCCCAACCTCAGGTGATCCACCCGCCTTGGCCTCCCAAAGTGCTGGGATTATAGGTGTGAGCCACCATGCCTGGCAGGTAATTTATAAAGGAAAGAGGTTTAATTGACTCACGGTTCTGCATGGCTGAGGAGGCCTCAAGAAACTTACAATCATGGCAGAAGGGGAAGCAAACATGTCCTTCCTCACATGGCAGCAAGAGAGAGAAGTGCTGAGTACAAGGGGGAAAATCCCCTTATAAAACCATCAGATCTTCTGAAAACTCACTATGATGAGAACAGCATGAGGGTAACCACCCCCTGAGTCAATTACTTCCCCCTGGGTCCCTCCCATGACACATGGGGATTATGGGAACTACAATTCAAGATGAGATTTGGGTGGGGACACAGCCAGACCTTATCAGGCGGTAACTCACTAAGTCCTCGCTCAGCCCTGGGTGGCAGGTGCTGTTACTGTCCCCATTCACAGACAGAAGCCACCATGGAGGGCCCAGGGCAGGACACGGGGTTGGGACGAAGCCCCAGGTGTCCTGGTCTGCAGTCTGTGCTCTTGCCCCTGAGCCAGGCTGGCTTCGACAAATGCCAGCTGGATGAAAGAATGACAGTGTCCTAAGACTGCTGGGGAGTCCAAACTGGTGGCTTCACTCTAGCATGTCACTTCCTTACTCCTATAAATGACAGTGACACAGCACATCAGTTCAGGTGACCCCTCAGACACTACAGACAGCACAGACCAAGGGGTGGAGAGGACAGTATGAGGCGGGGACTCATGATCTGCGTGATGGCCTCTCCCCTGACTGACTGCCTCACTGAGGGTGCGGTCAGGCCGTGAAGCTGCTTTGGCCCAACAGAGACGAGGATCATCAAGTTCGTTAGCTATGCAGGGGCAGGAGGCATGTGGACGGTGTCTCTGGCTAGGGAAATTGACAAAGGAGCCAAGGCTCTGGGACCCTGGGCAGGGTGGTTCTCGACTCCCACACCCCACTTTCCACCGATGTTGAACAGGGCAGAGCTGATCTGGAGGGAAGATTGGCTTTGGGGCAGGTGGGGCAGCACATCGAGTGGTGCTCATGACCAGGGATGGCTCCATGAATACCTTCCTCCCTGCCACCCTCCATTATCCATTTTCCATCCATCCACTCACCTAATCCATCCTCCATCACATCAGTCAGTCTATCCATGACTCCATCCATCCATCCATCCCTCTATCCATCCATCCTTCTATCCATCCACTCCATCCATCTGTCCTTCCATCCATCCCCTCTCCTCTATCAGTCAGTCCATCCATCACTCCATCCGTTCTTCCATTCATCTGTCCATCCATTCATCTATTCATCATCCACCACCATCCATCCATCTATCCATCTGCCATCATCCATCAGTCTAACCACTCATCCATCCATCTGTCCATCCATTCCATCCGCCCACCCATCCATCCATCCACCCACCCATCATCCATCCATCCACCCACCCACCCATCCATCCATCCTCCCATCCATCCACCCACCTACCCACCCATTCATCCATCCTCCCATCCATCCATTCATCCATCCATCCTCTCACCCGTCCATCTGTCCGTCTGTCCGTCCGTCCATCCATCCACCCACCCACCCACCCACCTACCCATCCATCCATCCATCCATCCATCTGCCATCATCCATCAGTCCATCCATCCTCCATCCATCAGTCCATTGTCCATCTGTTCGTCCATCCCCCCATCCTTCCGTCTGCTTGTGCATCTGATGTCCATCAGGTTGCCTCTGTGAGGTCAAGCATTGTGCTAAATGCTGCAGAATGAAGAACTCCTGGCCCCATCTTTCAGGGCTGCACAGTATGGCAGGAGGATGGCCACCTGGGCCACCTTGGCTACCTGGCAGCACTGTGGGAAGTCCCTGAGAGGTTCAGGCGGGCCATTTGCTGGCAGGGAGAGCACTTGGGGAGCTTGGGAGCCTGGGAAGAATGAAGCAGGGCCCTTAGGCCCTGGTAAGCTGTTGGGGAAGTAGTGACTAGCCAGGGACCCCAGGAAAGGCACATAGCTCACAATGGACAGGTATTTCACCTGGGGCTACATGACTGTGGGGGCTGCGTGGGGGCTGGGCCTGAAGCCAGCAGCCCCACAGGGCCCAACACTGTGCAGGTGCACATATTACTGGCGAGGCATGTGGACATGCCCGCATCCCCAGGCCTAGGCCACTGACAGCACCATGCCTGTCCCCCGGGGGCCCTCACCCTGGGCTGAAGCCCACAAAGGCCTGCTGGAGACACCAACCCAGGAGCCCTCCTGCCCCTGGCCTTGCTGCCCGGCTCTGTGCTGAGCCTGCCCCTGTGGTCTGAGCAGATCTCACAGCGCTGGGGGCTGGGCCAGCTGTAAGTGGCAGGGCGCAGCGGGCTCGTTGGGCTCGTCACGCTTGTCATTTGTTAAAGTTCAAGTCCGTTGGACCAAGCTGAGCATGAGGCTTGGTCTAAAATAAAACTGGAGCTGCGTCAGCATGTGGGCCGGCTCCGTAGGCTGGAGGCCACTCCACAGCCAGCAAAGTGCGGCTGTGCTCCCCGGGGCCGTCCCCACCCAGGCTGGCGAGCTGTCCCCATGGAGCTGAGCTGAGGCCTCTGGCGAACCCGAGAGGCAGAATGGCTGGCCGATCCCGAGGCTGTGTCTGCGGCTGCAGTGGGCACAGGGCCCATTGCTAGGGGCCCAATTCCCACACTCAGAGTCTCTCACGAGCTCCTGGGGTTCAGGCCTGCTGCTCCCCTCAGCTGGCTTGGGGTCAGATATCCCAGGCTTGGCTCTCACTGCTTGAGCCAGAGAATCATGGGGTGAGAACAGAGCAGAGGACCCTTTTTACTCCAGGAAATAAACAGCATTTTCTGAGCCATGTTAGGTGTTGGGCTTTGTGTCGTACGTCTGCTAGAAGAGGGGTTCCCCAGATGAGGCTGGGGAGGGGTGGGCGCATGGCCTGCCCATTCTCCTTTCGCTCCCTTGGGGCCTCCTCAACACTGAGATCCTGGGGACGCGGTTTGAAAACGTCTGGATTCTAGAAGCGTAGTGGAGCAGGTACTGCCAGGCAGCTTTTGATGTCAAGCCTCCCATTCTGCCCTACTATGAGCTTGATGTTATTTGGGGGTTTTGTGTTCCTAGAGTCTACATGACACAGTTCTAGCCAGTAAGATGCAGATGTAAATCCGCTGGGAATTTCTAGTAAAGTTTGATTTTTCTTTTTTTTTTTTTTTTTGAGACGCAGTTTCGCTCTTGTTAACCCAGGCTGGAGTGCAATGGCGCGATCTCGGCTCACCGCAACCTCCGCCTCCTGGGTTCAGGCAATTCTCCTGCCTCAGCCTCCTGAGTAGCTGGGATTACAGGCACGCACCACCATGCCCAGCTAATTTTTTGTATTTTTAGTAGAGACGGGGTTTCACCATGTTGACCAGGATGGTCTTGATCTCTTGACCTCGTGATCCACCTGCCTTGGCCTCCCAAAGTGCTGGGATTACAGGCGTGAG
Organism: Aotus nancymaae; assembly: GCF_030222135.1. Taxonomy (NCBI): domain Eukaryota; kingdom Metazoa; phylum Chordata; class Mammalia; order Primates; family Aotidae; genus Aotus; species Aotus nancymaae. The sequence goes on along the minus strand of NW_026988521.1, from coordinate 4,673,861 downwards.
CCACCACGCCCGGCCAAAGTTTGATTTTTCTAATACAAATGCCAACCTGTCACTTCCTTTGGCCTTCTTGCCTGGCATATGAATGTGAAGGCCGGATCTTCAGCAGCCATCCTGTGACAGTGATGTTACGGCTGAGAGAATTTAAGCTATAGAAGCATTGACCTGTTGAGCTGATGCCTGCAACTATCTGCCTCTGGATTTAAAGATAAAATAACCTCCAACGTTTTAAAAAGTTGCTGTTTACTTAGGTTATCTTGAAAGCAGGACCCAGTCCCTGATTGATAAACTTGGTAAGGTCCCACCTGTCTCAGAGGGCCCACATTCCTACGCCCTTGGATTCTGTTCTGTTTCATTATCCCCACAGCTCTGAGAAAGAGTTGGGTGATCAACTGCTAACGTCCCGGCTCGGGACCAGTGAAGAACATGCTGTAAGCCAGGGCTGTCTGTCCACATCTGTCTCCCCTTCTCCTCCACTGGGAAAACCAAACCATGGCCCTGTGTGGACACGTCTCCCTTCCATTCAGCCCTGAGCACGTGCTGGCACAGCGGGGCCAGGACACCTCACGCTGAATGTGTTTGTGGGGTGAGTGTCAGCCGGCCGGGAGGGGCTGCTCACTGCATGGTACTGGGGCACAGGGAGGGGATTTGCCCAGGGAAGGTGATGAAGACACAGAGGCCAGAGGACCAGGGCATGGGGGAGGCGCACAGTGCGGGGACGGGGAGGGAAGTGCCCTGGGTGAGGGGAGCAGTCACCCATGGTAGAATCGCGGGCATGGGCGCAGCAAGGGCTCGGAGAGGCTGGCGGCACAGCAGAGCCAGTGCTAGGACCTCTGTGCTGCGTGGGTGAGCGTGGACTTGCCCTGTGGGTGGTGGGCAGATGGGGAGGGTTTCCAGGGCGGACAGGGTGACAGCTAAGTGGATGAGCAGGGAGAACGAGGCTAGGGCGATGGCAGGCGTCCAGGAGAGGACTGTAGCTAGCTCTCATCTTGTTCAAACCTTCCCGGCCTCAGCGGTGGGCTGAGCCCCCTCTGCCAAGTCCCCTGAGAGTCTGCCTCTCAAGCCCATGGCAGGGGTGTCCCCAACAGCCAGCCCCGCCCCCAGAATTTAGGCCTCAGAAGCGGAGGAGGCAAACCTGCCCCCCAGGATGCCCATTAGGAAAGAAGACCCCAGGGCCAGCATGGCAGCCCCCTGAATCTGTGAATATGACTATTTGGAAAAAGTCTTTGCAAATGTAATTATGTTTCTGGATAGGAGACGCCCTGGGATTTATGGTGGTTTTAAAACCAATGACAAGTGTCCTGGTAAGAGACATTAGAGGAGACACAGCTGGGAGAGGCCATGTGGAGAGGAAGGCAGAGACAGGAGCGGAGCAGCCACAGCCAGGGAGCGCCGGGAGTCCCCAGAAGCCGCACGGGCCCTGGCGGTGCTCGGCTGCAGCCCTGTGAGGCTGCTGTCTGACTCCTGGCTCCCGGGACTGTGGGGGGACACAGTCCTCTTGCTTGAAGCCACCCCGTTTGTCACCACTTGTTGCCAGCTCAGGACGCTCGGACACTCCCAACAAAGAACTAGGTGGCTGGGCCCTGCCTCGGTCCTGTAGAGGTGCTGCGCCAGCTCCGCAGAGGGTACCCTCGAGACCACTGGCCACAGGGACTGTGTGGGCGGGTCCAGGGCTGGTGCAGCTGACGACAGCCCTGCAGCAGGTCCCAGAGGCCCATGGGGGGGTCTTCCCAGAGGCATTTGATGGGGCACTTGTCCCGAACAACTCCCTGGCCAGTCACCTGCTCTAGTTGGGTTTTACATTGAGAGGGCAGAAGGAGGCACCAGGAGAGTCACAGAAAAGTGATCTCAAAGTTGCTCACTCGCTTGCAGAGGGGCATCGCCCTCAAACAGTCACGGCCATCCTGGGCCCAGCGCACCCCTGGGCAGTAGTGAGTGGTGAGGATGAGGGGCAGAGACCAGCGGAGATTCAGGCGGTCACTGTTGTCTCCCCAGCCTGAGGCCTGGTAGGGCCAGAGGGCAGAGTCACCCTGCCCTGGGGACCCCTGCAGCCCTGCCTGTGGACAGAGCCTGCAGGCCACACGGAGTCCCCGGGCACTGCCCTCTTCCAGACAGCCTTGCCAGTCCCTCCCCAGGATCAGCCAACAGTGACTGGGGGCGGGGGCAGGGGATCTGAGGCCACCAACTTGTCCCGAGGGGCTGGGCCAAACACGCACAGGGGAGCGGACACTGCCCACTGGGCCTCTTGTGGACCATGTGCTGAGCCTCTGTGCCAGGCCCTGGATGGGGCAAAATCATGGAGTGGCACATGGCTCATACAGCATTCAGGGGTGTGTCCTCACCCTTAGCCCCCTCACCCCTTAGCTGGTGCTGTGGACAGGTGGCTCCCACTGTCCCATGCAGTGTCCTGGCCCCTGGTCAGAGTGGAGCTCTGGTCAGGAGGAAGGAGCAGGATGACCCGGGGGGGCCGTGTCTGCTGCAGGAAGTGCATGGTGCAGGAGGCAGCAGTGGTAGAGTCTGTGCTGGTTCCCTGGGGCTCTGCCTGCTCGAGGCGGAGATGAGACCCGCCAGCCCGGGGGACAGAGCCTCCAGGGAACAGCCCCATTCCACACAGAGAAGCCCTGGGTGGGGCAGTCCGAGTGGCGGGGGCAGCCCTGAGTGCTGTCTCAGGGGCGCCCCCAGTCCCACCATGAATCGCCCCCCTGTCAGCCGTGGCTACTGAGATGCAGCCTGGAGGAGGACGTAGGCTAGGAAGCCTCCTGGGCCGTCCCATCGGCCACCGTAAGCCTGGCACCCAGACACCTGACTTGCAGAACTACTCTCCCTCTCGCTGGGGGCCGATGTGCAGATTTACTTTTATTTTATGCAGAGTTCTCACAGGCTGGCTAACTGGGTCCGCTGCACACAGGGGATCAAGGTCAGGAAGTCAGAGAAGTTAGACGGGCTTCAGAGGCAGGCCCACGCACGCAGAGGGAGAGGTCAGATGGCCAAGCACGCACAGCCCACCCCAGGATGCAACAGCAATGAATGCCACCGCCACAGAGGGCAGGCGGTGCCACACGCGGCCCGGCTCGGCTTGGCGCCCAAACGCAGCTGGCAGGACGGCCTTGGAGGACTAGTCACTGAATGATGTTCTCCATGTAGACAGAGCAGAGCCAATGAAGAACATTTTAGAACATTCCTTCCTGAATGAGGGCCAGCCTCCGCGTCGGGTGCCCAGATCTGCGGGGGAAAGGTGCTGGGGTTAGACCACGCGGAAAGCTCCCTCACCACGCTCACTCATGCGGGAACCAGCGGCACGGGCAGCCCCACAGGCTGGCAGCAACTCCGGCGCTCTTATCTACCCAGCTCCTCCCTGCCCGGGCTCTGCTGTGGGGACTGGGAGGTAATCTGGGTGCTGACCACATCCGCCCCCTCCTCGTTAGCTAGGATGAGCCGTGACCCAGCAGGCTGGGGTTTCTAGGGAGCACCTTTCTCTCCCGGGGCAGCTGTAGCAAAGGGCCTGGGTGCCTGAACCACAGACATTCATTTGCTCACAGCCCTAGAGGTGAAGTCCAAGATCGAGGTGTGGGCAGGGTGGGTTCCTCTGGGAACTGCAAGGTGGCTTCTGTTCCAGGCATTTCTGTGCCCCTGGTGGCAGCTGGCAAGCCTTGGTGTCCCTGACTTGGAGGAGCATCACCCCCTCTGCCTCCATCTTCGTCCGGCCTTCCCGCTGCGTGCCTGTCTGCACCCAAACTTCCCTCTTCTTACAAAGACATGGGCCAGTAGATCAGGGGCCGTCCTACCCGTGTGACCCCATCTTAACCAGTCACGTCGCAATGTCCAGATTCCTAAGCAAGGCCTCACTCTGACGTGACGGGGGTTAGGGCTTCAACCTAAGAATCTAGGGGAACACGATTCACACCACAGCCATGAGTTATGGGCATGCCTGTCTCACACCCCTCCCCCAGGCCAGTGTCGCTGAGGGCAGGGGCGGGGCTCGCCCATCTCTGCAAGAAGGAGAACAGAACCAGCAAGTGGGGCACCCTCAGGCAGGTCAAGGGGACGGTGTCTGAGAAACCCAGGCAGGCTGGAGTCCCCTCTCTCCCGCGGAGTTGGGATGATGAAGCCCATTCTCATCCTATCCGCTCCTCCCTGACCGCAAGAGCCTGGGAATCTCACATCCAGCCTGACACACACCCGAGACCCACAGCTGCAGCTTCACGATTAGCGACGGGGGAGAGCTGACTCCATGGGGGCTGGAAACTCCCTGCCCACCCGCCCCGGGGCTGCATCTTTATAGTTTTAATTTTTTTTTTTTTTTTTTTTTTTTGAGACAGAGTCTTGATCCGTTGCCAGGCTGGTGGAGCGCAGCAGCGTGATCTGGGCTCACTGCAACCTCTGCCTCAGGGGTTCAGGTGATTCTCCTGCCTCAGCCTCCTGAGAAGCTGGGATTACAGGCACGCGCTACCATGCCCAGCTAATTTTTATATTTTTAGTAGAGATGGGGTTTCACCATATTGGTCAGGATGGCCTTGATTTCCTGACCTCGTGATCCACCCATCTTGACCTCCCAAAGTGCTGGGATTACAGGTGTGAGCCACCACACTGGCCTATACTTTAAATTTTTAATTGTGGTAAAATCCATATAACAAAACATACCATGGTAACCCCCGTTAGTGCCCAATTCGGTGCGTTGAACACATTCACAGTGTCCAGGACATTCTCACCTTCCCAAATGAGCCTGTCCCTGTGAACTTCTCACTCCCCACCTCTTTCCCAGCCCCTGGCACTCCCCATCCGACCTTCTGTCTCCACGGACTTGGCTCCTCTGGAAGCGGTGTACGGGTGGGAGGGAGTGGTGCCGAGGTTGTCTCCCGTGACTGGCTGGCTTCACATGGCCTAGTGCCCTCCAGGCTCCTCCACGGGGGCCTTTGTAGCTGCTGTCAGTTTTCCTTCCTTCCTGAGATGGAACGAGGTTCCCCATTCTGGATACACCACATCTGCCTTCCTCCTGTACCCGTGATGGACACCTGGGCTGGGCCTTTCACCCAAGAACGCCCGTCCTTCCCGGTCAGCCCGGTGGCACCTCAAAGCCTCCCCTACTCATCAGCCTGGTGGGAAAAGCAGGACTAGCCACTGGCCTGCCACCAACCGTCCTCAGCTTCATCAAGAAATGGGCAGCTGACTGTGCCAGCTGGGCGGCTCCCTGGTGTGACCTCCCAGCCAGTTACATCACATGCAGCAGGTGGGCCGGCAGGCATGAGCCAGCTAGGACAGGGTGGGTGATGACCAGATGTGTAGGTGACTGCAGGCCTCGCAAGAGATCTCCCGGGCTGGCAGGGGTGAGGCCAGCAGGCACTGACAGATGTGGGGCATGGAGCCTGCCGTCCAAAGTGGCTCTGAGAGCCCCATTTACAGCCTAAGGCAGTGGTTTTCAAGTAGGGGACACAGTGTCCCCACAAAGGACATTCAGCCATATCGGGAGATATTTCTGGTTGTCACAACTGGTGTTGCTACTGGCATCTTGTGGGTGGAGACCAAGGAAGCACAGGACAGTCCCCACAACAGAGAATTATGGAGTCCCAGGTGCCCCCAATGCCGGAGCCAACCCTGCCCTAAGGCTGAGGGCAGCCATCTTGGAAGGCATCCTGCAGTTCCTGAGGCAGCTGGCACAGAGTGGGGCCCATGCAGGCCAGGGAGCTCCTCATTCAGAAGCTTCTGCACACCCAGTGACAGTGGCTAGAGAGGGTTCACTGCCCCGGATCCACGCTACTTCTCTGTGCACGGGCCACTGAGTGTGCAGTAGGGGCACGGGCAGCCTCCCCTGGTGACTGGGCAAATGCTGAGTGCCTGCTGTGTGCTATGCTTGAGTTATTGCAGGGAGGTTACAAAAATAGACGACACAGTGAGCTGAATGGTGACCTCTGAAAAATATGGCCATGCCCTTAGCCCCTGGCACCTGCCAGTATGACGTTATTTGGAAATGGGGTCTTTGTAGGTATAATTAAAGATCTTGAGATGAGATCGTCCTGGGTTACTGAGGTGGGTCCTGAATCCAATCACGGGTGCCCTTATGAGGGATGAGAAGGGAGAGGAGGAGGCTGTGTGATGACAGAGACACAGGTTGGTGCCATGTGGCCACCAGCCAAGGAATACCAGGAGCCCCAGAGCTGGAGAAGGCAAGGAAGGACCCTCCCCTAGAGCCTAGAGGGGCTCCTGGCTTTGCCCACACCTTGATTTTGGAATTGTGGCCTCCAAACCGTGAGCAAATCCATGTGTATCATTTGCAGTGCAGCCCCTAGAGATGCATGTGAGCTGTGCTCAGCCCCACTCAGGGGACATGGCCGCAGGTTCCTGACTCTCACTAGGCAGGGCTCTGGGTCTCTCTCCAATGCCTCCACTCTAACCAGCAGGCCCTTGGTGCTCCCTGGAGCACAAACCCAATAGCCCAGGAAGGTCTGACCATGACTCAGAAATCATGTGGGCCTCAGGGGCTGCTCCTGGAAGCTGGTTCCTAAAGAAGCTGTGCACACGTATGTTCACTGCAGCACTGTTCACAATAGCAAAGACTGGGAACCAGCCCAAATGCCCATCAGTGATGGACTGGATAAAGAGAACGTGGTACATATACACCATAGAATACTATGCAGCCATAAAAAAGGATGAGTTCATGTCCTTTGCAGGGACATGGATGAATCTGGAAACCAACTTTCTCAGCAAACTGACACAGGAACAGAAAATCAAACACTGCATGTTCTCACTCATAAGTGGGTGTTGAACAATCAGAACACATGGACACGGCGGGGAACATCACACACCTGGGTCTGCGGGGGGTTGGGAGCTAGGGGAGGGATAGCAGGGGGTGAGGGGATAGGAGAGGGATAGCATTAGGAGAAATGCCTAACGTAGATGATGGGGTGATGGATGCAGCAAACCACCATGGCACATGTATACCTATGTAACAAATCTGCACACTCTGCACATGGACCCCAGAACTTTAAGTATTAAAAAAAAAAAAGAAGCTGTTTCACAAGATGACCTGATCATGCAGCTTCCTGCACCCCGGCGGGGTTTCCAAGAAGCCTCCTAACTCCCGGGCACCATAGCCTCAGTTTCCCCACTGCCATGAGGAGAGGCAGGGGTTTTCTCCAGTACCTCAAGGGCTGACGGTCTCTCATTTGGAGATCTCAGCAGGAAGGAGGCTGCCCCGGGGCGGCTGACCAATCCTACACTTGAGAACTTGAACCGAGTAAGTAGGTGGGGGAGGGGCAGGGGCAGCCCGTGCTGGGTAAGGAGGCAGAGCCCTCCACCAGCCTGGCACAGGTGGCACCTGAGCCCCCCACGGCAACTGCAGGTGCTTTCTGGAACTGCAGTTTGATGGCTGGGCACATTTTAGAACAGAGGACGCTCTGTTAGAGAAACGCGTGGAGGAACCGTAGGCCGGCTGATTGTGAAATGGGTATTTGGTTTCCTCTCTTTTACTGACATACAGCTCTTAAAACCTTGGGAACCTCCAGAATGCTGAGTGTCTCTGTATGCTAATGAGATGACTGGTGGCTGGGGGTCCCTAGGTAGCTTCAGAATGGGGGCTGGTTACCAGGAGAACCAATCCCAAGATTAGAGGGTTGAAATTTTCAGCCCTGCCCCCCAGACTCCAGGGAGGAGAGGGAGGGGCCGAAGGCTGAGTCGATCACCAATGGCCAATGATTTAATCAATCACGTCTGCATAATGAAGCTTCCATAAAAACCCCAAAAGGACACGGTTTGGAAGAGCTTCTGAATAGATGAACACGTGGAGTTTCCTGTGGGGTGGTGCACCTGGGGAGGGCATGAAAGCTGCACGCCCATCCCTGAACCTCCCCCAACACATCACTCCATTTGTAACATCCTTTATAAGAAAACAGCAAGGCCGGGTGCCGTGGCTCATGCCTGGAATCCCAGCGCTTTGGGAGGCCGAGGCAGACGGATTGCCTCAGCTCAGGAGTTCGCAACCAGCCTGGGCAACACGGTGAAACCCCATCTCTACTAAAATACAAAAAATTGGCCGGGCATGGTGGCATATGCCTGTAGTCCCAACTACTTGGGGGATGAGGCAGAAGAATTGCTTGAATCCGGGAGGCAGAGGTTGCACTGAGCCGAGATTGAGCCACTGCACTCCAGCCAGGTGACAGAGCAAGCCTCCGTCTTAAAGAAAATCCCCCAAAACCAGCAAATGTATTTCCCTCCATTCTGTGAGCTGCTCTAGCAAATTAACCCAACCTGAGAAGGGCACCCCGGGGACTCCGATTCATAGCTGGTCGGTCAGAGGCACAGGCCATAACCTGGGGCAAGGATGAGGGGCCCGTCCCGTGGGACTGAGCCTCACCCTGTGTGATCGACACACTCTCCAGGTGGACAGTGCAGAACTGAGCTGAATGAGGGGACCTGTGGGTATCTGAGGGAAATGACTGCTTGCTTGCCGTGTGGGAAACCCACTTATCTGGCCACCGAGTGCTCTGTGTGGACTGCGACAAGAGAGCAGAGTGGGAAGAAACTGAGTTTGCTTTTTCCTATAGCCTCACAGTCCCCCCAGATTTTGCCTCAACTAGAGGCCGTTAGCAGACATGTCCCCATTTCTTAAGGCAACGCTCTAGAAGCCAGGCAACAGCCTATTTGGAAAACCCAAACTTGACTCCCACCCTGTACCTCTCTCTCCCTGGAGATGACAGGCCTGGTTCAGACCTCTGCTCTCCACACTCATGAGAGAGTCCTGGGGCCACAGAACCACTCCAGCCCCCGGCCTGCCCACTCTGAACCTCAGTGTCCTCATCTGGAAAATGGACCAGTCCCAGCTCCTCCCCTGTAGCTGCTGTGAAGATAAAATGAGCCCCCAAAGGTGCAGCCCTATGCGTGGGACCTTCCAGACCAGCTGGTAGCACGTGTCATTATGTAGCCTGGGGTTTGGAGGGGGACAAGGCTACTGCCCCGTCTCACCCTGTGAAATCCAGAAGAGAGTGACGGATGAATCCCACTGTGGGTCATGCAGTGTGTACGCTTCCCCAGCGTCCGAATCCCTGCCCAGGAGAGTCACTCGGCAGGGTCAAGACGGGACATCCCGCCCTCAGCTCACAGCAGACACTGTCCCGTCCCAACACCCGCTGCCTGCCTGAACCAGTAGATGGACCTCGGACCAGGAGTGGGCTGACCACCTCTGCAGGGACGCGGGTCTTCCATCCGGTAGGAGACAATAGGGTGGCCCCTGCTGCTGCCGTGACCTGAAACCAGTCTCACTATGACGACCGAGGCGAGACCTCAGCCTATCCTCAGGCTTCTCCGGCCAAAAAGGAGCAAAAGTGGCTGTCCTGGGTGAGGCACTGGTGTCCCTGTCCAGGGGCCCTTCAGAGACTGCAACCTCTGAGCCCACGTGAGCCCCAAGGACACCATCGCAGGGTCACGTGGGGCTGCGGCCTCTGGGGCTGGTCCGGCTGCTGTGTCTCCTGCTGGGGTCGCGGTGGACCCCAGAGGAAGGCTGCGAGGCCCAGGGAGCTTCTCCCACACACCGAGCACAGGCACAGGATAACCTCTTGGAGGATGGGCCAGTGGCAAGAGCCCAGGCCAGGGCAGGCAAGGGCCACTGGGGCCTGGGAGGGGTGGCGCTGTGATCCCCTGCTCACCACCCAGGCCCTGCCATGGGTGTCTCTTTTTGCCTGGGAACAGATGGAAGTGGCTCCCGCAGTCCCAGGCACCCGCTGCGCTGTCTGAGCTCCTAATCCGGCTGGCCGGAGGCGGCCTCTTGCGTTGCTAATCAGCTCCTCTGTGTGTGAGTCTCGTCCTCCGGACCAGCTCCCAGCTCCCACCCGGCTGCAGCTCCTGCTCGAGGCATTTGGGGCCCTGACTCACTGGCCCTGGGGCTGGGCTCCCAGGGAGGGGCTGGCCAAGCAGGGGAGTCAGGGCAGCTCTGGGAAGCCCGACCCACCGCACGCTCTCTCCTGGATGGTGCCTGCCACGGCGCCCACTGCAGAGCTGAGGTCCTCACCTCAGAGACTTGGTTTCCTCCCCTGAGAGCAGCTCAGTGACAGCACCGTCTTCCTAAGGCCATCGGGATGGGGGGATTCATGCAAGCCCTCGTAGGCGCCTGCACACAGTAAGTGCTCATTAAACAGCTGGTGGTAAATTTTTTTCTGACACCAAATACATCATTCCAACTTCAACCAATTCTCTAATCCCCACCAGCTGGGTGTCCTCCTGCTCAGTTCAATTCTGACAGTACCTCCCAGAGTCAGCACAGACCCCGTGGTGAGGGACCCAGTCCCACAGGACTCCCCCGGCCTCGGACGCCAGTCACCAAGCAGTGGCTCCCCAGACAACCCACACTTCCGCACAGCTGACTACGAGTCAGCGCTCCCATAAGCCTTGGTCAGGTCTGATATTTGCTAGAACCATTCACAATCCTTAGGAACACATGTCATTTACGGCAACTGGTTTACTATGGAGGCTGCACCTCCGAACAGCCCACAGGGAAGAGAAGCTCACGGGAAACGGCGGGAAACACCCTCTGCGTTCCATCAGCTCGGAAGCACCACAGCCTGGTTTTTTTTTTTAATTTCATTTATTTATTACAAAAATTTTTTTTTTGTAGAGATGGGGTCTCCCTATGCTGCCCAGGCTGGTCTTGAACTCCTGAGCTCAAGCAATCCGCCCGCCTCAGCCTCCCAAAGTGCTGGGATCACAGGTGTGAGCCACGGCGCCCAGAGTTTTAACAGAGGTTCCAATACACAGGCACAGCTGATTAATCACTGGTCGATGTCAACTGAGCTCAGCCTCCAGCCCCTCTTTCTGAACCTTCTACTCCTCTAGAATCATGTGATTGGTTCTTCTGGTGACCAGCCCCTGCCATCCTGAAGCTATCTAGCCTCCGCCTCCCCCAAGTGTCATCTCATTAAGATACAAAAGACAGGAAATGCCAAGGGTTTTAGGAGTTCTGTGCCGGGAACTAGGCACAGAGACCCGATGCATGCTGTTTTATTGTTCTGAGTCGTGGTGAGCCCAGGCTCCTGCCTCACTGCAGCCTTTCCTTAAGAACAAGACCCTGCCAGCTTCCCGGACCCTCATGCTATGGCCCAGTCCTATTGAAGCCTCTCTCTGCTGACTGGGCCGGTGCAGACCCCTGGTGCACCTTGGTGGAGGGTGTTCACTGCCCTGCTGGCCTTGGCAGATGCTGGGCTGTCCTGGTCCCCTCCCTGGGAACGGTGAAGAGGGCAGAAGGCGCCCACCTCCCTGCTGGCCTTGGGTGTCTCCAGCATGACAGGCCCTCAAGGTTCCTCCAGCTGCAGAAACTTCTGGGGGTGTCCTGCCTTGGCCGGCTCTGTGCTTGCCAAGCGGATGAGGAAGGTGCTTTGCTTCACTGGGCTTCTTGGCCTTCTCCTAAGTCCATCTGTGCACTTCCATATCAAATCCAACTTTAGCAAGAACCCTGCCAGGTAGGTGTAGCCAGACCCCCCGACCCTGGACATCCGATCAGGCTCCTCAGCCCCCACCGCCACCTGGGATGTCTGCTCACCCCAGCCTGCCTGCGGCAGGAATCCTGTTAGGTTGGTTTAGCCAGAATCTCCCACACCCTTGATGCTTCCACTCAGGAACTTTCCAACCTCTCCCACCCACCCTGCTCCTGGGTCCTAAATCCCTGGCCCGGTAGTATTAGGAACTGGGCCCTGTCCTGTACGGAGTCTCCTCCCTGTTCAATATCTGTCTACTCCCCTACTGCAGTAGTCTTGATGAAATCTGCATTTATTGCGTTAACTCCTTTTTTTTTTTTTGAGGCAAAGTCTTGCTCTGTTGCCAGGCTGGAGTGCAGTGGTGTGATCTCAGCTCACTGTAACTTCTTCCTCCTGCGTTCAAGTGATTCTCCTGCCTCCGCCTCCCGAGTAGCTGGGACTACAGGTGCCTGCCACCATGCCCAGCTAATTTTTGTGTTTTTAGTAGAGACAGGATTTCGCCAAGTTGGCCAGGCTGGTCTCGAATTCCTGACCTCAAGTGATCCGCCTGCCTCGGCCTCCCAAAGTGCCGCACCAGGCCTATTGCTTTAACTTCTGTTCACTTGTCACCACACAGTCCAGCACAGAGCAGGTGCCTGTAATCCCAGCTGCAGGGCATGTCCAGGTGTCAAACAGCTATTCCTCAGTCTTGAAGAAGGCACAGATCCACTTTGAAAAGAAAAACAACTTTTCTGGGACCCCCGTTTGAATAACTGACTTGAAAGGCTGAGCTCTTACTCTGTCTTCCAAGTACAAATTAGCTTGGCTAAAGGAATCCTTGGTCCCCATAACCATTTAGACACAATCGAGACGGATAATTTCAGCCTTCTTGACAAGTTCTTGGCAAGCCCCTGCAAGCCCGAGGCTGAGCTTCATGGCAGTAGAATGGAGAGAAGTTTGTTATCAGCTCACTGAGTTTCAACTAGAACTGGAAACATTCTGTCTCCCTGGTAGCCACACAGAATGCCCTAGAAGGCTGTGGGTGTGGCTGGCATGAGCAGCCTGGCCTGGGCTGGATCAGCCTCCTGGGTGAAGGAGGTGCTGACATATGTGGCCTGTCCTGGACAGATTGGAACCACTGCCCTCTTACTCTGCCCTCCTTCCCACGGAGGGCAAGCAGGGGTTGCCAGCATCCTGGGTGGGCTGTGTCCAGATACTGGCCACCTCTGGAGTGGGCAGCTGCTCTCCCCACTCAGCTGCCCCCTGCCTGACTCCTCTCTTCCTACTCCTGCCTGGGGTTCCTGCATCCCTGGGGCTGGGAGGCACCAACCCCACATGCCCACACAGCAGCCCAGCTGTTTTGCTGTAGACCCATTCCCAGCAGTGCCTCTGTGAGGGGACAGATCCTGCCATGAATGACCTCAGCTCTCTGAGAGCCCTCTCCCCTTGTCTGTTAGGCAGAGGAGACCCTCCCTACCCGGAGGGTGGGCAGGAGCACAGCTGGCCTTGAGCAGACGCCACCTCTCCCCTGCTGGGCCTGCTGGGCGGGCCGGGGCAGGGGCTGCTTTCCAGTCTCCGGCAAATCCTGCATTCTACAGCCCCGCCCTGCTTCTCCTCACTGTATACACTGGGGTCCTTCTACTCAAGGCCAACGTCATTCCCACTGCCGCTGCTGCCCAGTGAAAACCTCCTCTGCTGCTGAGGCCTCCGCTCAGGAGGAAAAACCACATCCCTGGGGTCGGCTCGAGTTTGGTCCCGGATCCTTGTGGGTCGGTGGGCTAGGATCTGAGTGATGTTGTTAGCGAGGGTCCCAAATGAGGGAGGACCCTGGGGAGGGGCACGGCGGGGAAGGGGGTACACACCCTGTAGGCACAGCGCCCAAACCTTCCTTTTGTCCTGGGTCCTGGGGGGAGTGGGAGGTGGTCAGCGGCTGGACCTCAGGGCAGAACAAGTCTAGGAGGGCCTGAGGTGGTGGGAATGTGAGTCCGGCCTCCGGGCCTCCATGGAGCTGGCCTAAGAAACATCGCGGCATGGACCGACGGCTCCAGAGAGGCCACTTGTCTAGTCTCATGAGCAGACATGCGTGGACCCACACAGCCGCCCTGCGGTGACAAGCGCTGTCCAGCAAGGTCTAGGGGCACTGGGAAGGCGATGCCCCCTGAGGGCCGAGCGTGGAGGGCCGAGGGGCTCCAGTGACCCCCTCCCACCCCCCGGGACCTCATCGCTGCTCTTTCCTGGGGTCCACTTTTTAACATACGTTCATTCTGCTTGTGTCAGCTGCAGCAAATGTTCTATTTGAGGAAGAAAACAAACACATCTAGAAAGTTCCCTCGGTGTTGCCTACGATGTGGCTCTTTCAGCTTCAAAGAAATGTCTGAGGCTCTTTCCCGAGGCCTTGGGAGGGAGGCCGGAGACTACGGAGCCTCTGCTCTGCCCCCTGCCCCTGCCCCCTGCCCGCTGCCCTCTGCCCGCTGCCCGCTGCCCCTTCTCCCAGCTGGGGTGTGGAGCCCAACCTCTTATTTCAAATTCATGGACAGAATTCTCAAAAAATTCCGACCGCATGCAGAATGCCGCACCTGACTTTCGCCCCAGCATCAGGTCTCCGATGGCGGCCCCGTGCCTGTCATCTCCCCCTAGCCCCGGCAGCCCCGGTGTGATGCTTGCCATGGCCTGCGCTCCAGGCAGGCGCTGCTTCCTCAGGCTGACTCAGTGGGTTTTTTTCACTCAAATTCCCAAGCCTCCACGAAGCAGGAGCATGAATAGAGCTTTAATTCTACAATGATGCACTAGTTACGTCTTTGTACCAACACACTCAAATAAACACGCTCCCTCAACACGACGCGCAGCCCCGCCCCATATCCCACTCAGCCACAGCTGTGGGCCCCACCTGGGGACGGGGCGTCTCTGCTCGCCCATCTGGCCCCGGGCCTGGAGTGATGCTAAACCCCCGCAGGCCTGGACTGTGGGTTCTGTGAGTGGGCACAGTCAGGAATGCCAGCCTGGTACCCCTCTGTATGGCCTTGAGGCCAGCGGGCTGGAGAGCGAGACCCTCTATTCACCAAGGCTGTGCTGCCAGCTTCCCAGCCCGAGGCCTGGGGAAGCTGGTGGGGGCCTGGGCTTCCCACCTCCTGGGGTCTGTACATTTTATTGGAGCGCATGGATGAAGCTTAAGTGAGATGAGTAATTCCAGGCACTTCCCGAGACCACATTTACCAGCGACAATGCCTGAGGTCAGGGTGTTTCCCAGGAGGGCTGCACGGAGGAGCAGGCCTTGACCTCGGCTTTGAGCAGGTGAGGTGACAGTTGGAAGGAGCAGACATTTCCCAGGTACAGCCAGGCTGCCTGAGAACACACGCACAGACAGGCCAGCGGTGGGTGGGCCTTTCCTGGGAGGAGAGACCCTGAGAGAACGCCTGGGCGCCTCCAGCCCAGGCCAAGCCTCGGGAGGTGGGCTCTCCCGGTGCCAGCCCAGCAGGGCCCTGGAACACTCGTGCGCCAAGCTCGGGGAGATTTATAGCTCAATTTAGTTCCTGCATGTCCCACGTCACGGCGAGTCATTTATTGAGTGCTTCAACTTGACAACAACTGAAAAATTAATCCCAACAGCAAGTGATTAACTCTGCAAGGGGATCAGATGCCTCATTTCCCAGGCTCTGATCTCCAGGCATCATCTAGGAAGCAATCCGTCACTTTCCACCCAGGATGACACAGGCAGAGGCTGACCCTGGGCAAGCCGCCGGGGCTCCGTGGCTGCCTCCAGGGCTCGTTGTTGGGCATCATTAAACCCGCAGCTTAAGAGTTCTCCGCGGCACAGGAGGCCAGTGATGGACACAGCCCGGGGAGCAAGGGAGTCGCCGCATCCAGCTGCATCGGGACGTTTTGCTTACGTGTGTGTCTCAGGACGGAGGGTGACTCTGGTGCCCACCTGGCCTCTAAGCTGGACCCAGTTCCAGAAGCCTCTAGTTGTCAGCTGGGGCTGCCCTAACAGAACACACAGACGGGCTGGCGTAAACCACAGATGGGCTGGAGGCCGAGGTCCGAGAGCAAGGTATCTGAGGCCCCCTGCCTGGGATGGCCACCTTCCCCCGTGTCCTCATGGTCATCCTTCTGTGTGTGTCTGTGTACTAATCCCCTCTTAAGGACATAGCGATTGGGATTAGGGCCCACCCTAATGGCCTCACTTGACTTTAATCACCTCCTTTTTTTGAGAGAGAGTCTTGCTCCGTCACCCAGGCTGGAGTGCAGCGGTACGATATCATCTCATTGCATCTTCTGTCTCCGAGGTTCAAGCAATTCTCCTGCCTCAGCCTCCCAAGTAGCTGGGACTACAGGCGCCCGCCACCATGCCAGCCTCAGTTTTTTGTATTTTTAGTAGAGATGGGGTTTCCCATGTTGGTCAGGCTGGTCTCAAACTCCTGACCTCAAATGATCTGCCTGCCTTGGCCTCCCAAAGTGCTGGGATTACAGGCGTGAGCCACTGCGCACAGCCTGACCTTAATCTTCTCTTTAAAGACCTTGTCTTTAAATACAGTCACATTTGAAGTATTGGGGATTGAGACTTCAACACATGGACTTTGGAGGGACACAACTCGGCTGTGACCATCCCCAGCAGCCCCCGCCGTTCCCAGCTCCTGTCCTGACTGCTCGCTCACTGGAGCACTCAGCCATGTGAGGTGCAGCAGTGGGGTGCATGTCCATTCGGGGTCAGAACCCCGGCACCCGGGCCCTTTCACCAAGGGCTGTGCAACCTTCAGCAAGACACTTCCCCTCTCCGGGGTAACATGCAGCAGAACCAGATAGTACTGGAGGTTTGCTTCTGCTCTGCCACTTGGGCTTCCAGTGACGATCTGCGTGACAGGGTTGAAGTCAGGATGTGTGGTACATCCCTGCATTTGCTGACACCCCCTTAGTGAATAAGAGCCTAGTAACATCGGAAGTCACTTCTCATCCAGATAGGATCCGGATCAGCTCACTTCCAACTGGTGATTCCGGGGTGTGTGTGCCACAGAAGAGGCTACAGACCTGGTGGACAGGAAGCCAGCAGCAATCTGAATCAAGGCATGGAAGAGAACTGGAAATGGCCTGGGGCGGCTGCCTGGATGGGATCACTGGCTGCAGGAAGTCCCCAGTTTAGGTTAATGATTTAAGTTTCCTCCATGTCTTTCATGGCTCAATACCTCATTTCTTTTTTATGGCTTGATAGCTCATTTCTTTTCATTGCTCAATACTGAGGGTGACAGCCTTGCCTGGCCTTCTCCTTTGTGGGAGGCAGAAGGGAGGAGCAGCCTGTGCTGATGGGGGAGGAAATCCCAAGTCCAGCTCCTGTCCCCAGAACTGCACGGGGGGAAAAACACTGTGTCGGCAACACTCCCCTCCTGATGAGAAATCACACGCACCTCCTTGACCCTCCAACCACTTCTAGAATGTTCCATGCACCTCCTAAGAGCCTGGCTTTGATGGGCCCCAAAGGGGGTCCAGTCTCAAATGGCTTCAAAAGTCAATGAGTGCTGGGACTGTCACCCACAGTGGAGCTTCAGGGAGGGTTCTAGAGCGGCCTAACACCTGTTCCATTCTCTCAGGTAACTGGTTCCCCTGTTATCTTGTATTCTACCATGAGTCAAAACTTGCAGGACGTACCTCATCAGATTTTAACCAAGACTTTTTATCTTGGAACATTTTTTGATTTACAGAAAAACGACACAGAAAGTTCAGAGTCCACATATTCCCTCTCCTCACCCCTCCCCCAGGCTCCTGTTAGTAATACCTTGCATTAGTCTGCTCATTTGTTGCGATTCATGAACCGGTACTGACACATCAGAATTAACTAAATCCACAGTCATCATCGGTCTCCCTCTTGGTATTGTGTATTTGTTGGTTTTAGCGTATTTATAAGGCCCTGTACCCCCTCCAGTGCCATACAGAAGATCGCCACTGCCCAGCAATGCCTGTGCCCCGCCTTTCACCCCCTCCCTGCCCACAATCCCTGGCAACTGCTGATTTTTCACTATCTCCATAGTTTTCGCTTTTTTTTTTTTTTTGAGAATGTCATATACAGGCACACTTCACTTCATTGCACTGCACTAACATTGCTTTTTTTTTTTGAGACAGAGTTTCACTCTTGTCGTCCAGGCTGGAGTGCAATGGCATGATCTCGGCTCACCGCAACCTCCACGGGTTCAAGCGATTCTCCTGCCTCAGCCTTCTGAGTAGCTAGGATTTACTGGTGTGCACCATCACACCTGGCTAATTTTGTATTTTTAGTAGAGATGGGGTTTCTCCATGTTGGACAGGCTGGTCTAGAACTCCCAACCTCAGGTGATCCACCTGCCTCGGCCTCCCAAAGTGCTGCTATTACAGGCGTGAGCCACCGGGCCCAGACGCTTTTTTTTTTTATTATTAAACGAATTGAAGGTCTGCAGCAACCCCATGTGGAGTCAGACCATCAGCACCATTTTCCCTATGGCACATGCTCACTTTGTCTCTGTGTCACATGTCGGATAATTCCCACAATATTCCAAACTTTCTGTTATGATGATCTGTGATTCATACGTTTTGAAGCTACTACTGAAATTGTTTTTGGGGTGCCATAAAACACACTCAAATAAGATGGCAAATGTAACCGATAAATGTTGTGTGTTCTGACTGCTTCACTGACCGTCCACGCCTCCATCTCTCTCCCTCTGCATGGGCCTCCTTCCCTGAGACACAGCACTATTTAAATGAGGCCAATTAATAACCCTACAATGGCCTGTAAGTGTTCAAGTGAAAGGAAGAGTCACACATCTTTCAATTTAAATTGAAAGCTAGAAATGTTGAAGCTTAGTGAGGAAGGCATGCTGAAAGCCGAGACAGGCTGAAAGCGAGGCTTTTTGTGCCAAAGAGAGCCAAGTTGTGAATGTAAAGGAAAAGATCTTGAAGGAAATTAACAGTGCTACTCTGGGCTGGGCGTGGCAGCTCACACCTGTAATGTCAGCACTTTGGGAGGCCAGGGTGGGAGGATCGCTTGAGCCCTGGAGTTTGAGAGCAGCCTGGGCAACATAGTGAGACCCCATCTATACAAAAAATAAAAAATAAATGAGCTGACGTGGTGGTGTGTGCTTGTAGTCCCAGCTACTCCAGAGGTGAGGCAGTGGATCGCTCCAGGGCAGGAGTCTGAGGCTGCAGAGAGCTACGAACACGCCACCGTACTCCAGCCTGGGAGACACAGTGAGACCCTGTTTCAAAAAAAAAAAAAAAAAGGCGCTACTCCAGTGAACATAGAAATTATAAGAAAGCGAAGCATCCTCATTGCTGAAATGGAGAAAGTTTCAGTGATCTGGAGAGAAAATCAAGCTGGTCACAACATTCCCTTAAGCCAAAGCTTAACCCACAGCAACGCCCTAACTCTCTTCAAGTCTGTGAAGGCTGAGAGGTGAGGAAGCTGCAGACGAAAAGTCTGAGGCTAGCTGAGGCTGTTCCTAAGGTGCAAGGAAAGACGCCATCTCCATAACCTAAAATAAAAGTGCAAGGTGAGGCAGCAAGTGCTGTGGAGAAGCTGCAGCAGGTGCTCCGGATGCTCCGGATGCTCCGGCTGAGCTCACTGAAGGCGGCTGCCCTAATCCATAGGTTTTCAGTGCAACCTACTTAGGTTAGCTCCTTTTGCTTAATGATACGGATTTAAGTTTTCTCCATGTCTTTTGTGGCTCAATGCCTCATTTCTTTTTTATGGCTTCATAGCTCATCTCTTTTCATTGCTGAATACTATTTCATTGTCTGAATATGTCACAGTTTGTTTGACCAGTCACGCATCCAGGTTGCATCCAGTTTTTGGCAATTATGAATAAAGCAGCTATAAGCACTTACGTGCAGCCTCGTCTCTCTCTTTGTTCTCTCTCTCTTTCTCTCTTTTTCTTTCTTCCCCGTCCCCTCTCTCTGTCTGTCTCTCTCTCTTTCTTTCTTTTCTCTTGCTCTGTTGCCCAGACTGGCTCAAGTGATCCTCCTGCCTTAGCCTCCTGAATGGCTGGGACTACAGGCATGCACCACCACATCCAGCTAACATTTTTTTTTTTTTTTTAAGACAGTCTTACTGTGTCACCCAGCCTGGAGTGCAGTGGTGTGATCTCAGCTCATTGGAGTCTCAGCCTCCCAGGCTCAAGCAATTCTCCTGCCTCAGCCTCTTGAGTATCTAGGATTACAGGCATCTGTTACCACGCCCGGCTAATTTTTGTATTTTTAGCAGAGAGTGTTTCACCATGTTCACCAGGCTGGTCTCTAATTCCTGACCTCAAGTGATCTGCCCATCTTGGCTTCCCAAAGTGCTGGGATTACAGGCGCTCGCCACCACGCCCAGCTAATTTTTGTATTTTTAGTAGAGACGGGGTTTTGAGATGTTGGCCGGACTGGCCTCGAACTACTGACTTCAAGTGATCCGCCCTCCTTGGCCCCTGAAAGTGCTGGGAATTCAGGTGTGAGCCACTGCGCCCGGCCCATAGACTATTTTTTAGAACACTTTTAGCTTTACCAAAAGAAACAATACAGAGAGCATTCAGAGAGTTTCCCTACACCACGCTGCTGCTTCTTCCGTGAACAGCAACACAGTTAACATTCTGTCAGCTCCCGGCTTTTTTCACCTCAAATCACTTACTTAGGAGACCGTTCCCTAGCAGGACACCCAGAGCCGCCTCAGCTTTCTGACAGCGGCGTGGCACCCCCCGCACTGGTGCTCCATGGCCCACCTGACCCTGGGGACACGCCTGGACAAGTGGAGCTGTGGGGTCAAGTCCTGGAAGCACAGAGGCCGAGCCAGAGGGCATCTGCATTGATCAATTTTATAGGAACTGATGAGCTGTCCTCCAAGGAGGACATGCAATGTAACCTCTCCCAAAACAGAAGACAGTGCCCACTGCCCAGTCCACTCCTGCCCATACAGTAGATGATCAGACTCAAAAACAAGAGTCCTCACCTCTTCCCAGGCCACCAATATTCTGGGGGTTGCTCCTTTTTATTTTATTTTATTTTTTGAGACAGAGTCTCACTCTGTTGCCCAGGCTGGAGTATAGTGGCTTGACTGCACAATCTCAGCTCACTGCAGCCTCCACCTCCTGTGTCAAGCAATTCTCCTGCCTCAGCCTCCCGAGCAGCTGGGACTACAGGCGTGCGCCACCATGCCCAGCTAATTTTTGTATTTTTAGCAGAGATGGGGTTTCGCCATGTTGACCAGGCTGGTCTCAAACTCCTGACCTCAAGTGACCCACCCGCCTCTGCCTCCCGAAGTGCTGGGATTACAGGTGTGACCCACTCAGCTTGAGGTTGCAATTCAAGTGGACCAGAATGTCCTGGATCCCCTGGACATCCCAGAGGATAATTCTATATATTAGCAAAAAATGATCACAAAAAGAAATTCAAAAATGCTCTATCATATCTTCAAAAAATAAAAACTAGAAATAAATATAACAAAAGATTTGCAAGACCTGTACACTGAAAGCATTAAAACACGGCTGAGAGAAATGGAAGATCTCAATAAAGGAAGAGGTTTTAGATTTTGTGGTGGAAGACTCAGTCTCTCCCAATTGCTCTGTAGAGTCAAGGGCCTGTAATCCCAGCCACTCAGGAGGCTGAGACAGGAGAATTGCTTGAACCCGAGAGGTGGAGGTTGCAGTGAGCCAAGATTGCACCACTGCACCACTGCACTCCAGCCTGGGCAAGAGAGCGAGACTCCATCTCAAAAAAAAAAAAAAAAAAAGGACAAAGTTGGAGGTCTCACTCAACCTGATTCCAAGACTTATTATAAAGATACAGTAATCAAACAGTGGCACCAAGCTAGACAAGTAGATAACGGGATAACGGAACAGAAGAGAGAGTGCAGAGACCGCTCCCCCTGCCCACATGTGAACAGCGGGCTTCTGATAAAGGGCAAAGGCAATTCATCGGAGCGGGAATCTGCAGTATTCCTCCTCTCTCATTTCTGCTACAGGTTATGTGCCTTCTCTTTTCTCCTTCTGGATCTGCCTGGCTAGAGGCTTCTCCATTCATTCATTCATTCATTCATTCACTCATTCATTCATTCATAGATATGATTCTTACTCTGTCACCCAGGTTGGAGTGCATTGGCATGATCACAGCTCACTGGAGCCTCGACCTCTGAGGCTCAATCCATCTTCCTGCTTCAGCCTCCTAAGTAGCTGGGACTACAGGCATGTACCATGCATGGCTAATTGTTGTATTTTAGTAGAGACAAGGTTTTCCCATGTTGCCCAGGCTGGTTTCAAACTGCTGAGCTCAAACTGCTGAGCTCAAGCGATCTGCCCAGTTTGGTCTCCCAAAGTGCATCCATTTTATGAATGATGCTGCCAAAGAACCAGCTTTTGGTTTCTCCATTTTCCTTGATTGTTTTTCTATTTTCTATTTCACTGATTGCTGTGATCTTAATTACTTCATTTCTTCTGCTTCCTTGTTATTGTTGTTGAGACCAGGGTCTTACTCTGTTGCCCAGACTGGAGTGCAGTGGTGCAATCCTAGCTCACTGTGGCTTCAAACTCCTGGGCTCAAGTGATGTTCCCACTTCACCCTTCTGAGTAGCTAGAATTGCAGATGTGCACCATCACACCCAGTTACTTTTTAACTTTTTGTAGAGATGAAGGTCTCATTATATTGCCCAGCCTGGTCTTGACCTCCTGGCCTCAGGTGAGCCTCCCACCTTGGTATCCCAAAGTGCTGGGATTACAGGCGTGAACCATCATACTCGGCCTTACATTGGTTTTAATTTGCTCTTTGTTTTTTAGATTCTAAAGGTAGAGGCTGAAGCACTGATTTGAGGCCTTTCTTCTTTTCTAGCATGGGAATTTAGTGCTAGAAATGTTCCCTTACAGACACCTGAGTTGCATCCCACACATTTTGATATGTTGTACTTTCATTTTCATTTGGTTCAAATATTTTCTTTTCTTTTTTGAGACGGAGTCTCGCTCTGTCACCAGGCTGGAGTGCAGTGGCGTGATCCCAGCTCACTTTGACCTCCACCTCCCAGGTTCAAGTGATTCTCCTGCCTCAGCCTCCCGAGTAGCTGGGACTACAGGCACATGCCACCACGCCCGGCTAATTTTTGTATGTTTAGTAGAAAAGGGGTTTCACTGTGTTGGCCAGGATGGTCTCAATCTCTTGACCTCATGTTCTGCCCGCCTTGGCCTCCCAAAGTGCTGGGATTGCAGGCGTGAGCCACTGCGCCCGGCCCCTTCAGATATTTCCTACTTTTCCATTTGATTTCTACTTTAATCCTTACTTTCCCAATATTTGGGAGACTTTATGGAGATCTTTCTCTTGTTGGTTTCTAATATGATTCCATTTTGGTGAGAGCACACATCTATATGACTTAAATGGTTTTGAATTTATTGAGACTTGTTTTATGGAGTATAACACGGTTTACCTTAATAACCGTTGCAAGTGCACTTGAAAAGAAAACACAGAGGGTTCTTTCCACAACTGTAAGTTAAGTCAAGCTGGTTGATGGGTTTGTTCATGGTTTCCCGTATCCTGGCTGGCTTTCTGTATACTTCTGTCAGTTACAGAAGGAGAGGTGATTATATTTGTAGTTTTATCTGTTTCTATTGCAGATCTATTTTTCGCTTCATGTATTTTGAGCCTCTGTTATTAGGTACATAAATGTTTAGTGTTTTTAATGTCAGTGAACTGATCCTTTTACCATAACGAAATAAGCTTCTTTACCACTGTTAACATTCTTTGTTCTAAAATCTACTTGGATACTAATATCATCACCCCTGTCTTCTTTGGATTAGTGTTAATGTGGTATATGCCTTTCCACCTGTTTACTTTTGGCACTATTGTGTGTTTATAATTAAAGGGTGCTCCCTGGAAGTGAGCATTTATTCAACTTGAAAGTTCTGCCCTTAAAATGGGGGTGTTTATATCATGTACATTTAATGTGATTGCTGATAAGAAGTTTGTCCTCTTTCCATTTTGCTTTTAATTTGTCCCATGTATATTTTGCCCACACCTACATTCTCTCATTTTCTGCCTTCTTTCAGGTTGATAATTTTTTCTTTTCTTTTTTTCTTTTCTTTTTGAGATGGAGTCCTGTTCTGTCACTGAGGCTGGAGTGCAATGGCACGGTCTTGGCTCACTGCAACCTCCACCTCCTGGGTTCAAGCAATTCTCCCATCTCAGCCTCCCGAGTAGCCGGGACTACAGGCGCCCGCCACCACACCTGGCTAATTTTTTAAAATTTTTAGTAGAGACAGGGTTTCAGTATGTTGGCCAGGATGGTCTCGAACTCCTGACCTCGTGATCCACCCACCTCGGCCTCCCAAAGTGCTGGGATTACAGGCGTGAGCCACCGCGCCCGGCCCTTGGGTTAATAATTATGATCCATTGTATTTCCTCTGTCACCTTATCAGCTGTTATTCTTTGTTTTGTTATTTCAGCAGTTGCTTTAGAATTTCTATTTATAGCAGACACCCTTAACTGATCACTGCTTATAAGGAGTGATGTTCTATCACTTCATGGACAGTACAAGACCTTGCACCAGGACACCTGCCTCTCCCCCTCCTAGACTGTGTGCCACTGTTACCACACCGATCACCTCTCCACGTCGTAACCCCCAAACTACATGGAGTTTTCTGTCTCAAGGCAGCTATCTTTTGAAGGGATTAAACAAAACGAATTTTACATATATGGCCATGCAGCGAAGTCCTTCGCTCCTTGGTCTATTGCCATCTGTGGTCGCTTCCTTTTTCTTCTTCTTTTTTTTTTTTTTGAGACAGAGTCTCACTCTGCCACCCAGGCTGGGGTGCAGGGGCACGATCTCGGCTCACTGCAACCTCCGCCTCCCGGGTTCAAGCGATTCTCCTGCCTCAGCCTCCCGAGCCGCTGGGACTACAGACGTGTGCCACCACACCCGGCTAATTTTTGTACTTTTAGTAGAGACAGGGTTTCGCCATGTTGGTCAGGATGGTCTCATCTCTTGACCTTGTGATCCGCCTGCCTCGGCCTCCCAAAGTGCTGGGATCACAGGCATGAGCCACTGCACCTGACACACTTTCTTTTTATCTGACAGACGACCTTTCACATTCCTTATAGTGTACCTAACCTGCTGGTGACAAATGATTAAACCTTTTGTATTTTTCAGAAGTCTTTATTTCACCTTTGTTGAAATAATTCTGTTTGAATAATTCTGTTGGAATGCTATTGAAATGATTCTGTTGACTCATTCTGTTTTTTCCTCTCTTTCAATACTTTAAAGGTATTTGTCCACGATCTTCTCATTCGCATGGTTTCTGACAGTGTGCCTGCTGTCATGTTTCTCTTTCTCCTTCATGTGTCATGTGTCCTTCTAGCCCCAAGGACTACTTTGAACATATTTGTCCTTATCTCTAGTTCTGAGCAATTTGAATACTATGTAGCTGGGTGTGTTTCTGTCTGGAAAAAGTTACATCATTATTACTTCAAATATTTTTCCTTTTTTTTTTTCAAGATGGAGTCTTGCTCTGTAGCCCAGACTGGAGTGCAGTGGCACAATCTTGGCTCACTGCAACCTCTGCCTCCCAAGTTCAAAAGATTCTCCTGCCTCAGCCTCCCAAGTAGTTAAGACTACAGGCGCCTGCCACCATGCCCGGCTAATTTTTTGTATTTTGAGTAGAGAGGGGGTTTCACCATGTTGGCCAGGCTGGTCTTGAATTCCTGACCTCAACTGATCTGCCCGCCTTGGCCTCCTGAAGTGCTGGGATTACAGGCGTGAACCACCGCACCCGGCCTTCAAATTTTTTTTTATCCTCCCCCTACAACCACTCTCACTTCAGGGACTCCTCTTACATGTATATTGGGCTGTTGGAAGCTGTCCTGCAGTAGTTCCAGCTACTTGGGAGGCTGAGGCAGAGAGAATCGCTTGAGCCTGGGAGGCAGAGTGCGCCTGGGAGGCAGAGTGCGCCATTGCACTCCAGCCTGGGCAACAGAGTGAGACTCCCCCTCAAAAAAAAAAAAAATTATTTTTCTCTCTGTTTCACTCAGGATAGTTTCTATTGAGACTTCTCTGAGTTCACTATTCCTTTCTCCTGTAATGTTGAATCTACCCTCAATCTCATCCTGTGTATCTGTCAGCTCACACATTGTGGTTTTCATCCCTGGAAGTTTGAATGGGTTAAAATGTAAGGAAATGCTTTCTGTTAAAATACACACAACAAAATTTGTCATATTAACCATTTTAAAATGTACATTCCAGTGGGCTTTAAAAACGTCTTCCGTGTTTATATTTAACTTTTTGGACATATGGAATACAGTTTTAATGATTCTTTTAATATCCTTGTCTGCTAACTCTAACATCTGTGTTAATCCCCAGTCAATTTAGATAATGGATTTCTCTCTTCCTCACAGGCTGTATTTTCCTGCTTCTTTGCAAGCCTGGGAATTTCTGAATGCATGCCAGACATCATAATTTGTACTTGTTGGGGGTGCTGGCTAGTTCTGTGTTCTGGTCTTGAGCTTTGCTCTGGGTGTAGTTAAGTCACCTGAAAGCAGTTTGATCCTTTCATGTCTTTTCTTTCCTTCTTTCCTCTCCTCTCCTTCCTCCCTCCCTCCTTTCTATCCTTCCTTATTTCCTTTCTTTCTTTCTTGACAGAGTCGTGCTTTGCCGCCCAGGCTGGAGTACAGTGGCATAGTCTCGGCTCACTGCAACCTCCACTTCCTGGGTTCAAGCAATTCTCCTGCCTCACCCTCCCGAGTAGCTGAGATTACAGGTGCCCAGCCACTATGCCCTGCTAATTTTTATATTTCTTAGTACAGATGGGTTTCACCATGTTGGCCAGGCTGGTCTCAAACTCCTGACCTTGTGATCCGCCTGCCTCGGCCTCCCAAAGTGCTGAGATTACAGGTGTATTTTTTGAGATGGAATCTCGCTCTGTTGCTCCGGCTGGAGTGCAATGGCACAATCTGAGCTCACTGCAACCTCAGCTTCCCAGGTTCAGGCAATTCTCACTCCTCAGCCTCCCGAGTAGCTGGGACTACAGGCACATATCATCACGCCTGGCTAATTTTTTTTTTTTTTTTTTTTTTGTATTTTTAGTAGAGATGGGGTTTCACCATGTTGGCCAGGCTGGTCTCACTCCTGACCTCAAGTGATCTGCTTGCCTTGGCCTCACAAAGTGCCAGAGTTACAAGCATGAACCACTGTGCCTGGTCCCTTTCATATCTTAAAAAAAAAAAAAAAAAAAAGATTCGTTAGGTGGGACCCAAGTCATTTTTAGGCTGGGACCAATTGTTCTGCTCCACAGAGGCAAGGCCCTTCTGAGTAATACTCTATGCTACACTCCATGAATTACAAGGCTTTTTTCAGTCTGGTGGGTGGAAAAAGGCAGCACCCCAGCCATGTGGAGGTGGAGACACTGGCTGCTTCTCTCCCGTGCACCGACCAGCCCTCGTCGGAAACTTGCAGGGTCTCTGCAGTTACCCAGGCTTCTGTGTGTGCAGCTATTTCCTCTCTCCTGTGAAATCTGGCTGCCCAGGCCTCCCCGACTCTTTCAATTCAATTTCCTTCTTCCTTTTTTTTTTTTTTTTTTTGAGATGGAGTCTTGCTGGTGATGCTGGAGTACAATGGCATGACCTCAGCTCACTGCAACCTCCACTTCCTGGGTGTAAGCAATTCTCCTGTCTCAGCCTCCTGAATAGCTGGGACTATAGGTGCCTGCCAACACGCCCAGCTAATTTTTGTATTTTTTTTTTTTTTTTGAGATGGAGTCTTGCTCTGTCACCCAGGCTAGAGTCAGTGGTGTGATCTCGACTCACTGCAACCTCCGCCTCCAGGGTTCAAGTGATTCTCCTGCCTTAGTCTCTCAAGTAGCTGGGACTACAGGTGCCAGCCACCACACCTGGCTAATTTTTGTATTTTTAGTAGAGATGGGGTTTCACCATAATGGCCAGGTTGGTCTCTAACTCCTGACCTCAAGTGATCTTCCTGCCTTGGCCTCTCAAAGTGCTGGGATTACAGGCATGAGCCACCGCGCCCGGCCTCAATCTCTTCACTGCAGATGTTCTTCCAGTCTCTGCCTGGGTTCCCTCTCCCTGTCCCACAGCCTGGAAACGCTCGGTGCACGAAGCTGGGGCTAGTATAGGGCTCATCCCATCTGTTCCTCGTGTTTTAGCGATCACTTTCACTTATTACCGGGTGTCTGGTTGTAAAACCTATTGCTTTATGTATTTTGTCTGATCTTTTGTTTGTTTCTTGAGGAAAGGTAAATCTGGTCTCTGTTGCTCCATTTGGCCACAAAGAGAAGTTGAAGCAGAAGTAGGCACCATCACATATTTGTAAAATGTTCAAGTTTCTTTTCTCATGGAAAATTGCAAACAGAAAGCAGTGCAAAGAGGAATACTGTATGAGTTTGTTTTCACACTACTGATAGAGACATACCCAAGACTGGGTAGTTTACAAAGAAAAGAGGTTTAATTGACTCACAGTTCCACGTGGCTGGGGAGGCCTCACAATCATGACGGAAGGCAAAAGGCACGTCTTACATGGCGGCAGGCAAGAGAGAGTGGGAGCCAAGCCGAAGGGGTTTCCCCTTATAAAACCATCAGATCTGAGACTTGTTCACTACCATGAGAACAGTATGGGGGAGACCACCCCCATGTTTCAGTTATCTCCCACCGGGTCCCTCTCACAACACATGGGAATTGTGGGAGCTACAATTCAAGATGAGATTTGGGTGGGGACACAGCCAAGCCATATCAAATACCATGATGAGCTCCATGACCTACCCCAAAGCCTCCGCAATCGTCCATCTCATCATAGCATTATTTTCAGTAAGACGAAAACCACACTTCCCTGGCTTTAATCTACCCCACCTCGCTTCTGATGGGTGCTGTTAACAGTTGACCCCAAATGGGAGTGGAAAAGTGATGCTGCACCCTCCCAGGACAGGGACAGCACCCATCATCAAATCCAGGGCTGGGACCACAGTCCCCAGTCCCCAGGCTCACTTGCAGGAGCACAGCTCCCACAGCCTGAACCCCAATGTGGATGCCAAGACTTTCCAGTGTGAGTCCTTCTGAAGTTTGCAGTCACAATGGACAATATGCAGGTGATTACTGATCCTGAAAAGGAAGAAATTGTGGTGTTTCTGAGAATGAAACTTACCCCACCCTCCCCTTCCCATCCAGTGTTCGATGGCGAGTGTACCCCCAGCAGCTATCCCGGCTTGCACAGACACTACCAGATCAGACATGGGTGGTTAACAAGTAATTCATTTAGTCTCCATCATAACCACTTAGCAATCTATTTCCTCTCTATTTCCTGTTCTGAGACCTTTGGATGTGCCATTCTGAATAATTGATTGGAGCAGAAAAGCCTCAAGCCTTTGAAGTCCCTCATTAATTACCTGGACAGGAAGAAGGAAGGCTCTCTACTCAGCCACAAAGCGGCTAAACAAGATCAAAGAAGCCCTGCCTGGCTTTGATGGGTCCCTCCATTAGCCAGAGGCACCATTTCCCCTCGCTACTGGAGAAATGCTTCTGGAACCTTCTGAGCTGCTGCTGAATGCCACCACCACTGTAACTGGGTGGTGCCACCACCTACCCTAAGTCAACCACACTGGGCTACGACTGATGGAAGGGTTTCTGCAGAAGCTCTTATAAGCTGAACTGTGTGCGTCTTAACTCCTATGCTGAAGTCCTAACCTCCAGTACTCAAGAGTGTGAGTCTGTATGGAGACAGAGACAGGGCCTGTCCAGAGGTAATTATGTGAAAATGACATCATGAGGAAGAGCCCTAATCCCGTCTGACTGCTGTCCTTATAAGAACCTGAGATGAAGCTGGGCTCGGTGGCTCACGCCTGTAATCCCAGCACTTTGGGAGGCCAAGGTGGGTGGATCACCTGAGGTCAGGAGTTCGAAACCAGCCTGGCCAACATGGTGAAACCCCATCTCTACTAAAAATACAAAAAGGAGCTGGGCACAGTGGTGGGCACCTGTAATCCCAGCTACTCAGGAGGCTGAGGCAGGAGAATTGCTTGAACCCGGGAAGTGGAGGTTGCAGTGAGCAGAGATCATGCCACTGCACTCCAGCCTGGGTGTCAAAAAAAAAAAAAAGAACTGGAGGTCTGTACACAGGCACACATAAACGGATGACCACAGGAGGAGCCAGGGAGAAGGCGGCACCTACAAGCCATGGAAGGAAGCCTCAGGAGGACCCAGCCCTGAGACACCTTGATCTTGGACTTCTGGACTCCAGAACTGTGAGAGTCAACGTCTTTTGTTCCAGCCACCCTGTTTGGGGTGCTTTGCTGTGGCAGCCTGAACTAAAACAGACACCACGCCCTGAGCTAGCTGCAGAGCTGGGAGGGAGGCTGCAGGTGCTTGTATGTCTTCCTCCAACCGAAACACTTCAAATGGACTGAACTATTCAAACCAGAACTCAGTGAGGAGATGGCCACAAAAGAGTTAATGGGGAGATTGGAAGTGAGATGGGTGTGGGCCGTCAGCTGATGGCAAATACTGGAGGCCAGGTGCAAAAGGGCAGTGAGGCCAGCGGGAGGTGGAGGAGTCTGACTGCGATGGATCCCGTGAAGGGGTCAGAGCAGAGCTTCCAACACGGAGGACTAGGAAGCAGCTGCAGCTGCCACCTCCTCCACGAGACTTAACAGCTGGGGAGGCTGGAGCCGGGGATTCTTCGAGGGGTGGGGCTGTCCCCAGCACCAGGAAGAGTCTTCACTTCCTCTTTGACACCGCCCTGGAAGTGCGCTTAAGGGCAGAGCTCGGGCAAGGCACTGCCTTAGAAAACGCAGCCGGTGAAGCCTCCTTCCGTCCCTCACGGCTCCCTGAAAGCTCCTTCCAGAGAGCGTCTCTGTTCAATAACCTTGGAAATGCTTTCAAAACGAGTCCGAGGAACTCATTTAATGGATTCTTGGAGGCAGCTGCAATCCTCAGAGCTCTGTGAAGCTGGGGAACTTATTCTTGGTAGAACCTCCAGCTGGAGAGAAACTGTTTGAATTTCCTCAAAGCCAATTCGAGTTGCTGTTCCTCCTGGGAGGATGAATCTCCTGGCACCTCCCGTCTCCCAGGCGGGCAGTGGATTGCTCCTGCCTTCCCACTTCTCCTGGCCGGGAGCTCTTCTTTTCAGCAAGTGGGCAGGGTGGCCTGGCCAGGCACGGTCCACCTGGGAGGAGCTGGGCTCTGGGAGCAATTCTGCCAGATAAACCACCATCTGGCGGGCATGGCTCCAAGGCCACCATGGCTAGACCACCCCCTCTTCCCTCCTGGCAGAGGACTTGAACCCTTGGCACCGCAACACAGCTGTTTACAGATGGCGGAGAAGCCTGCCTGTGTCCAGCAAGAGCGCAGCTGTGTGGCCAGTGGACTCGGTGTCCACGGCGCAGTGACCACTCACATTCTCTGAAGGTGCTCGAGGCTGCCACGCACCCTTTCCCTGTCTTCAGGCACGAGCATGCAGGCTCCACTCCGGCCACTGGACTTACAGTGAACGGAGCCAGGAGAGCGAGTCTGCCCTGCCTCGCCCTGGATTCTGCAGGAAGGTCCCACCCAAACCACCTTAGTCCCACGGAGAGGGAGATCCTCTGTGCTCTCAGTGCCAGTCAGACTGAGGACAGTCCTAAACTTTCCAGCGGCCCAAGCCCAAGTGCATAGTGACCCCAGGGGAGGCTGGTGGCCAAGCCATGCCGCCGGGTCCTGGGGGTTGGGCTTGGCAGTGCCCGGGGTGCTCCTGCTCATGCCCCTGGTGGACTCATCTTGCCCTGGTTTCCAGCTGCGGGGAGCAGGGAGCAGCTCCAGGGCTGGCTGAGTGAGCAGGACTTGGGTCCCCAGGGGAAGGCGGCTCCTGGGCTGCTGTGCTGGGCAGAGGGTGGGCGGCGGGGCTGACTCGTGACGAGGCCCCAGGAGGAGAGGCATGGGTGGTGTTGCCGGCCGCTTCCCCATCTCACCTCTGCTGGTGCTGCAGCCCTCTCCTTTCTGCGACTGCCCCCCATGTGGAGGCTCGGCCAGCCCTCGGGCTCAGGAGTGCCCAGTGACCCCGTTTCCCAGGCCACAGTGATTGACTGAGGGATGGTCATCCAGGCCAATCAGAATCCTGCCTGGGTTTTTCCTCTACACCTGCTGGGGAAGATGCTCTGTGGGGGGCTGTGATGCTGGCAGATGTGTGAGCAGGGAGGGGGATCCTCAGCCAGGGGAAAGTCTGAGGCTGGCACAGGAAAGAAGCAAGGGCAGGAGGCCAGTCCGAGGAGACGGGGATGGTGGTACAGAGCGAGAAAGAGACACTCACCGAGACAGAGACACAGAGACATGCAGAGCGAGAAAGAGACACTCCCCGAGAGAGAGACACAGAGACATGCAGAGAGAGAGACAAGAGAGCAGAGTGAGAGACAGAGAAAGAAAGAGATAAACAGGTACAGAACAAGACAGAGAGAGACACAGAGGGATGGAGAGATAAACACAGAAAGACAGCGACAGACACACAGAGAAAGACAGACAGAGACACAGAGAGGAGAGAGACACAGGAGTGGAGAGACAGAGAGAAGAAACAGAGAGGAGACAAAGAGATTAACAGGTACAGAGAGAGACAGAGACAGAGAGAGACAGAGAGAAGAGAGACAGAGAGACAGAGACAGAGAGAGACAGAGAGAAGAGAGACAGAGAGAGACAGAGACAGAGAGAGACAGAGAGAAGACAGAGACAGAGAGAGACAGAGACAGAGAGAGACAGAGAGAAGAGACAGGAGAGAGAAGAGAGACAGAGATAAACACAAAGACAGATAGAGACAAAGACACACCCAAAGAGAGAGAGACAGAGACACAGAGAGGAGAGAGAGGGAGGATAGAGAGAGGAGACAGAAGGAGAAACGAGGAGAGTGAGAGACAAAGAGAGAAAGAGATAAATAGGTACAGAGAGACACGGACAGAGAACAGAGTCACAGAGACAGGAGACAGAGAGGGATGGAGAGATAAAGACTGAGAGAGACAGATACAGAGAGGAGACAGAGAGAGGAGAGATACAGAGAGGAGAAATGCAGAGATGGAGACAGAGACACAGAGAGAGACAGTCAGGCTCCCAGAACCCTTGTGGCCTCCTGCATCCAGCTGCTCAGTCCCCTGCACATTACCTACCGAGGAAACTTCAGCTGTCGGGTTGGGCCTCATAAGCTGTCGCTACCTGACTGTTTTCTGACCCATAAAAATGG
This sequence comes from Aotus nancymaae, assembly GCF_030222135.1. Lineage (NCBI taxonomy): Eukaryota > Metazoa > Chordata > Mammalia > Primates > Aotidae > Aotus > Aotus nancymaae. Next base: position 4,641,266 of record NW_026988521.1, on the reverse strand, counting down.
AAGCTTCACAAGGCTTGACTACTCAGACAAGAGGCAGCCTCTATGGCTTGCAGTCGGGAGAGTCCCGGAGAACGTGGGTTTGGCCGGCAGCCACGCTGACCTGCAGGAGCCCTGCCCCTTTGAAGCCCTTCCTGCTTTTAGATCTGCTGGGTTTGCAAGGGGCCTAGATCGCTCCCGTTCTTGATGATTAATTTTCTAAAAATGGAATTTCTAATGCCTGAGGGTAGAACTTCAGGCCCCAGCGCCTCCCCGGGGTGCACGCTCGGGGGGCTGTGGTCAAAGGTACCCGCCTGCTGCAGGACCAGGACCAGGGCCGGGGTCCCATCGCCAGGCTTCCTAGGGAGGCCTTGCCCTGAAAGGGGCCCTGGGCAGCCCACGCCGCACACTCCACCACTGGACAGGGCCGGTCCCTCACCCGCTCTGCAGCGGGCCCAGGGCTGCCTCCACAGCCGCTGGACAGGGCCGGTCCCTCATCCGCTCTGCAGCGGGCCCAGGGCTGCCTCCGCAGCTGCCGCCTCCAGCGGTGTGTGTGGGCTGCAGCTTCAGACAGGACCCCTCCAGGATCACTGCAGCCCTGCTGGCTCCACGAGAGGAAGCGCCAAGGAGCTGGAGGATGTGGGTGTACCCCAGTGGGGAGTGGGGTGCCGTAGGCCGACGCCCTCCAGGATCAGTGCCCACACCCCCGGGGCCCACACCTGCCAGGGCTTCACAGTGAGACGCTTTTGGAGCTATGGGTGCAGTTCGAGGATGTACACTGCTTGCCACCCAACTGGAGATGTGTGTGGCGCTCTGAGAGTGGATGGCTTTCAACAATCCTGTAGTTATCTCATGCAGAACACACCCACGCTGCATCCTGTGGGTCAAAGCAGTCCTGTGCGGTGGTGTTCATGGTGTCAGCGTTCTCCCTTCTGAAACAATCCAGGAGGCTCAGAAAACCACATCGGGCCCTGGAGGTGGATTCTAGGGAATGACTCCCCCGGCTTCCCCCAGGCCTCTCTGACCCTATCCAGCCTCTCCCCACACCCACTGGAGGTCAGGAGTGTCCACTCTGGGTCAAGGCCAGGCTCTGTCTCTGCACCTGTGTTTGTGACTGTCCACTGCCCTGCAAAAGTTGGTGTCTAATCCTGCCAGCTGCATGCCAAGGACAGCGTTGTGAGCATGAAATAAGCTTCAAACACCTTGTGGATATTCACCTTAGAGGCTGAGTGACTTCCCATTATCCACAGCCCAAAATGGAAGGGCGGAGAATCAACAGCAGGCTCTCGGCGAGGCCACTGGGCCCAGCCAGGCCCTCTTCAGAGAAAGGGCATGGTGGCAGGTCCTGGATACTTGGATACCATCATGCTGCTTTTTGTTTGAAATAAAATGTTCATTTTCCAATATGAAAGTCTAGACGCTACCCCCACCATGTGCTCACTCCCAGCTGAGCCGGGGCGGCCCCCTGACCCCGCAGGCTGACCAGTGGCCTAGGAGAGGTGAGCTGAGCCTAGCAGAGTCTGCCTTTGGGGAAGAACCAGGAGACGCAGGTCTCTGTGCAGGGAGCTCAGTTGGAGGCCCTACAGGCAAGGGCAGAGGTCCATGTACAGGTGTCAGCAAAGGAGGGTGGCGTGTGCAGGGAGAAGCGGTGAGGCCTGCGGAGAGGGAGGGACGAGGCAGCAGGGGCCCCAAGGAGGAGTGGGGGGAGGGAATCGGATAGGAAGAGGGGGAGGGCTGGATGCTGTGGCCTGAATGTCTGTGTCTCTGCGACATTCCTGGGTGGGACCCTAACCTCCAATGGCATGGTGTTAGGGGTGAGACCTCAGAGGAGTTTAGGTCGGGAGGGTGGTGCCCTCACAAAAGGGACCCCAGAGAGCTCACTTACAGTCTCTCCCTCTGCCAAGTAAGCATGCAAGAAGGCAGCCGTCTGCACACCGGGACAGGCCCGTGCCAGAACCCGGCCCTGCTGGCATGCTGCTCTCTGGCTTCAGCCTCCAGAACTGGGAGAAAATCAACCCCTGTTGTTTTTTTTTTCTGAGACAGAGTCTCACTCTGCCACCCAGGCTGGAGTGCAAGTGGTGTGATCTTGGCTCACTGCAACCTCTGCCTCCCGGGTTCAAGTCATTCTCCTGCCTCAGCCTCCTGAGCAGCTGGGATTACAGGTCCCCACCACCATGCCCAGCTAATTTTTGTATTTTTAGTAGAGATGGGGTTTTGCCATGTTGGCCAGGCTGGTCTCGAACTCCTGACCTTAAGTGATCCTCCCACCTCATCCTCCCAAAGTGCTGGGATTACAGGCGTGAGCCACTGTGCCTGGCCATCCCTGCTGTTTTGAAGCCCCCCAGTCTAGGGTACTTTTGCCCCAGTGGGTATAGCTGACTCAGACAGAAGGTAAGGGATGGAAACTAAGGGAGGAGAAAGAAGATGGAAACAAGGGGAGAAAGCCTCTCTGTTCCCCGTGACGTTCCAGTTCTGGCTTCACAGAAGAAGACACGGGGATGCCGGTAAGAATAAGAGATGCCCAGCATCAGGGGTCTCCAGGGAAATGTGAGCTAAAGTCACAATGAGATGCCGCCTCACACTGTTCCCAATGAAAAAGATGACCCAGGCCAGGTGCAGTGGCTCACGCCTATAATCCCAACATTTTGGGAGGCCAAGGTGGATGGATCACGAGGTCAGGAGTTCGAGACCAGCCTGACCAACATGGCAAAACCCCGTCTCTACTAAAAATAGAAAAATTAGCTGGGCATGTGGTGGCAGGCACCTGTAATGCCACCTACGTGGGAGGCTGAGGCAGGAGAATTGCATGAACCCAGGAGGCGGAGTTTGCAGTAAGCCAAGATCGCACCACTGCACTCCAGCCTGGGAAAACAGAGTGAGACGCCATCTCAAAAAAAAAGATAGCGCACACACCAAGTGCCAGTGAGGCCCCGCAGAGGCTGGACCTCCACAGGCAGCTGGCAGGGGTGCGAGGTGGTGCGGCTGCTTTGGAAGACCACTGGGCATTTCCTAAAGTCACACATCTGTCTGCCACCTGGCCCAGCCCTTCCTCTTCTGAGTATCCAAGAGAAATGAAGGCACCCATCTACCCCAAGTATAGTGCAGGTACACTCACAGCAACGTTATGTGCGGTAGGTCTGAAGGGGGTGCAGCCGAGCACCCATCGACCAAGACTGTCACCAAAGCGTGGGCCATCCACACAATGAAGGCCCCTCACTCAGCAACGTGAAGGAACGGGCTGCAGGTACACACATGCCTCAGAGTAATCACGCTGCTTGAGAAGAACCAACCCAAAAAATAGCACCGACTGCGTGACTCCATTTTAAGTGAAACTCTAGAGGATGCAGACAGCTGTGGTGACGGAGCCGGGTAGTCACTGCAGTGGTGACGGTGGGGCAGGGCGGGGTGGGAGCTAGCCAGCTGGTGGACTCATCACCTTGACCTTGGCAATGGTTTCCCAAGAATACACACATCCGAAAACGTATAGAATTGCACACTTTAAATATGTGAAGTTGACTGTACGTTGATTATGCCCCAATAGTTTGTAAAAAGTATATCATGATATTACCGATACCACAGGGGAGGCTGCCCCATGTGTCTGTGTGTGTGGGGATGTCGCATTTGATATAAAGAAAATAGGAGTTACTGGGACCAAGACGTGAAGATGACCCCAGGGGCCCCTCCTACGTTGACGAAGTCAAGCCTCGGGTTCTGGGAGAGCTGGAGTCCATATCCCACGCAAGTCCCTGGCCGCCCCTGAGGATGAGGAGGGGAAATGCGGCACCAACTGATGCCCGAGCCCCAAACCCCACTCCTCACTTTGGCAATCGGCCACTTTCATGCTCTGTCTGACTTAGAGTCTGCAAAGTGCTTCTCACACTGAGGACTTCAGGCCACACCTACCATCCTGGCGACAGCAGAGCCTGCTGGGGGTCCCTGAAAGGCCTGGGCTGACATGGTCCTGGGCTCCACATCCTGCCCTAGGGGCAGATGACACCATGCCAGGTTCTCTCCAGCCGCCAAGACCCATGCTCCCCGCCCCTAGCCCCGGTCCTTCTCCAAACACAAACGGTTCTCACGGAAGTCTGGTCTCCTCCTGCCAGCGCCAAGGGGCGGCCAAGCCCCCAGCATGGTGCTGATGGAGAACTCAGCCAGTCCCTCTTGTCTATGACCACAGGGCTCACAGCACTCATGGCAGCCCCTGTCCAATCTTGCTTAGACCTGCCTCAGTTTACCCTGCTGATCAGTCTCCAGGTGAGCCGACACAGACTGCGGAGGTCTGGCCCAAAGGCAGAGCCAGCCCGTGCTTGTTTGGGGCCTTTCTTTTGAGCTTCTCCACCTTCCTCACAGCCTGCTGGGAACTCATACCACAGGGCACTCAATTCCCCATCTCCCCCACTGGGAGAGGCAACATCAGGGTGAGGGGATGGTCTTTGGAGGCAGGAGAACAGGCTGGCCTGATGCCTGGCTCTGCTGCATCCCAGAACTGCAACTGTGACTGATCACCTAATATCTTCCATTCATTCATTCACTCACTCACTCACTCACTCACTCACTCACTCAGTCACTCACTCAGTCACTCAGTCACTCAGTCACTCACTCAGTCACTCAGTCACTCACTCAGTCACTCACTCCTCACTCACTCACTCACTCATTCACTCAGTCACTCACTCAGTCACTCAGTCACTCACTCACTCAGTCACTCACTCACTCAGTCACTCACTCAGTCACTCAGTCACTCAGTCACTCACTCACTTACTCAGTCACTCAGTCACTCACTCAGTCACTCACTCAGTCAGTCACTCACTCACTCAGTCACTCACTCAGTCACTCACTCCTCATTCAGTCACTCACTTACTCACTCAGTCACTCAGTCACTCACTCACTCACTCAGTCACTCACTCAGTCACTCAGTCACTCACTCACTCACTCACTTACTCAGTCACTCAGTCACTCACTCAGTCACTCAGTCACTCACTCAGTCACTCACTCACTCAGTCACTCACTCAGTCACTCACTCCTCATTCAGTCACTCACTTACTCAGTCACTCACTCACTCAGTCACTCACTCAGTCACTCAGTCACTCACTCAGTCACTCACTCACTCAATCACTCAGTCACTCACTCACTCAGTCACTCACTCACTCAGTCACTCACTCAATCACTCAGTCACTCAGTCACTCAATCAGTCACTCACTCAGTCACTCAGTCACTCACTCACTCACTCACTCACCTGACTCTGGGGCCATGGCTTCTCCCATTTTCACACATTTGCACTTTGCCAGGGAACTTTTAGTGAGTGTCCCTCTGCCCACGAAGGTGGCCTAAGGGGCCCCCCTCCCCTTCTCTCACTCCACCTGCAATCCTGGCCCCACCATGGAGCAGGAAGAGAAGGAGGGGCTGGCTCTGATGGAATCCACCCTGTGCACTGGGACGAAGCTGTTCTGCAGCTGAGGAGCACAGACCCAGGGGGTCAGCCTGTGGACTGGGGGATTATGCTACATGTCTGCCGTAGTGCTGGGACACCCAGGACATGGAAGCCCCTCTGAAACCATTATGTTTGGCAGCCTTATGTAAGAAACTCCAACCAGAAACCTCACTGCCCTGAAAGTTTTCTTTCCTTTCCTTCCCCGTCCTCCTCATTTTGCCATGATACCCTGAGGCTGAGCAGAAAGGCCCCCGAGATGAGTCCCACCTGCCCTCCAGGCCCCGCCCAGCCATCCCCATCCCCATCCCCATCCCCCCCACACACACACAGAAAGCCACACGCACAAAGGGCACATTACTGCTTTAAAACCTTCATTGCCGCAGATCCTCCATGGTGCATTCAAGCTCGGCCCCCCTTCCTCCCTGCTCCGGGTGGGGACAAGGACAGTACATTGACTGGGAAGGACACTGGGGTCCAGGCCAAGCCACCTAGGCGGGCAGCAGAGGGACAGTCACTCACCCAATGTGACTGTGAAAGTACAAAAGCTGGCCAGGTGCAGTAGCTCACGACTGTAATCCCAGCACTTTGGGAGGCCGAGGTCAGGAGTTCAAGACCAGCCTGGCCAACATGGCAAAACCCCATCTCTACTAAAAATACAAAAAAATCAGCTGGGCATAGTGGTGAGCACCTGTAATCCCAGCTACCCAGGAGGCTGAGTCAGGAGAATCACTTGAACCCGGTAGGCAGAGGTTGCAGTGAGCCAAGATCACACCACTGTACTCCAGCCTGGGCAACAGAATGAGACTCTGTCTTAAAAAAAAAGAAAAAGAAAAAGTACAAAGGCCAACAGAGTCAGCCCAAAGCAGGGAAATGGAGTCCCCTGGGGTGGGGATAAGATACCAGGCTTCTCTTTACTGTTCCCTCGCCTCCACCTTTGATATTTCCACATATTTTGCAATGTGTGCACACTTTACAGAGTACAAGTAAATCAACACTCAGGTGGTGGGGGCGAGGGATGAGAGAGGGCTGTATGGTGACTGCTTACAGGCTTCTGCATAGCCCCAGCACGGGGTTGGTGATGGGGTGGAGAACTTTGCGGGAGTGGGCTGGACAGAGTGGAGGATGCTGAGCTCCCGTGAGGCTCATAGGAGCTAGGCTGGGGCGCTGGTTGGTTTTAATTCCTTACCGCAGAATCCCCTGGGCTTTGCTGCAGCCTGGCAGTGTCAGGGGCTCCGTAATTATTTGCTGGTGGAGTTAACTGAGTGTTGAGAGTCATGAGTGAGCTTCTGTATGCTGCATCTCCCGTTTCCCCAGAGTGGGAATGTGTCTCCCCACCCCCCACCCAGAGCATCTCATGGGTTTGAATTTTGGCAGGCATATTCCTGGAATGTGAGCACCAGGCCATTCATGTCTATAGGGAACTATCTGTCCCTTAGCACTTCTTACGAGCCCTTTGTTTTCACAGGTGCTGGGATGCAGCCAAGGACAGGTGAGACTGGGGGTGCAGAGGGACAGAGGCACGGAAGCTGCAGGCGAAGATGTGGCACCCAGCCCTCCTGCCAGGGCTCCCTTGGACCCCATGCACCTCCCAGGGAGGCAGCCATGCCAGCAGGGAGCACTGAACACAGAGTCAAAAAACCCATACTCCCAGCCCTAACTCTGCCCTTACCAGCCTGAAGAAGTTACCTGGCTCTTTCAGAGCCTCCTTTTCCCCATCAGTAAGACCCATCGGGGATGCTCAGGGCAGCTGTGAGGCAATGAAAGTCCCTGCAAACAGGTTTCATCATCTCCTCATCCCTCACTTTTCTCCCCTGCTAAATAGGGCAGTAGCGCCGCCAACCCCGAGGGACCTTGAGGGGGCGATGAGTCAGCACTGAGGACAGAGCAGGCAGGTGGTCAAGGCCTGGGCAGTGCCAGTGGCTCTCTAGAAATAATGAGTATCATGCAGTTAACAGAAGGGGTGGCCAGGACACTGTGGGAGCCTGGGAGAGTGCCAGTCCTGCACCTGCCACAGAGGCCATGGCCACTGCCTCCCTCCTCGGGGATGAGCTCCCCCAGTGCCCCTGGCCCTGCATCACCAGGCGCCAGCCTCTTCCCTCAGTCTGGATATGGTGACACAGATGTGACACCATGGAGCCCAGACACCCTCAGAAGGACTTGTGATCCCCGCGCAGTGAGAGGAAGGAAGAGTGACTCAGAGCCGCGCCTTTCTGGAAAGCATAATAAGGGATCATCAGTGTCAAAACCCTGAGCTCCGGGCAGGGGCCATGATCGCTCCAGCGACCCCAAGACCACCAGGAATGACCCAACCACGTGGACAGTAAGGAGGTCCATGGCCACACCTGTCTCCTTGGTAGAGCTGCTTCATGGCACCCACAGACCACGAGACACCTCTGGACTGGGGAGAGTCACATGATTCCCAGAGCCTCAGTTCCAGTGCACATGGGGGCCAAAAGCCACAGGCGGGTTTGCAGAATTGAGCCAGGTAATGGGCGTGGGGTCCAGGCCAGTGACTGTCCCCAGGCCCATGGGCTCTGCTGCTGCTTCTCTTGCAGGGGATCAGCCTTTCCTGATGTGCATGAAATAGACAAGGCAACAGATTGATGTGAGGGGCCAGGACCGGCTCCCCGCCCAGGCCTGCCACCACCTGAGCATTCAGGGACTGGACTCGCGGCTTCTTGCCCTGGTCACACGGCACCCCACAGCCTGGGTGGGCTGATAAATGGAGGCAAACTGTGCACCCCCATTCCTAAAGTCCTGACCTTCCCACAACCTCAGAACCTGACTGTATTTGTGGATAGGGCCTTTTAACAGCTGATTAAATTACAACGAGGCCATCAGGGTGTCCTTTAGGGAGATGAGGACACTGACACACTGGGTGGGGGACGACCCGTGAGGGCACAGGGAGAAGGCAGCTGAACACGACCCCAGGAGAGAGGCCGCAGGAGGAACCAGCCCCGCGTGGCTTGATCTTGCGCTCCAGCCGTCAGAATGTGAGCCCACTGACGTCCCATGTAAGCTCCCAGTCTGTGGGGCGCTGTGGTCAGCCTGAGCAGACTCAGACACACACAGACACACTGACTTAGTGCAGTGCTGTGGCAGCTCTTACACAGTACTCTCGCCACTGCACGGACAGCAAAGCAGCCCACAGGAACGGCGCCTGTCCAAGGCTGGACTCGAACCCCAGCCGAAGGCCTGCAGGGCGCGGCCTACGTCCCAGAACAACAGCCTGCAGGAAATGGATGCTCCTACCCCCCGAAGATGGGAAGAATGCAGATTGCTTTTGAACTTTTATTCTAGCCCCACAAGAGTGGGTTTCAGGAACGGCACCTTCCCTGCTCACCTGAGGATGGTGATATTGTTGGTGCAGAAGGCGAGGTCTCAGGGAGGACACGCCCATGACAGGACTCACAGCCTTCCCATCCTGGACCACAGCATTGCATGGCCCCAAGTGCTCATGGCCACAATGGGCTCTGGAGGCCAACAGCCTGTATTTGCACTAATCTGGCACTGACAGTGGTTCCTCCTCCGTGAAGTACATAGCGTGTCCCCGAGAAGATGGGGGCCCTGGGGCACTTCTCACAGGCAGAACCTTCATCTCACACCGCCACTAACCAGCCAGGTGCCTGGCCTTGCGCTTGGCGACATAGAATCTGCTAGTTTACATGAACTGGAGCAACAGGACGGCCTGCGGAAGGGTTTAGCCAAGCGTAGAGATAGCCAAGACACTGGTTTTCTTCTCAAAGAAGGACGATTGTTCTGTCCTTGAAAATGTTACTTATTCATGACAGTTTAGCTGCCGGGGATGCCATGAGCCCAGAGACCGTCTTGCTCAGCTGCTCTTAGTCCTTCCCTGGCCTCCATGCAGGATGGGTGGCCTCCCTTTACAGACCAGCCCCACGCACCATAACCTCAGCGGGCTGCTCCGTCCGCCCTCTCTCCAGCTGTTGCTGAATACAGGGGCTTGGGAACTGGAACACAGAGGAGCATGAATGCAGGCGGGAACAAGGCTGGTGCTGGATCCAGGGGAGCAGGAACGCAGGGCTATACACCTTTGGCCCTACTCTGACTTATTAAATTAGGTCTTGCTCAGATTCTGGGCCCAGCCCACCCCTGGCAAGGTGGCCGAGGGTGTGGGCACTTCCCCAGTCCAACCCTGCCTTGTGCTGGATGTGAGGCATTATATTTTTCAAGAACATAATTTCCAGCCAGTGGGCTCGCTGCGCTGCCTTAGTATCTACGTGAAACACAGATCAAAGCCCCTCGCAGGAGCATGAGGAGTCCCTGAAAAGGCCCAGCTGTGGGACAGGGCAACGGTGGCTGCTCTGAGGGCAGCCAGGAGAGGCTGCAGCTGGCACCACATCCCTTCCCTTCCTTCTGCCCAGAAAGTGGGGGTCACAGGCCACCCCATGAGGCAAAGCCCAGTCCCGGATGATGGCATGAATGTAAGACAGGCATGGACTGAGCTGGGCCCCAGGTGGCGTCTCCTGGTCTGGGCTGCATCCTAGGACCCCAGGTGTCCCCAGGACCTGTCCTGTGCAGGTCAGCCTACTGTGGTCAGCAGGGTCATGGCCCCCAAATGTCCATGCCCTAATCCCCGGGACCTGTGACTATGTGACCATAAGTGGCAAAAGGGACTTTGCAGATGTGAAGACCTTGAGACGGGGAGATGGCCCTGATGTTCAGCATCATCACAAGTGTCCTGATAAGTGGAGGAGGAGCCAGGAGGAGCAGAGCTGGGGAGGTGAGGATGGAAGCAGAGGTCGGAGGGATGAACTGCTGGCTGGAGATGGAGGAGGAGCCACAAGCCAAGGAACACTGGCAGCCTCTAGAAGGCAGAAAAGGCAAGGAAACAGGCTCTCCCCGGGGCTCCAGCAGAATCCAGCCCTGACCACAGCTTGACTTTAGCCCAGTGAGCCCCGTGTCGCATGTCTGGCTTCCAGAACCCTAAGATAATAAATGTGTTGTTTGAAGTCACCAGGTTCACGGTGACTCGCTGCTCCTGCCTCAGCTGCAAGAAGTGCACAGCTGACTTCTGCAGAGGCTGATGACATCAGAAAGCTGTGGACATCCACGGGGCTGCTTCAAGGGGGCGCTTAGCAGACCAACCCCTCCCTTTTAGTCATTAATAAACAGGGGCGGGGGCAGCTGGGCTGAGGCTCAGCACAGGCTTGCTGGCTACATTTTGCAACTGAAGACCCTGTCATAGCCACAAGGTGAGAGCTCAGCCCTGTACCCCAAATGGCCCCGGTGTCCGGGGGTCCACCAGCAGGCTGTCTCTGAACGTCCCTTTGTCACTGCAGACCACGCCAGCCTCCAGAACACTCCATTGCATCCCTGGCCCACCTGCAAGATGAAATCGGACCGCCAATAAGTGGGCTGCTGGGGACCTGGCCTCGTCTGAGCAGTCTGGGTTTGATCGGTGTTGCCAGAGGAACACGTGGACCCCACAGGGGCTCAAAGTGAAGGAGGAGGGAGCAGTGTTCTGCCAGGACCAAGGACAGCGCCGTGGTGTTGGCTCCTCCCACTTTTCAGACCTGAGGCCGCTGCCCCACCGGTGGCTGCCCGGGCCAGGGCTGGGGCAGGTGGGAACGGCGAGGCCAGTGGCCCGGCTCACAGGCACATCTTCATGCCAACCTGAGACCTCAAGGCCTGTGCTGCTCTCAGAGGCCAGAGCTGGTTTGGCTGTGGGGGGATTTGGGGGGCTCACCTGCTGTTCCTTCTGTGGGCCCCGGGTCCTGCCGCACACGCGTGTGGGCATACACACCACACCCTCCATGGCTCTGCCCTGACCCAGAGCTCACCAGGTCTAGGGGCTCTCAAAGTTCTGGCCCTTCCCCGTCATCAGCACGTAAGTGTTTGTTATCTCGAGGCCTTCTGAGGAGCAGCCGGGGAGGGAAGATGCCAGATCCAGGGACCAGAGGTGCCCAGACTAAGAATGGATGAAGGCTCACAGCACTCCCTTCTCCAGAAGTCACTGTAAGGATCTCCATGGGGGACAATGGCAAAAGCAAGCCTAGCGTTTGGAGGACAGGGTAAGGAAAGCCCTTGTGGTCACTGAAATGAAACTCCAAACCCAACCAGCTGCTCCAGTCACCGAGGAGAGGCCTCCGTCTTCCTCAAAGGCGGCATCTTTCTAGCGGAATGGCAAATCCTGTGTTACATTAAGGTTGCTGGTGCTTCATTTCTTGTGATGTTATTGTTCTTTCACTTCTCACCAACACCGTAACTCACTGTACTTTAAAGCTGGCCGGGCCAGGTGCAGTGGCTCACGTCCGTAATCCCGGTACTTTGGGAGGCCGAAGAGGGCAGATCACCCGAGTTCGGGAGATTGAGACCAGCCTGGACAACATGGTGAAACCCAGTCTCTACTAAAAATACAAAAATTAACCGGGTGTGGTGGTGGTGGGTGCCTGTAATTCCAGCTACTTGGGAGGCTGAGGCAAGAGAATTGCTTGAACAGGGGAGGCAGAGGTTGCAGTCAGCTATCACACTACTGCACTTCAGCCTGGGCAACAGAGCAAGACTCTGTCTCAAAATAAATAAATAAGCAAGTAAGTAAGTAAATAAATAAAGCTAGCTGAGCAAAGATTGAAGCCGGGGCCTGGTGCACACATCGGCATTCCATGAGTATAGAGAGCCCAGGCCTGGAACCGGAGGAACCCACCCCAGGCCTTGCTCTGCCAGCTCTGAGCCGTGTGAGCAGCGTGGCGCCTGCGAAACCACTTAATCTCTCTGGACTCCAATTTAATCTCCTGTAGAGCAAAGCTCCTGATCTCCTCTCTAGGGCACACGAGGGTTGGGGCCAGAAATATCTGCCAGCCTTGCCCCGAGGCTGATGCCCACAGAGGCCACCCTGCCTCCCCCGGGAGTTGCTGGTCAGTGGGAGAGGCCAGGCTCAGTCTCTCCTGCCGAAGAGCTGAGGCCAGAGGAAGGGTCGGCCCGGGGAGAGGGCAGATAGACTCAGGGTGGAGAGTCAAGGGGCTGTCAGCCAGAGAAGGCCTGGGAAAGAAAACAGAGAGGGGCTTCACCCCAGGGGACAATGCCACCATCCTCATGATGAGAAGGGGCCTGGCATGGGCACCAGCTGAAAGGACGCCTCGCTGTCCCCACACATCCAGGGCCTCCAAGCCTCTAACTCTATTACTGCTGACTGACGCATGGAGGCCGCCAGCCCCAGCTGGATCCAACTGGCTCATGCACACACGTCTGCAAGTGACGGGGTGGGCTGGGGTGAGATGCTCTGTGCTCGGCCTGCTCAGCAGATGGGACCTGCTCAGCCTCCCTTGGCGTCCCTGAGCCAGTGTGTCCCTCTGAGCTCCCTACAGAGGCGGCAGGCAGCAGGTACATGCTCAGGCCCATCTCTGTCTGACCAGCGTGCGTAGGCTGGGGTGGTGGGAGGACATGCAAACTCTCCCCTGGTTCACTGAAGGTGGCCCTGGAGCGATGGGCCTTCTCAGGCCCCGGTGGACACCCAGTTGGGTGTGGGGATGCAGTGTCTCACTTAGGATGCTGCCGGGGTCCCTGAAGGGGCCTTGCCCAGAGATGACAGCCAGAAACTGTGTGCCACAGGCGGCATCCATGTATGCTACGCGGGTGTTCCAGAAGCTGCTGGAGCTTCAGAAGTGCCTGGGGAGCTTTGCACAAATGCAGACCCTGGGCCCTCTCCCTGGCAATCTGAGTCAGCCAGTCTGGGCTGGGGTGGGGGTGGGGTCTGCATGTCTGAGGAGCAGGACCTCCAGGTGTTGGTGAGGTCTGAGAAGCCCCGGGGAGCACGGGCGTGGCCTGCTGTGCAGGAGCTCACTCTCCTGAGGCTCGCAGCAGCCTCATGGACCCAGGGTGCTGCCCTGTGGACGGGGGTGCAGCTCAGCGCTCCGATGGACACATGGAGAAAGGAACAGCGGGAGGATTGGGGGAGAATCTGCGTGGTGCCTGGCCCCAGGGCAGGAGCACTGGGCTGTGGCTGAGAACAGGTAAGGGAGCCGTGGAGGCCAGAGGGTGGATGCCTTTGTCTACCTATGGGGTCAGGAGTGTCTCCATAGAAAGAGGTGTGAGGAGGCCTTGCTGGCAGAGGGAACACGCAGTGAGAAGGTGAGCTGGAGGGCAAGGGGACAAGGCCAGGACCGAGCCGGAAGATTCAGCTGCAGAACAGGGGCCAAAGTGTGACGGGAGCATCCATAGTGCCCGGACCTCCGGGGCTGTGGCACAGGCAGAGCGGGTCCAGCCCTGCCCCACACCTACAGCACAGAGAGCACTCGGTAAATACTGGCAGGTGCAATTTCCATGAGCTCTGATTCTTGCAAGGGGCTGGCTGACTTCTGGCTCCAAGGAGGGCAGTGCCAGGAAAGCACAGCTAAATGCCAGCTGCCCAGATGGCATGGAAAGCATGCGCTCTGGGTCACCGAATCCCAAATTCGCTGGGGTTGAGCCTTCTCCATAGTGAGTGGCTCAGGATGAAAAGCTGGAGCCCGTCCACCCCACGCTCACAGTCAGGAGCCTGCTAATGACCCACTGAGGCTGCCCATCCCCTCTGCAGTCTTCTGAAAACTCAGCGGCCAGAGCGATCCTCATCCTCTGTAACCCCACAAGATCTCACCACTATCCTACGGCATAACGCCTGCGGGCTGCCCGCTCCTCACGGGGTAAAAGCCAGCATGGCCTGGTGGCCATTCCCATGACCTGGGCTAGTCACGCTTCTCCTCTCTCCCCTGCCACTCTCAGCAGCTTGCTCAGCCCAGCTGCAGAGCCCTTCTGCTTTCCTCCAACCTCCAGGCACCGCCCGCCCAGAATGTTCTTCTCCAGACCACGTGGCTCCTCCTCACCTCCACCACCTTTGCCCTGAAGCTGCCCTGACCACCATGCATGACTCTGCAGCCACCCCGAGCATACTCCCCAAGGCCTCATCCCCGGCCGACCCCCAGAACCATTCATGTCTCGGCCGTGACTGCTGCCTATGACCTGGGTCTGGCTGCTAGTGCGTTGGCTCCACTCTGCCCTTGGCCCCTGATGTGTCCCCAGCCCTCAGAGTGGGGCCTGGCTCAAGGGCACATTTGCAGGTCCAGTGAGTCCGAAGGTAGGAAGTGGTCACTAAGCCAGGCATCCTGGCGCGCGCGTCATGTGCAGGGCTGAGTCTGCGTTCTGATCCTGCGTGACGGGTCTATCATCCAAGTCTTTTATTTTCTGTCTTTCTGATGCTCTGGCATCCGAGGTTTTGCTGACCCTGGAGGTATGGCCCCTCCAGAGTCAGGTGATTCTTAGAGATAGTAAACAGCTTTCCTGAGAGCTAGACTTTCAAATGCCAACCGACCGAAGCAAAGACCACTCCCACCCCTCCTCCATCCGGCTCCCACATTCCCAGCCACTGTCCCTGCCCTTACTGCCCCAGGGCCGGGTTCCAGACCACCAGGGACAGGCCTTAGGTCCCAGAGCTCTGAAGCTATTCCAGCTGCCAACCTGAAACCCACTTACATTGCCTGCCTCGCCTGCTCCTTCCTGCGGAAATCACGATAAAGCTCCTGTCCACACATCCCGCCTCCCTCCCTCTGCCTTCTCATGGACCTGGTGCTTCCCTGGGTGACCCCCAGGGCGTGGCCTTTAACAGCTGTTTCCTGATCCACTGGCCTCGCCCTACTTGAATAAAACCTACATTTTAAAACATTGGGGTACACAGGACCCACCTGACAAAGGACCCAGGAAATGGTACCATGCTCTGCGCCTTGGGAGACCAACTGACCCAAGGGTGGGCACCTGATCATGGGTGGTCCATCCATTGACTGGCAGGGGCTAAAACCAAGAGCTGATGCAAAGGGCACTGCCAATGGGGCAGGGATGGCCAGCAGAGCCGGCTGGATGGGGTGCTTTGGGAAACAGAATTTGGGAACCAGTGATGACAGAACAGACTGGCAGAGTGGGCAGGGATAGCATGAGGAAGGGGCAGGGAAGCAGCCAGTTGGTAAAGCTTCCCCAGGTCCTCACGGCTCTAGGTCCCAGGCCACACTGCCCTGTGATACTCTCCAATCTCATTTAACACAAATTGACCAGAGTCCTTCCCTGTTCTTTGTTCCTAGTAAGGACAGGCTTGTTTTTAACCATCTGTCCACCCATCCATCATCCATCCACTCATTCATCCACATAGTCACCATTCATCCATCTCTCTTGTATCCATCTACCCACTTATCCCCCATCCATTCATCCACCCACCCAACTACCCACTCATCTGTCCATTTGCCTACCCATTCACCCACCCATTCGTCCATCAAACTAGCCATCCATCCATTCATCCATCCATGGACCCACCCATCCTCCATTCATCCATCCACTTGACTACCCACCCACTCACCTATCCATTTGCTCACCTACCCACTCACCCACTCATTTGTTCATCCAATTAGCCATCCATCCAAGCATCCATGCATCCACCCATCAATTCCTTCATCTATTCATACATCCATCTATTCATGCATGCATGCGTCCATCTATCCTTGCATCCATCTCCGCATGCATGCATGAATCTGTCCATCCATCCATCCATCCATCCATCCATCCATCCATCCATCCATCCAACAGCTATTTGAACTGTTTAATGACAACCTCCCATAGGGAGTCAGCTGGGAAAAAATAACCCTGATCCTGTGGAGTTTGCAACTTGGAGGCGACAAATGAACAAGCAGCCATGAGTGTGGTGAAGATTCTTGCACCAGGTGAATTGCACAGGTGCCTATCCTGGGCTCTGTAATATGGTGGAGGCTATTCTGATTAGGGGGACGGTCAGAGAAGGCTTCTCTTGGATGTGACTGTCAGGCCTGAATGGTGCCCAGGAGTCAGCCAGGGAGGGAGGGGGCAGTTCAGGAAGATGGGAATGGGGCGCCTCCTCAGGGACCCTCTGGAGGAATCTTTCAAAGCCAGGTACAAGGATCACTTGTGCCTGAGGTTCGCTGTGGGCAGGGGTGGCAGGTGCAAGTGAGGCACGTGCTAGAGCAGGGGCCACCTATCGGCTTGTTTCTTTTAAGGCACAACCGGGGCTAGTGGCACAGGGGGTCCCAGGGCGTTGTGTGGCTTGTCACTCAGAGCTGGGCACACGGCTCTTCATAGAGGCCTTGGAAGCCACCTCCGAGGTGACCCCGCAAGGGGCACACGCTGCGACGCAGACTCTCAGTACCGATCGCCAGCCTCCGGCACTGTCTCCATGGAAACCAACTGGCAATGAGGGATTCAGAAATTTGAAAAAAGCATTTCCTCTCTTTATTTATATCTCTTGACCCTTCTCCTAGGGGAATGTCAAGGGCAGCACAGCTCCCAGCTGGAGCTGGGAGTGGGCAGGTGTCCCACAGGTACTGCGCCCGGGAACAGCGAGGGCTGCCAGTACCTCACCCTCCAGAGTGGGCAGGGCTAGAGACGCCAGCTCAGAATACACTGCTCCTGGGAAAGATGAAAATAACGCACAAAAGGCAAGGTCTCCCTCTTCCCTCCTCCACCTCACTCCCCTCCCAGGGATGACCTCAAACATCACTCCGGGGAGCTATTCCAGACCCTTCTCTGTGCACCGCTGGGCACACGCAGGAATACAGACACACGCCGGGGGTCACGCTGTAGCCCACGGCTCGTCTGAAGCTCGCTCCCTTTGCTGAGGGCCTGTGCGGCTCTCCTGGCCACATCACCGGGGTGGTTGCCTCACTTCCACCACAGTAGAATTCGACGGTGAGCTGGGCAGGCTTTACGAAAACAATTCCCTCCGATGTCCAGGGATGCCACGCCACATGAATCACCAAGAAATAAAGCAATGCACGTGCCGGTCCCTCCTCTAAATGATTTCTCTAAAGGCAAGCTGGCCAACAGGAACCCTATGTAGGCAGGCTCTAATGGGGCAGAGGGGAGAAGCGGGAAAGTGACCCTGAGAAAGGCGCCTGTCAAGCCCAGTGCCACCACAGGAACATCTGTAAACGTGAGTCAGGGAAACACGAAATCGATCTGGGGCATTCTGCCATCAAAGGCAGGGATAACAGTGCTTACTGACGGGGAAAAATATTCCCCAAATGTTCAGAAAGAAAGAGGTTACAGAACAGTGTGGAACACTGAGTCTGATTTGCAGAGAAAAGGCGTAAAAAAAGACACAGAGGCATATCTTGTTTTATCACCCCATGTTTGATTGCGCTTCGTGGATACTGCATTTGCTACGAACTGAAGGCTTGCGGCAACCCAGTGTTGAGCAAGTGTAGTTTTGGGTTGTGTGGGTTTATTTTTGTTTTTTAGCAATAGGGTCTCGCTCTGTCACCCAGGCTGGAGTGCAGTGGCAAGATCATAGCTCACTGCAGCCTCAAACTCTTGGCCTCAAGTGCACCTCCCACCTTGGCCTCCCAAAGTGCTGGGATTACAGGTGTGAGCCACTGTGCCTGGCCTGAGCCAAGTACATCTGTTGGCATCATTTTTCCAATAGCATGTGCTCCCTACTTTATGTGTGTGTGTCACATTCTGGCGATTCTCCTAATATGTCAAACTTCATTAGTATGACATCCATCATGCTGACCCATGATCACGGATCTTTAATATTACTAGTGTAATTGTTTTGGGGTACCATGAACTGCACCCATATTAGACAGAGAACTTAACTGATAAACGCTGGGTGTTCTGACTGATCTACCAACTGGCTGGCCCCGCATCTCTCCTCATCTCCTTGGGCCTCCCTATTGCCTGAGCCACAAGAATATTGACATTAGGCTGATTCTAGCTCTTACTTCACATGCCAAGGGAATAAAAAAAGAAATTAGGCCAATTAATAATCCTACAATGACCTCTAAGTGTTTGCGGGAAAGGAAAATCACACATCTTCCGCTTTAGATCAAAAGCCAGAAATGATTAAGCTTAGTGAGGAAGGCATGTCAAAAGCTGAGATCGGCGGAAAGCTGAGACAGGCCTCTTGCACCAGTCAGTCAAGCTGTGAATGCAAAGGAAAAGCTCTTGAAAGAAATTAAAAGTGCTACTGCAGTGAACACACAACTGATAAGAAACTGGAACAGCCATACCACTGATAGGGAGGAAGTTTTACTGGTCTGGATAGAAAATCAAGTTGGCCATAACATTCCCTTAAGCCAAAGCCTAATCTAGAGCAAAGCCCTCACTCTCTGCAATTTTATGAAGACCAAGGAGCTGAGAAAGTTGCAGGAAAAAAGTTGGAGGCTAGCAAATGCCATAAAGTTTAAGAAAACAAGCTGTGTCCGTAACATAAACGTGTAAGGCAAAGCAGCAAGTGCTGATGGAGAAGCTGCAGCAAGTTCTCAGGAATGTCTAGTTGAGATCATTGAGGAAGGTGGATACACTCAACAACAGATTTTCAACTGAGACAAGACAGCCTTGCCACATATGGGAAGAAGATGCCATCTAGGATTTTCATAGCTAGAGAGGAGAAATTGATGTCTGCTTTCAAAGCTTAAAAGGACAGGCTGACTCCCCTGTGAGGGGCTAATGCAGCTGGTGACTTTAAGCTGAAGTCAGTGTTCATTTTCCATTCTGAAAATCCTAGGGTCTTAAGAATGATGCTACATCTACTCTGCCTGTGCTCTAAAAACGGATCAACAAAGCCTGGATGACAGCATGTCATCCATCTATCCAACCGTTCAACAGCTATTTGCATTATTTGATGACAACCTCCCATAGGGAGACAGCTGGGAAAAAGACAGATTCGACCCTGACCCTGTGGAGTTTGCAACCTGGAGGTGACAACTGAACAAACAGCCATGAGTGTGGTGAAGTTTCTTCACCTGTGAATTCACCAGGTGAATTGCACAGGTGCCAATGCTGGGTTGTGTAATATGGTGGAGGCTATTCTGATTAGGGGGAAGGTCAGGGAAGGCTTCTCTAGGATCTGTTTACAGCATGGTTTGCTGAATATTTTAAGCCCATTGTTGAGATCTACTGCTCAGAAAAAAAGAGATTTCATTCAAAATGTTACTGCCCACTGACAATGCCTCAGAGGATATTCATACTGTTTTCATGCCTTGCTGACCCAACAGCCATTTGCAGTCTAAGCATCAAGGAATAATTTTGACTTTCAATCCTTAATATTTAAGAAATACATTTTGTGAGGCTATGGTTGCCATAGTGATTCCTCTGATGGATCTGGGCAAAGTCAATTGAAAACCTTCTAGAAAGGATTTGCCATTCTAGAGGCCATGAAGCACATCTGTGATTCATGGGAGGAGGTCAGCATGTCAACAAGAGCAGGAGCTGAGAAGAAGTGGATCCCAACCCTCATGGATGACTTTGAGGGGTGCAAGCCTGCAGGGGAAGAAGTCATTGCCGATGTGGTGGAAACAGAAGAGTGGAAGTGGAGCTGAACCAGCACTCTGGGAGGCCGAGGCAGGCAGATCACGAGGTCAAGAGATTGAGACCATCCTGGCCAACACGGTGAAACTCCACCTCTACTAAAAAATTAGCTAGGCATGGTGACGCATGCCTGTAATCTCAGCTACTCGGGAGGCTGAGGCAGGAGAACAGCTTGAACCAGAGAGTCAGAGGCAGCAGTGAGCCGAGGTCGCGCCACTGCGCACTCTAGTCTGGCAAGAGTGAGACTCCATCTCGAAAAAAGGAAGTGGAGCTGAAGGTAGGATTGAAGTGCTGCAATCTCATGAGGAAAGCTGAATGGATCAGGAGTTGCTTCTTAGGGATAAGCAAAGAAAGTGATTTCTCGAGAGGGAATCGACTCCTGGTGAAGATGCTGCAAACATTGTTAAAATGATAACAAAGGATTGAGAATATTCCGAAAGCCTAGTTGATAAAGCAGCAGCAGGGTTTCAGAGAAAAGACTCCAGTTCGGAGATGTTCTGCTGTGGGTGAAACGCTATCAAACAGCACTGTATGCTACGGAGACATCTGTCGTGAAAGGAAGAGTCGACGGATGTGGCAAACCTCGCTGTTGTCTGATTTTCAGCAATTGCCACAGTCACTCCAGCCTTCAGCAAGTCAGCAGCCATCAACACTGAAGCAAGACCCTCCAACAGCAAAATGATTGTGACTCTAGCAATCACCGCAGGCTCTGGTGATTGCTAGCATTTCTTAGCAATAAGGTATGCACACTGCTTAGACCTGATGCTGTTGCACGCTTAACAGACGACAGGACAAACATAACTTTTCTATGCACTGGGAAACCAAAAAAATGTGTGCATCTCGCTTTTCTGCAGTATTTGCTTGACTGTGGTGGTCTGGGGCTAACCTACAAATATCTCCAAGGCCTGCCTGTGCAGAAAACAAGAGCTGAGAGGCATCCTGGAGTTAACGAGGCTTCTCTTGGGGCCAAGACCTTTGTGATTGGCAGATTAATTGCTCTTGTAATTAGTATCCATGTCTCCAGTAGATGTTATTTATTAAAAAAGGAAAAGACAAAGACATGGAGGGAAATGGAAGGTCTAGAAATGGGTCAGAAAAATGAAGGTAGAAGCTGGGCACGGTGGCTCACACCTGTCATCCCAGAACTTTGGAAGGCTGAGGTGGGCGGATCACTTGAGGTCAGGAGTTCAAGACCAACCTGGCCATCATG
This sequence comes from Aotus nancymaae, assembly GCF_030222135.1. NCBI lineage: Eukaryota > Metazoa > Chordata > Mammalia > Primates > Aotidae > Aotus > Aotus nancymaae. Next base: position 4,620,333 of record NW_026988521.1, on the reverse strand, counting down.
GTGAAACCATGTCTCTGCTAAAAATACAAAAATTAGCCAGGTGTGGTGGTGGGTGCCTGTAATCCCAGCTACTGGGGAGACTGAGGCAGGAGAATTTCTTGAACCTGGGAGGCAAAGGTTGCAGTGAGCAGAGATCGTGCCATTGCACTCCAGCCTGTGCTACAAAGGGAGACTCCATCTCAAAAAAAAAAAAGAAAAGAAAATAAATAGGAAGGTAGGAAAAAAAAAAGCAAAAGATGGAAGAAGGAACCAGAATCCACAGAGCCAGTTCGTGCAGATAAATTGGAAGAGTAAATGCACTGCCCTGGACTCAACGCTGTCAACCTCTGGAGATACATTTGCTTTTCTTTAAAAAAAAAAGAAAAAAAAGCATAGCTTCATTTTTGTCTTCTCCAAGGAAACAACACATTGCAGCAACTTAGAAAGGGACGGGAAGATCATGTGAAAACATCCTGAAATAGTGTTTTCTCTCAAGGGCAGACCTGGGCTACACTGATCTAAAATGTTTTTAAAAATGCAGAGATGTAAGCCGAGCACAATGTTCTCGCCTGTCATCCCGGCACTTTGGGAGGCCAAGGCGGGTGGATCACTTGAGGTCAGGAGTTCGAGACCAGACTGGTCAACATAGTGAAACCCCATCTCTACTAAAAATACATAAAATTAGTTGGGTGTGGTGGCATGCGCCTGTAATCCCAGCTACTTGGGAGGCTGAGGCAGGAGAATCGCTGTAACCTGGGAGGTGGAGGTTGCGGTGAGCCGAGACTGCACCATTGCACTCCAGCCTAGGTGACAGAGCAAGATTCTGTCTCAAAAAAAAAAAAAAAAAAATGCAGAGACGTGGAGACTACATTTAAACAGGGTGTACAGGAAGCCCAGTCCCATCAGGTCTCCAACACTCTCCTGTGGCTTGGGCTGTGAACTGTGTGCAGACTGCTGGCCACCTCCCTCTACCTGCTCCATCTTCCCTCTGCAGGCAGGGGACAGGGGAAAGACAGAGGCAGCTGTCGCTGGCACCCCAAGGGAGAGCCAGGGGAGATGAGGACGGGGTCTTGCCTGGGAAGCCTGGCACTTTCTTTGGGTCCATCCGATAGGGGATACAGTCTGCTCCCACTCGGAGTGAGAGGCAGTACTCCAGCTGACCTGGGCGGGGCTTCGGTGCAGGCTTTGGGGTGGGAAGTGGCCGCCAATCTGATGCAGCCACCCCAGACCTAAGCACCTCGCATGCACCCGACTCTGCATCCCATCACGTCACCTCCAGCCACGGCCAGGGGAATCTCTCTGGCTGTGTAGCATCTTGGTGCCCCCTTTCTGCCTAACGGGTGTCTCGGGCAGTGCCAGTCCTCTGTCTGCATCCCAGCCGAGAACAATGTGTGGTGTCCTGGTCCTGGCCTGCTTCACCTCTTAGAACAACGGCTGTGCTGTTAGGCCATTCTGGCTTCCAGCATCTGTTGCAGTAAGCTCAGCTTCTTCCTCTATGGAATGGGGCAATGACCGAGCATGAGGATGCGGTGAGGTTGGAAGGGAGGGGTGCAGGTGGACTGGGGGCTCAGTGCCTGCTGACCACGGTGGTATGCTTCTCCCATCATCTTGAGTCCCAGAGGCTGATCAAGGGCCGGACGCCCCTCTCAGAGGGCTGGGGTGGTGCCATTCATTCCTGCCACGGGGAGAGGGTTTCCGTCTTCCCCTTCCTGGCTCCAGACACAGTGAGAGTGGTTTTTTTTATTTTTTTTTTTGGAGACAGAGTCTCACTCTGTTTCCCAGGCTGAAGTGCCATGGCATGATCTCAGCTCACTGCAACCTCCAGCTCCCGGTTTCAAGAGATTCTCCTGCCTCAGCCTCCCGAGTAGCTGGGATTACAGGCGCACGCCACCACGTCTGGCTAATTTTTGTATTTTGAGTGGAGACGGGGTTTCACCATGTTGGCCAGGATGGTCTCAGTCTTAACCTCGTGATCCGCCTGCGTTGGCCTCCCAAAGTGCTGGGATTATAGGGGTGAGCCAGCGCGCCTGGTTGAGAGTGATTTTTTTTTTTTTTTTTTTTTTTTTGCCAGGGCACAGCTCCACCCTGAGCTCATGCTCCCTGCCAGGCTCTTCGCAGCCCCAACCTCGAGGGTTCGTCTCCACTGTTCAGAAGGGGACTCACCAGCAAGGTCGGGTAGCTTGTCCAAGGCCATGCAGGTCACCCAGGCAGGGCTGTGGACCTGGGATTAGTCAGCCTGGGCTGCCATAATCAGGACCACAGCCCAGGGGCTTAAACGGCAGGCAATGATCTTCTCACTGCTCTAGAGGTGGGAGGTCCGGCACGGCCCTGTTCCAGTGAGGACCCTCTCCTGGCTTGCAGATGGCACCTTCTCACTGTGTCCAGCCATGGCAGAGCCAGCGCTCTGGCATCTCGTCTTTTAAGGGCACAACGGCCTCCATGACCTCAAGTAAACTGAAATGACCTCTCCAAGGCCCTATCTCTGAATACCAGGCTATTGGGGGGCCAGGCTTCAGTGTGTGAATCTGAAATGCTATCTGTCCAGAGCAGACCTCAAGGCTCTTCTCTCTGTCACATCGTGCCTTCTCTCCCAAAGACACTGTCCTGTGCTCATGGGCTTGTTCCTCTGTCAGCCCTTTGGGGAGTGAGTCTCACGCCCCAGCCCTGGGCATGGCCTGGCCCTGGGGACACAGGAAATGCCTGCTGAGCTGCGGAAGGTGTCTCTTCCCCCCGCTGTCATCCATAGGCCTGCATCTATGAAGATACTTCTGGGGCCGGGATCTCTGCCTGCCTCAGGATGGGGGCAAGGCATGGGCTGGACGAGGAGGAAGAGGGGCTGGTGCTCGGTGGAGGGTGAGCACTCTGCTGGAGGGTGTGAACTGGGATCCACCAGTGGTGGGCGGCCCCCGAGGCTGGGAGTCTGTCTGCCCTGGCGGAAAGCTGTTTGCACTATAGCCTGGACAGCTGGACGAGCTCCTCACCCTGTTTCTCTCGGCCCCACAACTCCCTCCTCCAGTCCCCTCCCATTTCTACCTATCGTCTAAGCAACAGTGGCTGCATCTGCCCTTTTGCTGTGGCCCAATGCAGCTGTGGATTCCATCCCCACCCCACCGTGCTCCTTCAGCCCAGGCCCCTCAGAGCTACGTGGAGACTGCTGAGAAATTATAGGCCGTCCTGAGTAGAGGAGCCACACCTCGCCAAAAATGCCACCAAAGTCTTGCGTGTGCTGGGACAGCGTGTGTTCGTGCTGGAAACGGTGCAGGGAGGGCCTCACCAGTCAGCAGGGGCAGCCTGCTCCACAACCAACTCCTGTTGAGTGAATGCATGGACGAGTGCACCTTCAGGGACCCCATGTCCAGCCAAGGACACCCAGACATCCCCGCCTCACCTGGGGTAGTCGTGGAGGAGGCTGGCACCATCTCACCAGCCTGAGCCTCAGTTTCCCAGCCTGGGTCTGGTGGCCACCTCACCTGCCTGCCCCACGGGACATCTGAGCAGGTGCGTCAGAAAATACCAGAGTGGTAGGAAGGCACCCCGCACCCACAACACCCCCAGCGAGCTCCGTCTACAACCAACTCGTGTTGAGTGAATGAATGGATGAGTGAACCTTCAGGGACCCCATGTCCAGCAGAGGACACCCAGACATCTCTGCCTTGCCTGGGGTAGCACTCAGGGTTTCCAGCATCCTCCGCCCTACCCCCAGGCCTGTCACCTGCATGTCCAGCAAACCTTCGATGAAATGAGGGACTCAGGAGGGGAGCCTGCAGCTGAGGGAGGGGTGGGTCTCAGCCCCGGCCCTGCATGGCAAACTCCCAAGCCCAGCATGATGAGTGGCATCTGCCTGTCCAGCCCCATAGCTTGGGGGGGCCCGAGGCTGCCTCTGCTGACTGCTGAGGCCCTCCGTGCACCGTTTCCAGCATGAACACACACTGTCCCAGCACGCACAGGACTTTGGTGGCATTTCTGGAGAAGTGTGGCTCCTCTACTCAGGACGGCCTGTAATTTCTCAGCAGTCTCCAAGCAGCTCTGAGAACTCTTGCCATGTTGAGAAAATCGAACCTATAGCCTGTTTGTAAATGAATGTTGCATTTAACAGAGAATGAAGGTAGGATACAGTAATTACATATTTACTCATCTGAACATTCTTGCTGCCTTTACTTATTCCGGGGCTGTGAAATGTTGTTCCTAGATATGGCTCCTGGAAAACTCAAGAGTTCTTATCCCAAAATGGTCCTGGAGGAGGCTGGTGCCATGTCACCAGCCTGAGCCTCAGTTTCCCTGCCTGGGCATGGTGGCTGCCTCGCCTGCCTGCCCCACAGGACGTCTCAGCAGATGTGTCAGAAAATACCAGAGTGGCAGGAAGGCACCCCCTGCACCCACAACACCCCCAGCGAGCTCTGTCCACAGTCAACTCCTGTTGAATGAATGAATGGACGAGTGAAGAGTGAGCTAAAGGGTGTTCAGTGCCAGGAAGCCTGGGGCAGGGTTGGGGTGGGTTACATTCCTGACTTTGTGGGCAAGCGAGGAGTGTTCACCTTTTTGAGTGACAACGACCCCAATCTCGACCCCTTTGGCCTCAGCTGGAGGGACCATGCAGCTGTTATCATTAGTTCGTTCATTCCTTTATTCTTTCAATAAACTGCTACATCCCAGACGCTGTTCTAGGCTCTGGTGATACAATGGTGACTGATGCTCACGTGAGACCTGCTGGTGTCAGATGCGAGGTGAACCCACTTGGAGGCTGTGAGGAAGGGATGCAAGTGCCAGGGAGGGGCTTGATGAAAGAAGGGTGGACCAGCTGTCCCCCAGGACCTCTTCCTGGGCTCCGCCACGTTGGAGCTGCCCAATTCATAAATCACTGCTTGCTCAGATCAACTCGTTAAAATTTTACTGTGCCTTGGCTGACCTTATGAACAGTGCCCATCCAGGTGAATGAGTAATCTGCTGTGGTCTATCCATACCATGGGATACGATTCAGCCATGGGAAGGACCGCCGCACTGCACGCCGGGGTGTGGAGGAAAGACTGCGTTACTCGAGTCCACACACGGCCACCCTCTGCGCACTCAGGAGATCGGTCCCAGGACCCCAGTGCAGACCAAAATCCAGGAATACTCGAGTCCCACAGCCAGCCCCTAGGAACCCACGCATATGAAAAGCTGGCCTTCTTTCTATGTGGGGTGGGCTTTGCCTTCCACGAATACTGTAGTTTTGATCCACGTGTGGTTGGAAAGAATCTGCGTGAGGTCGACCTGTGCAGTTTGCATGTCAACTGTGTATGAAAAGCCTGGACAGAAGCACGATAGAGGAAAAGTTGCTCTGGGGGTGCCAGGCTGAGGGCGGGCGAGGGCAACGGGGCGCGGTGCTGGATGGGTCCAGGGCTTCATTGCGGGGTGAGGAAAATGACCAGGAACTGGATAAAAGCGGTGGTGGAACAACACTCGAAATGTCACTGATTGTATGCTTCAAAATGGTTCATTTTGCCTCAGTAAAATTTCAAAAAAAAGTAACCTTGAACGAACGAACGAACGAACGCACAGTGAGAAGGGTCTCAGGGCTGGGAGCTGGGTCTCTTAGAGCCCATTTCCGGGCGGGCTCCATGTCTTCCCCACTCCCCAGGGCGGTTTCTGCAGCCTGCAGGGCCCCCCACCTCTCAGCCCTCACCTGCCAGCGGGCCCAAGGCTTGCTCTCAGCCAAGGTACAGGAAAAACCCAGGCCGGCCCCTCCCATCAGCCAGCGGATGGAGTGGGTGTGGCCCTCCAGGGAGCAGTGGCCAGGAGGGCAGGTGGAGGGCTGCAGCCCAGCCGGCCGCCCCGGCCCCTTCCCAGGAAGCCCTGGTGCCAGCGCCACCCTCCATGCACCCCCTCGCAGCCAGCTGAGGCCGCTGCATTTGTTAAAAATACGCAGCACCATCTGCAGCAACTTGGAATTTAATAAAATTATTTATAAAGCAACTGAGGCTTCTTTTAAAGTCAAGCTTTTATCTCTGAGATGAGGCTTCTGAGGCCTATGAGACTCACCCGGCTTGGCTGGGAGCCGCTGTCTCTGGGAACCACACACAGGCCCAGACAACCCTCTGCAAAGGCCAGGGAGAAGAACGTGGCCTGGAGCCCAGCCTGCAGCCCGTGTTGTGGGAGAGGTGGGGGAAAGGTGGGAGCCACGGGGCTTCTGTGGCTCAGGTTCCCCGGACAGTGTTAAATGGTATCTGCCCCAAATCTGCCAGCCCTTCCCCAGCTGCTGGGAGGCACACCCTCTGGGTAGTGGTTGGGGGTGGGGAGAGTAAGGCCCACCCAGAAATGGCTGAGAGACCCAGCTCCCAGCCACAAAGCCCTTCTCTGAAACCTCGGATTGTGGCCTGATGCGGACACAGGATCTCTGCAGATGCAGTTAAGGTGAGGCCATGCTGGATTAGGGTAGGACTTTATTCCAGCAGCTGGTGTCCTTGTAAGAGAAAAGAGAGGGGGTTTGCATTGCTAACACAGAGGAGAACGTCGTGAGGATGAAGCAGAGATTGCGGCGACCATCTCCATGCCAAGGCACCTGGGGCACCGTGCCAGGATCTGGGAAAGGCAGGTAGGCCCCTCCCTAAGAGCCTCCAGAGGGAAACCACCCCGCTGACACCTTGGTTGGGGATTCTGGCCTCCAGAGCTGCAGGAGGACCACTGTCTGCTGTGCTGAGCTGCCCTGCGCTTGGTGATTTGTTTGGCAGCCCAGGGGAGCCTCCTTCCCGGCCTGCTCTGTGGGGCCCCCGGCCTGGGGCTTGGCTAGACCCCGGATGCTTCCCAGTGCCATGGTACCTCCTGCTGACTTCATTTCCCACAGGCAGACCTGGTGCCTGGGAACCAAGAGGGGAGGGACATGGGCGCCAGTTCCAGAAGGAGCGACAGGTGTCAGGCAGAGAAACTTCCGAAGGACAGGCTGGGGTGAGCGGGGCAAAGGGGAAGAGCTCCAAGGACCCCCTACCCAGGTTCTAGGGCTCTGGGGTTGGGAAGGGCACCAGGATCCGGGTCTGGGACCGCCCCCCGGCAACCAGACCTTGCTATGCCAATGGGACTGCAGGACTTTCCTGAAGTAGCAACTGTTGAGGGCAGAATCCCGACTCGGGGGGTGGAGGGCCCAGCAGGGCAACTGCCAGGACAGCAGGGCTGGCGTGGGGCAGGGGCTGGCGGCTGCCCCTTCACTCAGGTCTTCCTTCCTGCCTTCCTTCCCTGGGCTGCTGCAGGGCTCACCTCTTAGACCACAATAATCCTCTCTCTCTGGGGTCATGGGCACTTTGATGGGGTACATTCAGGGGCTGTCTGGAGCTGTGCTCTCCTCCAACTCGAGGAATCACGGAGGCTTCTCGGAGGAGGAGAGAACAGAGGACGGTGTGTTGGGCTGCGGCACAGCATGGGCACAGGCTCGGAGGCAAGGGCCTCTCCCATGACTGAGCTTTCCTACGGTCTGTATCTGTTTTGCAAGCGTAGACATCCTCACACCCTATAAAAAAAGCTGAATACTTGTGCACTAGTGCTTGGGCGTGATGGTTCCCTCCAGACTCAGGGGCACGACAGCGCAGGGGAGCAGGTTTTGCCCAAAATGGACACAAAGTCACCAAACCCAGAATAACTCCTGGCAGTCATGTCAGGCTCAGCGCCCCCCACCAGGAGAAACTCCTCCCTGTCTCTCGCTCTCTCTCCACCCACTGCCTCTCTGCCTCCTTTGAGCTACTCCCTTCCACTGCCCAGGGACCCCATAATAACTGTGGAAACCCCAAGGAGCGGCAGGTACTTAGTAGACACAGGAAACCTGGAGGGGCCCTGAGAAGGGGATGCCCCTGTGCCACACCATGGGTTCCGGGCTCGCTGGAAAAGCTGCCTGAGAGGCAGGTGGTCAGTGGAGTTGGCGGCTGCTGGGATGAGAGATTTTTCTTTACCTGGCAAAGTCCTCATGGGACTTCTGAGCAGGCATGTCAGAAAATACCAGAGTGATGGGCTGGGCACGGTCGCTCATGCCTGTAATTCCAGCACTTTGGTAGGCTGAGGTGGGCGGATCACCTGAGATCAGGAGTTTGAGACAAGCCTGGCCAACATGGTGAAACCCTGTCTCTACTAAAAATACAAATATTAGCCGGTCATGGTAGTGCGTGCCTGTAATCCCAGCTACTTGGGAGGCTGCAGCAGGAGAATCACTCGAACCCAGGAAGCGGAGGTTGCAGTGAGCCGAGAGAGCACCACTGCACTCGAGCCTGGGTGACAGAGGGAGACTCCATCTCAAAACAAACACGCAAAACCCAAACACCAGAGTGGCAGGATCCAGACCCATTCAGACCCCACCTGAGATGCCAAGCCCGAGAGAGGCCTTGTGGGCACCCCCGCACCAACCGAGCCTGACAGCGGCTTTTGGACGCTGTGCTTCTCCTCTGCATGGCGCACAGGGCAATGGTGTCTGCTAACTGCCCCTCTGGATGCTCAGGGGTGAGGTGAGCTGCAGAACTCCAGCTGTACGCTGGAGTCCAGAGCCAGCAAGGAATGTGTCGTGGACAGGGTCCCATAGAGGGGCAGACAGAGCCCGTTTCCAGCTGCAGATGATACCCAGGACGAGTAACGGGACGTTCAGTCTGTGTTTGCTGAATGACCTCAGTGCGCACTCGAGTTGGGCTGGAGAGAAGGATATTTGAAGGTGGAGAGGAATAGAGAAAGAAGCTGGAAATGGAGACTTGGCAGGGAGGCCTTAACTACCTGGGGAGGAGTTGAACATGGATGTGAAGTTAGCACAAACGACACAAGAAAAATAAAAACTCGAAGAGTTCTGTAACCTTGAAAGAGATTGAAGCAGAAGCTGCCTATCTTTTCATAAAGAAAATATGAGGCCCAGATGGCTTTCTGAGCAGGGTCAACCCATCGCAGAAGGAACACATAATTCTAACCGGAACAATGCTCTTCCGGAGGAAAAAACAGACCACTCCCCAGCTTCTTGGGAAACTGGCAAGAGCTTGACTCCGGTTGGAAAAGAATGACACCAGAAAGGAAAATTATAGGCAAATCTCACTCATGACCTTGGACGCAAAAACCCTAAACATTATATTCGCAAATGGAATTTGGCAACATATTAAAAAGATTACTACATCATTACAAGTTGGGTTTATCTTAGGAAGCTAAGACTGATCTAATAGAATAATCAATTAATACAATAAATTAGCAAGGGAGAAAAGCCGTGTAATTTTTGCAAGTGATACAAAAAAGGGCTTGAGGAAATTCATTACCCATTTTTTGCAATTAAGTCAAAATCTCTCACACACTAGAAAAAGAATAAAATACTTTAACCTGATAAGCTGTATGTCAAAAAGAAAAAAGAAAAAGAGTCAACAGAAAATTTGAAAGCATATTTTTTTAAAGATCAAGAGCAAAGCAGGTATTCCCATCATTCCCCTGTCTATTCAGCATTTTATTTCAGGTCCCAGCCAGTGAAGAAAAAAGGAGAAAGGAAAAAAAATATAATCAGTCGATAAAAGATGAGAATTAATAAGAGAATTCAGCAAAGTGGCTGGATAAAATAAAAATCAATATACCAAAGCCAGCCATATTTCTATATTTCAGCAAGAATCAGCAAATGTAATTCTGAAAAATATATCATGAAGTGACAACAGTGAAACTACCTAGGAATAAATCTATAAAAGGCTACAGAAGCTCTTTGTAGACACTTAAAAAACCAGTTTGAAAGAGAAATGTACCGTGTTCTTGAAGAGGAAGACAACCGTGTGAAGGTGTAAATTTTTCCCAGATTGGTCTATTCTGGGTCAATGCAATTCTAACCAATATCTCAACAGGGTTTGCTGCCGCTGTGCTGTTTTGTTTTGGTGGAACTTGATAAGCCGATTTAAAAATGCACGTGGAGCAGGTGCGGTGGCTCACGCCTGTAATTCCAGTACCTTGGGAGGCTGAGGTAGGTGGATCACTTGAGGTCAGGAGTTCGAGACAAACCTGACCAACATGGTGAAACCCCATCTGTACTAAGAATGCAAAAATTAGCTGTGGGTGGTGGCGCAAGCCTATAATCCCAGCTACTCAGGAGGCTGAGGCAGGAGATTCGCTTGAACCGGGAGTTGGAGGTGTCAGTGAGCTGAGATCATGGCACTGCCCTCCAGCCTGGGTGATAGATCAGGACTCCAACTAACAAAAACTCAAAACTTCATATGGAAATGCAAAGAGCCAATGATCACTTAAATCATCCTAAGGAGACAAAAGGTGGGTGGGTTGGGGAGTGAAGGGGAGAATTGTTCAGATGTAATGAAGGTGGTGCTCAGATAGACAAATAGACCAACGGACAGCCAAGCCACACACCCGCATCCATGCAGAAGTTTGGCTTATGATGGCTCCAGCATGGAAGATCTTGGAGAAAAGTGTTTTATTCCAAAAGTGAAAATGGATCCAGGCCTCACATCACGCGCGCACACACACACACACACATACACACACACACATACACACACACACACCCATCCCTGAATTCTTGGATTAAAAACTTACATATGAAAGGCAACACTAAAGTCAGGAAGACTGCGAAACAGCTTTATGAATTCTTGGTAGAAGATAATTTCTTAAATGAGACACAAAAATCACAAACTCTGAAGAAAAGTTTAGTAAATTAATCTACATTAAATTAGAAATGACTTGTCATAAAAAGAGTGAAAAGACAAGCTAAGGATTAGTAAAGATAAATATATATATATATATATTTATTTTTTGAAACAGAGTCTCGCTCTGTTGCCCAGGCTGGAGTGCAGTGGTGCAATCTCAGCCCACTGTAACCTCCGCCTCCCGGGTTCAAGTGATTCTCCTGCCTCAGCCTCCTGAGTAGCTGGGACTACAGGTATGCACCACCATGCCTGGCTAATTTTCATATTTTTAGTAGAGACAAGGTTTCACGATGTTGGCCAGGCTGGTCTTGAACTCCTGACCTCAGGTGATCCACCTGCCTCGGCCTCTCCAAGTGATGGGATTACAGGCGTGAGCCACCGCACTCAGTCAGTAAGGAGACTATATAAAGAACACAAATCAATGCGAAAACGATGAAACTGCGCAGAAGTTGAGAATAAGAATTTCCCAGCAAAGGCACTGCAAGCAGTACGGAAACATACGAAAAGATGCTCACGTCCATTAGTAATCAGGAAATGCACATTCAAATGCCAGTGAAAAACTATTAAGTACCCCCAGATTGACAAAAACTGCCAGGTCTGGACCAGAACAGGGACAGCTGCAACATGGAGCCAAGAGACCTGCCACCCAGGTGGCTGGAACGCAGCTGATACAGTTTAGATATTGGACCCTGCCCAAACCTCATGTTGAAATGGAATCCCTGATGTTGGAGGAGGGGCCTGGCGGGAGGTGTCTGGGTCACAGGGCGGATCCCTCCAGGTTTCGCGCAATAGCGAGCGAGTTCTCCAGAGCTCTGGTTAAGCGTGTGGCACCTCCCCCTACTTGCTTTTGCTCTCAATTCTGCCATGTGACCTGCTTACCCCCATTTCACCTTCCACCATGAGTAAAAGCTCCCTGAGGCCTCCCCAGAAGCAGATGCTGGCACGATGCTTCTTGTATGACCTGCAGAACCGTGAGCCAATTACACCTCTTTTCTTATAAATTACCCAGTCTCAGGTATTTCTTTATGGCAATACAAGAACAGCCTAATGCAACTTCCTGCACCGAGGTCTCGGCCCCACCCCCACCTGGTAGAGTTGAACGCTTGACTCCTAGTGACCCAGCAATTGCTGTCCTAACACCTGCACTTGGACTTCAGGAGACCAGGGGGCAGCCACATGTCCCTCAGTGAGAGGACAGACGCATCAACCACGGGATGAGCCGCAACACCAGACCCCAAATTCCCACCTCCACGGGGCTCTGGAAACAAGAAGCATTTCTTCCTTTTCTTTTTGATAATGAAATTAGTGGCAAAACCTGGCATGAACAGACCCAAGGGGGTTTCTCCTCTGTATTTATTTTCTGCATTTATCCCACGGAATATTTGGACGTTTTGATGCAGAAAAATCAGTGTGCTTGGTTACGTGACATGATTGCACTGGAATTATATATAAAACACGTAAAATTTTACATCCCCTGAAATCTATTTATAGTATAAATTGTATAACATTGCATTTTACAGTGTAAGATAAAAACGTGCATGACGTATGTTTACTTTGAAGTGCACATGGCCCCACAGGCTTCGGGTCAGGGAGAAGAAGCCGTCTATCATATGAGAGTCCCACACAGGTGGGAAAACGCATAAATGCGCCACACTCGTGAGCACGCTGCTGAGGCCACAGCAGAAGTCGGCAAAGAATGCAGATGGCAAAGTCCATTTACAGAAAGCCTGAAAACAGGCAGCGCAGGTGGTAAAACCCACAGGAAAACCCTGGAGAAGCGGTGGCAGGGGACCCCTCACAGCCCTACTGTCTCTGCACGCTGTCCCTTGGCGCAAGCCAGCACCTCCTTCCATGATGCTTCCGTGGCACGGGGAGAAACTGCCAACCATGGGCAAGGTCCACCAGGTGAGTCCAGGCCTGGACGGCAATTCAGCCCGAGGCTCAGGCCCCAGGAGCAGTTCTAGGCAGGAGGCTTGGCCGCTGTCCAGAGACCAACACCAAGCCACAGCCATCACTGCTCCTCCTCCAGGCTTCCCCTCCTCCTCTGGGGCAGCGGCCCATCCTCCCAGCTGCCCGAAGGAGAAAGGCATATCCTGGGTGGCCCTCCACATCCTGACCCTGACCCTGTCCAGCAGCTGGTCCACAGCTGCAGTAAACCCATAGCCAGCAGAACCTTTGCTCAGTAGGCACACAAATCATTCTTGAGCAGATGAGCCACTAATTATATGTCACCAACATATGTCACAGAGGGTCAAGTGACTGGCATAAGGCACACAGCTAGTGAGGTACTGAGCTGGGATCGCAGAGAAGGTGCCTCCCCTGTGCCAGGCAACCCTCTCCTGGGCCAGTCCTGCTCCCCACTCCCAAGAGCCTTGGTGCTTTCACGAACACTCAAGAGGCGCCAGGAGAATCTCGCCAGTCCCCCTTCTCAGCCGAACCGGCAGGCAAGGAAATATCATGATTACATGACGTGATTGGGCTGGAATTATATATAAAATACGTAAAATTTTACATCCTCTGAAATTATTTTATAGTATAAATTATATAGCATTACATTTTACAATATAAAATAAATACATGCATGAGATATGTTTATTTTGAAATGCATGTGGCCCCAGAGGTTTTGGGTAAGGGAGATGAGCCTTCCACTCATCGGAATCCATCTCCTGTGCAGGGGACAGACAGAGACCCACCCGATGCCCCGGTGGTGGTCGCAGGAATGCTGAGCAGATGGACCCGGAATAGGTCAGGAGAGCAGAATGACCCGGTAAAGTTATGTATGCAAATATTTAACCATGGTCACTGCGGCAATGCAAAAATAACACCGAGGGGCCTGAGAAACGTTAGTTGCCTGCTGCTCCCCCGAGTGCCTGCATGCAGAGCCAGCAGCAAGCCAGCCAGGGCGGGAGGGTTTGGGGAGGAGAGGATGCCTGGGAGGGACGGACAGCCCCCCCGCCTCTGCGCAGGCCCAGCTGCTCGGGGAGAGAGACTCCCTTCTCCCTCCTTTAATAAACACTGGTGAATGGCTCTCTCACCTGTGGTGGGGTTTCCGTGGTGAGCAGGGCAAGCGCACGAGTGTGAAGAAGGATGCCCGTGGGGGGTTGCCCCGTGCCCCCTGCTCCTCTCAGCATCTCTGGCGGATCTGCACACAGCAGCCAGGAGCTGTGGGTCGCACAGCTACCTGGGGGACCCTCTGGACCCCTCTGCCCTCTGAATGGTTGGGACAGTGAGCCCAGGAGGGCCAGGGGTGGCCTGGGGGAGGCGGTGCCGGCGCTGTGGGCTGGAGTGGGTACTAAGACCATGTCAATACACAGACATGGGCACTCGGCTCAGGGAGGGCGGGCGCCTGGCCCGAGGCCTCTGGTGAATGGTCACTGCATAGAAACAATGAGGACAGCACTGAGGGCAGTCATTGTATATGACGTCATCATATAAGACGCGTTGATATACTCCTCGTGTATACATACAACGTGCATTCTACATACAGCACAGCGGCACAACGCAGGCACAGCTAGGGCTTCTCAAAAGCCAAACCACTGAGGTCTCACAACAGCCCCTGAAGGGGGTCAGTCATGGGATCCTCACCCCATTTCACAGGCCACAAACTGAGGCACAGAGGACTGAGGGCTGTGCTGGGACGAGGCGGCGACGGGACGGGAGCCCCCATAGCCTGGCTGTGGTCCCCTCTGGATCCCTGTCTGCACGGGCCGCACAGGGTGCTGGACACAGGGCAGGCTCCGCTGTTTCAGGGCCCATCAGGACACCAGCAGCAGCACCAGGCTCTGCAGTTGGGGCCAGATGGGCCTTGGGCAGGCGGCCTAGGCAGGGCCAGGGCCAGGGGCCTGCAGCAGCTTTCCAAAGATGGGAGGCTCCAGAATCCATTCAGTGAAGGGCAGGGCTCGAGCCTGGGATGGTGCTTTTTAACAGAGCCTCGTGTCTTTGTACATTAAGAAAGCCCCCTGCCATGCCCCATCTTAAAGTAAAAGCACCTCTTCTGGAAGATGCTCTCCCTGCTAGGTCCGGCCACTCTGTCGTGAGTCCCGGTGGTGGGAACGCTCAGAGTGAGAAGAGACAGCCTGGCTGGCCACGCCCAGAAGGCGGCAAGTGGGTGAGCCCTTGACAGACGCACCCTCAGCAGCCGGGAAAGGGTGCCGGGCAGGAAGCCCCCAGTGACCGCTCGTGTTTAGTCGGACACTCCACACTTGCATTTTCCCAATGCAGCCAGTCTTTCACCCTCCAGCGATTAGCACGTTGGGACGGACAAGCCAGGTGAGCTCCTGCAGATTTCTTAATGGCCCGCTGCCTCTGGTGGCCTTATTTTTTAGCCATTTCCACTCTAATGACTGCCCAGTGGCACTCAGATGTATTAGGCACACTGGGAGCATGTCCACATCGAACGCTCTCCAAGGAGGCGGAGGGGGTAGGTCGAACACTCAGCTCGACCTCACGTTTCCCTGGACTCACTGCACAAACTGAGTCGCAGATGCAGATTTCGGACCCATTTCTGGATGTTTTCCTCCTGGAGCAAGAGCGAAGAGAACCCAAGGAAATCTGATGCCCACGGGCCCCAAGACGGCAGGCGGGCTGGCAGCGAGCCCACTTTCCTATCTAGAGCTGGATTTAGGAGCCTGAAGCCAGCGAGGAAGGAGGACGCAGGAACTTAAATGACCCCTCTGAAACACCTGATTATTCCCTCCCTCCTCGGGGTAAAAGGATGCCAAGAAGTATCCTTGGTTAAGAACCCTGGGGAAGAACAACCCTCTGCGGGCGGGGCTCCCCAGACAGAGGACAGCCGATCAGGGCTGCTTCCCGAGCACTCCGCTGCCATGAAGTGTGCTTGGCAGGGGGCAGCTGGATGGTCATCCTGAGCAACCCTAATACCAATGAAGACCCCAGTCAAAATCAGCCCAACCTATGTCTGGAAATCAGCTCTTCTGGCTGCATGGGCCATCCTTCCCCCACCTTTTCCACTGAAGAGCCTCCTACCCTCTGTTTAAAGATCCCAGCGTGAGAAGGCTTGGTGGCTCCGGCCTTGAATCCCAATGCTTTGGGAGGCTGAGGTGGGAGGATCGCTTGAGTCCAGGATTTCGAGACTAGCCTGGGCAATCTAGCAAGGTTCCATCCCTACAAAAAATAAAACAATTAGCAGGGCATGGTGGCACTGCCATCATTTGACCCCGGGCAGGGGGGTCACATGATTGTGCCACTGAACTCCAGCATGAGCCACAGAGTGAGACCTTGACTCAAAAAAAAAAAAAAAAAGACCCTAGCTGGTATCCTCAGCCTTACTGTGCAGACTTCAGCGTTTGAATCAGCAGGCCCCTCGTGGGGCCGAGTCCTGCGATACGATGACCCCCTTGGACTCTCCTCCTGGGCTCCTGTGCCTGTGAGGGCCTGTGGTCATCCTCACCCTCTCTGTAACTTCTAGGTCCTCGCCTGGGGTTAGGAGCTGCCCAGGTGCAAGATGGAACAGCCCGTCTGCTGCCCGGGCCTCAGGTGCTTCTCGGGTCCCGATTCCTGCTACTGGGTCAAACCGCAGCAGGAAGATACAGAAGGCAGAAGTGCCAGGCGACGTCTCTGAGCCACCTTGCTCTTCAACTGTTTTCATCCTTCAATGCAAAACCCTTAAATCTCTGCACAGCCCTGGAGAAGGATGAGGCTCAGGACCTGAGTTCCCAGTCACGTTGTCTGTGCCTGCAGCTCCTAGACAGGTACCTGGAGGGGCGGGGCAGGCCAAAAAGAGTGCCCACCCCTGTACTTGGCCTCTCCAGGTAGATGGGGTCAGTGGAAGTCCCAGATCCACACTGAGGCCTCAGTCCTCCTGTGTGGCCCCTCCGAAGGGGCAGCTTTCCTGGAAACTCCACCTTCTTCCCAGGGCACCAACAGGACTATGTTCCTTTTCAGGTCTGGGTATCGCGGGTTGCCCAGGTCACATACCCTGGGTCCTAGGGGAATTTTAGCAGACATACTGGTTTCCGGGCTAACTCTGGGCCTGGCCTCCCTGGAAGGTCAGAGGTGGCCAGCTGGCAGATTCTCAGGAGCTAGCCACTCTCTGTCTCCTCTCTCCCTACGTGCCTGCCCCATGCCCAGCTCCCCAGCCAAGCACACATTTGGCCAGGCTTTCCTGGAAGTCAGAGGTGACCAGCTGGGTCCTGGTTGCCATCGCACCTGACCCCTGCCCTCAGGCGCCCACTCTGCACCCAGCACCATCATGCACACACTGGCTCTAGGACCTGTTTGTCAGCATTTACTCCCTGGGCCCATGGGTCCAGGCACTTCTTGGGAAAAGCCTGTGGCCACCAGGAACAGTGCAGGTCAGCTTGGAAGATGGGCTGGTCTCCCTGCGTAACCCTGGTTTGTCCAAGGAAAACAAGGACAACTCCTGACTCCCCACACCATGGAGCCCCCAGGGCACGCCACCATCCTGTGAGCAGGCAGTGGCCAGCTCTGCTCTGTTTTGAAGCAGCAGCCTGGCTGGTCTGTTCCAAGAGTCGGGGTTAAGCGGGAAAGGCCCCAGCCAATGGGGTGGCCAGGAAGAGGCCACTGAGAGTGCTTTCTCTTGGATACCATTTAGCCCCCCTTTCAGAAAGAAGGCTCTATTTCCAGCTCCATCCTTGCGTTCTTGTGGGGCAGAGTGAGCTGCTGCGTGGCTTGCCCAGAGTCACATAGAAAAGGTGGCAGCGGGGCTCCTGACCACGGCCCGCCACGTCTGATTCCGGCTGCCTTTGCCAGATAAAGGTATAAATGCCAGCTGCTCTGGTGGGAAATCAAAATCTCACCCTAATTTGCAAGAGATTTTTCTTTTTTTTTGAGAGAGAGAGTTTTGCCATGTAGTCCAGGCTGGTCTTGAACTCCTGAGCTCAAGTGATCCCCCTGCCTTGGCCTCTGAAAGTGCTGGGATTATGGGCATGAACCACCTCACCCAGCCACAAGGGATTCTTCTTTCCTCTCTGGGAAAAGAGCTACTATTTTCAGCTGCTGATTGGGCTACATGAGGAGTTCCCTAGCTGAACACGTAGGGGCCTGCAGGCTCCTGAGGCCACCTTGCGATGGGAACTTTCTCTCTTGAACAGCCCAGCTCCCGATGGTGGAATCCATGGGGTCTGGGGGGTAAGTCTGCCCCTCTGAGTCCTGGGACCTGGGCTAAGTCACCCAGTCTTTCTCAGCTTCAGCTTCTTCATCTGTAAAATGGGGTCATATAAAGGCCCCGCAGGTGGAAAGGACACAGCCCCGGCAGCTGCGAGCCACTGAGAGCCGCGGTCCCTCCTCCCCTTGGCCGAGCCTGGGCTCCATCAGCCGCAGGAGCACTGCTTCCTCGGGGCCTCTCTGCCTGCTTCACCCACCTCGACACAGGGATGAGGGCCACAGGCACCCGGAAACCCATTCACAGCCGAAAGCCCGTGATATTTAGTCTCATCTGTGTGCAGCCGATGAGGGAACTTGATCTCAAATTACAAACCTCTCAGCTAAACGCGGTCTATTACGCAAAACCTCATTCCAAGGGCTATAAATAACCCTCACAACACAGTCCCCAGGAACTCTCTGGAAAGATGCTGCATGGTTTTGAATAACGAGATAATGGAAACAGAAACCGATGCTAATTAATTTCACGGCTCAGAGAGACCTGGTTCCTTGCTTAGCCGTGCTCAGTGGGACTCAATCAAGAAAACCCTGGGATGAAACAAGAGACGTCTCAAGGGAAACCTGTCCACAGAAGGGCCTGGCCACGTGGAGCCACGCAGGTGGCTGTGTTATTTGTTCATGGACCTGTGGCACAGGGGGCCCCAGAGAGGGCCTGGCTGGCTCCCACCTCTCACAGCCCTGCTCGTGCAGTACTGCTCAGAGGCGAGGCTCCGGGAGGGCCCACCGAACAGAGGAATCAGACTCGAAGGCAGGCCTGGGCTAGGTCTGATGGTAGGTGGTTTCAAAGCAAAAGAAGAAGAATCTGAGAACGCCTGCTCCAGGGTTACCACCCCAGGGGGTGGCTTTGTCTGTTCAAATCAGAGACCCTCAGAGAGAGGATGACCTGGGGTGTCAAGAAACCAGCATGGGTCATGGGAACGTGCAGAAGTTAAACATCCAGCCACCACGTGGCCCAGCAATTCCACCACACAGGGGTGGCAAAAACATGCACGCATAGCCATGCTCAGAGCAGCCCCCTCCGTGATGGCTAAGAGGCGGTGGACACAGCCCCAGTGCACATCCACTGGTGAATGAATGAACAAAACATGGCATGTACAAATAGAGAATGGAACCGGTACAATACGGAATATGTGTATTGTGGAATATGATTCAGGCATGAAAAGGAATGAAGCACAGATCCAAGCTACAATACGGATAAACCTTGCCAACAGGATACAGGGTGAAAGAAGCGACACAAAAGGCCACATTCTGTGATTTTATTTATAGGGAATATACAGAATCGGTGCATCCACAGACAGAAAGCTCACTGGGGATTGCCAGGGCCGGGGCGGGGAGGTAATGGGGAGTGGGTGCCAGTAGGCACACAGCCTTGTGAATGTATTAAATGCTACTGAATTTTCCCTTTTAAATGGCTAAAATGGCACGTTTTATATTACATGTATTTGACCACAATTAAAAAAAAAAAAACAGTTGCCGGGCGCGGTGGCTCACGCCTGTAATCCCAGCACTTTGGGAGGCCGAGGTGGGTGGATCACGAAGTCAAGAGATCGAGACCATCCTGGTCAACATAATGAAAACCCGTCTCTACTAAAAATTATGAAAAATTAGCTGGGCATGGTGGCGGGCGCCTGTAATCCCAGCTACTCAGGAGGCTGAGGCAGGAGAATTGCCTGAACCCAGGAGGCAGAGGTTGCGGTGAGCCAAGATCGCACCATTGCACTCCAGCCTGGGTAACAAGAGCGAAACTCTGTCAAAAAAAAACCAAACAAACAAACAAACAAAACAGTTATCGGATGACTGGGAGCTTTGATGCCCCTAAAATTCCATCAGCGTTGCCCGTCCTTACATGTTCCCCTCTTAATACAAGGCATGCAAACTCAGCTTTGAGTCCTTTCTTGCTGCTCAGCTGCAAAAAAAAAAATGAATTTTCGCCTGGTTTTACGAGTCTGATCTTACGACCCACTCCCACCACTGATGCCAAGGCCAGGATGTCTGTCAGTCAGGGTGGCACTCGACACATCTGTGCCCCTGGACAGACCCACCCTCCTTGATCTCAGCTTCTCTCACACAAACTCAGAAGCTAGAAGCAGGCTGTGGCTCCAGGGGTCTCTGTTCTCCTCTCCCTGAATCCAAGGATGATGGTTTTCCCAGCAGGCTACATTTGTAAAGTAATCCTCGATTCTCCATTTTGTATCAATGAAAGACAAACGGAACTGCCAGCCAGGGCTGCTGATGGAGTCCAGTGGATGGGACAGGCCCCGAGAATTCTGTGGAGCAGTCAATACAATTCCAGCCCAGGGCGTGGAGCACAGCATGGGGCTGGCGCGCAGGAGCACCAGGCAACCATGCTCCCCCTCTGGGTTTTCTGCACATTTAAAGCAGCTTTCGGAGCCCAGAGACTCCATTCCAGGGCCTGTGGGGATCCACAGGACTCATGCCAAGAATGACAGAAATCTTTCTGAGCTCCAAACTCTCTGATTTAGAAAAACAAATGGTCCTTTGAAGAACGCTGCTTCCATATGGAATCATGGGGCACTGTGATCAGAAGAGCTCCAGCTCTTTAAAAACCAGCAAATGATACGCCCTGATCCCTCTGAACGTCCAGAAGAAGGCTGAACTAAGCCACAGTGACTCAGAGGCAAATGCAGGGTTCCAAGATTTCCACAACCCAAGACTTGCCTTTTCACATGTGAAGCCAAGGCTTCTGAATGCAGAAGTGGCAGCTTTCAAAAGGAGTCTGGAGGTTCTCAGATTCTAGTGCAAATGCCACTTCTGGGGCTGGTGCTAAAACTCCAGGAAAAGGCTGGTTGGCAGAAGCCCATGAAGAGGAGTTGATCAGTGCTGTAAAGGGCTTGTCCACTGGTGTTGACCCTGCTCTCTGTGGGTGTTAAGGCGGGGCCAGCAGCCTGCAGGGTTACGGCATCATCCCTGTCCTGACAGTCCTCTCAACTCATCATCACTCCAGTTAGAGCCTGGGCTGCTCCCCACCTGCCCTGTTTCCGTCTTCCCTGCACTTCCCCACGGCAGCCCTGGGCACTTGGTCACCACCCCACGACCCATGTCCTATCCTTCAGGGACTGACTCACCTCTGGGCTGTTTTGAAGGACAGAGTGACATGGGTCAGAGACAGAGGATTTCTGCTTTAAGGGCTACTTCTGCGTTTATCATTCCATAATTTATGTGGGGCCTAATTCAAACCATGATTTCAAAAACGCAAAGAATGTACAAAGGGAAGGGACCCATTGGCCCCAGGGCAATCTGGGAGGGTGTCCTGGTGGAGGTGTCTGAATTTTAATGGCTAGACTTCCTCCAGCCATTTGGGAAGAACTTCTAGGTAGTCAGGCACTCAGGATGGGCCTTCCAGGATGAATGGGGGAGTTTAGAGAACTGCCTTCCTTTCTACTGAAAATGGAGAAAAAAAGGCAGTTTTCAGTTCTTGCAGCACTTGGGAGTGTGAAACTGGGCTGCTGCTGAAAGGGAATGAAAAGCTCGTTCCAAATTTACTTGCCATGGAAGGCAGTTGGTGGTGGGGGGGGAGCACTGGAGGCATCACAGAAGGGGAGCGTCCTGAGCGCCCTGCCCAAGATCCACCAGGGAAGGAGGCGGCAGCCGGGTGTGACTCAGGCCCGGAGGGGAGCTGGATGGGCTGGTGGGAAGGTGCCTGCGACCCCTGCCTGGGAGCCAGGGCTCCATGCTGCGGGGCACCTCTGGGGATGTGTTCTCACAGAGAGCCCTTTAATAAGGGCTTTGAAGGTGTCTCGCTGCTGACCATGTGAACGCACATGAGCCGGGCGGGAGAGAATCAGGGCTGGGCTGATCAGGGAACACAGAGGGCGAAGGAAGCCCACCCGTAGCCCCGATCTCTGACACAGGCAAGATGAACAAGCACTTTCCATTCACCTGAAAGCAGCCACATCTTTCGCCAGGTACAGGTGAAGGCATGAAAGGCTGGGTTTCTTTACATATGTATGTACACACACACACACACACACATGCATGTGTGCATACATATTCTTGGGGGAGTTTTGCCTTCTTCATACAATTATGAATAGCTTTAAATCCATGCATACTTTCTGATGGAACTTCATCCCTGTACAGGCAAGGTTAAACGAAACTCCACAAGGAAAAATGTAATGCGCCTAACACTACAGAAACCCCCGCGGCCCGCAGCAGCCAGCCTCCTCCCTGAAGAGGTACCTGGAGTCTGAGCGTGCAATTTCCATGCTCCGGCTCTTCTCTCTGGCACCGTCACCTGCTCATATCCTTAAACAATGCATGGATTCCCTTTGCCTTTTTTCACATTTTACATAAATCATTTCGCCCTTTTTTTTGGAACTTTCCATGAGCGTTATCAGACTGTATGTATTCCTCTGTGCTTCCATGTTCCCCTCCACACCATTTCTGAGATTCACACGCCTTGGTGAAGGCAGTAGCCCTTCATTCATTTTCCCACCACGGCACAGTCCTCCGTGTGTGAGCAGCTCACAGGATCCGGATCCGTTCCTGTCCACAGACACTGGCATCATTTCTAGCTTCTTGCTGTTGTGAACAGAGGTGCCTGGAAACTTCTCGTGTGTCTTCTGGCCCACGTGGGAGAATGTGTCAGGGGTGTGTGCCACGGAGTCACGTGCCAGTTCACGCAGCAGGTGCATCTTTCATGCTAGTGGCAATGACTGCTGTTTTCCAAAGAGCTTTCAATTTGGGGCTTTTTTTCATGTTTTTCTTTTTTAAAAAAACAGAGTATAGAACCTGAAAGGCTCTGGAAGTCCTGGCCCTGTGCAGCGGTGTTATGAGTTAAACTGTGTTCCCCAAAAATAAGTGTGGAAGTCCTCACCCCAGGACCTCAGAGTATGATCTCATTTGGAAGGAGAGTCATTACAGACATAATGAAGGTATCAATTAAGGTGAGGTCATGGGGGAGTAGCGTGGGCCCTACATCCAATGACTGTGTCCTTATAATAAGAGGGAAATTCGTTTCTTTTTTCTTTTTTTGTTGAGATGGAGTCTCACTCTGTCTCCCAGGCTGGAGTGCAGTGGGGCGATCTCGGCTCACTGCAACCTCCACCTCCTGGGTTCAAGCAATTCTCCCGCCTCAGCCTCCCGAGAAGCTGGGACTACAGGTGCACGCTACCATGCCTGGCTAATTTTTGCATTTTTAGTAGAGATGGGGTTTCACCATGTTGGCCAAGCTGGTCTCTAACTCCTGACCTAAAATGATCTGCCCACCTCTGCCTCCCAAAGTGCTGGGATTACAGGCATGAGCCACCACGCCCAGCCAGAAAAGAGGGATTTGGAAACACACACAGGGAGTCCGCCATGTGACAACAGAGGCCGAGACCTGAGCCAGGCAGTACAAGCCAGGGAAGGTCAAGGAGTGCTGGCACCAGCGGAGGCCAGAAGCAGCCAGGAAGGGCCCTCCCCGAGCCTCTGGAGGGAGCGCTGCCCTGTTCGCACCCTGCCCTGCTCGCACCCTGACCTTGGTCTTCCAGCACCCAATCCACAATACAAGTCTGTTGCTTGAAGCCATCCAGTCTGTGGTTTCCCAGCAGCCCTAAGAAACAAGGTCAAGCAGCATTCCATCCTCGTCTGTCTCAGTGACCAAATAGGCCTTGTGTCTCCTGCTGTGAGAGCAAGGATGACCAAGCCCTTCTGTGGATCTCCAGGAGTCTGTGCAGTCCCCTGAGCCTGGGGTGAGCATCTGAGTCCTTTTCAACACAGAGCTACGGGCCTCCCCTCCCCATGAACACTCAGGAGCACTGGATGTTCCCATGCCCGTGTTAAGGCTTCTGGAGAGGGAAGAGGAAATGGGCAGCTATGCTGCTCCTGGCTGGGGGGCTGTGGTCCCAGGGCCTTGCTTTAATGGGTTAACTGGTAAGGCAAAAGGAAGGAAAGAAGAGAAAGCTGCCTGGACTCACCCCATGCACAGAACCCATTTGTGGACATGTCACCGGCACCGCTTCACAGAAGAGGTCTTCCGATGGCAGGCAGTGATCATGAACTCAACACCTGGCCTCCCTCTGACCCAAGAGCTGGCGGGGAATGAATTAGTGGCGGGTGGAGAACGGTGGGTGGGCCTAGAGGGAGAAACTGAACACTGCCCAAACACCTCTGCCTAATGCAGCCCACACCCCTTGTGTCCCAGTGGGCTCTGTGCTGGGGGCCTGACACCTGGTGTAGGACTGTCCTCTAGGCGGCCTTGGGGGAACCCAGTTCTCCCCTCTCTTTTGCTTGTAGTTCTTAAGAATAACCATAGTATGTGCTAGAAATGGAATACCCTGAGACAGGGAGGGCTGATTGCAATAGCCTGGGCTCTGTCCCAGTCTTCCCTGGAAACCTGATGTCCATCAATACCTTAGCCCAGAAGTCATGTTGTCCCAGGGTATAAAACCCAGGAGACGCTGCTTTCTAGGGTCTCTCAGGTGCGGTGCAAGG
Source organism: Aotus nancymaae (assembly GCF_030222135.1). NCBI lineage: Eukaryota > Metazoa > Chordata > Mammalia > Primates > Aotidae > Aotus > Aotus nancymaae. Next base: position 4,596,163 of record NW_026988521.1, on the reverse strand, counting down.
GGCACATGCAGTCTGAGCCTTACGGGCTGGCTCGGCCAAATTCCAGACCTCTGTTGTCCCTTGCTGCCTATCTGTAGGCAAGAAACCACTTCATGTAACTCGCTCACCAGGCTAAGACAAGTTGGTAAGCTGTGAGCAGGGAACCCACTCTACACTTTGAAGTAGAGCGGTCTGGCCATCCGGACCAATCCCGGGATTTGGTACTAGAAGGAAGTCCTCCCACCCACAGGTTGAAGCCACCTTGACTGGTATTGTCTGTCTGCTGCTGTCAGGTCCTCGGTCTGTCTCTCTGTTGGTTAGTGGTGAGGTGAGGGTGGGCACCAGCATTTACTAGGGCCGCTCAGACCCCAGCTATCCCCCAGAGGACTGCCGAAGGAGGAGTAACAGACAGTGTGGAAGCTCAGACCAGAGCCTGCCTCTGGGAAGTGGACGGAGGCTTTGGACCCCATCCTCTCGTCACTGTCCTTGTCATTAGGATGCCTTTCCCTGGGGCCTCAGCTGCTCATCAGGAATGGGGGGCACATGAGATCGCCAATTTTGTAGGTTGAAAATAGTTCAATATTTACCAGTTTGACATGGTGCAAGTGAATAGACCCTGCAGCCGTCTGCTCCTTGCTCTAGTAAGTAGCTATTGAGCTGAAGGCCCCTGAGAAGTCCCAGTGAGCTGAAGGCCAGGCCCTGCGCTTGTTGGTGACCCCACACTGGGTTGTCGGAACTGGCTCTGGGAACCCCGAGAGGAGGCCCTCCCCAGCACTGGAGGGTCCTCAATGGCATCTCTGAATTGGGACCTACAATGAGACCAGAGGGGTGAGCCAAGCAGAGGATGTGAATTTAGGAGCTGGGACACCCAAGGAAGGTGCTGTGTAGTACCAGGGAGGCAGAGACACCCCAGGAGGCTGAAAGTCCAGAGATGAGGGAGGCAGGGCCAGGCCACGAGGCTGGAGGAGGCACTGTTTCCCATGGGCCCTGGAACTGGGTCCCCCGTGCCTAGCTCTGGGCTCTGAGCAAATTCTCCCTAGGGGAAAAGCATTCACACCTGAGAAGGAGGGCAGGGTGGGGTGTGGGGGGCTCTAAGCCCTCCAGAGGCTGCTGGGTAAAGGCTGGGAGCACCAGAAGGGAGTACTTCCAGGCTGGGGTGGCCCAGAGCCTCACCCTGGCCCAGGGGACTCCTGCCAGGCTGGCTCCTGACCAGGCCCCAGGTAAGGGGAGCCTGCAGGAAGTGGAGATGGCAAACACCCCGCAAAGGGCCAGGGAGTGCAGCAGCCAGGGTCAGAGCCGCGTGTGCTCCTGTGTGTGTCTATGACAGTGTGTATGTGCGTGTAAGTGACAGTGTCTGCGAGTGTATGTGTGTGTCCTATGAGTGTGTATGTGTGTGGCAGTGTCTGAGTGTGTGTGTGCTGTGTATGTGTATGTGTGTGTGTGAGTGTGCTGTGTATGTGTCACTGAAAGGGTGTGCAAGTTGTCTATGAGTGTGTCAGTGTCTATGAATGTTTGAGTGTGACAGTGTCTGAGGGTATGTGTGTACATGTGTGTCAATGTATACGACAGTTTATGTGTGTCTGTGCTTGAGAGAGCATGTATGTGTGTTAAAACCCTTTAAAAATGTAAAGCTGGACTCAGCTCGTGGGTGCAGAAATGCAGTCACGGACTGAATGCATCCCCCAGGCCAGAGTTCACCCAGCCCTGCCATAAAAGAAACAAATTTGAGGAAGCCAGGAGCCAGAGCATCAGGGTGGGAGATTTGTCAAAACAGGGGTGGCCAGAACCTCTGCAGAGCTGGCTGTGGGCTTCAGAGCAGAGCGACGGGGCAGGCACAGCTGTAGCCACAGGAAGCGCAGGAGCCCTCAGAACCCACAGCACCCACACAGCCTGGAGTAAGCTCAAGTTCAGAGTGAATGGGAGAAGGAGAAGGCAGTCGGCTGGAATGAGGAGCAAGAGGTTTTCGTGAACAAGAGTTTACCCTGTGTGCCTGTGACCAAAACTCTCTTAGAAATGTTTGATTTAGGCCGGGTGTGGCGGCTCACGCCTGGAACCCCCGCACTTTAGGAGGCCGAGGAGGGTGGATCACTTGAAGTTAGGAGTTCGAAACCAGCCTGACCAACATGGTAAAACCCGTCTCTACTAAAAATACAAAAATTAGTCAGACGTGGTGGCGTGCACCTGTAATCCTAGCTACTTGGGAGGCAGAAGCAGGAGAATTGTTTGAAGCTGGGAGGCGGAGGTTGCAGTGAGCCGAGGTCACACCACTGTTCTCCAGCCTGGGCGACAGAGTAAGACTCGGTCTCAAAAAACAACAACAAAAAAAAGTTTGATTCTGATGTGATTCATGCAGGGGTGATTTCAGAAGGTCAAAATGAACCCACTGAGAGGGAAAAGTCTTTGAACAAAAGGACAGAGTCCCCAGAGTTAGCCAGCCTTTATGTCCAGCCTAACCATCTGAGGAAGGAGGTTCTAGAATCGCATGGTCATCCCCAACCGAGGTTCCAACGAGCGGCCCTGGCTCCGCCCACAGCCAGCCCTGGCCTAGGCTGCCTGCAGGTGATGGGCACGGCTGGGATTCCGTAATTAAGTCATAAAACACAAGGCTGGTTACTTAGAGGAGAATTACAAGGCTTTGCAGTTTGTGAATACGGTAATCCAGCCTAATTAACACCAACTCGGAGAGCAGGGCGCACGCTTCTGGGTTAAATCAGCCCATGTGGAAATGCTGGCGGTCTCTTGCCCTCATCACGCGACGCTGAGCATTTGTCATTGTGTGGAATAAAAATAAACCTGGGCCTGGAAAACTGGGCAGGTGACCCTGGAAAGGCCCGGAAACCACCCAAGGCTGACTCTCCAGGGCCTTTGTGTTAAAATAGAACAAATCTAGCAACCCTGAGAGGTGTATCAAGGGTGGGCGAGCTTCTCTGGGACAGGGGACATGCAGGCTGACCCAGCAGACAGGAGACAGAAGGGGGTAGATCATTGTGAAGCAGGAAGGGCTGTGAAACAAACCTCTCCAACACCGAACTAGGAAGGAAGTGGTGATTTATTCAGCCGGGAGCTGCGGTGGGTCTAAATGCCCCAAATAGCCCCTGAACAAAGAAAATCCCTGGCCTTTTTTTTTTAAGACGGAGTTTCGCTCTTGTTACCCAGGCTGGAGTGCAATGGCGCGATCTCGGCTCACCGCAACCTCCGCCTCCTGGGTTCAGGCAATTCTCCTGCCTCAGCCTCCTGAGTAGCTGGGATTACAGGCACACGCCACCATGCCCAGCTAATTTTTTGTATTTTTAGTAGAGACGGGGTTTCACCGTGTTGACCAGGATGGTCTCGATCTCTTGACCTCGTGATCCACCCGCCTCGGCCTCCCAAAGTGCTGGGATTACAGGCGTGAGCCACCGCGCCCGGCCCATCCCTGGCCTTATAAAGGCTTACAACTCTAGAAATTACATGTGAAATGGTCTTGGGTTTACCACTCTAGAAATTACAGTGAAAGGGTTTTGGGTTTACAGCTCTAGAATTCACAAGCGAAAGGGTCTTGGGTTTACAACTCTAGAAATTACATGTGAAAGGGTCTTGGGTTTACAACTCTAGAATTTACATGTGAAATGGTCTTGGGTTTACAACTCTAGAAATTATATGTGAAATGGTCTTGGGTTTACCACTCTAGAATTTACAAGCGAAAGGGTCTTGGGTTTACAACTCTAGAATTTACATGTGAAAGGGTCTTGGTCCTTGGAGTAGGCTTGGGATACATGACTTAGGTGGGGGTTTGATTGTGTTTAAGTAAAAACAATGCCTTATAGAAAGATTCCTCCATACCATGCCTGGATCTACAGGAGGGTGATTAAAGGTGGCGCCTGGCCTGCCAGCCTTTACATCTCCTATTGAAATGCAGTGTGGAAGTCAAGGGGGAGGTGGTCTTAGATGCTTAAGGGTGATTAAGGGTCTCCTTCCTCTATCACAGACGCCTTGTCCCTTACCCCCACCTTTTGTCCTGCAGGCCAGATCCACCTTCAAGACCCCTGCTGTCTGCCCATGGCTCTGCCCAGGGGAGGCAGACCCCAGCCCAGCCTGTGCCACTCTAAGCACTTCCTGAGGGCTCACCAGTTCAGCCTTATAACCACCCTTGCCTTAGACTCTTACTGCTCGCTGTAATGAATTACCACAAATTTAGTGGCTGAAAACAACAAAAGGGTTTTTACTGCCAGTTCTGTAGGTCAGAGGGCCGATCCGGGGCTCGGTGGGCTGAGAGCGGCATCGGCAGAGCCGGCTGCCTCAGAAGGTTCTCAGTCAGGGTCCTTCCCTGTCTCTTCCAGCTCTGGGGCCTTCTGCTGTTCCTTAGCTGAGGGTTCATCACTCCAGGCTCTGTCTCGGGGATCCCATAGCCTTCTCACCTGCATGCATCACATCTCCCTCTGCCTCCCTGTTATAAGGACGCCTGTGGTCACAGTCAGGCCCCGCCGAGTGATCGGGATGACCTCATGATGGCAGCAAGACCCCTCAGTCCATCATCTGCAAAGCCACCTTTGCCACAGAAGGCAGTGTGTGGACAGGCTCCGGGATGAGGCGTGGACATCTCGGGGACCCTTATTCAGCTGGCCACTGGGAGACACAACTGGGCTCAGCAGAGAGGCTGCCCGGGGCCCCATGCAGCAGTGATAATGCCTCAGGGCCCATCCCCTCCCCCTCTCCCCCATTCTCTTTGGGGCTGTTGCGGCTGCCTCTGCGGGGCGTGCTAGGTCAGTGCTGGCTCACAGGGAGAAGGCCTCCATAAGAGCAAGGCCCTCTGACGCTGGAGGGTGAGACGTTGCCCAGTGTGAAATCGACCTCTGATACCATTTGACTTGGAAGAACCCCTGTTTAGGGCTCAGCTCTGCTAACTAATGCCCAGGGAGGCAGGAGGGGAGAGTTTTAAAGAGCCACAAAGTACCCAAGCGCTTAGAACGAGAACACGAGAGGGCCTAGTTCAAGACTGGAACAGAATGTCTATCTTGGAAGAGAGCGCGCTGGTCTCTCCCTCTGGCTTTTCATAAGGACACGGCTCCCATCATGAGTCCCCACCCTCTGACCTCATCCAGCCCTAGCCCCTCCCAAAGACCCTGTTCCTGACACCATCCTGGTGGAGGTTGGGGCTCCAACATTTGAGTGTGGGGTCGCACAGACATTTTGGTCCACAGCACCAGGCTGATGCTGAGATGCGAAGGGGCCTCTCCAGTGCCCAGCTGGCTTGTCTCTTTCCCAAGGCAGAAGGATCATTACCTTGCTGGGGCCTCATCAGAACAAAAATGTAATTGTTTTGTGCCTTTTATAAACCTCCTGAGTTGGGAGAAATGGAGATTTTGGTGGCTCTCCATGAAGTACTTAATTAAGCAGAACAGGTAATCCCATCATTATTACAAGAAACACGCAGAGCTCCAATATCTGCGGAAATGTGGCTGCCTGTGGGGCTGGAGGCTGCCTGCCCCGGCCTGGTCTCCCCTGCCCCACCATGGGCTCCTTCCTTCCCAACTATCTGGGTTGTTTCCTTAATGCTTGTCCCGCCCCAGACCAAATGTGGAGTCTGTTCTTATGGTCTGAATGTCTGTGTCCCCCCAAGTTCCTATGTTGACACATTTGGAGACAGGGCCTTTATTGGAAGTAATTTAGGTTATATGAAGTCATAAGGGTGGGGCCCTGATCCAATGAGATTAGTGTCCTTTTAAGAAGAGACTCCAGAGAGCTTTCTGGCACTTTCGCACACACGCTCTTAATCTCTCTCTCTCCTCTCTCTGCCATGTGAGGAAGGCAGCTGCCTGTGAGTAGGAAGAGGGTTCTTACCAGGAACCAAATTGCTGGCACCTTGATCTTGGACTTCCAGTCTCCAGAACCATGAGAAAATAAATGTTTAAGCTCCCCTCCAGTCCGTGGAGCCTTGTTATGGCAACCCAAACTGAATAAGACACGTGGGGCCGGGTGTGACTCCACCAGGCCAAGGTTTCCCCATCTCAGATGGGGATGGATGGTAACAGCACCTGCCTCAAAGGCTGGGGGGCCTAAATGAAGGCTCGGGCACCAAGGTGCCAGGATCGGGCAGGGCACGGTCCCAACTTCACCTCCACAGGCTCACACCAGCAACAGCAGCCCCTGCGCAGCATGGTCTGACTCCCAGAAAGACCCCATTTCTGGGGTGTCCTGGGGGAGTCCTAGACACTTGAGGAGATGAAGTGTTATGAGACATCAGCCCCTCTGTCCTGACCACGATTTTACAGATGAGGAAACCGAGACAGGAGCTGCCAGGGCACTTACTCAAGGTCACAGCAGGAATATACAAAGCAGAACCCAGGCCAGCTTGGAGCCCGGTGTCCCCAAAACAACCTAGGCCAGTGAGTGCAGAAGGAGGAGGATTTAGAGGGATGTGGAACAGCCTCCAATGGGGATTCCTGCTCCCCCCGTGCTAGTGTCCTGGGCTTTCGTTACAAAGTGCCACAAACTGGGCGACTTCAAACAACAGAAATTTATTCACTCACAGTTCAGGCGGCCTCCAGTGCTGCGGGCCACCCTGGCACCCTCCCCTTGGCTTGTAGCTGCACCCGTCAGCCTCTGCACGTGGCCTGCTGCTCTTTGACTCTGCGTCGCTTCTTCTTACAAGGACAGCAGTCAGCAAATTTGGGGACCACCCTAAATCCAGGATGATCTCAAGATCCTTAACTATAAATGACATCTAGGGACATCTGGGAGGACCCTGTTTCCAAATGAGATTCCGAGCGTACACAAGTTCTGTGGAACACCATCCAACCCCGTCCTCTCTCCAATTCAGTCTCCGAATGGAAGTCAGCAAGCTGAACCACACACACGCGTGAGCACCACTGCCTTCTGCCACAAACCCAGTCACCTGGGAAGCAGAGTCTAAATTCTTCTCCACAGCTGGGCGCAGTGGCGCACACCTGTAATCCCAGCACTTTGGGAGGCTGAGGTGGGTGGATCCCTTGAGGTCAGGAGTTCAAGACCAGCCTGACCAACGTGGTGAAACCCTATCTCTACTAAAAATACAAAATTAGCCAGGCATGGTGGTGCATGCCTGTAATCTCAGCTGCTTGGGAGGCTGAGGCAGGAGAATCACTTGAACCCAGGAGGTGGAGGTTGTGGTGAGCCAAGGTGGAGCCACTAGACTTCAGCCTGGGTGACAGAGCGAGACTCTGTCTCAATTAAAAAAAAAAATCCTCTCCATGTCTTGTGGAGGCTGTGCCTGCCTCTCTTGCCATCCCGCCCCTCCATGCTTGGGTGCACAGCCTCTGCCCCTCCAGGACCCCAGAACGTCTCCACCTCTGGGGCTCCAAGCCCGCCTCCTCTGAGGCGTCGCCAACCTTCCCCGCCGGCCAGCACTGCGTGGCTATTGCTTATGCTCTGCTCACCATTTGCCCTTTTGGAGGGTCATCATATTCATTTCTTTCTGGCCTGGCTAAGCTGCGCTCCCACAGCACCAATGCGAGGACACCACCCACGGCAGGGGCTCAGGAAATACTCGTGGACCAGCTGGAAGGAAGGAAAGAGGGGACTGCAGATTCTTCCCAGCTCCTTCACTTCCCTGATGGAAAATGGTTCTCATCAAATGGGAGGACTGATACAGTTTCCCCAGCCACCCTTGGCTGCTTACGTTTAAATTAATAGACATTAAATACATAAAACTAAGAATCAGTTCCTCAGCCACAATGGCTGGATTCTGAGTGCTCAGTAGCTATGTGTGGCCAGTGGTGCTATATAAGAGCACATGGGACATTTCCAGAAAGTTCTACCAGACAGAGTTGCTTTAGACCAAGGACGGAGAGAGAATTTGGGGCTGTCGGGATTATGAAGGTCCCAGGGTGTCTCTTCCAGCCTGTGGCCCCTCCCAGGCCAGGGCAGGGTGTGGACAGCAACGGAGACCCCACTGGGAAGCTGGGGGATAGGATGGGCCACAAATCAGGGCTAAGGGTACACCCAGAGATGCCACCAAGAACTGGAGCTACAGGAGGCAGGAGCTGGGGGCCTTTGTCCCTGTGCAGGGAGAGGCAGCCTCAGCTGTGGTCTCCTGGGAGCAGAGACCCTGGTTCCCCTAGGGGAGGGATGGGCCTGTAGCCTCCTGGGAGCCTCCAGTCTCCAGCCTCTGGAGGGACTGAGGCCGGGGAGTGTGCAGGGCTAATGGACACCACGCCTTCCACTTCCTGGGAGCTGAGGGTGGAGCTGATGGGGGTGGGCTGTCACCTGCACGGTCTTATTCCCAGGCTGCCATCCTACCCCTCTCCCCCATGGAGGAGGTGGGAATGGAGCAATGCCCCCAGCCAGTTCCCTAGTTCCCTGGTACCCCCGAGGGATTCCTGCTAGCTCTTTGGTTCTCAGACCTGAGGCCAAGGGGTGTTGGACACACCGCACCCCTCAGAGAGAGAAACAACCGTCCCCTCCTGCCTGAGTCAGGATTCACTCGCAGACTTCCCTCAGCCTCCATTTCCATCTTTCCAAAGAAATGCTTCCAGGGCCACAGGCTGCTTCAAAAACAAAGCCCCAAACGGTCTTTCCCTTGAGGCAGCAGCCCTCAGCCAGGGGCGACTGTGACCCCTCAACCCCAACCCCAGGGAACCAGAGGACATTTGTCAACATCTAGAGACATTCTTGCTTGTCACAACTGGGGGGTGGTGCTGGCCTGGTGTGGGGAGAGGCCAGGCTGCGGCTGGACACCCTACAGTGAGCAGGAGCCCGCAACAGAGCGTGATCCCGCTAGAAATGTTCCTGGTGACGCCTTGGGCCACACGGTCCCAGTTCCACACCCTGAGGGGTGCCTCTAGGCAATGCCACCACCCAGAGCGTGGTCTCTATTGGCTCCCTCCCCTGATGGCCTTCGGGGGCTGCCCCAAGGGGTCTCACCAGGAATTTAGCCAACTTAAAGTTTGAGAGAACAGCCCCCACAAGACCACCCCATCCTCACTTCGGATATCAGCTGCAAGTTCCAGGGGTCTCCAAGACCACTCTCAGGTCTGGTGATTTGCGGGAAAGACTCCCAGAATTCACTACAAGCACTTACGCTCACAGATACAGTTTATTACAGCAAAGAGATCCAGGTTAAAATCAGGCAAGGACAGGGAGGTGTGGGGCAGAGTCCAGGAGGGTCCAGACACGGGGTGTCTGCCGTCCTCCCCGGGAAAGTGGGGAGGAGTCCCTCTCGGAGGTGACGCGTGACAACACGCATGGGGCATGGCCGCCAGGGATGCTCCCGGGCCTTTGGTGTCCTGAGTCTTTGCTGGGCCTCCATCATGCACTGCCTTGGCAGCTGAACTTTAGTTTCCAGCTCCTCCCTGGAGGTTTGGGATAATCCTTCTGGTCTCCAGTCTCCTCTGGAGGTCCAAGCTGATGCGGCGTGACCCAGAGCCTCCACCATAAATTACAGTGTCAGACTGTCCAGCAGTCAAAGCCCCCAGGCAGAGACACACATATCAGGCAGGAAATTCCAGGAGCCTAGAGACCACCTCCCAGGAGCTGAAGGCAAAGGTTAGCCCTCTCTTTGGATCAAGTTTGTGCTTCACTGCACAGACCTCCCTCCCTCCCTCCCTTCCTCCTTCCCTTCCTCCATTTTACAGATCAGAAAACTGAGGCCCAGACCTTAGGCAATCCGACCAGGCTCTGAGCCAGGCTCTGCACCTGCCTCTTTTACTCAGGCCCCTCCACTCCCCCAGCCCCATCCCTCCCAGAGGTCCACAAACCCAAGCTCAGAGTAATCTCTGTGTAGCCTCTTAGCAATGAGCCAGCTAATGGAGAAGACCCTTAGACCTCTGTGCAAAAATGAAAAAGGAGGACAGCTTCATGCATAAAGTGCACCCTGTAGAGGGAGGAAAAATTCAGGAAGAGACGTTTCCGGTAATCCACCCCATGGAAACCACCAGGCCAGCGTGGGACCTGGAATATCAATCCTCTAAACCCGGGGCCCCTCCCGCCTGGAAGGCTGAGGGCTGCAGGCCTCTGGGGCCTCCCCGCCTCCAGTTCCGCCACCTTGTTCTCACTCCCAGGCAGCCTCCGTCCCAGCCTCCCATCCCAGGCTGAGCATGGTACCCCGCACACACGGTTGCTAAGAGACCGTTGCTGAGAGTCACAACTCAGCTGGCAACGGAAAACACCCCCAGCAACACAGTTTGCTGGGCCCATTTAGGGAGACATGTTTCTGGTCCATTCGATGCCTCATCCTCTTTGCAACATTTCAAATGTTTTCTTTTACATGGCTTCTAGATATCACTTAGCATGCACTCTATATTTAGGAATGGTTATGAAACAAACATGTCACCCACAATATCTGCTTTGACTGTGGCATGAAGCCTCGTGCCGGGATCAAGAGGCAGGGAGACACCAGGGAAAGATCCTGCCTCTTATCCCAGGGAAGCCTGGTGCTCCTGGCTGACTTGGGAGCTTGTCAGTCAGTCTCATCTGGTCTAATCCTACAACCCCAGGTGGCGAGTTTTACGCCATGGAGCCTATCGGACTGTGAGAAACAGGAGAGGCCGATGGCTCCAGTGCTGGGCCAGAGGCCACTGTCCTTGTGGTCCCCTGAAAGGTCACTCCATGTAGTAGCCCCAAAAGTCCAGATACAGCCCCTTATTTTGCAGAGGAGGAGTCCAAGGTGGCCCACCCACGGGAGGCCGAGCTGGCCTCTGCTGCTGCGGTGGAGAAATACTGTGCCCGAAGCCACATCATGACACTCCTCAGCCCAGAGTGGACAGCGTGAAGAGGAAAGACCCCATCCCAGCAAGGATGAAGGCAGCGGTCCCCAGGTCCTCCATCAGCACGCATCTAATTTCCTGGGCACTCCAGACAGGGACCTTGGGAGGCCCCTTGTTTGACCTGGCAAGGCTGGAAAGATCGGACGGGAGCCTGGAAGTGGGGGTGCTGGTGTGGTGTTGGGGGACTTTCTGCCTGACGTGTCTCCTCTCACAGCTCTCTCTAGCACTAAAGTCTCCTGTTTTTGAGGTCTGTGACATTAGAGTTGTTCTTTAAAATTCCGATTTTCCTCCTTCATGGGCACATGCAGGGCTGCTGGTCTCCACCCTCCTGGAGTTAGGTGAGGCCTGTGAGCTGGGGCTGCAGGTATGGGTGTCACTCCAGGAAACGGAAGAACGGAAGACCAACTCAACACCCGCCACACTGCCTTTGAACCCAGAGGTGGCGACTAGGAACGGATGATGGTCTGGCTGGTAGGGGCTTCACCCACCTGGGTTAGTAAGTGGGAATGGCAAGGGACAGCACCCAGCAAACCTGGCAGGGCCATGAGAGTGAGCAGGAAATACTCCTTTGTGTTTTTAAGCCATGGCAACCTGGAGATTTGTTACTGCAGCCTAACCCCGCCGCCCTAACTGCTATGGGCCCCTCATCCTAAACGCTTGGACCGGAAGTATTCTGGATTGCATGTTTTCCGATTTTGAAAGATTTAAATGTACATTTAGTGTATTTGCACATATATCTTGAGATGGGATTCAAGTCTAAACATGAAATTCATTTATGTTTTAGGTATGTCTTACACACATAGCCTGAAGGTAATTTTATACAACATTTAAAGAATTTTGGCCAGGCACAGTGGCTCACATCTGTAATCCCAGCACTTTGGGAGGCTGTGGCGGGCGGATCACAAGGTCAGGAGATTGAGACCATCCTGGCTAACATGGTGAAACCCTATCTCTACTAAAAATACAAAAATCAGCAGGGTGTGATGGTGCACGCCTGTAGTCCTAGCTACTCGGGAGGCTGAGGCAAGAGAATCACTCGAACCTGGGAGGCAGAGGTTGCAGTGAGCCGAGATCGTGCCACTACACTCTAGCCTAGCGACAGAGCTAGGCTTTGTGTCAAAAAAAAAAAAAAATTTTTTTTTTGTGCATGAAACAAAGTTTTCATTGTGTTTTGATGGAGACTTGTCCCATGAGGTCAGGTGTGGAATTTCACACTTGTGGTATCATGTCGATGCTCAAAAGGTTTGGGGTTTTAGGGCATTTTGGATTTTGGATTTTTAGATTAGCTCAACCTGCGCTGGACCTCAAAGGGTACCCTTTTACAAGGTCAACATGTGTAGCAAGGCAGAGAGTTCTTTTTGGTTTTTTTTTTTTGAGATAGAGTCTCGCTGTCACCTAGGCTGGAGTGCAGTGGCATGATCTTGGTTCACTACAACAGCAGCCTCCTAGGTTCAAGTGATTCTCCTGCCTCAGCCTCCCAAGTAGCTGGGACTACAGGCACATACCACCATGCCCAGCTAATTTTTGCATTTTTAGTAGAGATGGGGTTTTGTCATGTTGGCCAGGCTGGTCTTGAACTCCTGACCTCAGGGGATCTGCCCGCCTCGGCCTCCCAAAGTGCTGGGATCACAGGTGTGAGCCACCGCGTCTGGCCGAGAGTTCTTAAAACTGGTGATCTCCCAGGTAAGCCCATCTTTCGTGGCAGGGTCCACAGGTGAGGCTGGGAGGGTCCAGGAGCAGAAAGCAGAAGCCAGATTCTGACGGGCGCAGCAGCAGGGGTGGAGGCGGACGGCACTGAAGTCAGGGGGCGGAGAGGGCAGTAAACACACGTGCCCCTTCTCTGTCCTACCCGGGCCTCGGTTTCCCTGCTTGCAAAGTGAGCCTAGTCACTACTAAGAGTGCCTTAATATATCAAGAACTCTTTTTCCTGGGGCCTCCTTCAGTCCTTGTAGTAGCCCTGAAAGGGCCAGATCCAGCTCCTTGTTTTGCAGAGGAGGAGCCTAGGTGGCCCACCCATGGGAGGCAGAGCTGGCCCCAACACCAGCCCCATGCTCACTCCACACCCAGCATCCTGACGCTGCCGTCACCCCCCAGCTTCTGGTTTCCTGAACTCCAGTCAGTGGAGACCCGCCATCCTGCTGGCTGTCAGCACAGCCTTGGGGTGGTGAGGGGCTGCTGCAGGTTCTGCCTACCTGCCCACCCCAGGACAGGCTCAGACTCATTGTCTAAGAAGAGTCCCTTGAGCAGGGGCATCCACAGGTCCCGGAGGATCGAGGTACCATGCCAGGCTCTGGCCAGGGAAATCATCCCAGTTCCGGGGCTCTGGGCTCCAGTGTGACAAGGCAGTGCATTCTGCACAAAGACAGGATGTACTTGGGGAGAGGCTGCGCCATTGTTGTGAAGCGGAAGAGAAATTAATTTTAAGCCTGGAGTTGATTCCAGCCTGGGAGGGAAACGCCAACACTCAGAGAGGGCTGGTTTCAGGCATGTGCGCGCCACCACTCACGTGCCCACGGCAGCCTGAATTCAGAGGGAAACGCACCCCGGGCACCCTCCCTCCTCTGTCAGTGTTCCAAGCCACCCCCACATCCCAGCACCGGAAGAGCCCGGCCCCTCCTTCCACCTAGGGAGCTCTGGGTGTACGCTCCACGGAGCCACGCCCTGTCCCCTGCCCCGCCAACTAACCCACGCGAGCCGGGCTGCTGCCGGAAAGGCTGGAGGGGGCGGTGAGCCAAAATGAAACCTCCTCCTTCGAGTGCTCTCAGGGGATTGGTCAGTTCTCTCTCATTCAACCTGTGCTTGGTGATGAGGACACAGAACGGAGCATGGCCCCGTGGCTGGCCTCCCGGGTTCTCCAGGCCTGAGGGAGTGGGACACATGGACATCCAGCGGGTTCCAGCCTGGCAGGAGAGGGAGGTCCAGATCACAGGCTTCAGGCTGCTGTGGTCCTGGGGGCCATGCGTGGTGGGAAGGGCGGGGAATGAGTTGGCAAACACTGGGGACCCCAGCTCCCCAAAGTGTCTCAAAACTGCTACCTCAGCCACCACTGCAGGGTGCACTCTGACATCAGCTCCAAGCTGGGGAGAGGGGGGTGCTGCCCTCAGGAAGCTGCCACCTGGGCCACCAGGGAGCACCTGCTGCAGAGTGGGTGATCCCAGTGTCCTCCAGAGCCCTGACTCTAGTAAGCCTATCTCTGGGCCTCATTTCCCCAGGCGTGCAATGAAGGGCCTAGCCATCCAGTGCCCCCAGCAGACCTGGTCCCCTGACCTGACACACATCTTACTTTTCTTCCTTACCACAAGGACCCTAATTTTGTCTTGGCAGGTAAGAGACCCAGCTACAAGACCCCTTTTCGCAGTTCTCTCTGTCTGCCATGAGTAAGCAGGAGAACCCAGGGTGCTTGTCAGTGAGACATGAGAGGACGGCACCTGTGGCCTTCCGGAGCGGGGCAGACAGCATGCACATCGCTTCTGCTCCTGGCCCTGGCCCTGGAGGTGGACCGTGGTGGGCCTTGACCCCCACTCAGCTTGCCCTAGGCTAGAAGGTTACCTAATGGCAGTGGGGAGAGGTGGGCTGCAGGGCTGGTGCTCAGAGCAAGAGAAAGGCCAGCCATCCTGCTGGGCTAGCACTGACCGTGCAGGTGCCCTGAGGCCAGACGGCAGGCAGCAGCGAGGCCTAGGTCCCAGCGAGGTCACCCCCAGGACAGGAACCAGGCCACGGCTGAGGACTGTGAGGGCAGCAGACAGAAAGACAGTCAGGCCCAGGCTGCCCAGACAGAGGCAGGGCCAGGAATGGATCTGTGGACGAAGTGGCATCTCTAGGCCCCTGGAAGTTGTGTGTGATTTCAAGGAAAGAGATAGTAGTGGTTGAATTTTGTCCCCCTAAAATCCACGTCTATGTGGAACCTCAGAATGTGACTTTCTTTGGAAATAAGCTTGCTGGAGATGTGATCAGTTGAGATGAGGTCATCCTGGAGTAGGTGGGCCCTAAGTCTGCTGGTTGGTGCCCTCATAAGAAGGGAAAGTGCGGACACACAGAGACACAGCTACGTGAAGATGGGGGTGGAGACTGGGGGATGTGGCCATCAGCCAAGGATACCTGGAGCCCCAGAAGCTCGAAGAGCCAAGGCAGCACCCCCCGTAGAGCCCTGGAGGGAGAGGACCCTGCCAACACCGTGCCGTTGGACTCTGCTGTCAGAACTGTGAGGGGAGACATTTCTGTTGGTAAAGCCCCAGCTGGTGGCCCTTTGTGACGGCAGCCCCAGGGCACCAGCACAAACAGTGAGCATGTAGGAGGCTGGTGTGGTGATCTGCGCCTGTCCATTCTGTGGTCCTTCCATCCAGCGCCCAACACATGCTCAGGACTGGCTGGGGCCTGGGGACCGGACACGGAGCACCCGGCAGCAGAGGAGGACGACAGAGTCTGATTTCCAGAATCTGACCCACAAAGGGTTGTGGCATTCATGGGAGAAGGGATGGAAGACCAACAGGAACAATGGCAGCAGCAGTGAGAGCCCTTCAGAAGACCTGTGAGATGCGAACTCCCGCCCCAACAAACCGCCCGGGGAGGAGCCAGGCCCCCAACCACTCGGTCTTAGGAACAGGAGAGCTGACTTTTCTACAGCAAATAAGGCCCAGAGTGCCTACAACAGGGGAGAGGAGCCTACGGCTCGACCAGACTCACGACAACTTAGATCTGTACAAGTGGCACATTTAGCTGGAACCTGGGAGGAGCCTGCTGGGGGACGGACGTGCCATCCGGAAGGTTCCCAGGGTCACACGCACACACAGCCCCTCCCTCCCGCCTGCCCTCTCCAAAGAAAACCATGTCCCTGGCCTGTTTCTTTTGGTATCCACCTTCTCCATCGTGGAGGGGGCTCTGCTCCTAACCCACTCGGCAAAGTCCCGGCAGACAGTGAGTCACTGAGCGCTGTGTCAGGCACACGCTGTGCTCAGGGCCTCCAGGGCAAGATGACCCCGAAGGTGCCCGGAATAGGACAGTGTAGGTGCCCCCGCAGCAGGGTACGTGGCCAGTGTCTGTGAGGACACTTCCGCATGACAAGCTGGGGTCATAAGAACACAATAGCCCTGTAGGCTGAAGCCTGGCCCAAAGCAGTCGGGGCCCCCTCACCTCCCAGCCTTTCTCCAGGCAGTGTCCTCCCCAGGGCGCCAGGCTTCCCCAGCTCCGAGTCTGGGCGTCTGAAATCCGCTGCGTAACTGGATCACGCCCCAGCCCGTGCTGAGCACTTATCTGCACCCGTCTCAGAAAACACGAGTCTCAGGGAAGGAAAGCAGTTTCCACGGGTAATTTTCTATCAAATATATGACATTTCTCAGAATCACAGGTGGAAGTTAACTAATTCCATTCCCCTTTATGTTTTAAATGTTTTCAGAGGACAATGCAAAGGTTCACTCTGTTCTAGGAAACGCTTCTTTAGATGCCAAATGTTAGAATGCGATTTGTTCTTCAGTCAGGGAGGAGGGAACAGTACGGACTTTCAAGGGTAGCATACACGCTCGCTCTCTGCTCCTGGCTCCACCGAGGGCCCTGAACGGCTGCAGGTGTGCAAAGGCAGGCTGGGAAATGCCTTTCAGTCAGACCCACCTCCCTGGTGCAACCAGAGCTCCTTTCTCTCCTCGATAAAAATCCCAACTGTGACTGTTTTATGGAAGCGCCTTTTACGACAGAATCGTCTCTCCACGGCATCTTCCCCTGTCTCCCTGGGATTTGGGCTCACAGCCACGCGCTGCTCTACTCCCGCCCCCAGTGAGCACTCGGCGGATGGATGCTGGGACCCTGCCGGTCAGACAGCCGGGAAAGGGGGCGTGAGGGGACATCCGGGCTGCGGGAGAACGTACTAATTGCTTTATTTTTTGAAATGAGGTCATGTTGACCTGGAAGATAACTTGGGGGAAGGGTAGACAGGACCAGGAGGAGGATGGAGGAAAAGGACATCATTCGGCAAGATGAGGGCCTGGGAAGCTGGGTCTCTGAGAAGCCTGGGCCCCTTTGATCTCAGTGAGACCCTCGCACGGAGTGCTGGCTAATGAGAGGCAGGCGGACGAGGGCAGGTGCAGGTGCCCATGGAGGAGAGAGGCCCTGGGATCCCCAGAGCCGGGCATGAGGGGGCTGCCACTGGGCACAGATGGACAACCCGGGCACCCTGCAGAGTAGCATCTGCAGCTCGTAAGACAAGTTGAATATATAAATGTTATATATATACATTAAACATATATTTTATACATACATATATTTATATACATAACATAAATATGTTATATATAACATTTATACATACATATATTTATATATGCATTACATAAATACATATACATATATGTACATAAATATATATGCTGAATATATTATATACAATACAATATACAATATAATATAGTATTCATATTATATGAATTCATAACATATATATGTTATATATTAAGCATATATGTTACATATATATAAATAACACTGAGTTGAATATACAAAAACCCTGAGTTCATAATGATATACCAGTGAGGGGGGTGGGGGTAAGGAAGAGAGAGAGAGACGGGCAGAGAGGACAGAGGGAGAGAGAAAAAGACTCCACACTTCATCCCCCAACAACACGATAGAAAACCAACTCACTGGACATCAGTGGAGACCACTGAAGCATCAGTTTCATACAGAGAGACTTGATAATGAAAAAGAAAGAATCAAACAGTGTTTAGCTTAACTAAGTCATCTTATCTGATATGGGGACATCCTTCGAGATAGAAGACTCTCAGCTCATTATCGCGGAAGCAATGCCAGGATTAGGCAGTCACCATACGCAACCCTCAGTGGACTCTTTGATGTGTCCAGGGTCCACCCCAGAGAGAGGCCCTTGGGTGACCAGCTGGTGAGGAGCTTCAAGAGGAAGGATTCACCGTCACCACCTGAAGCCCGGGTGCAGCTTTCATCACGGAGGTACAGTGCACAGTCTCTGCCTCGTGGGGAGATGGGGCGTGAGGCTCACAACACCTGCGTGTGGCTGGGCCCAACATAAATAGCACGGACCCAAGGACTGGCCCATGACACCACAGGAGGTGGAAGTCACATCTGGGGTGGGGAGCAGCCTATGGCCAACCTACCCCAACCTACCCTGTCCCTATAACACATCCTGGCAGAAACAGGGGAGGTGGGCCACACTGAAGACTTGGAGACATATATCTACCAAGTGCCACGTGGGTCCTGGGTCAGTCACCACCGTGAAAAGACATCACGAGATAATCTGGGACATGTGCTCATGGAGGGGGTTCCGATTCCACTCCGAGACCACTGCTGGGTGCGTGGATGGGACGGTGGCACTGGGGGCCGCAAGAAAGATGCTGTGCTGCTGGGAGACAGGCTGAAGTGGAAGAGGAGTGACGTGATGCCTGGGACTTACTGGAGAAAAAAGAATAAAAAGGGCTACCTGTATATGGATGGCAAGAATCTCTTGCATAACCATCACAGCCAATAAAAGAAAAAACAGATACTAAAGTAGCTAAAAATTAAAAACCGCGCATAAAACGGCGCAATCAACAGAGCAAAAAGGCAGCTAAAGAACGGGAGGAAATATCTGCAAATCCTGTGTCTGGTAAGGGGTTCATATCCAGAACGTGCAGAGAACAACTCAACAACAAAAACGCAATTTAAAAACAGGCCAACTGGCGGGGTTCGGTGGCTCACGCCTGTAATCGCAGCACTTTGGGAGGCCGATGTGGGTGATCACTTGAGTTCAGGTGTTCGAGACCGGCCTGGCCAACATGGCAAAACCTGGTCTCTACTAGAAATTAAAAAATTAGCCAGGTGTGGTGGTGCATGCCTGTAATCCTAGCTACTCAGGAGGCTGAGGCAGGAGAATCGCTTAAACACAGGAGGCAAAGGTTGCAGTGAGCCGAGATCACGCCATTACACTCCAAGAAATAAATAAATGAAATCAATAAAGAATCAAAATGGGCAAAGGACTTGAAGAGACATCTCTGCAAAGAGGAGCTGCAAATGGCCGATAAGCACTTTTTGAAAACACGAACGCCGCTAATCAATTAGAGAAACGTAACTCAGAACTACAACGGGATACCACCTCGCTCCTGTCAGGATGGCCTCGGTCCTAAAACAGAAAGTAATGACGTTGGTGAGGATGGGGAAACTGGAGCCCTCGGGCGCCATTGGCAGGAGGGGGAAATGGCGCAGCCCCTGTAGAAAACGGCCTGGCTACTCCTCAAAATGTTAAACACAGAATGAGCACATGAGCCAGCAGTGTCGCTTCCGGTTCTACGCCCGAAGGAACTGACGGCAGGGTCTTGAAGAGCTACCTGCCCACCCATGTGCACGGTCTCAGCACCATTCACGATAGCCAAAAGGTGGACGCAATGTAAGTGTCCGCCTACATATGAACAGATACACAAAAGGTGGTCTTTCCGTACGGGGGCGATGTTTATTATTCAGGCTTAAACTGGAAGGAGATTCTGACACGTGCTACGACACAGAGGAACCTCGAAGGGATTCCACTGAGTGAAATAAACCAGGCACAAAAACACAAATACCGTAGGGTTCCACTGATCTGAGGTCCCTAGAGTGGTCAAATTTACAGGGAGAGAAAGTGGGATGGTGGGTGCCAGGGCTGGGAGAGGGGATGAGGATGAGTATTGAATGGGAAGTGAGAGGGTTTGGACATGGATGGGGACGATGGTGAATGGAAATGTACTTAGTGCCACTGAATTGTATACTTAAAAATGATTAAGATGATAAATTTTATGTTATGTGTAGTATACTACAATTTTAAAAATAAAAAGTATAATTGTTTAAAAAAAAAGAGGGAGGGAGGGGAGGAACTGAATGGACCAAACAGGGGCTGAGATCTCTTGGAGGTCAGTCTCTACAAGGTCTTCATAAGCCTTTGGCCACACTTCCCCATTGCTCAAGAGCCTCCGATAGCTCCCCACAGCCCTGGGCCTTGCCACAGCCTGAAAAGCTCTATAGGGCATGGGCCCCACCCCTCGCCGCATCTGCCCCTCCTGAATGTTCCAGAACACACAGAATCCTTCCCTGGTCCAGGCAGGACCTTGCCCTCACCACCCCAGTGCGTGGCCCACCCTCACTTCAGCTCTACCCTCCTCTCCAGGTCTCAGCCTCAATCTTTCCCCTTGGGGGCCTCTCCCTGACCACCCTGTCGACAAAGGCTTGGTCTCTGCCCTACAGCTGCACAGCATCCTAGTGTGTATGTGAAGGTGTGTGTGACTGTATGTGTCAGCATGTGCAAATGCATATGAGCACACGTGTAAGCATGTGTGTGCATGTGAATGTGAGTCTGAGTGTATGAGCATGTGTGTAAGCCACCATGTGTGTGAGCATGTGTGTGGGTATGTGTATCTGTGTGTGCGTGAGCGTATGTGTGAACAAGCATGTGTGTGTGCGTGCAAATGTGTGGCAGTGTGAGTGTGAGAGTGTGTATGTGCACATGTGTACTGGTTCCTGGGGCTATCACGACAAATCACTGCAAACCAAGGGGCTTCAAACAACAGGAATTTTTCTCTCAGTTCTGGCAGCCAGAAGTCTAGGATCAAGGTATAAGCAGGGCCACACTCCTCTGGTGGGCACGTATGTGGGTGCATTCGTGTGGGTGCCTGTGTATGTGTCATGTTTATGGGTGCATGTGTATATGTGTGCATGTGTGAGTGCCTGTGTATGTCTCGTGTGTGTGCATGCATACATGTGTGCATGTGTGTGGGTGCCTGTGTATGTGCATGTGTGTGCGGGGTCTGTGTATGTCACATGTTTCTGTGTGCATGTGTATATGTGTGCATGTGTGTGGGCACCTGGGGTATGTGCCTGTGTGTGGGTGCCTGTGCACGTGTTTGTGTGTGCATGTGTGTGTCTGTGTGTGCACGTGTATTTGTGTGTACACTTGTCCATGTGCACGTGTTTGTGTGTACATGTCTATGTGCATGTGTGTGTGCATGTGTGTGGGTGTCTGTGTGCATATGTACATGTGCATGTGTTTGTGTGTGCATGTGTCTATGTGCAAGTGTTTGTGTGTGCATGTATCTCTGTGCACATGTACACATGCATGTGTTTGTGCACATGTACATGTGCATATGTTTGTGTGTGCACGTCTGTGGGCATGTGTGCACATATGTATGTGCACGTTTGTGTATCATGTATGTATGTGCATGTGTTTGTGTGTACACGTCTGTGGACGTGTGTGTCATGTGTATATGTGCACGTGTGTGCATGAGTATGTGCATGTGTGTGCACGTCTGTGGATGTATGTGCACGTGTGCGTGTGCCATGTGTATATGTGCACGTGTGTGTGCATGCGTGTGCATGTTTGTGTGTGCACATCTGTTGATGCGTGTGCACATATGTGCACGTGTGTCATGTGTATATATGCATGTGTGTGCATGAGTATGTGCATGTTTGTGCACGTCTGTGGGTGTGTGTGCACATATGTATGTGCACATGTGTGTCATGTGTATGTGCGCACACGTGTGTGCATGAGTATGTGCATGTTTGTGGGTGCACGTCTGTGGATGTGTGTGCACATATGTATGTGCACATGTGTGTCATGTGTATATGTGCACGTGTGTGTGCATGAGTATGTGCATGTTTCCATTCACAGTATAGTCACAGCTTGTGGTAATGGAGCCTGTTGACCCGCGTAGTGCTTGTGAGTTCGTGCAGGGCCTGTTTCCCCAGCACAAGGGCTCTGTGAGGGCAGGGCCTGGTCTTCCTCTCTGCAGGATACCAAGAGGGCCCGGGCTGGTACTGAGTATGGAGTGAGTGTGTGGGCAGCACACAACTGATTAGACCCAGGGTACCCATTGCAACCCCCACCCTGCTATTCACAGATGGGGGCAGGTGGGGCTGGGCTGGGTGCTTACTCCCCTCCTGGCCAGGCCACAGCCAGCTTGACAATTCCCTCTGGGGTGCAGAATCCAGGTGCCCACAAAGACAAAGGAGCAACAGGAGAGCCATCCCGAGATGGACAGCCCCTCAGACCTCCCCCGCCAACCCGCGGGGAAGCAGCCACCGCAGAGAGGGCATGACCCATGCGAGGATGCCACCCAGTGCTCACGAAGGCCAGGACACAAAGGATGCCAGGCATTAGGAGTGAGGCTGGTGCCCAGCCAGGGGAGGCTGGCTGCCCCAGACCCTCGAAAGCCCTGGGGCCCCAGACCCCGACAGCCTTGCAAAACAGACCCAGGTGCCAGACCCCCTTCCTTCCCACACCCCACACTCTAGGCAGTCCAGGGGAATCCCATGGAGCCTTGGCATCCCAGCTGGACTTGGGCTGACCAATGAGTCTGCTCTGTGACGGGGTTGGAGCCCTGTTTGGGGTCTGCGAGCTACCCATGGCTCACACCAAGTCAGCTCCCTCTCTGTCTATCAATTTAGGCCAGCTGAGCGCAGATTCCCCGAGAATGCCCAAGAGCCGCATGCCAGGTGGGTCCCATTCGCAGGTGGCAGCTGGCTGGCCAGCAGGAAGCTGGAAGGGACCCGCAGGACAGCTAGCAGCTCACAGTGAGCCTTGAGGCACATGGCAGTTTGGGGCTAATTTTTTCCTGCAAAGAAGTTGATCCCATAATCTGGTAAATACACTAATCATCACCGCACTGCTCAGAGCAGGAGCTTATGAGCTACAGAATCCGGGGGGAACAGGCCCGGCACAGAATGAGACCACAGACTGCTGTCTAGAAGCACGTGCTGCCAGGAAATGAAACTCCAGAGCTGGTGATGGAGCCCAAGCTGCTCCCAGTGATGAAGGACCCATGCCACAGACCAGGAGCTGTGCTGGGCACAAGGATTATACTGTCACCAAACCCTGCATCCACACGTCTGCCCGGCCCCACTTGCAGATTCCCATCTACAAGCTGAGAGACCGGGGTGGCAGGATCTGCTCAGCACCCCACTGGTGACCGGCCCTGAGCCAGCCTGACCCCTGGGCTCCTCTGATCCTCTCACCTTTAACGGAAGCAAAGAATAAGTTGCAACAGCCGAGAACGAAGGAGCAGCTCTCCTGTCAACAGATGCTCCGGAAAACCCGTGGTGGCCAAGGAAGCCCCATTTTGTTTAGTCTGCTTAGCGTTTATTGTACAACAATTAAAAAATCTAAATTTCCTACATATATAATAGGAAGATTTCCTAGAAAAGGATCTATTCTGGCTTTGGTCAAAAAAGTTGAGAGTCCAGCAGGGCACGGTGGCTCATGTCTATAATTCCAGCATTTTGGGAGGCCGAGGTGGGTGGATCACCTGGGGTCAGGAGTTCGAGACCAGCCTGGCCAACATGGTGAAACCCTGTCTCTACTAAAAATATAAAAATTAGCTGGGCATGGTTGCAGGTGCCTCTAATACCAGCTAACTGGGAGGCTGAGGCAGGAGAATTGCTTGAACACAGGAGGCGGAGGCTGCAGTGAGCTGAGACTGCACCACTGCACTCCAGCCTGGGCAACAAGAGTGAGACTCCATTTCAAAACAAACAAAACAAAACAAAAAACTTGAGAGTTGGTGCTGACACTGCCCTTGGTCCCACAGAGCCAGCCTGGGCTGGTGCTGGGAGGGGCTGCCCCTGCTGGCCGAGGGTCTCTGCAGCCAGGACACATCACTCCCTGATGGCATCTAGAGGCCTCTGTGTTGGGGACTCAGATGGTAGCCTCAGGAAACAGCCAGCTTGGGGTGAAAGTGGGCTCCGTAAGTGCCTGAAAGAGAGTCTCAGTCCATCAGGCTGCTGTAGCAAAATGCCACAGACTGGGTGGCTTCTAGACAACAGAAACATATTTCTCACAGTGCTGGGGGCTGGAAGAATCAGAGCGTGGTGAGGGCCCGCTTCTTGATCTCCTCTCACGGTGTCTTCATGTGGCAGAAGGGGCCAAGGGGCTCTCTCAGGTCCCTTTTATAAGGGCACGACTCCCCCCATGAGGAATCCACCTTCATGACCCTATTCCCTCCCGAAGACCCCACCTTCTAACACCATCACGCTGTGTGGATTTACTGTATCAATTTTTCGGGGGACACAGACCATCATACCAAAGCAGAGACCATGACACACATCACAGGAAAGAGGGCCTGCCTGTACTTTTTCTTTAATTTCTGAGAGTCAGTTTCCATCTGGTTTTCCCAGCAACACATTAATTGGGTAAAGCCAAATCCATGAGTAGACGGGGCAGGTGCAGGAAAGAGAGTGGTCTGAGACGCCCCAGGCTGGCCAGGGACATGAGGGCGCCCTGCAGGCCCACAGGGTGGGTTGTGGCCTCCAGGGCCTGAACGGACCCCTCGAGCCCCACGGGGTCTTTACCCATCTCCTCTCTAAACCCTCGACCTCTCAGTGGTAAAGTTCTGTGTGGCTGGAACTGGGATGTCAGTGGACCCAGGGACAGCCCCAAGGAAGGGGCTGGGGCTCAGACATAAAGGAGGAGGGCTCAGGTCTTCAGGCCCACAGGTCTGTCTGGGGCTCAGAGGGCTCTGCTTAGGCCATCCAGGGGGCTTGGGACAGCAGGACGTGGAGGTGCAGCTGGGATGTGTCTCCAACGCTGAGCGGGCAACCCGGGGTCAGGCATGGCTGGAGAGTGGGCTGAGTGGTATCTCCCAGAAAGATGTGCCCAGGTCCTAATCTCCGGAACTGGGAATGGAGTCTTATTTGGAAAAGACATAATTAAGTTAAGGACCTTGAGATGGGGAGATTATCCTGGATTACCTGGCTGGGCCCTAAATCCAATGACAAGTGTCTTTATAAGAGAGGGGCAGGGAGAGGTTTGAGACACAGAGACGCAGGAAGGAGAAGGCCACGTGAAGACGGAGGCGGAGACTGACACGACGCAGCCACGAGCCAAGGGACGCCTGGAGACACGGGAAGCTGGAAAAGGCCAGGAAGGATCCTCCCCTAGAGCCGCCATGGGGAGCAGAGCTCTGCCAGGCCCTGGGTTTCAGACTTGTGGCCTCCAGCACTGTGAGCGGATGCATCGCTGCTGTCTTAAGCCACCCAGTTTGTGGTCATTTGTGATGGCAGTCGCAGGAGATGAATATAGTTGTGCTTCAGAGAGCACCACACGGAGCTGAGGCTCCAGCCCTGACCTGGGAGCGCAGGCATGTGCTGAAGCGGGGGGCCCACTACAGGCAGGGGAGGGCTGGGGTAGGAGGGGTGCATGCCTCATCAGGATACCTCCCCCCATCTTCCCCTCCCTAGAACAGTCCCTCAAGCCTGGGCTCTGGAATCCTCCATAACTTGCTCCATCTCAGAAAGCCTCAGTTTACTCATCTGTAAAGCGGAGAGAGTCATGCAAGTCCACCTTGCAGAGCTCCTGGGCAGAAGCAAGGCGACCGTTGGGTGACCTGCTTAGCACAGTGAGTGCAGGAAATGGGAGTCTCTACCGAGGCCCTAGGGATTTAGAGGTATGCAAGGTCTGAAGGTTCACACAGCTAAAACACATGCTGGTCACTGCCTGGCATCCCTCCCTGATGAAAAATAACAATAGATCGTGAACAGATATTTTTTAAATTGTATGTTTGAGATGAAGTCTTGCTCTGTCGCCAGGCTGGAGTGCAATGGCATGATCTCAGCTCACTGCACCCTCTGCCTCCTGGGTACAAGTGATTCTCCTGCCTCAGCCTCCTGAGTAGCTGAGACTGCAGGCACATGCCACCATGCCCAGAGAATTTTTGTATTTTTAGTAGAGATGGGGTTTTACCATGTTGGCCAGGATGGTCTCGAACTCCTGACCTCGTGATCCACCTGCCTTGGCCTCCCAGAGTGCTGAGCTTACAGGCGTGAGCCACCGCGCCCAGACAACTATGTTTCTTCTTAAATGTGCTCCAGCTTGTCTAGGAGGATCCAGTATGAGGCACTATGAGATCAGCAGTAGGGGATGGCACACTCCGTCCTTCCAGAGGCACCGCAAGACCGCTGGCCCCAGGGAGGAATGACCGCCAGTTGAGATTGCAGTCAACGGAACATAAGTGGAAGTGATGTGCACTTTCTCTTCTGCCAGCCAGATGCGGCTGAGCCTGGGGACCTGCGCATCCGTGTGTTCAGGATGGAGGAGCTGGGAAGAGCCTGAAGCTGCTTGGAGGAGAGTTGTCTGCCCAACAGGACTTGAGAGGGGCAGTAAATAAACTTCTGCTGCTCATGTAAACAGCCAGTTTCCAGTGTGGGGCTTGTCACACTGTCCAGCATGGTGGCAACGGACATGCAGTGTCTAAAACGGGTGCAGTTCTGAAAATTGCGCCCGAGGCCCCTGGCCTGTGGGCAGTCGAGTGGGCATGCAAGCCCCCACCCCAGCTTGCAGCTGGGCTAGCACAAAAGGGCCAATCTCTCTGGGCCAGGGTCGCACTGGGGATTCTGACTGGGGAGGACTCTTCTGGGTGACCAAGGTTCCGGCTCTTTCCTGGGAGCTCCTGGGCCTGGAGAGAAGGGGGCCTTGGATACCAGGATGGGTAAGGTCAGAAGGACAGGGGCTGGGGTCACTGGCATTCCCCTGAAGGAGGCCGTATTTCACAAGCTTTTCCAGTTGGTGAAGCCTTTGCCGGCAGGGTCTCTTTAAAAGGAAGCTAGACAAGACCAACCCAATACTTCCTGCGCTGCGCCCTGACCTCAAACCATCCTGCCTAGCAACTGGCAATTAGGCTGCCTTTGAGATAACTTTTCCTGGCTAAAAATGCCCATGGGTCTTATCACTTTGATTTTCCGTTCGATTTGAATTTAAATCCAGAATTGCAGCACTTGAGGGGAAAACAGCCCGGATAAAGACAATGTCCTAGCGAACAAACCAACCAGTGAGCAACAGAGGGGCCTCAGCAGGAACTCTGGGCAGAACCAAGCTCACTAGGTCGCCCCACATGAACCGCTTTGGAGAACAGAGTGATGGGTTTGTTGGGTTTATGGGGACGGCGGCTTAGCCTGTCTCATCGCAGTTGAGGCGGAGCTGAGAGGCGACTCCCGTGTCCACGCTAGCTGGGTGCTTCCCTCCCACAGAACTGCAGGCCGGGCTGCCACTTCCATCCTTCCCCCTGATGCCTCCCGTCATCTTCTGGGAAATACCAAGTGACACAAACAGGACATGGATTTCCTGGAGATGTATATCTGGCTCAGGAGTCGCACCTGCTGAAGAGGTGAAGATGACAAAAGCCCTCAACATGACCAAGAATAATGCAGAGTCAGTCCCTCGGGCTTGAGAGCCGTGATTTCATCAGCTTGTTTATTTCTAATTCGACAAATAATACAAGTTTTTCTTTCTTTTTTTAAAAGTTACTTTACAGAAGGTCTCAGGTGGCTATAGTTAATAATAATTTATTGTCTATTTCAAAATATACTATACAAGAGAAGATTTGGAATGTTCCCAGCGCAAAGAAAGAAAGGCTGGAGGTAATGATATTCCGGTTATCCTGATTTGATTCTTAGGCATTGTGGGCATGCATCAAAGCATCACATGGGCCCCGTAAATATGTACAATTACTAGGTATCAATTAAAAAATAGTGGAGCCCCCTGTGACTCACCCTCAACCCGTTATCTTCCTCCAAGGTAGCCCATTGGAGGAAAGCTTACCTTGGAGGATTATCACATTGGTGTGGAGCTTTCTAGAACTTTTGCACAACATTTGAGTTCCCTTGGGAAATGTGGAGTACAGACAATACACATAGTATTCTTGCATACTTCTTTAAAAAGCAGAAATATCATCATACTCCAGTGGTTGGTCTATGAGCTGTGGCTGGCATTTGGGATGGCGTCTTGGGGATCACTTCATGGTTGGTATGCAAATACCCCTCTCTTTCTTTTATATTTTGGCATTGTTTTTGTTCATTTTAATGAGGCTTGATTGCGCTCCTGCTAGGTGCTGGGTGCCTTCTCTTGCAGGTGGGCAAGAAAGACAGTCTTTGCTCTCATTAAGGTCCCACGGGGGAAGGCTGACCAACAATAAAAGGTAGAAACCATGCCATGGACTGGTCAGAGCCCTGAATAAACAGGAAGCCAATTAGGGGACTGCAGGTGGAGGAGGGGGAGGAGCAGAGAGGGTAGAGGAGGCCTGGGGTCGGGGCTGAGCTGGAGCCCTGCCCAGGGTCTCAGCTGACCCCAGGGTTGTACATGGCGGCAAGCAGAGGTCATCACTGGTCCTGTTTCAGAGCTCTGAAGGAAGCATGCCGGGGCTTGCCCCAGATCTAACAAGAAAGCCCAACTCTTCAGAAGTTAAAAACAGAAAGCGAAGAGCACTGCCTTCTAAAAAATTTCCAATGGAAAAAAAATGTAGTAAAAGACAAATTAGCATAAAATTTACCATTTTAAAGAGGCCAGTTCATGGCATTGCATGCAGCCATAACCAGCACGCATCTCCAGAACTTTCTCATCCTCCCAAACTGAAACTGTCCCCATTACACACTAACTCCCATCCCCTGGCACCCACCGTCCTACTTTCTGTCTCTATGAACGTGTCGAATGTGAACCGCTCCAGGAACCTCACTTGAGTGGGATCATACAGTTAAAAGGAAGAGAATGTTGTATCTGGCCACTCCTGGCATCTGTCCGTCTGCTTCCCAATGGGTCCCAGGCTGGATACCTCCATGTGGGGTGGGGGCAGTGACAGGAACTGAGAGGGGCCCCAGTCTCAGGGCAGGACCCTCAGCCCTCCTGCATGGCAGCTCCTGCCTGCTGCAAATTCAAGAAGGAGGTTGATCCTGGAAGAACACCCTTTCCAACATGCATTCCCAGAGACGGTGCAGAGCTCAGCAAAGCCAGGGGTGAGGACAGCGCTGAAATCAATCTCCAGACCTGCCTGCCAAACCCCACAGAGTCACTGAGCCCCAGTTTGTTGTGCTCATTTAATTGATTTCTTCCTTTATGCATTTATTCAGCAAACAACAGCCCATGCCTTTTGCCAAGATCGACATCTGTGCCTCAGACAAACACGTGGAGAAGAAGGTGACTGCCTTTAAGATGACCCTAGCCTGGCAGGGACTATGAACAAGTAGGAAATTCATCAAAAGACCTCCTCAAAGGCCGGGCTCAGTGGCTCATGCATGGAATCCCAGCACTTTGGGAGGCCAAGGTGGGCAGATCACTTGAGGTCAGGAGTTTGAGACCAGCCTGGCCAACATGATGAAACCCCGTCTCTACTAAAAATACAAAAATTAGCTGGGCGTGGTGGCACATGCCTGTAATCCCAGCTACTCAGGAGGCTGAGGCAGGAGAATCGCTTGAACCTGGGAGGTGAAGGTTGCAGTGAGCCTGGATTGCACCACTGCACTCTAGCCTGAGCAAGAGTAAGACTCTCTAAGAACCCCAAAAAACACAAAACATGTCAAGAATGCTTTGAAGGGGCAGACAAGGTACACACAAGCTTCATCCTGCTCAACGCCAGAATCCTGGTGTTGCTGGGCTGAGGCAGGGGTTGTCTAGAGACGCCCCAGGCTGGGGATGGGGTTGGCCATGGGGCTGCTGGGCACAGTCTGTCCTCCAGGAAAAAAAACACAAAAAACAAATGTGAACAACAAATCAGGCCACTGTAATCAGAAAGCTCATTTAAAAAAACACTCTGGGAAAATTAACCAACAACAAAAAAATGTCTTCCTGGAGCAGGTGCGGCTAAGTCCAATACAGGAATTAAAACGCATCACTGCTGACCCCACACGGATGCTGCAGAGGTTCAGCTGCTACGTTTACAACAGGGGAATGATACATATACTAGGACTTGGAGGCAGCGCTGCCTGCCATGCGTCCTTGGGGCTGACGAGTTCCTTGGGGCCGATGCTTCCCAGTTTTGCCTCAGTCCAGGAGCTGGGGCAAGGCCAAGTGCCCTGGGCTTTGAGCCCAGCATCAGGGTGGCCAGGACCCCTGAGAGCCCCCTGACCCACTTCTCTGCCGCAGCAGGAGTCATGCACAGTGTTCAAGAACTCCGGAGCCAGAGCCCGACTTGGGTTTGAATCCTGCCCCATCACTCCCTCACCATCTCCTGCGACTTGGGTCATCCTTATGTTCACCAAACCTTAGCTGCTCCATGTGCAAAATGATGCTAATGCCACCTCCCTCCTCAGACCACTGAGCGTGGAAGGGGACCCTGGCCCACAGTAAGTGCTCAAGAAGTGGCAGAGGTCATTACTGAAACAGTCCTCGTTACTGTTCTCAGCATTGTGTGGACCCCAGGCAACTTGGATGCTGGTAGCCCATGGCAGCGAGGGTACTGTTTTGATCTCCTATGGTCTGTGCCCCCTCAAACCCAGGCAATTCAGTGTGAATGACTGTGAGCCTCAGGCTGGAAAGATCGTTTCCCTTCCCAGCTAGAAAAGACTCACCCATCAGGCTGTGTCAAGGGCTAATATCCAGAATCTACAAAGAACTAAAACAGATATACAAGAAAAAACAACCCCATTCAAAAGTGGGTGAAGGACATGAACAGACACTTTTCAAAAGAGGACATATATGAGGCCAACAAACATATGAAAAGATGCTCATCATCACTGGTCATTAGAGAAATGCAAATCAAAACCACACTGAGATATCATCTCATGCCAGTTAGAATGGTTTTTAAAAAATCTGGAGACAACAGATGCTGGAGAGAATGTGGAGAAATAGGAACACTCTTACACAGTTGGTGGGAGTGTAAATTAGTTCAATCATTGTGGAAAACAGTGTGGCGATTTCTCAAGGATCTAGAAATAGAAATACCATTTGACCCAGCAATCCCACTATTGGGTATATATCCAAAGAACTATAAATGGTTCTACTATAAAGACACATGCACCTGTATGTTCATTGTAGCCCTGTGTACAATAGCAAAGACCTGGAACCAACCCAAATGCCTGTCAATGATAGACTGGACAAAGAAAATGTACATATACACCATGGAATAGCATACAGCTATAAAAAATGATGAGTGGAGGCACCTCAGCCCTCCAGGGTGGTCAAAGGTGATGAAGCTGGTGTCCCAAGTGCAGCACTTAGGCATTCCCAAGGCAAAGTGTCCAATCAGACTCCCTACTTTCCAAGTTCACAGTGCACGGTGGCCACGGCTGGCCTCACCCAATACACAGGATCCCCAAGGGCGGCCCTTCCAGCCCTCTTGTTCCTCAGTCCCCGTTTCCCCCACTTCCTTTACTTTCACAATATGGGTGGAGTAACCACTTTGCAGGATGCCTGTGCTTAGGCACTCCTGGGCATGGGACAACAGCAATGTCAACTGATAGCCATGCTAACAGTCTGAACTGCTCCAAACCAATCCGAAAGCTTGCCGTGATGGAGAAGGAGCCTCTGGGAGCTCTCTATCGCCTGCCTGGGGGCCTCTGTTTCTCAAGTAGCCCTCAGAGAAAAAAGACCTTATGCTCCTGCCAGGGGCAGGAAAAGTGCCTGCTGTGATGGGTTTTTCTATTCAATACAGAATTAAGAGTTGGGTCCCTGTGGAATTCTCTTCCTAACCACTCTCCGAGGAACCAGCCAACTCAGAAAGGGATTTGCTAGATTTGAGTAAAACCTGGTGCACATGGAGTGGGGTGTGATGGGGAGCAGGAGGGAGAAGGGCACATCTCCTTTCTTCTAGATAATTGGGACCCAGCAAAGGAGGAGGGGTGGCATAGTAGGGAGAGTTATTTACCGTCCTTCACCGAAATAGGCAAGACCAGTAACATAGCTCGCTTTTTGCCCTGTTTACTCCACGCCTGGGCGTGGGGCTGTAGAGAAGCACAAGACCTGACCTCTGCACTCTTTGGGAAGAAGGACAAGATAGATTCAAATCTGTTTCACCAACCACTAGGCTCAAGGCCTGAGCCTATCAGGCAGTTGCTCAAAATAAGTTTGTAGATGTGTGTAACCCAGATAGATAGCCTAACCCCATGTGGTCCAGTCCTTGCTGGAATGATTTTCAAAGAATGATAGTCCAGATACCAAATAGATAGGAAATGGGGTTTCTGATCTTTAATAGTACTTCTCCAGTTATTAAAAGGAATCTAACTTTTTTTTTTTTTTTTTTTTTTTTTTGAGACAGAGCGTTGCTCTGTCACTCAGGCTGGAGTGCAGTGGCACAATCTCAGCTCACTGCAACCTCTGCCTTCTGGGTTCAAGTGAATCTCCCTGCCTCAGCCACCTGAGTAGCTGGGATTACAGGTGTCTGCCACCACACCCAGCTAATTTTTGCATTTTTTAGTAGAGATGGGGGTTTCACTATGTTGGCCAGGCTGGTCTTGAATTCCTGACCTCAGGCGACCTCCCTGGCTCAGCCTCCCAAAGTGCTGGGATTACAGGCATGAGCCACTGCACCTGGCCAAAATAAATCTAACTAAAAGCACAAAGCAGGATCTTTTGGTAGCCCCACCTTTTATAATCTGTGTGTAAAAGTAAGCCCCCAGTCTCCCTTCAAGGCTTGCCCGCGCATGACTTTTGTTCCTTCCAGCTTTCTGCCTAAGCTCCCTCTGTTCATTTGTTTTCCCCTTTCCTCTAGAATCTGCATCACAGAAGACATCAAATTGGGCAGGACTCCTCCTCCCTGACAGGTGGCACAGGAGGGTGGTTGGAGCGGGAGGGTGGGAAGAGATGCATCAACCCTGGAAGAACAGCCTGGCTCTGCCGCTCGCCGTGTGCCTGTGGGCCAGTGAGTCCCCACCCTGTGCTGTAGCCTCCTCATGCAAGGAAAGAGGTGATAAAAGTGAGATAAACTGAACACGAAGTGAGTCCATGTGTGTGAACTCTCTCAGAAACGGTGCTGGCACGCAGTAGGTGTTCAGGCAGCATCAGCATTTTGCACAGTCATGGCCATGGCCGTGGTGAGTTTTATTTGCAGCCTGTATCATGCTGCCCAGCAGTGACGCTTTTGTTGGGTCTGAGCTCTGCCTTAACAAAAGGGGGCGGGGCCTCCTTCCCTCTGTGGTCCTTCTGCCGAGGCGTGTGACGAAGGTTGAAGGTCGTGAACTCATCATTCGCTGAACGCCTGCCCATCCCACCCAGGATGGGGACTCTGGGCTGTGAGGCAGCAGTTTCAGGAAACACAGAATTACCACATGGCCCAGCAATTCCACTCCTAAGTACGTGCCCCAAAGAACTGAAAACAAAACGTGGTACAAAAACGTTCATGTCCACATTATTCACAACAACCAAAAGGTAGAAACAAGTGTCCCTGAACTGGCGAACGGATAAACTAACTGTGGTCTAACCACGCGACAGAAACGTTTTATTCACCCACAAAAGGAAGGACACACGCCACTACACGGATGAACCTAAAGCACATGCTGCTGAAAGAAGCCAGATGCAAAAGGTGGCCTGGAGCATGATTCCATGAACAGGAATGTCCGGAACAGGCAGACCCAAGAGGGAGAGGGGAAGAGTGTCTACCTGGAGCTGGGAGGGAGAGGGAGAGTCAGTGCTAACGGGTTTGATGGTAAATTTTATGGTCTGTGTATTTTATCACAATAAAAAAGACATACCCAAATGAAAAAAAAGTGTATAAACACATGACAAAATGTATTACTAACAGACACATAGAAAGAAAAATCCACAAAGATAAACCTTGTTATGTGGACACTGTCTCCTGGTGGCAGCATCCCTGGTTTTTTCCTTGGCTTCTCTGCATTCCCAATTATATTTTGTCTGACATGATTTACTCGAGACACAGTGAGATAATGCTAATGTGAAAGCTGGCCACCAGGCAGATATGGGGGTAGAGTTTACTCAAAATTTCCCAAGAGGAGGGGCACACAATCCCCGTCAGGATCCCAGTGGGCCTGGGGAGAGAAGGCTGGCATTTTCCAGGGAAGGGCTGCTTCTCACGCTCTCTCTGATGTAAATGACTCCAACCTTCCAGCTCCATTAGCTTTTCAAGTTCTGGCCCTGATGGAGATCGGGAAGGGGTTTGGGAGGAAGGAGCCCCTTCTCCAGGATGTCATTCTATCTTGGCTGTACTCTCCTCAGCGGTACCTTCCTTTCCTTAAGGAATATTTATTGGATATTTGCCAAGTGCTCAACTCTGGGTGGTCCCTTATCTCATGGGGTACAAGCAGGAAGTGACCATGGCAAGGGCTTATGAGTGGGCATCACAGGCAACTCTCAAGGAGCAGACATCTGAAGCAGATGCAGGAGGCGTCCTGGTAGGGCAGGTGGAGAAGGCAAAATTGTGGGCAAGTGTCTGGGGGCAGGAGGGGTGTGGCACATTCCGGAGACCAGGGAGAGCACCCAATGGCGATGTCCATCTTCTCACTGGCCTGGCACAAGTGCCATCTCCCTTCTCACCCAGATACCCTGCTCCTCCCTCTGCAGCCCCAGCCCTGAAGATGCTGAAGGAGGTGCCCATGCCTAGGACAGCCCCTTTTATCTCCCTGATCCCCTAGGTCCTGCCACAGGGGCTGAACACAAAGGAGATGCATGGAAAAGTCTTCTCCATGGGACCCATCTGAAGATCCTGGGGAGAGGGAGGTAGAGACCTTGCTGGTGGGTGGCAGACTTCGTGAGACCACAGTGGGGCCCCCATTCTCAGGGCTGTACAGTGTCAGCTCTGCCTCCCCTTCTCATCCCACTCTGCTTACTGTTGGCATGCACACACCCCAATTCCCATGGCTGACAATCTCCATCAATTAAAAGATCCTATGGGACACTTAGCACAGGGCCTTCCTTCAGTTCATTTGCCAACCTAACTGCTTGTATCATGAAACTCCCTGCAAAAGGGCACCAAAGGCGAAGACAAATCAGTGCTAACAAGAGCCTGCTGAGCACACTGGGAGTGGGGCAGTGGGTTATGGGAGGGAGGAGAGGGCAGTTGGAGAGGACTCAGAGGCACAAATGGGTGCATCAGAGGACCCGGTGCCAGCAGCTCCCAACGTGGAGATGTCAGCCCACTATGCCTCCTATACATCCCAGTGAGCTGGGACTTACCCAGAGCCTCAGACAGACACAGTGCAAAAGAGACAGACAGACACAGGGCAAAAAAAAAAAAAACAAAGATTCAGACCTCCCTGGAGGGACCTGGGCAGGCTTCTTAATCTCTCTGAGGCTCAGTTTCATTACCCACAAGACGGGTGTGAAACTCCTGCTTCCCAGGAGTGCCCATCACTGAACACATGCTCTGGGGCCTCGGTTATACAGCTGGCACTGCGCTGTATGCTGGAGCTGTAGCAGAGACCTGGTCAGCAAACTCTCTGGCCCACAGGGAATGTTCCATGAGGGAGGTGGATAGGTCAACCACCTAACACAGAAGATGATTCCTATGGTCACAGAAGCACACAGTGTGACTGTGAGAGTCAGGGCAACCCAAGGGTGCCCAGAGGGGCCTCTCTGAGAAGGCAGCATGTGAGCTGAAGCCTCAGTGGTGAGGGGAGTGGGGCTCAAAGCACAGGACACGGCAGATGCTCATTGGCTCCTTGGCCTCTCCTCTCCACCAAGTAGATGAGATTGTCACTAAATAATGAGCCTCTATGCCTTCTATGCCTAGAAAGTCCAAGGACGCAGGGGACAGAAATGAAAGCTGCAGGGACGGAGGGAGGGGACATGCTGAGGGCTTCCTTCAGACTTTCTGAGGAAGGCTGCCTCCTATTTTCGCAGCTCTCTGGTTCAGCGAACCCTGCAGAGAGTCAGTGCCCTGAAGTGGTTCAGCACCCTGGAGAGAGACCGTGACTCACAAGGGGTTCAGCACCCTGGAGAGATCCGGCAATGCTATTGCTCTGTGCCGCCATCCAGCCACACATACTTGTACTTACTTAGCCCACACCCCAGGACCCCATTCCACCAGCAGATCACCCCCAGCTTCACAGCATCCGACCACTCCCCAAATCCATCCTGAACATTCCTGATCCTCTAAGCTTTTGCTTAAGAGCTTCCTCCTCAGTTCTGCCTACAACAAGCTCACTTACCCATCAAAGCCTGGTGCCAACAACATCTTTCATGAAGCCCTTTTCCTGATTTATTTTGGGGCCTTTGCCGCACTCTGCTTTTTGCCTCCCGCTTCTAGAGTGTGTGTTCCCCAAGGAACTGTGTCTGATTCATGCCTTTCTTCCAGCCCAGTACCTGGGGGGCACAATGTATGCTTCAGAAATGAATGAGTGAAGTTTCAGAAATAATTTTTACAATTGCCACCATTTGTGGAGAACTCATGAGGCCAGAAACTGCTACGTGCTTCATATACCCTTTTATTTACAGTTTGAGAAACTAAGGCCAAGAAATGAGCAACCTGCACAAGTTCACACAGTTAAGAAGAGGCAGAGCCCAGATTCAAACCCGGATCAGATGGCACAGTCCATGCCCTTGACCGTGGCTCCTCTCTGCCTCTCTCTAACGCCACGTGCTGCCATCTGCCAGCCCCATGGCATCTGAACACAGCAGCCATGGCCCCCTGAAGTGATTCTGAATCTTTTTTTAGCCTGAAATTGAAATCACTGATGCTTCAAATTAGAACCCCAAAATGAACCAGCCAAGACTTCAGATTTGCAGTTGCCAAGCTGTCTGCATCCACCTTCTCAGCAAGATTCCTGGGCTGCTCCTCTGTGCGAACCACCTGTTCCCAGTCAATATAGAGGACAAAGGGAACGACCCCCCAGGCCCAGAAGGCCATGTGCAGAAAAGGGATCAAACCTTCCAGCCATCCAGGGCTTCCCACAGAGCAGTGGCCTCTGCCTAGGAGAACAAAGACCACAGTGCATTAAGCCTCAGAGAGTAAAGACCCCTCAATGCTGTTACCCCTGGTCAGTGGATCCTGACGACATGGTGAGAAGCCACCGAGCTGTCAGGACAGAGATGTCCCACACTCAGACGGATGGGGGACAGACCCCGCTTGTCTTTGGTGTGATGCAATGAAATATTGGCCTCAATGACCAAGGCACCAATGTGACCCCAGGTCAAGAATTTGGCAGTCACTCTGGATTCCTGCTAACATCAGCTGGTGTTTTGTCTTTAACTTAGTTATTGAATTAAGTAGCCATTTAAGACCATTTAAATAAGAGCTGAAGAAATTTTGGTGGGTGGGGTGGGTGGAGAGAGTTCCTAGATTGATCCTCAGGGCCACCAGCAGGACATGTGACAAAGTCTCTCGCAATATCCCAAAAGGCAAGGTAGCGAAATGTGAGCTGTGTGATGTGGCTGAACCACTAGACCAAGGGAGGCTGGCACCAGGGAAACCACAACAGGGCTCTGGCCTTGGCCTTGACATTTGCTGCTAGAGGGCAAGGTGGGCATCAGGAACAAGAATTCCAAGGAGACCTAAAAGCCACCAACATGGAATTGTACAAGGTGGTAAGTGCCCTGGGAGCAGGGCTTTGAGCCAAAGCAGGAGATATGCCTGCCAGGGATTTTGGGGGCTGGCGAGGCGTGAGGCAGTCACCTATATTAGCGATGTCTCCCATAACAGAGGCACAAGGAAGCTGTGGTTCATGCACTCTTGGCTGAAAGTGTCTGACGTACTTGGCACATGGTGGGTGTGCTCTGTAACTGCTACATTCTTGAAATAACAGTGGTAACAAACATCAGTCATTATTATAATACTATCATCACTGTTTGTTCAACTAATAGCTGCTGGTTTCCTCTTGTGAGTCAGGCATCATTAATGATGAGGAAGGACAAGATGATAATCAATGACAAATACTGACTGAGGCTGGGTGGGGTGCCTGCATCTTTAGTCCCAGTGATTTGGGAGGCTGAGGTGGGAGGATCATTTGAGGCCAGGAGTTTGACACCAGCCTAGGCAATGAAGCAAGACTCTGGCTCTACAAAAAAGTAGAAGAGTGGCCAGGTGCAGTGGCTCACGCTTGTACACCCAGCACTTTGGGAGGCTGAGGTGGGCAGATCACCTGAGGTCAGGAGTTCAAGACCAGCCTGGCCAACATGGTGAAACCCCATCTCTACTAAAAATACAAAAATTAGCCGGGTGTGGTGGTGCGTGCCTGTAATCCCAGCTACTCAGGAGGCTGAGGCGGAAGAATCACTTGAACCTGGGAGGCGGAGGTTGTAGTGAGCCAAGATCGCACCACTGTACTCCAGTCTGGGCAACTGAGCAAGACTCTATCTCAAAAAAAAAAAAAAAAAAAAAAATGCAGAAGTTAGCTAAGTGTGGCGGTGCATGCCTGTAGTATCAGCTACTTGGGAGGCTGAAGTGGGAGGATCTTTTGAACTGAGGAGTTCAAGTCTCCAGTGAGCTGTGATTGTGCCACTGCACTCCAGCCTGGGCAACAGAACAAGATCCTGTTTCTAAAAAAGAAAGTTGATTGAATGCCAGCTCTGTGCTCAGCACCTCTGTCCAGCACTCTGGTGCTGAGAGCTTGGGGTGGACTTAGTTCATCTCAGGTGATTCTACTGTCACAACCACTCACTATATCAAAAGGAATACTGGGACCTAGCAAGTGTAATGACTGATCGTGCTGAATCTGGACTTCATTTGTTTCTCTCCAAGTAATATTTAACACTGAAGCTGGGGAGTGGGGTTGACCCTCGAGCAGCGAGCTCTAACAACTGTTCCTCATGCCAGCTTGGTTGAAAAGTCAAACATGCTAGAGGCCACCTCACAATTCTTAAGTCTTGTTTTTAAGTACCACCTTAGAAACAATTTTTCCTTGAGACGGAGTCTCACTCCGTTGCCCAGGCTGGAGTGCAGTGGCACAATCTCAGTTCACTGCAACCTCCACCTCCTAGGTTCAAGCGATTCTCCTGCCTCAGCCTCCTGAGTAGCTGGGATTACAGGCACACGCCACCATGCCTGGCTAATTTTTGTATTTTTAGTAGAGATGGGATTTCACCATGTTGGCCAGGGTGGTCTTGAGCTCCTGATCTCAAGTGATTTGCCCGGATCCGCCTCCAAAGTGCTGGGATTATAGGTATGAGCCCCCGCACCTGCCTTATGAGACACTCCCAGGGTCTCCAAGGAAAACAGCAGGGCATCCCTCTTAGCATCCTGACTTCAATACAAACCTTGAGTGTAAAGCAGATCCATGCCCTCTCTCGTGCAAGTATTTAATACGAGGAAAAAGTAATTAGCAAACTCGAGCACCACTTTTCAAGGATGAAGATATTGTCGCCTGCTTTAACTGCAAGGGAAAACCTATTTAGAGAAATTAACACAAAAAGGAGATTGGCCACTTCAGGGACAAGAAAACAATCACAAAAACCGCAGGCATCGTCTGAGCCCTGCAGCAGGTGGGTGAGGAATGGCCCCCGGGAAGGTGAGTAATGCCTGGAAAGGCTTTCTCCTCCGACAGCAAACACCTGTGCCAAGGGGACTGGACATTGTCTTCTGTGTGAGACAACTTTCTTCTTTTTTTTTTTTGAGACAGAGTCTCGCTCTGTCACCCAGGCTGGAGTGCAGTGGTGCAATCTCTGCTCACTGCAACCTCCACCTCCTGGGTTCAAGAGATTCTCCTCTCTCAGCCTCCTGAGTAGCTGGGATTACAGGCGACCGCCACGACACCCAGATAATTTTTTGGATTTTTAGTACAGACGGGGTTTCACCATGTTGGTCAGGCAGGTCTTGAACTCCTGACCTTGTGATTTGCCCTCCTCAGCCTCCCAAAGTGCTAGGATTACTTTGTTCTAAGACATATTTTCCTATGTATGAAATGGATACTTTTCAAAATAGGAATACTTCGATTCTAGGAAATCTGAGAGAAGCATCTGAAAAAAGAGAAAATAACACAACTCCACCCTCTAGGGCTTAATATTTCCTGTCCTTTTTTTTCTTCTATGCCTGTGCTGGGGAAAGACGGTATTAGATGATATTGTGCTGGTAATTTTGCTTCTGCCTTTCTCACTAAGTAGAATGTAACCTTTTCCCGTTGGGATTAAGAACCCCTTTGAAGCATCATTTTTAATGTTTTCTTATGAATTCACAACAGACATCCACTGCCCTGAACCATTCACCGTTAGCCCCCGTGCCTCCCACCCCAACTGCTTGTTTTTGCCACACTGTGATTTCTGTCTGCTTTTTAAAGATCATTCCCTTAGCATGGATTCCTAGATGTAGAATTCCTGATTCCGCTTTATGGCTCTTGTTACATACAGCCACACTGATTTTGAGAACATTTATGGCAACTTGTTGTCTCCCCCAGCAACATGTGAGTGCTGACAACAGCAATGAGGATAGTCATAAAAAAGTATTTGCTAATTTGAAAACAAAACGGGCAACTCACTGCTGTTCTTCTTACCCTTCGCTCATTTATACACGAAGCACATCGAAGTGTTGCTCGTGAATCTTTGAGCCATGACATTACTGAGTCGGACAGCCTGGGATGGAATTCCGCCTCCTCCACTCACCAGCTACATCGGCACGGGCCAGTGACTGCACCTGTGTGCCTCAGTTTCCCCATCTGTAAAATGGGGAGGAACACACATGCTGTATGGATGACTGTGAGGGTTAGATGGGGCACTGCTGGGCTTGGAGATCCAGCCTCAGCTGCTATAGAAAAGGACATGGGCTTCTTGTGACATCTGTTGTGAATGTTGTTTGCCTTCTGCCTGCTTGCCGTTGAGCTGCATTGTAAGCATGTCTCAGACACAGGATATTTTAGTTCATGAAAGTCACTTAAGAAACAAAATTTAGGTTGCCAAACAAGGGGTTTGTGGAAGAGTCAGTCCTAATCTTAAGGAGATTAGCAGAGCACACCTGCTTGTATTGGGTCGAGGAGACTCTAGTTGACTTGCCACATCAAGAGGCTGGAACATCAACGTGGACCGGGCCAGTGGATCATTGCCTTGCCTGCCTCTTGGGACCCCTGGCATCACCACTGCAGCTTTCATGGATGCCCCAGCTCTTGCCTCACGGTTCTGATTCAGGGTGTGTGGACTGGAGACCAGGTTTCTATAACCCTCAGGTGACTGTGACGCCCAGCCAGGTTTCACTGCGGGAGACCTACGGTGAGCCCTGCATGACATCAACGTGGCATCCCCACCTCCACATCTCCTTAATCACCCCATGCATTATCGTCATCCAGGAGCTACCCACATCCTCCTCAGGACGTCTTATGAACTTCTCAAGCAACCTCTGACCTCTCCAGCCATCTTGTGGGAGTGAAGAGGCCTAATAAGGATCATCTCTAAGAGACAGCACACAAAGTCTTCAAACTATTCTGGCAGGCTGACTAAACTCTCTGGTCTCAGCTTCCTGACAAGCTCCAATCATTATGAGAACCAATTTGGACCGGGCTTCCTGTTGTCACCAGAGCAACGTGGGCCTCTGTCATTCCTGGCTGATGGAGGCCCCATGCTCACCTCTGGCCCGCATGGAGAGAAACACCTGCCCTGCTTCTCTTGGGGGCTGTCACTGCTCCAGCATCGACCTCTCTGCAAGCCTCGCCCTCCCCCAGCAGGTCCCATGGGATTCTCCACAGAGGCATTCAACTTCCCGCTGCCCTGACCCTCCTATGGCCTCTGAAATCTCTCCGGCTCCTTCTCCCCTGGGCTGGGTGACATTTCACAATCCAGGATGGCTCGGTGTCATCAGCCATCCCAGGGATTTCCGGCACACGAGCTGATCTGAAATGGCAACCATGCACCGTCCGTGGAGCCACCATGATCAAATGTCCCTATCTGCGGGACATCCGATTATCCTTCACGCCCACCTCTAAGGTGAACCTTTTATTACAACACAGCTTGTGCACTAACATCTGTCTGTCTCATGAGATTCCCGATTTGGAGACAGCTGAAAGCCTTTGATTGTGGTTGGTGGGGTCAGGGGGTGGTCAACCAAGGAACAAAACCACCACCAAAGAACGAACTCTTTCCAAAAGCTTAGGTAGGAGAGAAATACATTCTACCTGGTAAGTACCCAAGAAAATCACACACAGCAGGTAACCACAGCAGGCTCCAAGGCTGAGAGCCGGATGGCCACGTCGGGGCATTCTCACAAAGTTAACGATGGAAAATGAAGCTCTGGAGATGCCAAAGACGTTAAAAGCCAACATTCACTTCAAAGGGGGCCCATTGGTCCAAAAGGTCAGACCACAGCATGCATTTTTAAAGGGAAAATAAAAATCTGTCACACTTTCGAGGTTCTTTCAAACAGCAGAGAGAAAGGAAGGCTTGCCAAGAGCTGCCTGGGGCGAGGAAGACAGAGTGCCTGCATTTGGAGCGGATTTTCACGTGCAGACCTTGCACCTCACCGAGAGCTCAGGAACCCCACCGGCTCTAAGGCTGGCTGCTCACCAAAAAGAAAACTCACGTGAGACACGTGATGCTGTTTTACACCACCACTCCAAGGTCGAAGCAGAAAACACGGAACCAGGGTCTGCTGGAACAAACACACACCTATTATGCTGTACACGATCTTAATATTCCAGTGGCAAATTCCAGTGGCTAGGAACACAACTCAATGGAATTCTCAGTCTTAAGCCCCTAGAGGAGAATTTCTGAGTCCCCAGAGGCAGCCGTGGACATGATGAACTGGGAGGACCCAGGATGTTGACAGGGTCTAGCTCTTTGTGCCCTGCACCCTTGTTAATGCATGACTCGTGTGGAGCAGCCTCGTAGGGCTGTGGAGGTCCCAGTGCCCCTCGGGCCATCTGTGGCATCATAACGCAGGCGCAGCCCTAATGCATCTCAGGACTAGCCATTCCTAGAATTCTGGAAGTCAGAGGTCATGCAGAATACAAAACCTGCTTCAAAATGGCAAATATATTTGCATATCAGAGGTGAAAAGCAATGTCAAAGCAGGAAACAGAAGTGTAGAAACTCTCAAAGCTCCAAATTTCCACAGAGGTTTCAAACAGGACAGGTGCGCCGCCTTTCCGGCCCCACCCAGGCGAACGCTCCAGCCACAGACAGCACCATCCTCTAACCCAGTGCGGCTCCGCTCACCAGGCAAGTGCGGGCCGCACACGTGCCTCAGCAGGCCACGTTTCTTTTATTGATGAGTTTATCCAGGAAACAGCCCAATGAGCTGAACAACGGGGGGTGCTCTTGCATCGGCAGCCCTCTTTTATTATTGAAAATTGAGAACCAAGAGCAACCTATTTCAGCATCCCCCACCCTGCCTGTCACACATGCACACACTCTCACACCACCTATAGACTTCAGCCCTGTTGCTAGAGCCAAGGCCACACCCCCCCCAACACAACACACACACACACACACACAGGCACATGCACAAACACACACACACGCACACACGCAGGGGACTTACATCCCAACTGCATCCTACTGAGGACGATTCAACCCAGACCCTCTGCATTTCCACCAAGGTTACAAATCGAGTTGGCCCGGGAACCTGCAGCGAGCTCCGGTCTCCATCATTCTGGCAGTGCATCTGACACTTTCAACGCTCAAGAACCCAAATAAGCTCATTTCTTATGCAAGCCAGGCTCTGACTGGTCAATAATAATTTAAATGTATCTTCCAGCAAATCAAAGAGATCGACAGGAGGCACTCAGAATGAGTTCAAACACCCGCTCCATCTCATCTGGCTCTCTCTCCTTCCATAGTCTGTTCTCTTCTGACTTTCCATCACCCCTTAATAGCCCCGTAAGCCTCTGAGGTTATCTCTACTGAAATCGCAACACGAACAGCACGCTTAGGAGCTTAGGCCCAATTGGGAAAAATGGTTGCAGGTGGCCCTCTCACTGGGGCAGGGAATGTGGGCTCCTCGTCTACAGAACGGGCGTGTCTGGCCGGCCCAACGGCAGGGACCACCACGTGGCTGGCTGGATGCAACATACCCATCCCTTCCACCTGTACCTGGAGTTCTGATGTACATGAGGCAGGGCTCAGGGTAACGTGGAAGAGTGTGTGTGTCCAAGAAATGTGAACTCCCAACGAGGGCCATTTGAGTTTACCGAACCTTTAAAATATCATCTTTTCAACTTATAAGGTTCTTTTCTTCTTCCCATTTCCAAAGAGTAACATGTTCCTTTGCACAACAAGATTAAAAGTAACACCTAAACTCACAAAAAGGCCAGGTGCCCGGACGCATTGGGGCCTCAGACCCCCTGCACACACCAATATGCCAACCCTAGGGAACGTTTGCAGAGCCCAGGCGCTCACACCTCTATTCTCTAAATGAAGGCAATGCTCTTTTCTGTACCAGCAAAAGCTCATTTTCAAAGCATCTGAATTCAAACA
This sequence comes from Aotus nancymaae, assembly GCF_030222135.1. Taxonomy (NCBI): domain Eukaryota; kingdom Metazoa; phylum Chordata; class Mammalia; order Primates; family Aotidae; genus Aotus; species Aotus nancymaae. The sequence goes on along the minus strand of NW_026988521.1, from coordinate 4,552,471 downwards.
TCTCCTTTTGGCGCCACTGACGCCAGCCATCCCCTTGCTCAGGCTCCTTGGTCTTGGAAGGCCATCATCCATCTGACAGGGCCGTCATCACAACCTGCAAATCTACGCACTCTTAGCCATCAGCGTTACAGACCTCACGCCAGCAACCGCACACAAGAGTGCTCACCGACTCACCCGTAGGACACAAGAAGGGATGATGACTTCTCTTGGTGCCTATTTGTAGAGTCACAACTGAACCACCCACAGATCTGCACATGTCCCCAACATCTTGCTGACCACATGCCTCCTCCTTCCACCTTCTACTTCAGGACCAACGGCCAAATTCCACAGACGTCTCCACCTTCCAACCGGTTACGGCCAAGGCCCCCAAGACAAGATCAACAGGCAGTGGCACCCACGGTGGGAGAACTTGGCCAAACTGTGAAAGTTCACGGCAGCCTCCACAAGCACCCCCAGACCACACCTCACACCTCATGGCCATGCTGCCAGGACTACGACCCTCTCCCTGAGAGTCGGCGCTCTCCCCAAGCAGAAAGGTACAGACATCTGTGTCCCTACCTCGATCAGGAAGTCCCCGGTCCTCAGTCCGGCTTGCCACGCCACCCCACCCTCGTCCACGGACTCCAGGTACTGCAGGGCTGGGAACGCCGGTGTTGGTGTGAATTCTTCAATGGGTGTGTCAGCTGGGAAGACAAGCAGCACCTGGTTACAAGCCTGGACCCCAGGAGGAAGTGGGCCCATGCATCTCCCAGCGCAGGTGGCTGGTCCAGGCCAACCCTCCCCCGCGAAGGGCTTGAAACTCATATTTGTGGGTCCATGCAACTCAAGCAATGAAGTCAATGGGACCTTGGGGCCGCCATCATACTTCCTGGCCTCTCTGCTGGATCATGTGCTCTTTGGTACATGTCTACACGCCTGTCATTTTCTTTAAAAGCATCAGTGACTAAACATTTTCGGTTCTAAAAATGGAAAAGTTCCTCCCCTGCCACACAAAGCTACAGAAACACCACACTGAACCACTTGCCAAATTTACATCTACGTAGACTTGCAACCAAGGGAATTCGACTTGGAACGTGGACGGAACATCATGCTGACCCAGTGGGTGGCTACGGATTTGGAATCTGCTCATGAGTCCTCCCTACAGGGAGCTTAGGCCTCTGTGACCACTGTGTGTGTGACCAGTGTCCCCAGGAACTGATGTGGGGGGAGGGGCCGGAACACGGCTGCCCAGCGCGGCGAGGCTCGGCCTCTGAGGCCCACACAGCTGCCAGGTGCGACTCCAGGGCAGGAGACGGACTTTTCTAGGGAGGCAGGAGTTGCCAGGGGTGGGTAGGTGTGGAGATGAAGATTCCAGCGGGGGGAGGGGAGAGCAAATCACACAGACAGGCGTGGACGCTCTCACAAGGACAGAGGCATCTGCTCTTTCTCTTTCTGGACAGCTCGCTATAGAGCTGCCTGAGCCTGAGGCAGGTGGGCATGCCAGCCGGGAATGAGGCCTCCCTCAGCACAGGTGTGGGACCCCTGGCACAGCGCGGAAGCTCCAAGATGAAACTTCCACATGGCTGAGCCACACACGCGGTGGGCGGATGTCCCCTCTCATGGGGAGGCGATGCCATTTTGTTTTCTGTCGGAGGGGAAGCTGAGAGTGCAGGGTGCCTGGTGGGTGCACCACCATGGACCGCATCCCTGAGCCTCCCACGACGGGCCGCGTAACATGTGTGCTGCTGGCTCAGTCCACGGCAGAGGGGACCATCTTGTCACATTTCCTTTGCAAAGTCACCTTAGAGGCGAGCACACGAATGCCTGCCACCGTTACAAAGCCCACTCCCAGAATGGGGCAGTTTCTAATGCCTGAAACTCAGGCCCGGGCAAACCTGGGTATCTGAGACCCAAAGCTCTGAGCGCAGCCACCCTCTGGCTCAACTAGAACACAAAATATTGACAACCCCATCATTTAAAAACAAAAGGTAGGAGGGGGCAGGGGGGAGAGAGAACCCATTCAGAAGAACGTTGTCTACAGAAATTAAAAATATTCCTCAAGGAAGCCCTAGCGTTTTCTGAGTAAGGCAGAATGTGAAAGAACATGGTTGTCTAGCAACCAAGTGCCCCCAGGAAAAATGCTTATTTAATGCTTCTTCCCGAGCTGGGGAACATTTTTCATGCAGGCGTGCACACACACACACACACACACACACACACACACACAACATGGGAACATATTCAGGCTCACAGCCGCCGCGCTTACCTTTGGCCCCTCGAAGCACGAATCCAAAGCCCTCATTGTCTTTTTTCTGCAGGACCACCGTCTTCTCCTCAATAATGCAGTCACTGTAGAGAGAATTCCGGGGACAGCGACCATTATTGTAACCCGTCATCATCACCGCGGCCGCTCCTCCGCCGGGGACGTTCATCATCATAGCCAATTAATCACCCCAGCTCGCCAGATCCAGGCAGCATGGAGGAAAGGAGGCAGCGAGGGTGCAGGAGGAGCGAAGGAAGAGGGGGGTGGCTACCGGGATAGGCGAGCGTGGCACAATGAGACTTGCAGGGTGGGGGCAGGCAGAGTCGGAGCCAGCCGGAGGAAGGAGTCATACATGGTGGGGCGGCAGCCGGAGGGGTGGCTGAGCCAGCGGCAGGCTCAAGGGGGGCTGGCCAGGACGCCGCCCAGGGCAAAGAAAGTAAGTGGCCCGAACGGCGGCGGTGGCAGCGGCGGCCTCGGCAGCGGCGGCGTCGGGAATGAGCTCCTCCAGCTTGTCCCGGCCACACGCATCTTCCAGGGGAGCCTGGGGAGATCGGCCAGAGGAGAAATGAGGCAGCAGTTTTGTTTTGCTTTTCCTTGAAGGGGGTTCAAAAAAAATCAGATCCTATCCGCTCCCCGCACGAGCCGGCAGCAGGCACCAGAGACGCAGGGACCTGCGCGTGGCATCCAGCGCCCCCTCCCTCTCCCGTCCCGGCGCCGGCGGTGTGCGGCAGGCAGGAGCCCCCACAATCATCTGACAGCCCACAGCGCGCCCGGCGTCATCCCGCGCAGAGCATCCGCAGGCTGGGCTGGGAGCGGGTGGGGAGGGGGAGCGGCTGGGGCTCTCTCCGCATCCCCCCTCCAGCATCCATCCCCTGCCCCTTGCAGCCTCGGTGGGTTGGGGGAGGGCTCCCTGGCAGAGGACTCAGGTCATTTCCACCTCAAAGCCCCTGAGGACCCTGGCCCCCTCTGGGAACTATGAATTCACTGTTGGGGAACTGGAGGCGGTAGGCGGCTGCCCTTTTGAGATATGACCTAAAGCCACGCTGTTTGCCTCTCGCCATGACAGTTTTTTTTTTTTAAGGAAAGAAACCATAAAAGCTCCAACTTTGCTCTAGCTGCCGCGCGTCTTCTCGCTTTTCCTGCTGGCACTCGCCACATGCCCATCCAGCCCCCGAGGCACCCGGAGTGTGTGGGGCGGGGCACTGCTCAGCGAGCCTCCTGGCTGCAGATGAACTGTCCTCCACCCCCACCTTCTGGGTGGCCTGCGGGGGAAGAAGGGGTGTGAGATAAAGGCTGCTGGCACCCCTAGGATTTGGCTGCTGCCTGGAAGTCAGTGGGGAGCTGGGAAGGCCTCTGTGGAGGGGAGCAGGAAGGGAGGGAGGCAGCCAGCCTGGAGGGAGGCCTCTGCAGGGTCATGCAGGGCTGTGTGGGAGCCTCGGGGGTGAGGAGAAAGGACACCAGGCCAGGGGCCCAGGCAGAAAAAGCTGCAGACGGGCCCTGAAGAAACTAGCAGGCCCCTGGCACACAGGGGGAGGCCTGGGGATGCCGGTATCAAACAGGGCCACGTGCTCATGGGCTCTGGGCCCCAGGAGTACGGGTCAGTCCTGCCTGGCACCAGCACCAGGTTCACAGTCTACAGGAAGCACAGGGGCCCATGTGCAGCCAGCTGGTGACAGTGCAGCCACCTCGGAATGCGGGGTCCTGGGGAGGAGGAGGGATGGGGCAAACGTGGATGACAGGCCTCAGCGTCCTGAACAAGGGATGGGCAGCAGCCCCTCGATCCTCCCATTTTACAGATGAGGCAGATGAGGCTGAGAGAGGTTGGAGGACCCAGCCAGGGAATGTGTGCTCCTCACCCCTCCAGGGACCCATCCCTGACAGCGTCAGAGGGCCTCGCTTAGAGACCAGCTGGGTGGCCCTGTCCTCCAGGAACAGCCCAGCATGCGTGATGTCTTCACATCTGGAGACCAGGACAATCTAGAGGACTGGTCACCCTGGTCTCAGCAGTTAGGGGGAGTTCTGGCCCTTGACCTTCCTTCCCCTGCCCCGTCCCCAGAGACGGCCTCCTAAGTGCAGGGAGCCCCACTCTGGGGAGCTCGGTCACAACTGTGAGCCCCTCTTGGCTCAGCCCTGGAGGCCCACCTGCTCTGCTCAGGGCCACTAGACAAGGGCTTACACATGGTCAGAGGTCCAGGGCCCTGGGAGCCTAAGGCTGAGGTCACATGGCTGTTGTGGCCTCTAGTGTAAATGATGGAGGTCTCTAAACCTCAGCTTCCCTACACAGCAAGGGTGGGTATGAACAAACCTACCGGCCTATTGGGATCACCATGGGGTCAGATGAGGCCATGCCACGCTGGTGTGGTGTCACAGGAGGCCTCAGGGAGCCATTACTATAACGGCTGTCATTAACCTCCAGCAGGCCTGCTGGTCGGCCAGGACCCTGCAGCCTCAAGGAGGCTGGGCGGGGGGAGAGCTGGAGCTCTGTTGCCATGGATTTAGGGGCACGTGAGGCACTGATGTGCAGACCCTCTACCAGGCCCCTGGACCTGTCTCCACGGCCCCCACAACCAGAACACAGACTTGTGTCCCTCATGGGAAATGCCTTCTCGTCACCACCTGCTTCCCCTCTGAATTCGGAAAGGGAGTCAGCCCACCCAGGCCCCATGGTTCACTCAGGGCCAGGCAGGCGACCAGCCTGTGTGTCTCCCCCACAGAAGCTTCTCTAAAGGCCCCGGCTGCCAAGCCAAGAGCCTCTGCTCAACCCTCCTGCGCTCCTGCTCTCTGCCAGAGGAGCTGCCGAGGGCGACAGCCTCCCTGAAGCCCTGGAAGGACGATGCCGAGTCCCGGGGTCTGGAGCTCAGTGCTCTGCACTCTCCCCTGTGGACACATGGGCCGATCAAGTCCATCTCCATTCTCCAAGCAGCTCCAAGGGGTACCTGTCATGTGCTCAGATGCTCATCTGCCCTGCTGGGCAACTCCTCCTGCAGTGCCCAGTGCCACCCAAACCCTGCCTCTCCAAGGTGACCCATCCCACTTTCTGCCAGCATACCCTGTAACTGGGAACTTAGGGCCAGTGATGCTGCCTGGACACTTGCTAGCTGTCTTCCACAGACTACACGAGGGCAGGGGCATTCCAGTGTGGTGGGTAGGGGCACAGGCTTTGGCATCACACACAGTGTGGTTCAAATCCCAGCTTTGCTTTAACCCCAAGGTCACTGACCTGCTGGCCTGCAAAATGAGAAGATGATGCGCCTGGTAGGTCCTGAGCGAGAGGGTGGAGAGTCACCCATCCATGCCTCAGAACTGGCCCTGGCAGGCAGCGCGTGCTCGTAACTCCAACAGTCACAAGTGGGTTCCCTGTCTGCACATGCCGCCCTCTCCTCCCCTGGACTCCCTCCCTCCCACAGGGACCCCTCCAATTGACACCCAAGGCTGAAACCTTTTCAGTGATTCCTAATGCACCCGAGGACTTTATTTTTTAAAATTAGAGACAGGGTTTTGCTCTGCTGCCCAGGCTGGAGTGCAGGGGCACCATCACAGCTCACTGTAAGTTTGAACTCCAGGCCTTAAGCGATCCTCCTACCTCAGCCTCCCAAGTAACTGGGACAACAGGCACACACTACCATGCCCAGCTAATTTTTAAAGTTTTTGTAGAGACAGGGTCTCACTATGTTGCCCAGGATGGTCTCAAACTCCTGGCCTCAAGGGATGCTCCCACCTTGGCCTCCCAAAGTGGTAGGATTATAGATGTGAGCCACAGCACCCAGCCGCATCTGAGAATTTTCTAGCCCACACTTGTAACTGCGCAAAGATCTTGCTCCAAGACTGTTTTGCTCAGTAAAACAGTAAACTGCTTATTCTCTGACATTAAGGACTGTTTTTAACTTCTCTTTCCTGCATTGTTTCAGTATCTAAACAGCCCCCACTCCGCAACCACCATGACCTCGCCTCACTTTCATTTGCAGACAGACATGGGTTTGAATCCCACCCCAGACACTGGCCACCTTGGCTACTTACAGCCTCAACTGCCCAACCTGGAAAGTGGGGGAAAAACATCTGCCTTGTAAGGTTTAGGAGGAGCAAGTGAGGTGATGCCCAGTGAATCCCCCATGAGTGGGAGACTCCCTGTAACCAGGGGAAGCTGCCCTTCTTAGCATCCCCGTCCACCCTCTTGAGCTGGGTGACCCTAGAGAAAATGTCCTCTCTGAGCTTGTCTCTTGGGGAAGAGGGGACATTTTCTCCAGAGTCAACGGGAGCAGTGACCTCATCCTGCAGACCACCCCAAATGTCCGCAGCACCCTGCATAGGCCAGATACCCCATGTGTGCCCAGAGAGGACGCAAAATGGGTATGAACTCAAGTCAGGAGCAGAGCAGGGAGAAACGGAGGTTGGGTGGGAGGTGGGTGAAGGATGACTGCAGGGTTTTGCGTAAGAAGGCACCAGAACCATCCCCGGGTTCCTAGTTAAACCCAGAGGGCAGACTCAGTGCTTCGGACGACCTACTGTGTGCACCTGGCTCAGCCCAAGAAGTCAGAGAAGAGAAAAGGCAACCCCAGGCCCTTAGAAAGTTTCAATGTCTTGGGTAATTCATCAAAAGCAATGGGACACTCTAGTATAGAAGAGTCATTCCTTGAAAGAAGCTGCAGTCACTGTGTCTGAAAGGCGTAACTTGGTGGCTTCCCCCCAACTCCTTGCAATCGGACGGGGGCATCTCACACACAAGCCGTAGGAAGGGCCCTTTCTGGAGACAAGAAACCCACAGAAGCTCCTTCTGCTGGTTCATGAATCTAAAACCTATCCTGGGATGAGCTGCGGCGGGGGCAGGAGTTGTGGCATTTACTGCGGTTCCTGTGAACCAGAGTCCGCCCTGACCTCAGCCCCTGCCAACCTGCCCTGCCCCTGCACCAGCAGACCCACTCTCCGCATGCAGCCGAGATGCACAGCAATTCAGTTTCGTGCGGCAATGACCGAGGTGCCTGCGTGCTCCCCACGCGGCCGCTGGGACAGCCTTCCCCAAACCTGTCTCACGCCCTAACCCGCTCACTGACCACGCGCCTGAAGTAGGCACTGTGGGCTCCCTGGAAGCAAATGCCATGCCCCGATCCCTCTGAGTCTCTCCGTGTGACACAACACCCACCTGTGCTTGTGGACTGAACAAAAAATGTAATCTAGCGGCACTGTCTCCAAATGTTTTCTGAGCTAGGTGGAAGGGCGCTTTGACATGCCCCAAATGTACCCTCTTTTGCCAACATCCACCTGCACAGGAGCTGTGGAAGGTGAAGGAGGTAGGCAAGCAGCCTACCAAGTACAGCTGGGCAGGTTGTGCACTGTACAACTATGGAGGAAACCACTTCCATCACGGCCACCACGGCACACGTACTAATGGTAATTTCGGCACAGAGGGAAGAAGAATGTCTTAAGGAAGGGTCAAGCACCTTTCCCTAGCTCACACAAAGATGGGGTCTAAGCTGCCCTGGCCATGCTGCCATGGAGAATGCAAGAGGTATTCCTATGGGAACCATATTGGCTTTCCGGAGACACAACTACCTCCACATTGCTGACCTCCAGGGGAGCCACACGGAGGAGAAACCATCACAGGACGGTCCCACTGTATGCTGCAGGACAGCTTACAGAGTACTCTCGGAGCACTCGGTACCTTGAAGCAAGGCAGGAGGCTCATAGGGACCCAGGGACAGCCACGCAGCAGGCCCCAGAGGTCTCTCCCTGCTGGCGGGCCTGAAGATGCTCCTGGTGTCTGCCTTGCAAGACCACAGGTGGTTGCACACTGTGGCTTTTAGCGGTGGCCTGGGTTCCCTTTCCCCCAGCGGGCACCACGACAGGCCCACAGGGAAGGCTGCACTTTCCTTGGTCCGGCGAGCAGCAGGTGCCAGCGATGACAGCTGGTGTTTAGATCTGTCAGCCACTTTCACAAGCTCCTTTGGCAGCAGCACCTGATCCTGGAGGAGATGTCAACTCGGAGGCACAGGAAGCCAGGCCTGAGCTGGCCCAGATGCGTGGGCCTGAGGGGCTCTGGGTGGCTCTGTCTGCCTCCCCACACACGGGCAGACAGATGTGGACATTTTAACTCGGAGCACCAGCATTACTGAGGCAGACCTGATGGTTTTACGCACAGCTCTCAGGATCCCAGCTGGGTTGGTGGCTCTGTCCAGTGACAGCTTTAGTTCTTCCTTGCTCAGCTGGGACTGGGTTGCAGGCTCAGCCCAAAGTTCAGAAGTAACTGGGCCAGTGTCAAGCTGCCGTGTGAAGCAGTGAATCAATCCAGCTGTTACAAGATCAATTCCCAAATGCCTACTAAGAGGCAGGTGATGAACTCCTGGGTGCTGAGGAACAAACCTGGCCCAGTCTGGCCCTTAGAGAGTTGTCCGCTGTGGTCAGCTGAATGGTGGCTCAACTCACCCAAAGAGACTGGGTTTTAACACCCCAAAAAGATGTGTTCAATTCCTAACCCCCGGTGTCTATGAAAGTGATTACACTTGGCTGGGTGCGGTGGTTCACTCACGCCTGTAATCCCAGCACTTTGGGAGGCCAAGGTGGGTGGATCACAAGGTCAAGAGATCAAGACCATCCTAGCCAACATGGTAAAATCCCGTCTCTACTAAAAACACAAAAATTAGCTGGGCGTGGTGGCACGCACCTGTAGTCCCAGCTACTTGGGAGGTTAAGGCAGGAGAATTGCTTGACCTCAGGAGGCAAAAGTTGCAATGAGCTGAGATTGTGCCACTGCTCTCCAGCCTGGTGACACAGCAAGACTCTGTCCCCTCCAAAAAAAAAAAAAAAAAAAGGGAAAGTGACCATACCTGGAAGTTGGGTTTGCAGGTGTAGTTAGTTAAGGGTCTTGCGATGAGATCTTCCTGGATTTAGGGAGGGTCCTAAACCGATGACTGTGTCCTCATGCGAGAAAAGCAGAGGGAGGGTGACAAGCAGAGGCAGCGCAGAGGAGGCCGGGGGAAGGCAGAGGCAGAGGCTGGAGTGATTCGGCCCAGCCGAGGGGCACCGAGGACTGCAGGCCAACAGCAGAGGCCGCAGAGGAAGCAAGACCCTTCCCTGGAGCCCCTGGAGGGAGCGCAGCCCCGCTGTCATCTTGGTTTTGGACCTCTGGCCTCCAGGGCTGTGACAGAAGTGACTTCTCTTGTTTTGAGCCCCCCGTCTGTGGTGATCCGTTACAGCAAACGCCGGGCAAGTGAGGAAGATAAACATCAATCCACAGTCACAGAAACGTGTGACTTCAACAGTGTGGGACATGGTTCTGCGAGAACCGGAAGAGCGCCTGGAAGACTTCCTGGAGGAGGAGGAGGACTGAAGTGTACATAGAAGAATGGGTTGGGGGGCTGGGGACAGGAGACAAAAGAACGTTCCAGACAGAGTGGGGCTGGAAGGTAGGCAGCTGGCCCTGACGTTTGAAGGGCCATGATGAGGCCGGAGGGCAGGAGCGGCTGACCACACGGGGCTGCAGACGTAGCTGCCAACTCACCCAGGGCCGTCTAGGGACACGACTGGGCAGTAATGCAAAGTGCAGGTATCAGCAGGGCCCCGGCCACTCACGCGTTTCCCCAGTTTCACCCATGAAGAGGCTGAAACGACAGAAAAGCAGTCGTCCTATGGCTTCTCCCGGCCTTTTTCTGGCGAGGTCCGAATCCTCCTGGAATGACTCAGGTTCAGTTCGCTCCGTGCGCCAGGAACTTCCATCCAATCTTCATACTTCCATCTCAACCATTCACAAGCACAAGTCAGCTGCTGCTGGCTGAGGAGGGTCCCTGGCCATCAGTGTGAACACCAGAGGCCATGGCTGTTCTCTGAAAGTGGCTGTGAGTGGTCTGTGGGGAATGTGGTGGATGACAGAGTGCCCGCCCCTGCCTCTGTGTGGGGTGGGGCTGAAGCCAGGCGGTCCCTTTGGCAGAGGTTGGACATCAGATGAGGCACTAATGTCCGGGCTAGTGCAGTGTGAGTTCCAAGGTCCAATGTCAGCAGAGGAGGGGGCTGCATATCTGCGTGCTGGGTGGGAAGGCCGAGCCAGAGCAGCCGACCCACCTCACGTGTGCGGAAGGGGCCCCCAGAGCCATCAGGCAAGAGGCAGTGGGGCTGTTTCCACAACCCAAAAAATAAAATTCACCCGCTCTCAAATCCAAAGAGCAAACGACAGCGTAGTTAATCTGTTGAATTCAATGTCTCTGAAATTTAACGTGGGGTCAATGTCACGACTCGTTAAAGCTGGTATCCATAAACTCGTCACCTCACTATGCATAGGCCGACTCGTAAGGCAGGTGTTCCCACCTTGCAGGAATCCTTGGGTGCGCTGATGACGGCTGGGGAATCACAGGAGCTGACGGGGAAGGATCGCAGGGCATCAGTCAGGGCCAAGCAAGTTCAAAGGCAGACTGATCAAAACCATTTCTGAATGTTTTCCATGGCAAAAAGGTACGTTGAACGTGGGCTGTGGGTATGACGTCTAGTCAGATCCAGGCAGGGGCTGCTGGAATGAGGGGGGCAAGGCGGGTGGAGGTGGGTCCTGGGACCTGGAAGAGGCAGGAGGGACTCCCCACAGACTGGGTGGCGCTTTCATTGCCCATGAAAGGTCCTTCCCAGGGCAGCTGGAGCCAGGAGACCTGCCTTCTCCAAGGCGGAAAAGGGCCTGAGAGCAGCTCCGCTAAATCATTCCTGTTGTAATCGCATTTCGGTGGCAGGGCCTGGTGAAGGCAGGGACTGGAGCTCTATATTAGAAAGAGGATCCTCCAGGGAATGGCAATGGCAGTGCATGTCCTAGAAATTTCCGGGCTCTGCCAATCAGGAAGGATGAGGCTGAGCAGAGCGCTGTCAGCAGTTCCGTGGGGGGTGCCGAGGTGGGGACCCAACAGGTGTCCCAGCTCAGCGGAGATGCCAGCTTGGGCACTTTGGCTGCTGGCTGCAGGGCAGCACAGAGGGCCGCTCTACGGGCGGGCAGGCTGCGGGAGAACAGGAGGGCTTCCCCGTCGTCTGTCACTCCCAAAGGGGATGGGGGAGGCTCTCAGCCCATGACCACACACGCAGCTGCTCCCAGCGTCCTGCTTCCTGATTGGAGAGTTACAGTGTGTGGTGGTGTTCTCTCGCCCTGCCTCCATAATTCACAGGGGAAACGAAGCCCAGTGCCCAGTGCCATCCTGGTGCCCTGAGTGACAGCCCCAGCCAGCCTGCTCTTGAGGAGGCCATGCTGTTTCTAGGCAGGAGGTGATGAATTTGGGCAATCCTGTACAGAGGGGACTCCTGGCTCCCGGGAGCCGCTCTCGCTCATGGGCAGGGGGCTGCGTTGCTTCACGTGGCGTGGGGAAGACAGTGGCTCTGACTCCATGCAGTCTGCATGCCCTTGCCCAGAGACACTCGCTAGAGGAAGCCATTTCTCAAATCTGCAATTACGAAAACGCCCTGCCTGGTGCTTATTACGACCATTTTCCTCCCCATTGCTAACATGATAAGCAATGCAAGTTTTTCCTAATAGAAACAATAATGTACAAAGAACTTGATTCAAATGAAATTGTCTCATTACTTTGTAATAAATCACCCACAAGCGTTTCCTAAGCACTACCAGGCACGTTACCTGCCAGGCGTGGCTGGCGGAGGAGACAGGTAGGGCCTAACTGCGCTCATGATCATGATGGGATGTGATGGGCGCTCCCTGCCGGGATGCATGGAAATGTGGTCCAGGAGGGAGGATGCCCACCTTGGAACCCGAGCACCCTGGTGGAACCCCAGCTTCTCCAAACCAGCACCGCGCCCTTGGCCATGTTCCTCAACCTCCGTGAGCACCAATATCCTCACCTTCGGACTACGGACATTAACTGCAGCCTTGAGACACCACAGTGGGGCAGGAAACCCCTTGTTCACAGGGGCTCGGCACACGGCAGGGGCTGGGCACACGGCAGGGGCTGGAAGGCCAGCAGTGCGTGAGAATGCACCTTAGCTCACTGAACTTGCTTCCTTCTGGAGACCTTACGCATACACAGGTATTTTCACCTGCCCCAGGTAAAAGATGCTTCTGCTGACATCAGCAGAGGCCTGCCCTCGGGGGTCTGTCCTTATGGAGAGAAGGACACAACTGTGTGTCAGCAAACAAGGAGAAAGTCCCCACACCGCGTGTCACCCTCAGGCGGGCGGGTCCCGGCACACAGAGCTGTGGGCAGACGGGAAGAGGGCAAGGGACCCCTGAGCAAGGGATGCCAGAATGCTCCCTGTGCTTCCAAAGCTGGCATGGACTTTGTGGTGCCAGGCAGGACACCCAGGGGCTGGCCCAAGCAGGAGGAGCCGTCCCGAAGTGAGCGCTCCCCTTCCCCCACAGCCAACCTGTCTGCAAGGGCCATGATTTCCTCTATTCAGAGCCCACTGAGGAATCTCTCCCGAATTCACTCTTTATGTAAAAACCTTAAATCACACTGTGTCTCCCCTATTTAAAATACCCCAGTAGATCCCCATCATAATTTATTTTTTTGAGGCAGAGTCTTATTCTGTCACCCAGGCTGGAGTGCAGTGGCAGGATCTCGGCTCACTGCAACCTCCGTCTTCCAGGTTCAAGCAATTCTGCTGTGTCAGCCTCCCAAGTAGCTGGGGACTACAGGTACCTGCCACCACATCTGGTTAATTTTTGTATTTTTAGTAGATACAGGTTTCAAAATGTTGGCCAGACTGGTCTTGAACTCCTGACCTCAGCTGATCCACCTGCCACAGCCTCCCAAAGTGCTGGGATTACAGGTGTGAGCCACTTCACCTGGCCTCCCCATCATAATTGAGGATAAAATCCAAATTCTCCACCATGGCTAAGACCTTTTGTGATCTGATTCATGCCCCTTCTCCTCGATTCCTCCCATTCCTGCTGTCCTCTCTTCCTCCAGCAGGTCACACTCATTTCTAGCATAGTGCCTTTGCACCGCCTGTGCAATTTCCGGGACGCTGCTCCTGGTCCCCCCCAGCCCGGCTGCTGTCCCTGCAGGTCCCCGGGTCACCTCCAGAGAGGGGCCTTGCTGCCTGGGGCTGCCATCCTCCTGTGGCCCCCGCTGTCCAGCCTTTCTCTCTGCTTTGCTTTCTTCTGGCCGGTCATTACGTTTGAAATCGTGGTTTGCTCCTTCACTTGTGTGCTGTCTGACTCCCTCATGAGTGCCCCCGAAGGCAGGACGGTCCTGCCCACCACACTCTGCAGCCTTGGAGGGGGTCGGCCACTGGCACTATTTTTGGAAGGAAGGAAAAGTCCTTTTCCAGGTGGAGAAGGCCCACCTTCTAGTCCTGGCTCTGGCAAGAACCGGCAGTGAGACCCCAGACAGGACCCTCAACCACTCTGAGCCTGGGTTTTCCTGTCTGCAGAATGAAAGACCGGGATATCGGAGCAGGGGCTTCATCGGTGCTCCCAATGCAGTGAATGAAGCCAGAGCCGGGGCCTCCTGTGTGGTCTGGGATGCAGACTGGGGGCCCTGCTGTCCTGGTGTTCCCTGACAAAGGGGTTTTCTGGGATATGGGGCTGTCAGTTTTAAAACCAAGATGGTCCTGGACAAATGGGATGAGTTGGTCGCCCTCCAGGCCACCCCAAAATCCCTTCTTCCACATCACCTCCAATTCGGCGGCCCTCGAGACCCTTCAGGCTGGTGGGAGCACCGCCACGGAAGGTGCAGGGAGCCTGCAGAGACAGGGTTTGCCCAGGGCCACGTGGCCCCACCAGCAGCAGGGCCAACTCACACTTAAGCCTCAGCCTTTGACTCTGAACTGAATGTTCTTTAAAAAAAAAATCAGGGGAACAGTACACTGCCTGGCATTTTGCTGTGAGTGCAAGAAGGGACTGTTTATGGCTTTTCCTTCATTCATTAATTAAAATGACAGGCCAAGCCTGCCCCATCTGTCCATCTCAAAGCTCGCCCACAAAGACCATGCTGGTGGGCCACGGGACAGGCCACAGGGGTCTCCTGGTGAGGCAAGTTGCCAAGTCCCTCCAGTGGGGATGGGGAGATGCCCCCACTTCTACTAAACCAGAAGCGTCCTCCTCTCCCGGGAACCAGACTCAGTGTGACAGTCACCTGATGTCCCGGGCTTTGCAGGGAAGGCTGATTCCAGGACTGGGTGAGGGCCTGGGGACCCACCCGGAGCCCGGGGTCCCCCTACCAGGCTCTCCTGCCCAACCTGGATGGCACAGACCTGTTGAGTGGGAGGCCATGACACACCCTGGCCTGGGTTTCTGGAGGAGAAACTGCTGCCATCCATTCCTGGCCACCAACTTCCCTCCACTCATTAGGGCCACTAAAAAGTCTGCTTCTGTTCCAAGTGCTGATGCTTCGTTGAGGAGCTGGCGTGACCGGAGGGGCAGCTGTAAACATAGTTAAAAGTATGAAGCTCATAATTTGGCTATTTGTTCTCCAAATCCCACGTGGAGTTTGGTCCCAGTGTTGCTGGTGGGGCCTGGTGAGAGCGGTTTGGGTCACAGGGCAGATTCCTCATGAATGGCTTGGTTCCATTCACCCGGGCCTGAGTGACTTCTCACTGTTAGTTCTCACAAGATCTGGTTGCTAAAGAGACTCTGGCACTTTCCTCTTCTCTCGCCATGTGATGCCAGCTCCCCTTAGCCTTCCGCCATCAGTGGAAGCTTCCTGAAGCCCTTACCAGAAGCAGATGCTGGCACCGTGCTTCCTGGGCAGCCTGTGGAGCAGCCTGTGAGGCAAAGAAACCTCTTTTCTGTATCAATTACCCAGGCTCAGGCATCCATTACTGCAATGCAACTGGACTAAGAGGCAGACACATTGTAATGGGAAGTACTTTAACGATGTCTTTTTTTTATTTTTTATTTTTTGGAGATGGAGTTTTGCTCTTGATACCCAGGCTGGAATGCAGTGGCATGATCTCGGCTCACTGCAACCTCCAACTCCCAGGTTCAAGTGATTCTCCCATCTCAGCCTCCTGAGTAGCTGGAATTACTGCCAACACGCCCAGCTAATTTTTATATTTTTAATAGAGACAGGATTTTGCCATGTTGGCCAGGCTGGTCTTGAACTCCTGATGTCAGGTAATTTGCCTGCCTCAGCCTCCCAAAGTGCTGGGATTACAGGCGTGAGCCACCACACATGGTCAATGAGGTCCTTTGGAAGAGGCTCTGCAAATGTTCTAGATCAGGCAAAGGCCCAGAAAGTGAACATTCCAGACTCTGAGGGCACATGGGTGGTTCCTGTTGCAACTACTCACTCTGCTAGTCGTGGCACAGAGGCAGCCATGACAATACGAAATAATGGGTGGGGCTGTGTGCCAATAAAACTTTATTTACAAAAACAGGCAACGGGCCAGATTTGGCCTGTGGGCTGCAGTTTTTAAAGATATGCTCTAAATATTCTAACGACATTTAAATCCACACAAATAACACATGTACGTGGCATATAACTACTCATAATAAAAGCTAAGAAAAGTCTCAGTTTTGCTGCATTCTTACATTACCACGTACAGGTGTGCTTGGCTTGATCTAACACCTGAGCTCTGGAAGAGGCGAGGAGAACGTTTTAGAAACAAGGTCATCTGTGAGATGTCCGAGAGAGGTTCAGAAGGATCACATGAGGAGTCTTTTCTGGGAAACAAACACCTCTTTACTGTGTCTCGGTTTTTATGCTCTGGTTGGCTCCAAGCGGGGATAGACCTGAATGCCGGCTTAATGAGTAATAATTCATAATTAGAGTAATTAGCATAATTATTATGCTACGGCCTTTGAGCACCTTCCACGCACCAGGCGTTGTTCTAAGTGCTCTGTGCGTTTAACTAATTGAATCTACATAATGACCATATGAGGCAGTAACTGTTGACTCTCATTTTGAGGATGAGCAAATAACGCACAGAGAGGTTGAGTGATCTGCGTTAAGAACACACAGCTGGAGGCAAAGCCAGGCTGTCTGAACCACTGTGGGCTCCTGAACGATACTGACACTGAAACATGGTTGATTCCTGGCCAGGTGGGGGCCGGTTCCCTGACAGCTCACAGCCCTCCCAACCCAGACGGCGACAGAGAAAAGAAAGGACCCTTTGGTGGCAGGGGCGGGGGCATTGGTTCTAGCAGCACGTTCTGGAGAAAGAAGTGGACAAAGTGGAGAAGGAATTAGTGGCTTGCTGTCCTGCCAGTATCTCAGCTGCCCGGAGGGCACCCTGGGATGCTCTGAGAAGATTTTGCTAGTAGATCCTGCTCTGTGTAAAAAAATTCAAAAATGGGGATAGTGGACCAAATGCTGTGGGCTGGGTAATGCCAGGGAGGAAGAACGTGGTGGGGTGAGCAGGGCCAAAGGCAAAGAAAGGCCCCACACCTAAAAATGGATGCAGGAACATCTGGGTAAACATTAACTATGCTGGTTATGACTGTGTTTTATGATTCCCGTCTCAACGAACTGGCCATGTGTCAGAAGAGAGGGCGTCTCCTGGGCACAGCAGGGGTGTGCTGTTCTCTGGTTCATACTTTTACTCCCACCTAGAACAGTCTGTCCTGCTATCTCTATTGGTTGAACTCTCATTCATTCTTCAAAGCCCACTGCAATAGTCACCGCTTCCAAGAGGCCCTCAGTACTGTCCCTCCATGCGCTTAGAGGGAGGGGACTGAGGCTTCTTTCTCCCCCCAACACAGCTCCTGGTGCAGACTCTGGCCCTCTTCCCAGCTTGCTGCCCACTGCAGTGGCTGGAAAAGCCAGACACTGGCTGTGACAGCCTCCCCTGCAGTTATGGGTGCTCATGACCCTATGGAATAGTTTTGGCCAAGGAAACCCAAGGGCAGGTCTGCCGGGAAAGGCTGGACTATTTGGAAAGGGAGTGGGGGTTGGGGAAATGCTCCCTGGCACCCCCTCCTTTACGCTTCGGAGTAGGACGTGCTAGGGTGATATCACACTTGGAGCTATGGCAGCCATCTTGCCACCATGAGGCAGAGGTCAAGAGGCCTACCGAGATGTCACTGCCTATGCAGTGGATGCCAGCTGTGCCCTCCTCTAGACTCACCATTGTGGTCTCAGCCACTGTGAGTGAGGTTTTTATTACCTACAGCCAAATGCTTTCTAATAAACATAAGGTGAATATTCAGAGCTTGGAGCAAGAGAGGGGGGTGGTTATAAATTAGAAGATATGGGCAAAATACCAGGATGACTTTCTGACAAATGAAGAGGCCTCCGAGTTATATTCCGGGCTGGGAAACAGTGACACAGCCCTTATTCCTTCAAGGACCCTGGTCATTGGCAAGGAGGACTCATGAGCCCTGGTGACACAGATGGGGGCCCTGCTCTATATTCAGTTGTCCAAAGAAGATCTAGTCACAATGAATCACCTCAAACAAACTCTTGGTTCAGAGAACTGAGAACTAAGGAAAAGTGTTTTCCTTGGACTCAACTGCTCCGAATCTCCCACTAACCACACCGCCCTCTTCCTGGGCACCCTGACTAATCCCAAGCACACAGCCAATAACTGGACACCACAGGGCTGGGGGCAATGCACACCAAGGCTGGGAAATCTCTAAAAAGTCAAGTGAAGTAACAATATACAGATTTTATGGCCAGGCGCGGTGGCTCATGCCTGTAATCCCAGCATGTTGGGAGGCCGAGGCGGGCAGATCACAAGGTCAAGAGATCGAGACCATCCTGGCCAACACGGTGAAACCCCGTCTCTACTAAAACACAAAAGTTAGCTGGGCGTGGTGGCGCGCACTTGTAGTCCCAGCTACTCGGGAGGCTGAGGGAGGAGAATCGTTTGAACCCCAGAGGTGGAGGTTGCAGTGAGCCAAGATCATGCCACTGTACTCCAGCCTGGGCGACAGAGCAAGACTCTGTCTCAAAAAAAAAAAGAGAGCGAGTTAACTTTAGGTACAGAGGGCAACTTAGCAACAGACTGGACCAGAAGACACAGCTGAGGCCCACGGTCTGGTCTGGACCTGATGAGTGGACATCTGAGCCTGGATGCTGCCTCTGCTAATGGGTCCCTCTGGTAGACCCAAGGGCCAGCCTGTCCAGCCACCCCAGAAAAGCCATGCAAATGCAAAGTCTTTGCCGTTCAATGCACCTCGCTGAGCAGCCAGCGTCCGCCTCTTGGATTCAGCATACGGTGCTGAGTTTTCTCTATCCTTTAAGTGTTCCCAGACCCCGGGCCACCACCCACGATTCTGAAAGCTGGCCTTGCTCAAACAAAGTCCTGCCTTCCCTCTGACCTTCTGCAACACCCTGATGCCCTGTCTTTGTGACTGGCCCCTTGGCCACCGCATGGGAGCTGAAGCGTCTCCCATCGAGGTAAAGGTAGAGCCAGCTGCCCCTGGACCACCTTGCTCATTGCAGCCACCCAGGGAAGGTCACCATTTATGTGACCATGCCCACTGCAGAGATGACCTCCAAGAAGCGTGCAGGCAGGGGGCCCTCAGAGCGCCAGGTCCAACACAGCTTGACCCACCAGAGGCCCCGTTCAGGGCTCCGGAAGCCAGGCTCCCCTTGAGCTGGAGACGCCCACTCCCCCTCACACTGCTCTGCACTTGACCACCAAAGCCAGGGTCCCTGGATACCGATTTCCCAGACGTGTGCAACCTTCTCGCTGAGGAAGACAACGTCTTAAGAATGAGTGCTTGTCCCAGCTTCGGGCTTGCCCTTTGTTCCCTTCCACCGTCTCCACTGGAGTCCTCGCTGCCATTTCCCGTGCTGTCCAGTTAATTTAGTACCTAGGGAGTCCTCCAAAGACACAAGACTACCCCTTGCCCCAATTTTCCCAGGTCTTCAGCCCCAGCCAGTTTCTCACCTTAAATCCTCCCTGTTCTCCAAGACTTCCTGATTTCCCTCTCGTTCTTCTCTTTGATTTTTGGTTGATTGTTTTGTTTTTGAAACAGGGTCTCGCTCTGTTACCCAGACTGGAGTGTAGTGGTGCGATCTTGGCTCACCGCAACCTCCGCCTCCTGAGCTCAAGCAATTCTCCTGCCTTGGCCTCAGGGGTAGCTGGGGATTCCGGGAGCGCCTGCACCCATTCTCTCTCTCACACAACACACTGTGGAGGGAGGCACTGTTTTCTTTCCTATTTTACAAATGAGGAAGCTGTGGTTCAGAGAGGTTCAGTGAAGAGCTCCAGGTCACACAGCTGGCAAGGGGCGAAGCTGGGCATCTAACCCCTGTGGCTGGCTGCAGAGCCTGTTCCCGGCTGCAGAGCCTGTTCCCACCGTCAGCAGCCAGCCAGTCCCACTTTGAGGAGCAGGGCAGGCCTGTTCTCGGCCCATCAGGGAGGTGGGAGATCTCGCTGCAACTCCAGCCCCCTCTTTTGGGATGTGCACCTGACTGCGGCAGTCCCTCTGTGCCTGGCAGCAGCAGAGGCTTCCAGCCACCAGCTACCTCCCCATGACCAGTACAAAGGGCAGGGTCTCATCCCTCTGTGCTGGGGAGAAGTGGATCAGAGCTGGGCCTGGGTCCTGCAGCAGAACAGAGGGCCCCTCCACACTGGACAGGAGGCTCGGGAGGGCCAGTGCTGCCTGTTGCACTGACCACACACCCCAGGGCCTAGAATGGTGTCCGGCGCATGTGGGGGTGTCATGAGCACGTTTGTGGTCTGAGCGACAAAGGCCACTGCCGCCACTGCCACATCCCAGCCAGGCCCTCTGGCCCATGGAGTGACAACTAAAGCACAGGTCCCTCCCTTAGGACCCTGGACGTCCACCTGCCAACCGCTGCGTGAGCCGCTCCCAAATCCACAGGGCCCAGGTGACTGTGGCCTTTGGGGTTGCCCCTTCCCAGACCCCTATGGTAACTGGTTGGAAATCACTTGGGGTCCCACAGGGGCTGATGGCTGGGACAGGGGTTGGGGAGAAAGGCAGGGTACAGTCCGCACAACCCGGGAGAGACGCAGAGTTTCATGTCCTTTTCTGCTACACGTCCTGGCCCTGGGCAAGGGAGCAGAACTCCTGCAGCCTCGGTTTCCCCATCTGAACAGTGGGGCCATTGCACCCCATCCCAGAGAGTTATACACTCACGTCTAACGTCGGCCAGAAATGTGCTGTGTCGGAGTGGGTTCTCAAAGTCTTCAGTCTATGCACTGAAACGCTCACAATCACTCTATGAGTGGCCCCTGGCAGCTGCAACAGCGTAACACACGCTTGGCAGGTAGTCACATTTAGCCTCTTACAGTTCTGGGGCCAGAGGTCTCACTGGGCTGAGATCGAGGTGGTGCGGGGTGGACTCCTTCCCAAGGCTCCCGAGGAGGGGCTGCTGCTTAGGTTTTTCGTGGCCATCCCTCAGATCACTCCAACCTGCGCTCCCGTCGTCCCGTGGCCATTCCTCAGATTGCTCCAACCTGCGCTCCCGTCATCCCGTGACCATTCCTCAGATCACTCCAACCTGCGCTCCCGTCGTTCCGTGGCCATTCCTCAGATCGCTCCAACCTGCGCTCCCGTCGTCCCGTGACCATTCCTCAGATCGCTCCAACCTGCGCTCCCGTCGTCCCGTGGCCATTCCTCAGATCGCTCCAACCTGCGCTCCCGTCGTCCCGTGGCCATTCCTCAGATCGCTCCAACCTGCGCTCCCGTTGTCCCGTGACCATCCCTCAGAGCACTCCAACCTGTGCTCCCGTCGTCCCGTGGCCATCCCTCAGATCACTCCAACCTGCGCTCCCATCGTCCCGTGACCATTCCTCAGATTGCTCCAACCTGCGCTCCCATCGTCCCGTGGCCATCCCTCAGATCACTCCAACCTGCGCTCCCATCGTCCCGTGACCATTCCTCAGATTGCTCCAACCTGCGCTCCCATCGTCCCGTGGCCATTCCTCAGATCACTCCAACCTGCGCTCCCATCATCCTAGCTCTCCATCCTCTGCCTCTGACCCCCACCCTCTGATGATGGGACTGTGTCCCATCCACAGGCCAGCATGCATTTAGCTCCCTGGGATGGAGTGCGATGGCTTTACAGATGGAGAAATCGGGGCTGCAGGAGTTCTGCTCCCTTGCCCAGGGCCAGGACATGCAGCAGAGAAGGACACAGTGCCTGCCCCCTGTGATGGCACTGGGCCCGCCACCTGCATTTGCCAGGACCATCTCCAAATCCACGGCTGGCTGATTAGCTGACAAGGCCCCCTCGGAAGCCTTCATTCCCCTTGGCCGGGCAGAGTCACACACTCACAGGCCCCAGGCGTTAGGACATGGACATCTCTGGGTGCCATGGTTCACCTGGCCACACCACCCCAGCTCTCTCTCTTCCTCTGGTGAGGTGGATGAGGCTTTACTACAGAGTGGGGTGTTTTCAACACTCTTTAGCAGATTGCGGGGTGACTCATCAAACCCCAGGCACCGTCCTCCTCGTGGCTGAACCGGATGCAGGCGTACCTTGGCTTGGGCACCAGCACACAAACAGGCAGGTACTTGGCCGAGATACTCCCACACTCTTCCTAGTAAATCACATGCTCCCTGGGTGTGAGAACCACCCCTGTCAACGCTTGGACCACAGGCCAGTATCCACTTAAAAGGTGGCCAGCTCTGGGGTGCTGGTGGCCCTGCTGGCAGGTGCCCTGACTTGCAGGACAACTCAAAGGACACTGGCTGCTCGGGCACACCTTGGCATCTGCACCTGGGGCCCCCACTGCCCGCTGGGAGAGGCCTGCCTCTTTTTTTTCTTTTTTTTTTGAGACAGAGTTTTACTCTTGTTGCTCAAGCTGGAGTGCAATGGCACAATCTCGGCTTGCTGCGACCTCCACCTCCCAGGTTCAAGTGATTCTCATGCCTCAGCCCCACATGCGAGTAGCTGGGATTACAGGGGCGCATCACCACGCCCGGCTAATTTTTTTTTTTTTGTATTTTTAGTAGAAACGGGGTTTCACCATTTTGGCCAGGCTGGTCTCGAACTCCTGACCTCAGGTGATCTGCCTGCCTCGGCCTCCCAAAGTGCTGGGATTATAGGTGTGAGCCACCATGCCCAGCCGGTCCTGCCTCTTAAAGTACGCAGCGGCACAGCTCTGCCAAATCCCCTGCTCTCTCTGCCGCTCAACGTGGGGTCCCTTTTCTCTTGGCAGAGTCTCACGGTGGAAACACCCTGAATAAACAGCCCCTGCACAGAGCTGTTTCTCTGTGGTGCAGGATTCGCATTGGAGGAGAATTCAGACATCCAAGCCCATCATCCGATGCTGCCAAATTTCTGCCAGCACCAGCAGTAACCTTATTTTGCAAGGTTAAAGAGTCGATCTGATTCCCAGCCCAGAAACTAATTAGATAAAGAGGAAACTTGGGACCTCTAGGGTATCTCCTCAAAGGTCAAGAGTGCACATCCACCCCGTCCACCCCACCAGGCCTGGAAATGGGACCCACCAGTGGCACTGCCTTGGTCACCCTGGACTGGAACCATCCAGGCTCTCACCCAGATCCCTGCTGTACCTCCCTGTTGGAGAGGCCAGCTCATTTGCATGAAGGGTGACAGAAAGGATACTGGGGCACCCTAGGCTCCCCAGATCACTCACAGCAGCCTTCCTGCTCTTGCCTTTTGGTTGAGAGATGGCCCAACCCCAGTGCCTAACAGAGTGACTGAGGTGGGAGCAGGAGGCAGGGGTATCCAGGCTCCATAGAGAAAATTTCCCTTCTGGATCAACCAGAGGTCTTGGTTTTAGCAACAGAAACCTCCTCCAGAAATCTTGGACACAATGGGGTTCTGCATAAGCTTCAGGTCAAAGATGAGGAGGGCCGGACATCATGTGACTTTATAACAACAGGGTCTGGGCATGCTCGGAGTCAAATCTAAGAGAAACGCATATGGAGTGTGGCCTTCACCCACACGAGGGGCCCTGGCTTTTCCCTTTCAGAGGAACAGGAGTTTGACAGCCCGGGCAAGAGTGTAAGGCAGCCCAAACCTGCTGGGGGGCCTTTGACCCACAGGCCATGTTCTAGGACAGACCTGACAGAAATGCAGCCTCAAGGGCACCACGAGGCAGGACCAGGGCTGCTGCTGCTGCTGCCATTGCCTGAACTGGAAACATCGAGCCATCTCCAGGAGCCACGCTGGGTCCACCCCACCCCCAGACCATCACCCCACCCCTAGCTGCACCTCTTTGTAATCCTAAGCATGGGGACAGGCGCCCAGTACTTCATTCTGTCCTGGAGGAAACGGGGTGGCAGAGTCCTAGGGAGGATGGAAGCAGTCTCAGCTCCTTAGATTGCCCTGGGCACTTTTCATGGCACACTCCTTGGCACTGGGGACACAAGTCTTCTTACTGGGGCCATGCTGTCCCTTCCTTTCTGTGAAGTGAATGTTTATTGTGTGCTGACAATGTGCCAAGTACTGCCTATAGAGAGGTCTGAGCACACTGCCCGACCTTGGTCCCTTCCCTAACCCAAGTCATAGATTCATCCACCCACCCACCCATCCATCCATGTGTCCACCTACACACTCATCCATCTATCCATCTACCCATTCATCCAGCCATCTAATCATCTACCTTGCCGCCCACACATCCATCCATCCATCGTCCATCCGTCCATCATCCATCCATCCATCCATCTTCAATCCCCCACCTACCCATTCATTCATCCATCAATCCATCTATCTGTCCATCCATTTATCACACTTCTATGCATCCACCCATCCATCCACCCACCCATCCAGCTCCCCATCTATCCATTCATCCTTCCTTCCATCTATCCATCAACCCATCCATCCCTCCATCCACCCATCCACACACTCATCCAGCTCTCCTTCTTTCCTTCCTTCCATCTATCCATCATATAGCTACCCATCTACCAATCCATCCCTCCATCCTCCCATCCATACACCCACCCAGCTCCCCATCCATCCATCCAGCCATCCACCCACCCACCCACCCACCCACACCCATCCAGTTCCCCATCTATCCATCCATCTTCAATCCCCCACCTACCCATTCATTCATCCATCAATCCATCTATCTGTCCATCCATTTATCACACTTCTACTCATCCACCCATACCTCTACCCACCCATCCACATCCATCCAGCTCCCCATCTATCCATCCATCCTTCCTTCCTTCCATCTATCCATCAATCCATCCATCCCTCCATCCACCCATCCGTACACTCATCCAGCTCTCATTCCTTCTTTCCATCTATCCATCATATAGCTACTCATCTACCCATCCATCCTTCCATCCTCCCATCCATACACCCATCCATCTACACATCCATCCATCCATCTACACATCCATCCAGTTCCCTATCCATCCTTCCTTCCATCTATCCATCAACCCATCCATCCCTCCATCCACACACTCATCCAGCTCTCCTTCCTTCCTTCCATCTATCCACCATACATCTACTCATCTACCCATCTACCCATCAATCCCTCCATCCTCCCATCCATACACCCACCCAGGTCCCCATCCATCCATCCATCCATCCATCTATCCATCCATCCATCCTCTCACCTCTCCCTCCACCCACCTCCCTATTCTCTGAGAGCTGCATACTTGCCAGACCCTGTGCCAGATGCCAGGGAGAAAGACAGTCAGTCAGTCCTGGTCCTATCCTAGAGGAGACACAGGTGCAGAAGGCACAGGGGTGGAGAGAGCAAAGGCAGATTAATCTCTTGGCTGCTCTGTATGGCCCAGGTAATGTTGAGTCGGTGAGGTCTGATTGCTTCTCACTCTGGCTCTCCAAGTCAGACACCAAAGACTACTACTGCTTTCCGGAGGAAGGCCCAGAGCACCAGGTCTTTGGCCAGAGGCGGGGATCAGTGTGAGCATTTCCCACGAGCCTGCTGCTTCCCAGGCACAGCCTTGGGTGCCCCGCCAGAATCAGTCTCCTCATCTACTCCCTAGAGAGGCACACCTTGGCCTTGTACACTGCTGGTAGCCCATGCCTAGACCCCAACTGAGAGCACTCCTGCCCGTCTCGGACTGCCCTCTGGCCACCCCTGCCCACTCTGGGTCTGATCCTGGAATCCCAGCCTGGCCCAGCCTGTCTCAGGGTTTGCAGTTTTGTCCAAAGCGCATTCATTCATGGTGGCCACTGGCCAGTGGTTATGGCAGTTCCAGGCCCAATATGTAGAATTTTATACTCAGAAGAGATCTCGGTGATGATGTAGGCCTTTTACAATGTAGCCGTCTTATAAATGGGGAAACTAAGGCCTGAGCAGGAAGGTGATGTCAGAACTGGGACCAGAATCCCCTGGCACCTGAACTCCCAGGCCCAGGCCCATCAGACTTGAAACCCTCCTGCTGGAGCTTCAGATCAGCACGCTTCATTACCCTGCATCAGACCCCAACTCAGAGCGCAGGGCTGGAGCAGGAGTGCAGAGGCACGGATGTTGTTCAGGGATGTGCCGGAGCTGGCTCTTAGGAGCTGCCGGGGCTGACTGTGGGCACACCTTCCCAGCTTGCTCAGAGACCTCATGTTGGCAGCTCGGAATGGGCCACTGCAGGGGGTTTGCACCATTGAAATCAGCAAATGCTACCATTCAAGGTCAATATAAGACAGGGCATAAGAGGGGCCAGGCACAACACAGATGCTATGTAGGGGAGTGCGTGGAGGCTGAGGTCAGCTTTGGCAGCTGTGTTGGTCAGGGACAGCTCCAGAGATAACATGAGTAAGGCCTCTCCTTCGCCTGCCGGAGGGGCTCAGGGATTTTAAGAGACAGGAGATTTCTGTGCAGCTGCAGGGCTCCTGAGCTCTGGGGAGCCCCTGCCCCAACCAGGTGGGGAGCAAGGCAGGCCTCTGGGAGCGCCCTCAGCGGGGCTCTGCCTGGAGGTGCCGAATCCCAGCCCCCCAGGCCCTCCTCTGCTGCTGCTCTGACGGCCCCATCCACCATCGGTGCCCCCGTCACTATCCACCCACTCGCCACCTGGGAAATGTACTAAACATGGTCTGAGGCTGCTACGAGCCAGGAGCCTCCCTGCCTTGAGGAGCTCAGCTCCCAGCCCCGAAGCAGGAGCCTTGAGTCAAGAACAAAGCAGTCAGGTCTTCCTGCCTGGCCTCATAGGAAAGGCTGTCACGGGGGTGTCCAGGCTGCTGAGAGCTTGGCTTCCCTGCCCGCCAGCTGGAGTGTCCTACAGCCACTTACCCCAACTGGAAGACCAAGTGCTCCCAGCCCCGATGAAGAACAGTTGCTGAGCTGGGTCCCCGCTGCGGGATGGGAGGAGGCCCCTCCCCTTCTCCATCCTCAGAACCCATCCAGCTGTTTTCAGAGAATCTGAGTGTACCTCCAGCCAGAAAAACCTACCCTCACCTTGGTCTGGGGCCAAGGTCCAAAATCCCCAAGTCAGGCACTCGGCATCCCATAAAAGTGCAAGGGGAAGCTGGCCATGGCCAGCTTGGAGGGCAGTGAATTTTGAATCACTGAGTACTAGAGAAGGAGTCCAGGCCTGGCCCAGCCAAGCCAGCAGCCCCGGCCATCCTGAGAGGCTCATGACCCACTGTGCACCCAGGATACACAGCAACTGTCATGCTTGTGCTCGGCTCTTTGAAATTATATACTTCATAGATGGTATCTATGAAATCTTAATCTCAAAGCTCCATGACAGAGGCAGAATCATAAATGCTCATTTGGAGATGGCACAGGCAGAGCCAAGAGTGGATGATCTTGTCTGGGGTCACAGGGTTGGCAGGTGGAGAGGGTGGAAGGGAACACAGGGGTTGGCAGGTGGAGAGGGTGGGAGGGAACACAGGCTTTTCTAACTCACCAGTCTAGGCCCTTTGCTCCTCACCATCCCCTTTCCCGTCAGAGAGCCCCCTCCCCTTTCATGACTCAGCAGGGACACTGTGCTCCTGGGGCCATTTCCCCCCAGCACAGTCCCATCACCTGGCCATCTGTGGAACTCACCTGAACACAAACACACAGCAGCACTTCAATTTTCAATCTGGATCCTACTACTTGCCCCATAGGTACGCACGAGAACCCTTGTCTGTCTTTGCTGATGAGCTTCTGCTGGGAGTGGGGCCAGGAGCATGTCTCTGAGCCTCTCTTTCTGGAGTTTGACCTGGAAGAACGTGCGGTCCCCCTGAGCTTTGCTGTGAGAGCAGCTATGTGCAGAGATCTGTCCATACCTGGCTGACTGGTTTGTTCCCAAAGAGACCCAGAAACCACTTCTCTCAAGCTTTTGGAAGCTTATTCCATTGTTGAAAGGAAAAGCTCATGGACAGTAACAGTGTGACTGACAAAATAACTTACATAGACGAGTTGGAAGTTAAGGACATTTCCCAGAAGACAGAGCAAAAAGGCAGAGAAAAACTCTTGAAAAAGAATAAGTGACAAATGGGGAGAATGCAAATGGTCTAATAGAGGAAATCCAGAAAGACTGAACTGAGAGGGGAAGCGATGGGATTTGTCAAGGAGGTAATAAAATATCTTCTTGAAGTTCCCCTTGAAGGGGCCTCCAGAGTGGTGAGCTCAATGTATAAAAGAAGTTCACACTCAGACCCACCATCAGATTTCGGAACATCAAGAAAAAGTAGAAGATAGGACGTGCCTACAAACTTCTAGAGGGGAAAATAAAGGGTCCCTAGCTACAGCGGAATGAGAATCAGACAGTGCTGTAACTTCTTACTGGCAATTCCCACCTGCCAGGGATAAACAGGAACACTGAATAATGATAAAAAAAAGATCAATTCAGAACCTCTGGGCACCTGAACTCCCAGACCCATCACCAAGAAGAGATAACAGTCCTGAGCGTATACAAACCTAACATCAGAACTTCAAAACACATGAAGCAAAATCCGAGAGAACTGAAAAGAAAAAATGGACAAACACGCAATAATATTGGAGAATTTCAGCATTCTTCTCTCAGAAATCGACAACAGAGGACGAGTCAGCAAGGCTATCAGCCACAAGTAGAGGCGGAATGGCAATGGAGCAAAGTCTGGAGAGCTCACGGGGAGAACGGTTTTGAACCTAGAGCTCTGCAACACTGAGATCATTTGGTAACTAGGGAATGTCCAGACATGGAGTTACATTCCAGGTACCGTTTGTTGATGTTGTTACTTGAGGATGCGTCCCGACAGAAGAAGTGCAAAGACAAGAAGCCACTCAGGTATCCACTAGCTCAGTAAAGGGAAACTGCAGAATAATGGTTGTATACTGAGAACCAGAGTTCACACTGGAGCAGAATGTCAGAAGATTCTGATAAGAGTAGGCAGCTTCCAGTGATACATCAGGAAAAGAATGATATTTTAGTGGCATACTCAAGAAGCCATAATTTTTCTCCCACAAAAAAAAAAAAAAAAAAAAAAAAGACAATCAGAAACTCCAGGAAAAACAAAATCTTCATGGGAAAATCATGATCTTAATATTAAGCTGAAATGTGGAATTGCTCTGAACCACTGATAAGAGTGGAAGGAAAAGAATTCATTGGGTTGTGAGGCTGTTCTTCTCACAGGTCTGAAAAGAGGAATTGGAATACTAACCCCATTTGTATTATCATCATAATGTAATGCTTTCCATGTGGTCTTCTTTTTTTTTTTTTTTTTTTTTTTTTTCTCCTGAGGTCTCACTTTGCTGCCTGTGCTGGTCTTGAATGCCTGGGTTAAAGCTATCCTCCTGCCTTGGCCTCCCAAAGTGCTGGGGTTACAGGTGCGAGCCACTGTGCCCGCCCTCCACTGTTTTTTAATTTCTGAGTCCAACTTGGAGACAGAAACTAGAACCCTTCAGTATAAATATACCAAAGGGTCAAGTGATATTGTGTAAAATTTATTAAACAAGAGAGAGAAGCTTGAGAATGTTATTTAAAGGTAATCCATTAGCACACTGGCAAGAACTATTTAAAACTGGAGGTGAAGGTCAAACTAAGAAAGCATTTTTTCCAGCAACGTGTCAAGGATGTTCCATATTTAAAAATTAAGAAATATGGGAGTAATTGTCAAGCTGGGGAGGCTCCCATTAGAAGAATGAAGCAGACAGAGTTCAAAAACTGTTTTTTCTGCCAAGTGGGGCTGTGTGGCTGAGGCTGGGTCAGAGTGGGTGGACAACAATTTATTTCTATTCTTAGCCCTATCTCTGTAGTTTAATTAATTAACTACTTTTATTACATGGATATAGTACTTGGATGAAAACTTATGGAGGAGGAAAACGTGAAACTTAGAGTTCACTGAGAATGGATGAGGAGAGGGGTCCCTGGGGCAGCCAGACTGTGGGGTGCTATGGGGAACAGAGAACATGGACAAGAGCCATGGGGCCAGCCCAGGGAAACAGCAGGGGGCCAGGAAGAAGACAGGACTCCTTGACTCTTGTGATGGACTGAAGGAGGGAGGGAGGGAGGAAAGCAAGGGAGGAGGAGGAGGGGGACACTCAGGTCCCCCGTTAAGGCACTGGGAGGGCTGTCCATCACGATAGAGACCACAGAGAAGAGCAGCATGCCCTGGAGCAATGATTCACCCAGATGGAGACCTGGCCCCGCCACCATCTGTACCACGATGGGAGAGCGCGATGGAAGAGCTATGGTCGTGACGCCTTCCTTTGCCTGTGCCCAGAGAAATACCTCTCTCTCCTTGTCTCAAAAAAAAATACAAAGGTACTATATACTCACAAAAAAAATAAAAATATGGTCGGCGCGGTGGCTCATGCCTGTAATCCCAGCACTTTGGGAGGCTGAGGCTGGTGGATCACCTGAGGTCAGGAGATCGAGATCAGCCAGGCCAATGTGGTGAAACCCCGTCTCTACTAAAAATACAAAATAACTAGCCAGGCATGGTGGCACGCACCTGTAATTCCAGCTACTCGGGAGAGTGAGGCAGGAGAATCACTTGAACCTGAGAGGCAGAGGTTGCAGTGAGTTGAGATCATGCCATTGCACTCCAGCCTGGGCAACAGAATGAGACTCTGTCTCAAATAAATAAATACATACATAGTAAAAAAATAAAAATACAGAAAATGTATGAAATAAAAAGTGAAATCCTCTCCTGCCCTGCCCAAAACTGTGCCTCAAAGGAGCCGCCACGGGGGCTTCCGTATTAACTTCGAGGCCCAGCCTTCGGCTGAGAGTGGCAAACACATGGGGTGTGCTTCCTTCTGTGTCCAGACAGTAGACATACTCAGGGATAAAGCCTTCCTTTCAAGTCTAAGGAATAATAAAAACTACATAAAAATACAAAATAATGGCGGAGGATGAACAGGGGAAATCAGTGTTTCTTGCCATTCAGTTCTTACAACCTACACACTGAGGCAGTCTTCTAGAGCGCAGAGTCAGGGTTTCAAAGGAAAGCCAGCTACCCACACACGCTGCTCACAACTCAGCACCCCTCTGGATTTATATAGCACATGCCTCTTAGGAGCTGCAAGCACTAAACATATTTTCTCATTCATCCTTAACACGAACACAACTGGAGATATAGAATGAGTTGGAAGCAGCTCTACTCTGCAAACAACAGGAACGGAAGACTCAGAGAGGGGAGGTGAGCTGCCCAAGGCTGCACAGTGACTTAGCCCAAGAATCAGAAAGGGGAGGTGAGCTACCCAAGGCTGCATAGTGACTTAGCCAGACTCAGAGAGGGGAGGTGAGCTGCCCAAGGTTGCATAGTGACTTAGCCGGAGAGTCAAAGAGGGGAGGTGAGGTGCCCAAGGCTGCACAGTGACTTAGCCCAAGACTCAGAGAGGGAAGGTGAGCTGCCCAAGGCTGCACAGTGACTTAGCCCAAGACTCAGAGAGGGGAAGTGAGCTGCCCGAGGCTGCATAGTGACTTAGCCGGAGAGTCAGAGGGGGAGGTAAGCTGCCCAAGGCTGCAGAGTGACTTAGCCCAAGACTCAGAGAGGGGAGGTGAGCTGCCCAAGGCTGCACAGTGACTTAGCCCAAGACTCAGAGAGGGCAGGTGAGCTATCTGATGCTGCATAGTGACTTAGCCCAAGACAGAGAGGGGAGGTGAGCCACCCAAGGCTGCATAGTGACTTAGCCGGAGAGTCAGAGAGGGGAGGTGAGCTGCCCGAGGCTGCATAGTGACTTAGCCCAAGACTCAGAGAGGGGAGGTGAGCTGCCCAAGGCTGCATAGTGACTTAGCCGGAGAGTCAGAGAGGGGAGGTGAGCTGCCCAAGGCTGCAGAGTGACTTAGCCCAAGACTCAGAGAGGGGAGGTGAGCTGCCCAAGGCTGCACAGTGACTTAGCCCAAGACTCAGAGAGGGGAGGTGAGCTATCTGATGCTGCATAGTGACTTAGCCCAAGACAGAGAGGGGAGGTGAGCCACCCAAGGCTGCATAGTGACTTAGCCGGAGAGTCAGAGAGGGGAGGTGAGCTGCCCGAGGCTGCATAGTGACTTAGCCCAAGACTCAGAGAGGGGAGGTGAGCTGCCCAAGGCTGCATAGTGACTTAGCCGGAGAGTCAGAGAGGGGAGGTGAGGTGCCCAAGGCTGCACAGTGACTTAGCCCAAGACTCAGAGAGGGGAAGTGAGCTGCCCAAGGCTGCATAGTGACTTAGACAGACTCAGAGAGGGGAGGTGAGCTGCCCAAGGCTGCATAGTGACTTAGCCCAAGACTCAGAGAGGGGAGGTGAGCTGTCTGAGGCTGCATTGTGACTTAGCCAGACTCAGAGAGGGGAGGTGAGCTGCCCAAGGCTGCATAGTGACTTAGCCCAAGACTCAGAGAGGGGAGGTGAGCTGCCCGAGGCTGCATAGTGACTTAGTCCAAGACTCAGAAAGGGGAGGTGAGCTGTCTGAGGCTGCATGGTGACTTAGCCAGACTCAGAGAGGGGAGGTGAGCTGCCCAAGGCTGCATAGTGACTTAGCCCAAGACTCAGAGAGGGGAGGTGAGCTGCCCGAGGCTGCATAGTGACTTAGCCCAAGACTCAGAGAGGGGAGGTGAGCTGTCTGAGGCTGCATAGTGACTTAGCCAGACTCAGAGAGGGGAGGTGAGCTGCCCAAGGCTGCATAGTGACTTAGCCAGACTCAGAGAGGGGAGGTGAGCTGCCCAAGGCTGCATGGTGACTTAGCCCAAGACTCAGAGAGGGGAGGTGAGCCGCCCAAGGCCGCATAGTGACTTAGCCGGAGAGTCAAAGAGGGGAAGTGAGCTGCCCAAGGCTGCATAGTGACTTAGCCGGAGAGTCAGAGAGGGGAGGTAAGCTGCCCAAGGCTGCATAGTGACTTATCCCAAGACTCAGAGAGGGGAGATGAGCCGCCCAAGGTTGCACAGTGACTTAGCCGGAGACTCAGAGAGGGGAGGTGAGCTGCCCGAGGCTGCATAGTGACTTGTGCAGAAAGCCAGAGAGAAAACTCAGGACCAATGATTTCGCAGGGGTCTTTAGAATGCTTCAGATTCTATTTGCAGGGTCCATCTCTAGAAAGATCCTCAGGAACCCAGCAACAGAGATTCTCTCTAGGGAGAAGAACTTGGGACTAGAAGGCAAAGGTGGGAGAGAGACCTACTCTTCACTCTATCAATTTCCTGCATATCTTGAATTTTTTAAACCAGGTATGTATCTTTCTTTTCTCTTCTTTTTTTGGAGACAGAGTCGCACTCTGTTGGCAGGCTCAAGTGCAGTGGCATGATCTTGGCTCACTGCAACCGCCGCCTCCCAGGTTCAAGCAATTCTTCTGCCTCAGTCTCCTCAGTAGCTGGAACTGCAGGTGTGCACCAACATTCCCGGCTAATTTTTATATTTTTAGTAGATACAGGGTTTCACCACATCAGCCAGGCTGGTCTCGAACTCCTGACCTTGTCATCCACCTGCCTCGGCCTCCCAAAGTCCTGGGGTTACAGGCATGAACCACTGAGCTCTGCCCAGGTATATGTATTTCTTATTACTGATTTAAAAAGGATAAAAATTGGGCTGTGAGACTAAAACCCATGAAAATCAGTAGCTGTGGACAGTGGATATTCAATGGTGAACAGGCTTACTTTGCCATCCTTCTAATTCACTCTCTAAAAGAAAATTGATTTTCTCTTAGGGAGAACAAAAAACAGATACTCAAGACCTTCTTAGACCCTTTCCTTGAGTAGTGTCTATGGATGTGTCCCTTTCGAGCAGATCTTGCTGTCAATAAGGATGTGCCTCTGGGAGCTCCTCCCTGCAAAACCCAAAAGAAGGTGAGCTAAGCCCTCTGTGCTCCTTCTCACCCCCATGTCCACGCCCCTGTCCAATCTAAGTTCACCCTACCCCTCGGACTCATCCACCTCTCCACTCCACCATCTCCAGCAGTCCCAACCACCACTGCTGCTTGGCCTGGATGGTGGCAATGGGCTCCTCGCTGGTCTCCATCTGTCCTGCCACCTGGTTTCCTCCAGAAAAGTGATTCAGATGATGCCACTTCTGCTTAATGCCCTCCAATGCCTCCACTGCAAGTGCGAGAAGACCCAAACTCCTTTCATGAGGCACGAGGTCTTTCTGTGACATTACTGCCTCTATTCTCTCGTAGGCCATGGCTATTCCTGCAATGTCGAATCCTCTCATCACCCCAGTGCTTCTGCACTTGCTGAACCTTCTCTTGAGGGCTGATGCCTCCTCAGTCTTTTGGGTTTCAACTCAAAAGTCACTCCCTTAGGAAGACACTCCTCCCTGGCACCCCTACATAAAGTTGGCACAACCCAACCTCCCAGGACTCTATGACAGCACTCATCTGCTTCATAGCATCGACTACAAAGTGAGATCCTCTGCTTTATTGTTTAGCTTTACTAATTAAACTGTCATCTACGTGAGGTCAAAGAATGTGCTTGTTGTTTATCTCTATATCCTCAGCTCCCAAAATGATCAGGTCTTGATAAATATTGGTTAAACACATGGAAAGATGAATGCAGTGGGTGGGTGGATGGATGGATTGATGTATGAATGGATGGGTGGATGGATGGGTGCGTAGGCAGATAGATGGATGGGGGAATGGAGAGATGAATGGGTGGATGGATGGACTGATGTATGAGTGGCTGGGTGGATGAATGGGTGGGTAGGTAGATGGATGGATGGGGAGGTGAACAGATAAATGGGTGGATGGATGGATGGATTGATGTATGAATGGATGGGTGGATGGATGGGTGCGTAGGCAGATAGATGGATGGGGGAATGGAGAGATGAATGGGTGGATGGATGGACTGATGTATGAGTGGCTGGGTGGATGAATGGGTGGGTAGGTAGATGGATGGATGGGGAGGTGAACAGATAAATGGGTGGATGGATGGATTGATGTATGAATGGATGGGT
Source organism: Aotus nancymaae (assembly GCF_030222135.1). Taxonomy (NCBI): domain Eukaryota; kingdom Metazoa; phylum Chordata; class Mammalia; order Primates; family Aotidae; genus Aotus; species Aotus nancymaae. Next base: position 4,518,186 of record NW_026988521.1, on the reverse strand, counting down.
GGGTAGGTAGGTGGATAGATGGGGGAGTGGACAGATGAATGGGTGGATGGATGGATTGATGTATGAGTGGGTGAGTGGATGAATGGGTGAGTAGGCAGATGGGTGGATGGGGAAGTGAACAGATGAATGGGTGGGTGGATGGACTCATGTACGAGTGGATGGGTAGATGGATGGGTGGGTAGGCAGATGGATGGATGGGGGAATGGAGAGATGAATGGGTAGATGAATGGATGAAGAGATACATATGGATAGATGGATGCATAGATGGATGGATGGATAGATGGATGTGTGGATAGATGGATGGGTGGACAGGTGGCTGGGTGGATTGATGAACAGGTGAATGGATGAGTGATAGAGAGATAAATGGCTGAGTGAGTGGATAGCTAGAAGGATGGATGTATACATGGAGTCTGTTCAGCCTTAAGTGAGACCCTGAGTTCTCCCCAATCCTACCAAGTAGACTTCTCCTGGGTGTCCCATCATGAGGCTGGGTATTTGGTTAAAGAGGAGTGGGAACTTAAGATTCCCATTCCCTGAGTGGAGACATGTTTTGAAAAATGACATTGAAATATCTGTAAAGTCCTGAGTAGAAGTGGCCCTTAGGAACTCTGCTATTTGACCTTGATTAATGTGGCCATTTCTAGATCCTTCTCTCACTGTTTTCTGGGTGAGTGGAGGGGAATCCCAGGGAGGGTATCAGCTGGAACAGCTGAATATGTTCTCTAATGAACTGGTATGTTTTAACATTCAGCTCTCCAGCTCTGAGACTCTGAGCAGTTTTTGACATAAGAGGAGGTGGGAAGGGGAGAAACCTCCTGCCTGATTCAGAAAATGTCTCCATTGAGTCTCACTTCCCATGGCATTTTCTCTCATTACACTTGCATCTGTGGCGGGACAGCCTCAGCCCCGCACCATCTGCCCAGACTGTGACCCCACAGCCTACAGTGGATAATTGGCCCAAGGGGCTGGCACCAAACCCAGGTTTCTGCTGCTCATTAGGCTACTTGTAACATGAATGCCAGCGAGGGCTTGGGAGCTACAGGCTGTTCCACGCCCACGCTTTGGCGACCATGGCCTGCAGACGTGCCTCCTGCTGTATTGGAGAAGCTGGCGGTCAGCCGCTCACTCCATGCCCACTCCAGAGCTGTGCCAGTCCAGGGTCACAGAGCTGTGCAAGACCTACTCATCTCTGTCCACAAGCTCCCATGCTGCCCGCCCTCCTTCCACACTGCCCTCTCTCTGCCCGCACTGCCCACCCTCCATCAGCACTACCTGTCCCCCTGTCGATGCTGCCACGCTCACAGGTTCACAGTCTGGTTGAGGCCAATTCTGCTGATCCTGAGCAGGGTGGGCTCCCTCAGGCCACCCCTGCACCTGTTATGAACCAGCTCAGATGGTGGGGGGTTAACCAAGGTAACACCATCATCCTGAATACATCAGGATTCCACTCATCTGAGGTTCCTAGAATCATTGAATTCATGGAGTGACAGGTGGGGGCCAGAGTCTGAGGGAGGTGGAGTGGGGAGTTTGTGTTAATGCAGACAGAGTTGCAACTTTGCAAGATGAAGGAGCTCTGGAGCGGGACGGTGGTGTTGGCTGCTCAACATCATGAATGTCTTAATACCACTAAGCCAGTGATTCCCTTAAACGTGGTCAGAATAGGAAAGTTTATATTAGGTGTATTTTACCACGATAAGAAAAAATTGGGGGCGGGGAAGGAGTGAAGTACTGGTCTGTAGCACTGTGTGGATGGACTCTGAAAACATGATGCAGCGCGGAAGAAGCCAGACACGAAAGACCACGTAGTGACGGATTCCATCTATGCACAGCATGTCTCCCAACGATGCTTCGGGAGGTGCTGACTCTGTCACCCCAGAAACACTGGCCCTCCTCCTCATCAGTTTCCTTGAACCCAGGCTGGCTTTGAGCAGTACCATCCTCACTGCAGGAGATACAGCACAGATGGTATGTGGGGGACTGCATGGAGGCAGAGGTCAGCTTCAGCAGCCGTGGTGGTCGGAGACAGCTCGAGAGAGAACATGAGTAAGGCCTCTCCTTCGCCTACTGGAGGGACTCAGGGATTTTAGGAGACAGGAGATTCTACTGCCCGCAGATCAGGCCTCAGGCTCGGGCTCAGACACTTATTAACTTGGCCTGCCTTTCCCTCCATCAGTGTCCCTCCAGCAGGTGGAATGTCACATTGCATTACCAGGTCACTAGGGGGGCTTAGCAATGAACAAGGGTGTGCTCCATGCAGGGTGGCTGGTGCACGGGAGGGATGGATAAGCAGTGCTATTACACCTCTTATTTCTTTCACTGAAACATAGGGTAGCACGAGGCCCACAGCTTGTCTGATCCCTCACCATGGGAGCGCTGGAGCTCACTCCTCACTCTCATCAAGGCTGGAGCTTTTCACCATTTGCTTAGAAGCTACCAGTTCACCCCAGTGTGGTCTGCATGTTTCTCCTCTCCGAGGTGAGGTCCCAGCTCCTGGCAGAGCAGGTGTTCAATACATATATAAAACAAAAGCCCTTGTCTGGACACCAAACCGGGATGCGGAGAGTTGGCGGGGATCTTGGAGGTCATCCAGTCCGATGTTCTGTGACATTCTGGCAAGAGAATCCCCCGCTACCCCGGTCTGCTTGGCTCTGTCTAGTGGTGGGGAGCTCACCACCTCCTGAGGCAGCCTGAACAGCCACAATAGTTCTGCACGCCTTCTCTTGGCTGAACTGCAGCCCATGTCCCTGGTGCATTCTGGCCCTGCTGTCAGCCACGTGCTACACCTTTGCTACATGACCCCAGCCAGCCTGGTCCACAGACATCTCTCTTTCCAGGCAGATCCTTCCTCTGCTCCTCTGTGGGGAGCCTCAGGCACTATGGATCATTGTGCAGACCCTATCACAGTGTGAGAGGCCCAGTGACTATGACCACCTGCCCAGGGTCCACTTCCACAGGCAGCCTTCTGCTACTGCAGAAATGATTCATCTGGCCAAATAAAGACCCATCAGGAGAAGCCCCTGAGCTGCCTTTCGGGGCTGTGTTCATGGCCAGGCCATGGATCATACCTGGGCTTCAAGGTCAAAAAGTGGATGAGTGTAGCAAGACCTGGAAAGTCTGCGACATTCCCTGGAGGGGTCCTGGCTCCTCTCCTGGCCGTGGCATTCCTGTTACAGCACACCTCATTTACAGGAGAAATGGCTGGGACAGGTCACCATTATAACTGAGTCCAATGAGCAATTCTGCTCCTAAGTGCACGCACATACTTGCATGCAAGTATCAACAGCAATCAATACACCTCAGAACAGCAAAAAGGTAGAAACAACCTGTGCTCACTGACAGATGAAACGATGAGCAAAATGTGGTCCATCCATATAATGAAACATTATTCAACCCCCAAAAATGGAGGGAAATCCAGACACGCTACAACATGTAGCATCTTCCAGGAAGACATTATGCTCAATGAAAGAAGCTGCTCACGGAAAAATGAGTATGTCAGGATTCCACTCATCTGAGGTTCCTAGAGTCATCAAATTCATAGAGACAGAAAGTAGACAGGCGGGGGCCGGAGTCTGAGGGAGGTGGAGTGGGGAGTCTGCATTAATGCAGACAGAGTTCCAACTTTGCAAGACAAAAGGGCTCTGGAGCTGGACGGTGGTGCTGGTTGCACGACACTGTGAATGTTCTTAATGCCACTAAACTAGTGATTCACTTACAAATGGTCAGAACAGGAAGCTTTATATTACGAGTATTTTACCACAGTAAGAAAAAATTGGGGGCGGGGAAGGAATGAAGTGCTGGTGTGTGCCACCGTGTGGATGGACTTTGAAAACACGATGCAGCGTGGAAGAAGCCAGACACGAAAGGCCACGTAGTGGCGGATTCCATCTACGCACAGCACCAAGGTAGGCAGAGCCTGGAGACAGAGGCAGGTGGGTGGGTGCCAGGGGCTGGGGAGGGGCAATGGGAGTGACTGCTAATGGGTGATGAAATGTTCTGGAAGCAGGTAGTGGGGATATTTCCATAATATTGTAAATGTATGAACTGCCACCTTACTGAACGTTTTAAAGTGGTTAGGTTATGTACATTTTACCTCAATCAAAACAGACAAAAAAAACAAAGCAATCAGCCAACCCAGGTTGGATCCCTCTGTAGGCAGGTGAGAGTCTAGGGAAGGCACCTGGGCTGCTGATCACAGACGCCCTGGAGGTCAGGGAAGAACCCAGGGTAGGGCGTCGGGACCCTTCTCAGCCTGGACCACCTATGGAGGAGATGGGTGTGGTCAGCTTCCGAGAAGGGGCTCCCCAACCAGCAGGGCCAGGTGCAGGACCCTAACGTCCCTGGGGTCTGCACCTGCACCTCCTTCTCTTTTCTGCCTCACACACTGGCCCATGTTGAGCTTCAATATCCAGGAAGAACCCTCTATCCAGGGCTCCCCACACGCAGGGCCAGCAGGACACCCTCCAGCCTCAACCTCCCCTGCAGGCAGAGGGGCACAGAGACCCACGGATGTCTCTACAGCCGGTGCCACACAGGAGTGGTTTCTGCTGAAAAATCCAACTGTGTGCCTGTGCCAGTCACAGTGTCAAAGGTGCAGAGCTCTTTCTGCACACCAGATGAATCCAAACCTGCTGTGCTTAGGAGATCGGCTGCCTGGTGGCACGTCCACCTCCTTCCTTCACAGCCATTCCACCTAAGCAGAAGCGGCAGGCGTGGACGGGGACCGCAGAGGAGGTGGAAACCCAGATTTGAGGCAACCGAAATACTCCTCTGGGGGATGCCGCTACCCCAATACTGCGTCTAGGCCCACTGCCATCATCCTTGACATTCATATGCTCTCGCGAAAACAATGCCAGCCTGCCCTCTCCCTGGGGCCACCACACAGGTGTGCTCTGGCTGGACACAAGCCACAGGCAACACCAAGTCCACCACTCAGGCAGGGGCTCCGGGAGATGGGGGCTTCCACGGTCCTAGCCCGCTAACACGCAGGAGGAGGCAGACCCAAGGGGCCCAAACGCTGCATGCAAGGGGGGCCCAGCACGTGTGCAGCACAGATGAGCAGCTCTGACCAGAGGGTCCTGGAGGAGAAAGCAGAGCATCTTACCTGGTAGTGTCGAAGCTGTCATAGGAGCCCACGGTGTAGTGCCTGAAGAGCTTCTTGCTGCGGTCAGCACGGGTTTCTGTACAAAGAGGGAAGAGAAACACCATTCAGAAAAGTCACGGTCCCTGAACGCTGAACCCAGACCACAGGAGGCCGGCGGCCTTCTCACGTACTCCCTCAAATGTGAGATGCGCTGTCCTGGAGGAAAATGAGGCCTGGTGCTGGGGTCCAACTTTGTAAAATCTGGGGAATGCATGTGCACCCCAATGTTGACTACTGAAGAGTGGGGAGCCCTACTCCCCAAGGGAGGCAGAGTCCTGTGGGCCTCAGCTCACAGGGGAGGCAGGAGAAAGCAGCCTGCAAAGATGAGAGGGCCAGCTCAGGCCACAAGAGCGCGGCCCACTCGGCTCACAGAAGCCACTAGAACAGCGTTCTGCGTGGTGCTGATGAGCCTTCCAGCAACACTGAAAACCTGCAGAAAACTGCTTTCCGGGAAAGAAAGAACATTTATTGTTGTTTTCCTGATTATAGTTCCTTTCTCCTAAAAAAAAAAAAAAAAGGCCAAACCCACATGATTAACATTTCTAATTAAGTCCTCTGCTTGCTCCCCTTACTCAGCAGATTGAGACGTAAATTTCATGGGAAATGATATGAGCGATGCAATTAGATTTAATAGATAGCTCAGTGCTGAAGGGAGGGAAAAACAAAGACAGAAAACACAGCAGCTCACGAGTTCCTGTTTACTTTCCTCCCAAACAGGATTTCCTGCACAATCTCCTACCTAAGCCCCACAAAACATTCAAAGAAATTATGCAACTGACTTCAGGAAGATAGCCCAATTCTAATTTAAACTCTGTAAACAACCTGTTTACAACTCTGTTGTTTGCCTCCTCCGTTGCAAACTATGAGTTGAATGTGTTTTTTCTTTGCTCAAACCTCAAAATGAACATTTGTAGCTCAAAAGCAAACCAAGCTTTCACGTGCCCAGAGGCAGCCAGCTGTTCACCAAAAGCCCACGCTCCAAGAACCCTTTCCCTTTCCCAGCGGCGTGGTGGTGCCCTTTGGGGTGGGGAAGGAGGCCGGTGTTGAGCCCAGGACTACATTTCCCAGCCTCCCTTGCACCCAGATGTGACTACCTGACTAGGTGTCACCACTGGAATGTGAGCACAAGCAGGGTGGGAATGGTCCCTTCCAAGCTTAGGCTTTTCAGAAGCCAGTGTACTCTCCCGACTCTCTCTTCCTGCTTCTGCCGCCTCAATGCTCAGGCCTCTGAGTCCCTGGAGTCAACAGCTGGGTCTCTGTGCCCTGTACTCTTAGGTGAGCAAGAATTAGATTTCTACCACATTAGGCTGCAGCCTTGGTTAATTTGTTACAGCGGCTAACGCTGCCTTAGCAGTGTTCCGCCTGTGCAGGGCGAATGGGTCCTCCACAAGGACGCTCCCAGCTGTCTCCACCCCTTCCACACTGCTCCCCACAAACACCTGAGGCTCCTACAAAACAACAGGATTCCCTGAACAGCCACATCAGCACCATCTCCATTGTCATCACTGACACTTATTGAGCACTTACTGTATACCAGGCCCAGCTATTCAATAGTTTACCTATCATGGCCACCCAGGGAGTGGTGCCCACTCTGCCCTGCAGGCCCCTCCAGTGCAGCCAGGGGTACCCTCTGCCCTACATTCCATTGAATGGCACTCCTCAAAGCCTTGCTTAGGGCCGTCAGAGCCTTCCTTGTACAACCAAAAAGACGCATTGCATGATTACTAGATAAAAATGCAGTATATAGAGAGATCCAAGATGGCTGATCACTAGCAGCTCGGGATTGTAGTTCCCAGAGAAAGCGCACAGAATGAGAGGACGCCACACTTTCAGACGAATTTCTGTTACCCACGGACCAGAAGATTCCCAGCAGAGGAGCCCCATGGGTCGCCAGGGTGACTCTTGTGGCTGGCGTGGCAGTTTTGCTGGCGCTCCGGCGCAGCAGTCCTTGGTGCAGAGTAAATGGGACTGGGTTCCCTTCTGGTCGACGTTTGGAGCTCCAGGAAGGCAGAGTCGTCCATTTACCTGATTGAAGAAGGGACTCAAGAGGGAAGCCAGACCAGAGATTCCCAGGCAGAAAAGCACCACGAATCTTGATGCCGCTGTTTTGGCTGGCGCAGCGGGTTGCTCAGATTTTGGTGCTGGGAATCAACAAGTTGGACGTCCACTCAGAGACCTAATTTGAAAGTAGGCAATTGCAAAGACGACAGGTGGATAAACTCACAATGATGGGAAGAAACCAGCGTAAAAAGGCTGAGAATACACAAGATCAGAATGCCTCTCCTTCTACGGGGGAATCACAGTTCCCCATCAACAAGAGAACAAGGCCTGATGGAGAACGAGTGCGTTCCATTAACAGATCTAGGCTTCAGAAAGTGGATAATAAGGAACTTTAGTGAGCTGAAAGAACACGTTCTAGCCCAATGTAAAGAAACTAAGAACCTTGAAAAAAGGTTTGATGAAATGTTAACGAGAATAGACAACTTAGAGAGGAATATAAGTGAATTAATGGAACTGAAGAACACAATATGTGAACTTCGCGATGTATGCACAGGTTTTAACAGTCGAATTGATCAAGCAGAAGAAAGGATATCAGAGGTCGAAGACCAACTTAATGAAATGAAACGAGAAGACAAGATTAGAGAAGAAAGAGTAAAAAGAAATGAGCAAAGTCTCCAAGAAATACGGGACTATGTGAAAAGACCTAATTTACGATTGATAGGTATACCTGAATGTCATGAAGAGAATGAATCCAAGTTGGAAAATATTCTTCAGGATATTATTCAGGAAAACTTTCCTAATCTAGTAAGGCAGGACAATACTAAACTCCAGCTAATCCAGGGAACACCACAAAGATATTCCTCAAGTAGAGCAACTCCAAGACACATAATCACTAGATTCACTAGGGTTGAAATAAAGGAGAAAATTCTAAGGGCAGCTAGAGAGAAAGGTCAGGTTACCCATAAAGGGAAGCCTATCAGACTCACAGCCGACCTCTCACCAGAAACCCTACAAACTAGAAGAGAGTGGGGGTCAATATTCAATATCCTCAAAGAAAAGAATTTTCAACCCAGAATCTCATATCTCGCCAAATTAAGCTTCATAAGCAAAGGAAAAATAAAATTTTTCGTGAACAAGCAAGCACTCAGAGATTTCATCATCACCAGGCCTGCTTTAAAAGAGCTTCTGAAAGAAGCACTACAAACAGAAAGGAACAACCAGTATCAGTCATCCCAAAAACTTACCAAAATGTAAAGAGTATCTCTATAATCAAGAATCTACATCAACTAATGGACAAAATAGCCAGCTAGCATTAAATGACAATATTGAACTCACAAATATTAATATTAATTCTAAATGTAAATGGATTAAATGCCCCGATCAAAGACACAGGTAAATTGAATAAAAAGTCAAAACCCATTGGTACGCTATATCCAGATCTATTTCACAAGCAATGACATACAAAGACTCGAAACAAAGGGACAGAGGAAGATTCACCAACTAAATGGAGAGAAAAAAAAAAAAAAACCATTAAACAGGAGTTGTAACTTTCGTCTCTCACAAGATAGACTTTGATAGTAACAAAGACTAAAAGAAAGAAGGACATTACATAATGGTAAAATGATCAATGCAACAACAGAAGTTAATGATTATAAATATATATGCACCCGATACAGGAGCACCCAGATACACAAGACAAGTTCTTAATGACTTAGAAAGAGACCTGGACTCCCGCACAATAATAGCGGGAGATTTTGACACCACATTGTTAATATTCGACGGATCAACGACATAGAAAATTCATAGGGACATCTATGATTTGAACTTAGACCTGGAATAAGTAAACTTAGTGAATATTTATAGAATTCTCCACCCCAGGTCCACAGAACATACATTTTTCTCAGTATCACGTTACACCTATTTTGAAAGTGACTACATAATTGGAAGTAAATCACTCTTCAGCATTTGCATGGCATTTCACAGACTTAAATGAAATATTGGTTGGCTGTTTGTTATTTTCTTCCCTTATTCCTTCCTGTCTCCGTTGTTAAGTACAATTATCAGCATAAAAGAGGCTTTTAATATCTATTTTTAGATTGCATTCCAGCCCGGGCAATAGAGCAAGAATCCTGTTCTCTCAACCCCTTTTTCTTTCTTTCTCTCATTAAAAAAAAAAACGCAGTATACTCCATCAGATTGGCCAGGGTGCACAGGGCACCCACCAAGCCGGCACCCGGCCAGTCAAGCTCCACACACCTCCCCTGTGCTTGGCATCTGGAACAAATATGCCCAGGTGCAGGAGGACACCTGTGTCCCCCTCCTTCCTGGCATCCAGCATCTGGCACACATGTCCAATTCCAATCATCATTTATGAAGTGCGCCTGGCAGGCAGGCCCATGCCCGGAGTACAGGGATTAGAAGAATTCAGCAGGGCAGGGCCTCAGGCTCTGCTTTTTTAGGCTCAGGATCCCGGAAATAATGTGAAGGAGGAGTCCCAGGGTGCTGAGCCTCCACAGGCTGGGTGAGGGGCCCAGTACGTGAGTAACTGTGAGGTGGGAGCACACAGTCAGGCAATCTCTGTGACATTTATGACAGGCCATGCATGTGTAGAGACAAGTGAGACTTGAACGTTTCCAAGGGGTTAAGCAGAGCAGCTCACGATGCCAATGAAGGGCCACAGGGACTGGCTGTTAATTGCTATTATTACTCTTAATTGTCTCTGCTCCTTTAAATCCCATGTGACAGCTCTTCGTTGGTTGTCTAGGGAACTGCTGGGCACTACCAGCTGATTGGTGCAGGATCCTGGCTGAGATCAGAGGCCAGGGTCCAGAAGCAGACAGGAAAGTGTGTGGTGGAATGTGTGTGTGAGTGTGTGTGTACATGTGTGTGTGTTTACCAGAGGAAAAGAAGATTTCAGTAAAGGAACCATTTCTAGGCTAGGTGAGTTAGCTGGTGTGTCCCAGACTGGGATTTCATGGACCAACAAAACTTTAAACCAAGAGAAGGGTGTAGACGAACATAACATTTACCAAGTTTTAACACTGGCTCAGTAAGGATATTAAAAACAGTAAATTCCCTTCTGCTATCAAAATTATAAGAAAAAGGAACCTTTAAAAGGACATTACCTCTGACTGCTTCATGCAAGAATCCCACTGCACAGGCCTTCCCTGTTCCCTGGTTCCCAGAAACAGTTAATACTTGGGCTCTGGGATATGGCCCTGAGGGACAGGAAAGGGATCCTAAGGGACATGATCATTATCACCATTGCCACCATCACCACTCTCATCACCACCACCATCCATCGTCACCATTACCATTACCATCATCACCACCATCATCTTCTTCACCATCACCACCATCACCAACACTACCACCACCACCATCACCATCATAATTACTACTATCATCACCACTATCACCACCATCACTACTCTCATCATCACCACCATCCATCACCATCATCACCACCATCTTCTTCACCATCATAATTACTATTATCATCACCACCACCATCACCACTATCACGACCTTCACTACTCTCATCATCACCACCATCACCATCATCCATCATCACCACCACCATCACCACTATCATCGTCACCACCACCATCACCTCTTCACCACCACCATCACCACCATCATCTTCTTCACCATCATCACCATCACCATAATTACTACCATCATCACCACCACCATCATCACCACTATCATCACCCCCGTCACCATCATCACCAACACCATCATCTTCTTCACCACCATCATCACCACCATCCTCACCACCATCACCAACCACTATGACCACAATCATCTTCTTCACCATCATCATCATTGCCATCATCACTGTCATCATCATCATCACTGCAGCAGAAGACACATTTACGTGCTGTCAAGTGTGGAATGCTCTGCTAAATTATCTCATTTCATTAAAAGTGAGTCTTTACCCTTATTTGGTCCTCATACAACATCCCAAGGTAAGCAGATTTCTTGCCCCTGTTTGACTGAAGTAGCAGACTGCAATGATGAGGGATGTGGGCTCCGAGGCCAGGCTGGCTCCATTCAGAGCCCAGCTCTGCCACTTACTGGCTGCAAGTCCTCATCATTTCATCTTTAAAACAATGACAATAGTAACAGTCCTTCCTCAAAGGGGAACAACTGAGGAGTCAAATGTGTAAGACATTGGAATGGCACGTGTGGCACGTTGAAAGTTAATGTTAACTAATGCTGTCATGGTCGTACATCAGATTAGAAACCTCTGCCTCCCAAGGTGGCCCCTCAAGGTCACACAGTCCGTGGGCAGTGGCATGGGCCCCTGACCCCAGACGCTGTGCCTCCACAAACGGTGCTGACAGCACCCAATGGCCATAGCGTTCTGGAACACTCAGCAGGGGCCACAGTGTTCTAGGTGTGTGTGCTTCACCTGTCTGAGCTCAGTCATGCTGCTGTGTCTGCTTTATGGGTGAGGAGGGGGAGGCTCAGAGAGTTTGAGTGAGTTGCCTCAGGTCACCCAGCCAGGAAGTGGCAGAGCCCGTTGCCATGCAGCCTCCGGGAGTAGCTCCCATATGGGGTTCCTGGGAGGTGGCATCTCATGAGCGGCCCACATAAATCCAGGTGGCTTTCTTGACTCTGCCACGTCCTGTGGAAGTGCCCTCAGCAGCCTCGGTTTCTGACCTGGAAGGAGCAGGGTGGGCTAGACGGCCCTTGGGACCCTGCCTACGGTGTTACAGTGCATACCTCATGTCACGTCCAGGCTTGGCCCCTGGGACTTGCTGTGCACTGCGCTGGAAAGCAGGGGCTGCTGGGCTGCCCCTTCCCGAGGCTCGCTGCACCTCACTGGTGAAAATGTGGGTCACAAATAAAACACCCTGAGGCAGACGAGGGGAGGAACAGGTCAGAGGCCACACCAGCCTCCCTGTGCGCCAGTGACAACAAAGGAGGCTGGCTGTTCCTGCTGCAGAGAGGTCAGCTTCCCAGGTGCCTGGGTCCAAGGTCAAAGCTGCCTCAGAGCCGACCACACCTAAGGCTGTGCATGCACCTGCTCACCCTGCTGGCCATGTCCTCCCTGTCTTCTGCAGGACAAGCCCTTTCCCAATTCCAGCCACAAGGTCAGGTGAGGTCACCCAGCCCCCTTCCCACCGCCTGCCCAGCCCTGGGCTCCAGCAGTTGCCATGGGAGCCCGGCTGGAATGTCCCTTTGATCCTCAGGCTCAGGGGAGGGACCTGGGACCCCAGCGGGGACAATGCGGCCCTATTCCTGCTGCTGGGGTTCCCATGCCTCAGGCCACAGAGGGAGGGGGAGGAGAGAGGGCAGGGACAGAGACAGAGAGACCTGGAGAGACAGGTGACTGCCTTAGAGACATGGCCGGAAACCCCAGACACAGCCATGCCCGGCTTCTCACTTGTACAAACCAAATGCATATCCTTCGTGGTACAAGACGACTTGGCTTCCTGTTTACAATGGAAAGAGCTAGCAATGATGCAGTGATGCATTTAACAGTTTGTGTCGCTGCACCACGTGGCTGAGAATCTGCCATGGCTGAATAGCTTCCCGGGGGCAGGGCTGCTTGGCTTCCCTGGAGACACAGCCACTTCCCTTCACCCTAGGAAGGTCCTGGTGAGGCTGCCCCTCAGGAGCCGAGGAGAGCACCCGGCACACAGGGGTGCACATGTGGGTGTGGTCTGGGGACCCTGCTGGACTCTCCTGGGCCCTGTCATTAGCAAGTGACCCATGGCCCACGCAAGGCCAGGCGGCCTTTTTCTGAGATGTTCTAGAGTCTGAATGTGAGGAAGGTGGTCTTGGCTTCCTTTTAGAGATGCCATGGAAGGACACAGGCTGTGGCCACCATTCAAAGCACAGGGAGGGAGCCAGTCCAGCGATGGAGCCAGCTCACTGTGGAAGGCAGAACCAAGGGCTGGGGCAGGGAGAGGTGGGCACAAAAGACCTTGATGCCAGGAGTCCCCAGATCGTGGTTTGTGGTGGTCACTGAGGCTACTGATCAAATACCTGTGGCTTTCCACCAGCGGGTATGCGGCAGACACTATTTCTGGCTCTCCTGGGGTTGAGTAGACCTTTGAAATTACTTTTGGTCAGTGAATTTTGAGACGAAGTGACTTATGTTATTTCCTGGCTGGAGGTTTTAATTTCAAATGCAAGACCCCCGCCCGCCAGCACTGTCTTTTTGACCTTGGGCAAGGCCACCAATGCATCTGAGAAGCTGGTGGTTCTATCTGTCCGGGTCCCCAAGTAACCCTCTGTTGATGCATGATGGGCATAGGGCGTGAATGAGAAAGAAACCTTTGTTGTTCCAAACCACAGAGATTGGGGAATTTTTTAATTTTTTAGGGCTAGTCAGGGCAAGCAGTGGGAATGGAGAAGGAACAAATGAAATTTGTAACTGGTTGTGTTCAAGGAGTTGTAAACACTGCTGCACTCAGACCGTCCAAGGGGAATGCTTGTTACCGCAGCTTTACGTAGGGCAAGCTGACTGATACCGGCATGGCCCTCTCCATCCTGTGGGCCAGTACATCCCGGGCAGAGCTGGGTTTCTGTCACTAGCAACCAAAATCGTCCTAGCAAGTATAGGAGGGAAGATCAGACAAAATCAAGGCAAAGGCTGAGTTTGGCCTCATCTGAGAGAATGCCTGGACTTTCTAGGGGAAAAGGAGAAAACCACCTGCCAGACAATGGAAATGGATCCCATTAAGCACGGCCAGAACATGGCATAGCAGCACACACTGTATGCGCCTCAGAGGACAGCCCTCTGCCTGTGATAAAGGAGGTGAAGAAACCAACATCCAGGAAAGAAGTATTGACTTATCGTCTGCTTCATTAGCCATGGAGAAACTTCCTGATGTCCAAACCAAGTTTCCAACCAGGTCTCCCTCCTGGTCAGCACAGGGATCAGCGCTTCATATAACAGGGGCTCAGCACCGTCTGTAGTGCTCCACACAGGACATGGAGCCCAGCAGTCACTACCACTCTAGTCTGAATCACCATGATCTTGCGCCTGGACAGTAGCCTCTTGTCTCTCCACTTCCACACCTGCTCCTCCCTTCACTGATCCACACTCTACAGAGCAAACAGAATGAGCTTTTAAAAAATGTAAATGAGGTGATTTTCAACTCTGCTGCTTCACATTTTCCAATGGCTTCCCAATGCCATCAGAGCTGTGTTCAAGCTGCCTTCTGTAGGGTTCAGTCAGGATGGTGGAAAGAGTTGTAAGAGAAATTAAAGATAAAGTTATAGGAAATAGTCACAAACCTTCTTGGAAGCTGGGGGATTTTCATGGCCTCCGTAAAAGGTTTGGCTGAAGGTAGCCTAATCCTTTTTACCTTGAGTTGACAGCAGAAAAGCAAATGACCAGGAATGTGGAGGAGTTTATCTAAATAGCTCGTTTACTCATGTGGTCCTAAAACTATCTTTGATCATTCGCGGGCAGGATGCCTCTCTTGGGGGGAGGCTGACCAGGTTAATTATCCTCAGTGGTGTTGACTCAAAGCCTTCGTCATTCAATGTGGCTGAATAAAGTCCGGCGAGGCTAGCTAGTCAGGGCTGCGGTGGCTGCAGCGACTCTCCGTCAGCAGCCTGGTCCCCTACTCTGCTTTTTCACTGAATATCTGCATCTGAGTGCATCTGTTCACCCACTGCCGGGTCAGGGTCTGCTGGTCGGACCGTGCAGCCTTCGATGGCACAGGCCGGACGCCATGTGGCCCTGCCTGCCCCTTCTCTCATCTCCCACCGCTCTCCCTTCCTCCGTCCCCCCAGCCGTGTTCGCCTCCTCTTTGTCCCTGGAACAGGTCGAGCTCATTCACGCCTCAGGGCCTTTGTGTGCTCAACTCTGCCTGGACGCTCCTTCCCTGGCTCACATTTCACCACAGTGCTAGCTCTCCGGATCCTGCAACACTGCCTGGTGTACAGCGGGCATTCAGTCACTCTGGAGAAAGTGAGTGAACGGGTAAAAGCCAAGTGCCCTCTGACCCTTTGCTTCTATTCCACGTTGGCCACGTCATCTCCTTGGGTCTGAGTGTGGCAAGTTGGAGACACAGTACAGGATGCTGAATTATTACAGCCCCTACTGCCGAGGCAGTGGACACAGCCCTGCCTGGGGCAGTGGCTGGGCGTGACCGCCTCACTTTGCCTTTCTGGGTCTTCCCCCCATTCTCAGCTGTGAAGCGGGTCAGTGGAACTAAACGGCTCCTTAGGCTCTTGATCTTGTCAACCCGACACATCCCTCTGGGTGTAAGGCAACTCACCCCATGTCCCAGGAGAAGGCCATGGGTCCAGGCACCTCACACATGCAGCATTTAAGTGTGCAGGGCCCGAAAGCTGTTTTCTGAGTATGGCCTAGAAAAATCTACACTGAAAAGAAAAATAAAAAAGGCCAAACCTAGAAATCCCATTTCATATACCTTTTGGGACTCGGGAGAGGCAGTGACAGATTGCATGACAAGCTTCAGACTGTCAGCATTTAAAATAGCCTTTTAAGCAGAGCCGCTGGAGAGAGGATGCCATACAGCTTGGCAAGGAAGCCAGGATGGGGCATCCGGGGAGATTCCAACGGCCTCTGATCCTTAGCTTTTGACTGTTTCTGGAAAAAGAAATGAGAGGAGTATTCTCAAAAAATTTACTAAGTCTCTGAAAGGCCAAAAGCTATCTTCAAGGACAGTCGGGAGGAGGTGGGCTATGGAACTAAGAGACAGAAGGTGGGACTGGGCGCAGGGCTCATGCCTGTAATCCCAGCACTTTGGGAGGCCGAGACGGGCGGATCACCTGTGGTCAGGAGTTTGAGACCAGTCTGGCCAACATGGAAAACCCTGTCTCTACTAAAAATATAAAAATTATCTGGGCATGGTGATGGGCACCTGTAATCCCAGCTACTTGGGAGGCTGAGGCAGGAGAACTGTTTGAGCCCAGGAGGTGGAGGTTGCAGAGAGCTGAGATGGTGCCATTGCACTTGACAGAATGAAACTCCATCTCAAAAAAAAAAAAAAAAAGAGAAGGCAGGAGGTGAGGAGAGGGTCTGGTGAGCATGCTGACCCCTTTACATTCCAGCCACGTTCCACGGGCAACGGTGCCCACTGCTCACGAGACACACGTGGACAGAGGCAGGAAGGATATACGACAGTCCATCTTTAGACAAGACAAGTTCGAGCTTAAATCTCTTGCTAGCTACATAACTCCAGGCAGCAAACAACCTCCCTCCAAGCCTGTTTTCTCATCTGTGCCTTGGACTAAGAGCAGAATTTACAGGGCTGCGGTGAGGACGAGATGAACGCACCCTTCTAAATCAATCCCCTCCCTAACACCCGGCCTAGGGAAGCTGCCAAGTCATGCTGGCTACTGTTGTCTGTCCTCGAACCCAGGTTGGACTTCCTGGTCTGCAACCCTCTCTGAAAGCGTCCCCCTAACCCTCTGCAGAGAGGAAGCCCTGGTCCCTGACCACCTCTGTACCACCTCATGCCATGACCTGGTTACAGAGGGCTGGGCCATGAGATGGCGCCTGTGCCAGGCCAGGCCAATCATCAGACCCTCCCCTGGGAATGTGGAGTAGAGGTGGAGAGTCTGCTCCCTGCATGCACTGAGGACATCACAGCTGGGGTAATGAGGCAGTCACCTCACAATACCAGTGGAGGGACCCACGTGCTTCCAGTGCCCTAGGAGGCAGGGCCATGCCTTCTGCCCTCCACAACCAGGAAAGGCCCTGGTGTCCTTAGCCCAAGGTCCATTTCTTCCTGTAGCCCAGCTCAGGCAAGCTCTGTATTTCTTGCAACCAGACGAGTGCCATCTTTGGCATCTGGTGTCCTTAGCCCAAGGTCCATTTCTTCCTGTAGCCCAGCTCAGGCAAACTCTGTATTTCTTGCCACCAGACGAGTGCCATCTTTGGCATCTTTCAGTCTGTCTCATGCTGGGTGGAAGCTGTTGTTACCCCAGGCATCATCTGGGGTCCTGGCTTGGTGGCCCATTCCTCCCAGTGAGCTGCCCTGGATACCGCAAGGCTCCAATCTCTAAACACTGGTATTCACCATGACAACCAAGTAACGTCCCCTCTGCGTTTCCAAACATCTCCCCCCAAATGAAAACCACGCGCTGCAGACGTTTCTGGCTTACTTTTTGTCAAAGGGCAGTGACAGTGACCAGACGGAGGGCACTCACTGAACATGCAGGGGTCAGATGTCCCTGGTGTCCATCACAAAGACAGCCAGGCCCTGAGATGTGGCCAAGGACCTTTGGGCTGACTTCAAATGAGCACAGAGCACCTGTGGGTCAGGCAGCCTCGGTTTGTCTGCCCTGGCTGGGAGCCACTACTCCAAGCCCTTTGAGGGGTCCCAGACAATAATATACTGAACTTTTTCATTCTTTTCCCCAAGTACTATGTCCCAAATTTACTTTTGTAAATTGACCATAAGCACAGACGCCATGGAGAGTGGGAAGAGGATGCCGTGTGTCCTGCAGAGGGGGCTGAAAGGCCTTCTGATGTGTAGACCCCCTGTTGACCTCCAGGGCAGGTTTTAAAATACACAAGAAGGGTGGGGAGCAGTGGCTCATGCCTATAATCCCGGCGCTTTGGGAGGCCAAGGCGGGTGGATGGCTTGAGGCTAGGAGTTCAAGACCAGCCTGGCCAACATGACAAAACCCATCTACAAAAAATACACAAATTTGGCCAGGCATGGTGGCTCATGCCCATAATCCCAGCACTCTGGGAGGCCAAGGTGGGTGGATCATGAGGTCAAGAGTTTGAGACCAGTCTGACCAACATGATGAAACCCCGTCTCCACTAAAAATACAAAAAATTAGCTGGGCGTGGTGGTGTGTACCTGTAATCCCAACTCCTTGGGAGGCTGAGGCAGGAGAACTGCTTGAACCCAGGAGGTGGAGGTTGCAGTCAGCTGAGATCGCGCGACTGCACTCCAGCCTGGGTGACAGAGCGAGACTCTGTGTCGAAAAAGCAAAAAACAAAACAACAGAAAAAAAATTACACAAATTAGCTGGGCATGGAAGTATGTGCCTAAAATCTCAGTTACTTGGGAGGCTGAGGTGGGAAGATCACTTGAGCCCAGGAGTTTGAGGCTACAGTGAGCTGAGATTACATCACTGCACCGCAGCCTGGGTGGCAGAACGAGAACCTGTCTCAAAACAAAACACACAAGAAGAACTCCGATGCAGGCGGAATTTCTGAACAGGACAGATCAGAAGGTGAGTGCAGATAGCTGAGTCACATCAGCTAAAGCCCTGAACACACATGAACACGGCCCCATGAACCTGGCAGGTTATTTTGCTGTGTCCTCTGCCACATGGCAGGACCTTAGCTGATGGTGGTGATTGCCAGGGCTACTGCTGGGAACGGGGAGCAGGGGAGCTCCTTGAAGGTTGAGGTCAGCTCTGACCTGGCTGAGGAAGGAGGAGGAAGTTACAGCAGAGATGGGGAATGTCATATGTTAGCTATAGGTGGACAGAGACCACTCGGTGACCACAGCCATCCTGACATCCCATGAGTAAATGCTCAGGATAAGCCCTAGAAGGATTCTGTAGGACACCCATTTCATAGATGCGAACGCTGAGGCAGGGCACAGTTAAGGGATGGCTTAGCGCACACGCTCAGTGTCGGGCCGATGGAGCGTGTGGCCGAGGCAGAGCCAGCCGGCAAAAGTGCGCAAGTATCGTGATTTGGGGTTTGGGGAGAGATTTGGAGCCATGGCAAGCGAGTCCACGTGATGGCCAAGCGCAGAGGCTGGGGAGAGAGAAGAGACGAGGAGCCAACCGCAGGCCTGGGGTCGCCGGTGGGGCGGGCGGGCGGGCTCCGAGGGCCCAGGGTGGGAAGCCCTCAGAGCTGAGTCTACTGAGTCTACGCTTTAGGGACGAGGGGGATGGGTGGTGAATGAGAACAGTTCCCCCAGAGAAGTAAAGGAGGATGGACTCCCTGGCTGCTGGACTTGAAATGCAGAGGCCAGGATAGGGTGGGGCAGCTGGAGAGGTTTCTAGGCGCTCTCCCAGATCAAAACCACCACCACCTTTGCACTAAAAATCCCTGAGATGGACACGATTTTAGGGCTGCCATCCGCCTCCTTGGTGGCCATGGGAAGGCAGGACCTTGACCCTACTGGTTCTCCCCACACCTGGGGGCTGCGCCGTCCCCCCGGGCGGGCCTGGCTCCCTCTTCACAATGCCCTAAGGGCTGCCGCGTGAAGAGTGACCAGGCTCTGAAGTCAAGGGCAAGCAACAACCGCACACGACCTCTGACCTGCGAAGAGGACTGTAGAAGACCATGTCCCACTGCTCCTCTAGGCCACGGAATGGGGCAGGAGGGGAGCTTACAACGCATGGAGGGCTTCAGACACCTGGCCGAATGCAGACTGGGCCGGGGTACACGAGGCCGGTGAGGCAGGCAGAATTTACAAC
This sequence comes from Aotus nancymaae, assembly GCF_030222135.1. NCBI lineage: Eukaryota > Metazoa > Chordata > Mammalia > Primates > Aotidae > Aotus > Aotus nancymaae. Next base: position 4,498,652 of record NW_026988521.1, on the reverse strand, counting down.
GCCCCTTGACCTTCACCCCAGCCTCAGCCCACGGTAACGTCAGGGTTGATGGCAACAGGGAGATTACCAGGTGGGACCAAAATGGGCTCATCGTCCCATGAGCCCTTTGAGAGCAACTATTTTTCCCTGGCTGGTGGCAGAAGGGGAAGTCAGAGAGACTACAGAACTCCACGAGCTGGGGAGGCCAGTCCCACAGATTCAGGGAGCGCAATCCTGCCCGCAACCTGGATGTGCCCAGAGGCAGACTCCTTCCCCAGCCTGCAGCCAAGAGCCCAGGCCTCAGACCCCTCCATGGAGCCCTGTGAGAGCCTGGGCAGAGATCCCAGGCCAGTCGCCTGACTGTGGACGCATAGAGCCTCAGGGCAGGTGAGGGGGTGTGAGTGGCCACGCCTGCAGTCATGGATTCCGCAGCACAGAACACAGAGGGTACTGGGGCTGCAGTTCCTTCACAGTTTTTTTTTTTCTTTCTCTGAAGATTTATCTGCAATCTCACCCAAAAGAGAGATTGAGAGAAAAGGAAGGAGAGAGGCATGTGGGTGAAGGGAAGTCCCTGAATATTTTTCCTTCTTCTCTCCCTTGAAATCTACCATCCTTTCTGAACTCTACTCTTGACTCTTTATCCCAAAGAGGCAAACATCACAGCAGTGGGCTCCAGGCAGGGGGGGTGGGTCCCAGGACTTCTGTGCCATCCTGTTTGTGACTGCTGAGCTCCTGCCATGTGCAGCCCAGAGTCTTCCCTGGCCACGCCGGCCCTGGGCAGCGGCGTCCCTCCCCTCCGTTTAGAGGGCTCAGGGTCACCCGGGTGGCAATGTGGCCGAGCCGTCCAGCTCTGAATCCCTCCAGCGCTGCACCCACATGCCTCCCTCCCACGTAGCCTCCTGCTGTCTCTGCAAGTTTTAAATCAGACACTGCTCAGGCTGTGCCCGGGCTGCTGAGCCAAATGCGGGATCAGAACCACAAGGAGGGAAGAAGTTACTGATGGGGATGAAAGACAGAAATAACTTTTCTTTTTTAAAACCAAAGATGCTGATGGGCTCCTTGCAAGGCAGAGAAACACGCAGAGCACTGGGCGTGCGCGGAACTTGGAGCCAGCACGCCTGCCCGGCTTCCAGGCCCGGACTCTGCTCCTGGGGCGCAGTCTCTGCTCAGGCGAGCTGTTGGGTGCAGGACCCACCTCGAGGGCGACAGAAGGGCGACGACCTCGGCTCCCAGAGTTGCTCAACCTACGGGCACAGAGCTTTGATTTGAAAAGCAACGCATATGGCACTAATGCTGCCAACTGGCTCGGCTCACTCGTTTCTTCGCTCGATCAGCTGCAGATCATTCATCAAGCACTTTCTGGGCTCCTGGGACTGACCTTGCATGGGAGGGGAAGAAAAAACAAGGTCCCTGTGCAGAATGCCCGGGCAGACGTCACAGCACGTGGACCTCGTGGGGACAGCAGCCTGGGCTCCTGCGGCTGCCAGCTCAGATGACCAGGCTCGGTGGCCTCCACCAACACAAACGTCTCCCCTTACGGAGCTGCAGGCCGGAAGTCTGAGCAGGTCTGCTGGGCTGAAGTTAGAGCATGCTCGGGGCTTCCTTCCTGCTGGAGGCTCACGGGGGGTGGCCTGGCTCCAGAGGCCTCAGTGCTCCTTGGATCCTGGCCCCTGCCTCTACCTTCAAAGCCGGCAAAGGTGGGGCGGGTCCTTGTACCCATCGCATCACATCCCTCTGACTCAGCTCTATGCCTCCTCTCCTACATTTAAGGACTGAGCCCACCCAGATAACCCAGGGTATTCTTGGCATCTTAAAGTCAGCTGACAGCAACCTGCATTCCCTCTGTGACCTTCCCTCCCTGTGACTACGAGGCAGACAGATTTAGAGCTTCTGGGCAGTAGGATGTGAATGTCTCTGGGAGCCACTATTGTGCCCACCAGAACCACAAAGAGACCACCCCTGTTGGACAGCACAGCTGGGTAGGCTGAGCTCAGAAAACTGTTCACCTCCCCTTCACAACAGAGCCCAGAACTTTCAACAGGGCAGAAATTACGCAGGTGAAAGAGAAGCGGCTTCCAGGAAACGCATTTCCCTGTTCCCAGATACAAACAACACTCAGTTCCAATTCGGACTCTGCCACTTAAGGGGAGCCCTAGGGTGGGGCTCCGTTCCTGGAGACTCCTGGTGCGATGGGTGGGCGTGGTCCTTATCTCACACTGAGCTGCCAGCAGGATGGTTCCTCCCTTGGCTAACAGTGCCCGGCTCTGCACTGACAGCCCTTTCCCTGGTCTGTGCCACGAGCTCGGGGGGCCATGCTCCCCTCCTTGGAATCACAATGGCTTCCAGTAGTGGAAGCTGCCTATCTGCTGGAATTCAGCACCAATAAGCACCCGAGTCCGTGGTTCCACTTGTTCCCAGCTCCCCGGAGGACTGTGGTTCCTCCTGTGTGCGCGCCAGTGCGTGGCGTGTGTTGTCTGCCCTGCTCCTCCTCTTTGCCCGGTGCTGGGATGCCTGGGTAAGACCCCAGCAGTGAGGCACAGGGGGAAGTTTGCCAAAAGAACCACGTGCTTTGAATTCCCTTAACATGCACATGGGTGTGTGTGGGTAGGGGCGGCACCAGCCCTGCTGGGTATATGCCGGTGGGTCCTCGGCACTCTGACACCACACAGGAGCCAGATCTATGGACCAAGCAAGCAGGGGCCGGCAGGCTGGGCTGCGTTTCCATCCTCCGATAAACAGAAACCACGTCGGACAGCCAGCAGCTCCTGGCACGGCTGGTTTTTCTTAGTCGGCTCGGGAAGATGACTGAGGCACCTCAGGAAGAACAGGGCTGCAGTACTGACTTGCCACTTCACGAAGTAGCCTTTTTGCCAGGCACAGCTGTGTGTCCTTTCACAGAACCCCCATAGCAGCGGGGCTTGGGCATGGACCAGCCATGGCCTACACAGCGGTGGCTTCATGTCCGGAGCCGAGGGGGGAGACAGGCAGGCTCATAAGGTGGCCGAGGGTGCCCAGCAGGGCCGTGGCTCAGCTGCATGTTCCACCGATGGTCAGAATGCCAGGGTGAGATGTCAGCCTCCAAGAGTTTGAGGAAGAAGATGGGAGGGAGATGCCTCCAGGCGGCAGGGCTGTCACAGTGCTGGGTGTCCGTCATAGCACAGGGTGTCTGTCACAGCACTGGGTGTCTGTCTGTCACAGTGCCGAGTGTTCATCACAGCGCCAGATGTCTGTCCATCACAGCTCCAGGCATCTGTCCGTCACAGCACCGGGTGTACGTCACAGCACTGGGTGTCTGTCCATCACAGCACTGGGTGTCTGTCTGTCACAGTGCCGGGTGTCCGTCACAGCACCAGGTGTACGTCACAGCACCGGGTGTCTGTCCATCACAGCACTGGATGTCTATCCGTCACAGCGCTGGGTTTATATCACAGCACCAGGTGTCGGTCACAGTACCGGGTGTCCATCACAGCACTGGGTATCCGTCTTAGTGCCGGGTGTCTGTCCATCACAGCACCGGGTGTCTATCCGTCACAGCGCTGGGTGTATATCACAGCACCAGGTGTCCGTCACAGTACCGGGTGTTCATCACAGCGCCGGGTGTACGTCACAGTGCCAGGTGTCTGTCCATCACAGCACCGGGTGTCTGTCTGTCACAGCGCAGGGTGTCCATGACAGCATCAGGTGTCCGTCACAGCGCCAGGTGTCTGTCCATCACAGCACCGGGTGTCTGTCTGTCACAGCGCCGGGTGTCTGTCCATCGCAGCACCGGGTGTCTGTCCGTCACAGCGCCGGGTGTCTGTCCATCGCAGCACCGGGTGTCTGTCTGTCACAGCGCCGGGTGTCTGTCCATTGCAGCACCGGGTGTCTGTCTGTCACAGCGCCGGGTGTCTGTCCATCGCAGCACCGGGTGTCTGTCTGTCACAACGCCGGGTGTCCATCACAGCACTGGGTGTCTGTCTGTCACAGCACCGGGTGTCTGTCTGTCACAGTGCCAGGTGTCCGTCACAGTGCAGGGTGTCTGTCCATCACAGCACCGGGTGTCTGTCTGTCACAGTGCTGGGTGTCCGTCACAGCACCGGGTGTCCATCACAGCACCAGGTGTATGTCACAGCACTGGGTGTCTGTCTATCACAGCGCTGGCTGTCTGTCACAGTGCTGGGTGTACGTCACAACGCTGGCTGTCCGTCAAAGCGTCTGGTGTCTGTCATAGTGCTGGGTGTCCGTCACAGCGCCAGGTGTCTGTCACAGTGCTGGGTGTACGTCACAGCGCTGGATGTCCGTCAAAGCGTCTGGTGTCTGTCACGGTGCCGGGTGTCCGTCACAGCGCCAGGTGTCCGTTGCTGCCACCATGTGTTCTTGATCTGTCCTTTTCTACCATCCATCATACCTTGCCGTGTGCCACACACACCATTTAAGTGTAAAACACGCTCTCTTCTGAATGCTCGCAGCAACCCTACAAGACAGGCGCTAGCAGCACGGGCCTCTGCTAAGCCCAGGTCCACGCCAGAGATTTTTGCCAGTGTCCAAGCTCTGAGCACTGCCTTGTGGCCATGCTAAGCGCCTTCTTCCTTCCAATAAGCTGCTCTGGCTCACTCTATAGCTATTTGCAAGCAGCAGCTCCTCCCTCTACCCCAGGGCCAGGAAGCTCAGCGCTTCTCCCAGCATCCCTCCAGGAGTGCCTTGGTTCTGGCCAATGAGACAAGAGCAGGCACCTCCCAGGAGGGGCTTCCTTTCCCCAAACCAAATCTCCCCAGAGCCTGCAGCTTTTCAGTCCTTCCCTCTTCCCTGTCTGGAACGTGGAAGAGGCTCTATAGCCATGCTGTCCCCAGAGCACACTGAGGACATGGAGGAGGAGGAGGAGAGAAAGAGCCACAGGCCTAGATCACCGTGGCGCGGCTCTGCCCGCCTGGCCCCTGCCTTGTTGGGTGAGATGAGTAAAGCCCTGTGTGTTTAGGCAATAATTTCTGTTTTTCCCAGTCAGGCAGCATCCTAACTGCAAGTCCATACCTTATGTGTGCCTTTTAGCCACAAACAGCCCCATGAGACAGGCACTGTCATTAAATAATCACTTATCAGATGGGGAAACTGAGGCACAGGAAGGTTAAATGGTGTTCCCCTGTAACGCACTCAGAGCTGGTGATTAGATTGGTATCTTAACATTTCTGCAGTAATGCAAACAGAGGCTCCATGAGAGGAATCCACCCAGCAGAAAAGCAGGTGTGATCAGTTCATTTCCCAGGTCAGCCGGCTACTGATCAGAGCTGCGATACAAACCCAGGTCCTCCTGGCTCTGTGAGTCAAGGTCATCCTACGGCATCTGGCTGCAAAAGATTGGTTTTACCTGCAGCATTTTTTTTAAAGAGACGGAGTCTTGCTCTATTGCCCAGGCTGAAGCACAGCAGTGCAATCATAGTTCACTGCAGCCTTGAACTTGTGTGGTCAAGCAGTTATCCTGCCTCAGCCACCTGAACAGCTGAGACTATGTGCACCACCACACATGGCTATTTTTTTTTTTTTTTAACTTTCTGTAGCAGTGAAGTCTCACTATGTTGCCGAGGCTGGTCTTGAACTACTGACCTCAAGCAATCCTCCCACCTCAGCCTCCCACAGCACTGGGACTACAGGCGTGAGGTACGGTCCCACCTATAACATTTTTTAAAGGATAAATCTTAGAGGTGAATACTGCCCTGTAGATAATATTTTTCATAATGTTACACTTGAGAATTATTTGGGAATATGGGAAAAATGTGGAATCCTAGGTTCTTGGAGGAGGGACCCTCACTGGAGAATGGGACGGGCTCTGCCTAGGCTTGCCCAGGCTTACCCAGCCCAGAAGGGAGGGTGCTCACCTCTCTGCTGTTGCCCTCCCACCACTGGGCTCCTTTGCCTGCTTTGCAAGCTCAGTGGACGCCTCCCGCGCTGGGCGCCCGGTTCCCATGGGGAGAGCAGGGTGGACTTCTCTTCTGCCCACACTAGCACTTCCTGCAGCTCTCGGGCCAAGCCAGGCTGGGGACGCCATCAGAGGGGAGGCCACGCTCAGTTTCTGGTGATGCTTTCCAATTACCACCCTCCCAAATTGCCTGGACAAATGAATAAAGCTGTTGGCTGTCACTGAGTTGGTTTCTACTCTATAGTAATTAGAATGTTTAAAAAAAATCAGCCCAGGAGCTCAGTGGAAGCATGTATACCAATACATCGAGCCAAACTCACAGTTTAAATGGAAATTAGAGTAAAGGGATGAATCTGTGCCTGATTTGCATTTGCTGATGAGCTCGGCTGGGAGTGTCCATGCCTAAGTGGGCTCCGTTTCCAGAACGGCTCTCTCTCCTCTCTCTGTCCAGAAGGAACACCTGGTGAACGTGACCTACATGCCCCTGGCCCAGGCAGCCCAGGTCTGGGGTCACCAGTGAGGAAGAAGGGTGGGGAATTGTGGCCAGACTCCAAAAGACTTGTCCATGGCTGAGCTAACCTGGCCTGGGCCCAGAGGGGAGGAGAGCCTGCCTCTGGCTGTGGGCAGGGTGTCTGGAGGAGCCTTATGCTGTGTGCCCCTGCCCCCCATGCCTGCCCCTCCAACACCCACTGCCTAACCCCACGGAACACCCTTAGGGCCCTCTTTGTGGTCTGCCTCTTTCCCCGGCCAATCAGAGCACCTCGGAGAAAACGGATGTCAATCAGAGCCACATTCTTGGCGCAAACACCCCGAGAATCTCCTGGCAGGAGGTGTCCAGCGATGCTCCCGGCCAGGCATCCTGACTCCCCAGAGAGAGCCCAGGAGAGGGCCGTGTCCAAGGGCACGCAGCGGAGCCTGGATTTAAATCTAGGAATGGGTGGGGGCGGGAGGATTCTTTTTAGCTTTGTAATCTTTTTTAAGGATGCTGGCAGCTGAGGCTTCGGAAATAGGACATCTAGAAAAAAAGACCTGTTGAGCTCAAGGAAACCGCCCCGACCGTGTGGGAAGACAGCTGCGGCTTCATAGCTCGGGTTTCGGCACTAGGGCCTTGGCCAACCGGAGTTCTTGGTCAAGGGGACCCATCTCCATCAGGATGCCTTCCTGGGGAGGATGAGGTGGGTCCCACTGGTGCCACAAGAGAACAGAGACCACCTCCCTCCTCCCCTGGCCATGACCTCAACAAGTCAAGGCCAGATGGTCAGGGTTGGTTCTCCGCCACCCACCAACACGGGGCGCCCCAAAAGATTCTACATGTCACTGACAAAACCCAGGGTCGCCAGGCGGGTGAGGGCCAGCGAGGAGACTGGGCGGGGGTCACCATAGTCTTGGCTGTTCATGGCTCTCATGGATCTCTTCAACCACAAAGCAACATCTGGGAGGGAGGCTCCCTCACGGGAGGCGCCTCACATCTCACTGGACCAGGTCCCGGAGGCCCCCACCCTCCCGCTGGACCCCTCCCAGATTGGCTGCTCCTGCTCTCCTTGACCTTTTCAGGCAAGAGGAAGCAGTTGGAGAGAAGCTATGTGGAAGTTGATATAAGCCATTATGCAGTCTATAAACGCACATGGTGCTTCTCTCTCTCCACTGCTACCATGCTGAAGGAGCACACCGTCCACTTGGTTAAAACAGCAGCAGCAATTCGCCCAGCCGTGCTGTCTCTGAAGAAAGGCAGGCTGCACACGTGAACAGGCAGGCTGCCCTAGGCCAGGCTTGTGGGGACTTCCAATGACAGTTTGTCGGGTTAGGAACGAACACACCCCAAAAGGAACAATCCACGCCTGTGGCCACAGCGCCTCATCATGCAACCGACCTCCCTTCGAGGTTAACCGCAGTGCTTACTAGGAAGAGATGTTCCAGTTTGTCTTAAAAACCCACCAGTCGCTCAAAGGGACCCTTGGGAATATAAACAGGACCCCTGGGATTCTGGCTGCAACTGAGAAGCCTGTTTCCTCCCGGGTGATCTGAGGCTATCTTTATTTCCATTCTAAATCAGAAGCAGGGGAAAGCCGTGATGGAAACAATAGCCCCGGGGCGCCCGGCAAGCAGAACACAGACCCTCTCAAACACACGAAGAGCAAAGCCACGGCCACCCCGTCTCACCAAGCGCTGGCAGGACTGCCCGAGTCCCGCGGTCCTCCCGTCCCCACGGCTCTCGTAAAGAACAAAGGCTTCGCACACCAGCCCACAGCAGGTTTGGGAGGTGGCACCGTACCTCCAAAATGAACTTTCTTCTTGAACCGTGAATTCTCGGCCATCCTTTCTAACCTGGGTGTGACCATCTCACTCAGACAGCTGCTCCTCGGGGTCTCCGCGGAGACTGAGTCCACGGGGTGGCCTCATCTACTACCGCCTGTTAATCCAACAGGAAAAAAAAAAGTTGCAGCCCTCTGGGGGCTGAATTGAAGAAGGAAAGAAAAAAACAATCAGATGAAGAAGAAAGATGGCTCCGGGAGTGTTTCATCCACGAGGAGGAAGTTCACAAATTTGACTTCTGGGGACCGAACATCCACATCAGCTGAAAATTCGGTTCTTTGACACAAGTTGTAAGCTCCAGACTGGAGCCGCGTCCTTCCACTTCCCACCGTACAGGGACTTTTTTTTTCCTAGTGCCGGTTTCCATGGCAATGCATCAGTCACTAGTCTAAATAAGTACGGGTGAAGGACGCGTGAAACACCAGTGCAATTACGCATGCCATTAGCAGGGAGAGGCAGTGATTCAACCCGGCTATTAGGACGGGCCGGAGGTGTCACTCAGAGGCTTCTGCTGTCCTCATCCCCCATAATTGCTTTCTCATTTTGCAAGGCTTGGTGTTCCCTCCATCTCACCAGTTCAGAGCCCTGCTTTCTGGGAAGTGGGCAGCCAGGCAGCGAAGCCCGTTTTGGCTACACAGATGCCCTGAGCTGACGCCAGAGGGAAGGCGCTGCACCTCGGTGGAGGTGGCTTTGGCCCAAGGCGTGCACCATGCCTTCCTCTGGGCAGTGCATTTTTAGCGGGGCTTGGGGCAGCAGGAGGCAAGGAGAGATTTGGGGAAAATCCACAGACACGCTGCCAATTTCATCTGCAAGGTCATGGCCAGTCATCCGCCCCGTATGAGGGTCAGGGCACAGGGCTGGGGGCTGAGCCTCCTTCCAAATACCTGCAAGGACTTCTCAGCCTTCAAACACTTCCCAATCAGTACATCCCACGAGACGGGGAATGCCACAGCCGGGCAGGGAGGGAGCGCTCCTCCCTTTTTGATGGGGTTCATTCCTTTTTTTTGAATTGCTGCCCTGAACATCTGCCAGGGCCCGAGACGGAAGCCTTCACCTTCCTGAGCTGCAGGCTTTTGGTGGGTTAGAAAACGGATTGGAAGGGATTGAGGACCCTCCATGGATGTCCTCCATACCTCCTGGAGAGGCGGGTTGTGTGGCAGGGAGGGAGCCTGGACTCAATCCCAGCTTTGCTGGTCACTGGCGCTATGACCTTGGGCTTGCTTCCAGTGATCTTGATTTGTCAGCTGGGGATAATCACGAATTATCCATAAGATAGAGACCAGGGTCATGAGAATATGATGAATTAAAGGAGAGCACACAGTAGGCATGCAAGGAAGATGGGCTTTGTTCCTGTTCTCACATTCACTGCTGACGTGAAAAGCATGCCAGGCGCTGTCACCTGCATGCTGGCTGTGGCGCTTCCCTGCCTAGGGTTTTGGAGAGTCTGTGCTGTAACTCACTCCTTTGATTCCCATTAGTCCACCCACCTTGGAATAGAAGTTCTGTAAAGATTCAAAAATGAGAAGAGTGGACCCAGGGAAGGTCAGTGACTGGCTCAAAGTCACACAGCCAGGTAAGGGTGGAGCTGGGGCTGGAGCCCAGTGCTGTGCCTACCCACTGTCCATGCCTGCTGCCCCAGCACTCCTGGGGACATGGGTGTCATGGTGCGGTGGGCATGGGCATGCAGTGGGGCACTGGGAATGAGGATGGAGGTGGGGTCATTCTCGGGGTGGCCTGGGGGCCCGCACGCAGCATGGTGGAGCGCTGTGGAACCCTGACGCACGTGGGCTCCTGGTTCCTGCAGCCCTTTCTTTCTGCCCATGGTCTGATGTGATCTATGAGCAAATCAGAGGGTCCTAAAAATAGCCCTGCCTGGCACTCGAGGGACCCAGGGGGCTGCTGCTGCTCGCTGGGATTTCAGTGGGAGGCAGAAGCCACAGAGACAGCAGGTAAAAATAGCAAGGGTTTCCACAACAGCCCTGCGCACGCTGCTCCAGCGCCTGACATGGCAGCACACGAGATCCTTGCGTCCCGCTGTGCTGGAATCTTAAAGGTTCCCATCCTTGGAGACACCCCGTCTTGCCAGGAAGGTGAGGAGCTTGCAGCTGCACACAGCAGAGGCTCCACCTTCCCCGAAGTCCTTAAATCCCCTATATCAGGCTGACTAGGAAGGCCAGAAGTGGGTGAGGGTGGAGTTTCAAAGCAAAAGGGGTTGGCCCCCTCCCCACGGGTGACCCCCAGCAGGTTCCTAACCCCGCTGAGATTCAGCTTCCGTATCAGGAATAGGCAGGCAGACAAGAACAGCTCCTGCCGGAAGGTGGAGAGGAAGCAATGGACCGCAGGAAGCAGCTCCACGCAGGCAAGGTCCACGCTGCCCCTGGATGCCACTGAATCCCCAGGGCCTGGCACTGGGGTGATGCCCATAAATACCGACTGCCTGCACATACATGCTTATAAACTGTAAAGTACTGTGAAAAGTGCCATGGTCATTTCTGATGTGGGAGTCATCGCCTTCTCCAACTGGTTTAGCACAAAGTGGACGGCACCGAGGGACACCTCCCAAGGCTACAGAGAAGGAGCCTGGTGTCTGGCATCCACAGCCCCCTGGGTGTCAATCTGCTCCCTGATGCCATGGGTGATGGGACTGTAGGAATGTCCCCTAGAATCTTAGCCCTGTGACTCCTTCATTGGTGAAAAAGTGGGGATGGGGAAGGTGCCAGCTTGCGGGACTGTGGGGAGAACCCACAAGTGTGTGTGGAAAGTGTCTCAACTGAAATCCACTCATCCATCACACCCCCATGGCAGGAAGGCCCCGAGAGTTCCCTAGGAGGGAGGGCTGGAGATGGGGAGAGGAGTTTATGCTGTTCTTGGCCCAACAGCGGCCTCCAGTTACCCAAAACATGCAGGAATGACAGGCGAGACATACAGCTGTATGTTCCTGAGGTATACGTGTGCTGATATACGTGAACACATGTGCAGATTCATGCATGCACACATGCATGTACATGAATGCACACCACACACACATACACACACATCTGTGCATACATGGTGAAGAGGAATAGAGGAGAGACCGGAAATTGGGAATTCTTTTCTTTGGAAAAATGACCTCTACGCTTTCTTTCTTCTGGAACCCAAAGGAGTCCAGTACTCATTCCCCAACGACCTGAGCCCAGGCTTCCATGTGCCCGGCAGACCTGAGGTGAGACTCCCAGCTCACTGCCAGCGTGGCCATCTTCTCTCTGTGCCCCTCCCTTTCCTCCAGTTAACACCTGGACACCTCTCCACTGATGTCTGGAGACAAGGGGCTCCCTGGAGCACTCTGCCGCTCCTTCTAGGAAGAAGGGAGCAGCTCTTGTTTTGTTTCGCACGCATCACACCTAGCGGGGCTGTGAGGGTTTCCCTCAGTGACTGCTGCCACTCCCGGGCACACACACTGAGGCTTCCTCCCCAGTGTCTCTGACGGGCATGCCTGGAGGTCGGTTCTCAATGAACTTTTAGCCATCTGGATGTCAGGGTTATATGCAGGAGTCAGAGATGCCAACCTCTCCAGGCAGGCCATGTGTAAAGGAGCCGATGTACCACCATGGGGAATTGTGGGCAATGGGCTCCTCAGTCTTGGAGTTGTGCCCACCCAACTGTTGGGGAAGGTGTGTTCTTTCTGAGGGCAGAGGTGGGTGGGGCTGGGCTCAGGGCACCACTCTGTGAGCAGAGTTCTCACTGAGGCAGTTCTGCCCCTGGGTGTGGTCTGGAGGTTTGTGAGCCAGCTATGGCTGTCCAGGTGCTGTGGATGTACCACTGGCGTGCCGCGGGCACAGCTGGGATGTGGACAGTCAGCAGCCAGTTACCCTGCCTGCATGACTTCCAAAAGTCCCACCCAACCCTAGACAAGTGAAGCATCTTTTTCTAACCATCTGAGCTCAGATCCTAAATTCTTTCCACAAGAAGCACAGAATGTCTGGGGCATGGCTTGAATACACACTGAATTCTTCAGAAATGCCAGTGACTTCAACATCAAGAGAAGAATGTCCTTTGTTTAGCTGGGGCTTTGAAAGAATTGCTCACCAATTCCCCAAACTGCGCCATCAGCGTCAGGGCCCCTAGGGGTGTGAGTGCAGCAGTCACCCATCGTGGCACTAAAGGTGACTGCAGGGTCATCCGCCCTGTCCTTTGTTCTCCAGGCCAGGGTGCTCAACTGCGTGCATCTGGAAATCATCCTCCTGCTCTGTCATGCCGTCCTCTCCTCTGTCCCCACTGTCACCTCTGGGATGTGTGCTGTCTCTTGGTACTCAGCCCCATTCCCGCCCTTCTGTGCTCTCAGGGGCTAAGTACGCACACTGCATTTCCCACTCTCTTGCCAGGGCAGCAGTCAGGCTCTGCTGATGGGAGGCATTTGTGCAGAGCTGGACTTAGTGGCTGGCATAGGTGGCACCTGAGGAATGTCAATGGGGTGCTCCTCACGCTCTCAGCAATACCTTAGTTCTTTTTACTCCTATAACCCTAAGGGACATGACGGCTTCCTGCAGTGACCAATCTCTGGGTGACATCACCTATCCCTTTCTGCTCCTCCAGCCTTTCTAATACTTTTGAAAACAATTTTCTGCATTCAATCCCCTCTGTTTGAAATACCTACAAGGGTATTTGTTTCTTCTGACTGCGCATCAATTCATAAAAGGTATTATCTTGATGTTTTTGAAATTATTATATTGTGAACTTTTTTCTGTAAGAATTTCATTTAAAGATAATGGGAATCAGGCTTGGCTCAGTGGCTCATGCCTGTAATCCCAGCACTTTGGGAGGCTGAGGCGGGTGGATCATGAGGTCAGGAGATCGAGATCATCCTGGCTTACATGGTAAAAACATGTCTCTACTAAAAATACAAAATAATTTAGCTGGGTGTGGCAGCAGGCACCTGTAGTCCCAGTGACTTGGGAGGCTAAGGCAGGAGAATTGCTTGAACCCGGGAGGCGGGGGTTGCAGTGAGCCGAGATCGCGCCACTGCACTCCAGCCTGGGCAACAGAGTGAGACTCCGTCTCAAAAAAAAGAGAGAGATATTAAGGGGAATTCTGGTACATAATTGTTTGAAAAAATGGGTACAATGTGTCTATTAGAGGTGAGAACCACAGAGCAAAAATGAGAGATGGTTTCTTAGAGGGTTGAGGGTGGTAGAGCTAGAAATCAAGGTCAAAACCACTACCTGCTAACCTAGTGTGCCTCGAAGGCTGCTGGTGGCTTTACCTGGAGACTTATGAAAAGAATCTCTTAGCTTAAAAGCAGGAATTACAACTTATGAGGAGTGGCTGGAGAATAGTGTGCTCAGAAAGGTTCTAAGCCTCCTGAAAAAGAGGTTTTAAATAACCGAAAGCTTTCAAAAGAAGCCTATGTTGTTAGATAAAAATCTCACTGCTAATAATGAATAAGCCTTAGCTTTAACTTTTCTGCTTGGTCCCTTGTCTCCTTACCTTTATGGGACATTTTTATAAAGCACTGTCAGACCCCATGTGGGGCTGGAAACATGCTTATGGTCCTTGTGGTAGACAAACTGCTAAGGTGGCCCTGGATTCTACCTTCTGGTCTTCAGGCCCTGATGTGACTCTCTCCCACTGAATGTCTGCTGTGTCTGAGATGTACTTCTTCAAAGTAGAATACAGCAAAGGGGACAAGATGTATGTGACTTCATGCACATGATTACATGATTATATTAGATGGTACAGATTTTCTTGCTGGAGTCTGTCTCTCTCTGGTCTCATGAAGCAAGCAGTCACCTCAGGGAACTCCACTGCAAGGAGACACAGGTAGCCTCTGAATGCAAGGAACTGAATTCTGCCAACAATCTGTGAGAGCTCAGAAGTGGTTCCTTCCCCAGTCAGCCTCCAGATGAGAATGCAGCCCAGCCCACAGGCTGAGTGAAGCCTTGCAGAAGACCCAGCTGAAGCATGCCTCTCTCTTAACCCAAAGACACCAAGACACCACGAGAGAGTAAATGCATGCTGGTGGAGCCACTGATTTTGTAGTAATACTGCCATGTGTAATAGGTGACTAATCAAGTCTCATACTGTTTAGACTTATGAGCCACGCCACATAGCCTTACTTGGTGTAACATTATACAAACACTCTGTGGGTGAAACCATGTCTCCTGGACCTGAGGAAGAGGATGGAGAGAGACAATGTGGGAGAAGCAAACTGAGGAAAGAAACAAGAACAGGTGTTCTCAGATAGTGATGAAGCAGCTCCAAGGAGCCAGCACTCTCCTAGGTGCTCTTCTGAGTGCTCTAGGGACAGAAATAAGAGCAGGTTCCTTTTCAAAGCTGGCCGAATCCACTAAAAAACAAACAAACAAAAAAATAAATCCCACATCAAATCCTGACTCCTCAAGAGGTGTGTTCTGAAGGCCCCAAAGTTTTTTTTTTGAGATGGACTTGCTCTGTCACCCAGGCTGAAGTACAGTGATGTGATCTTGGCTCGATGCAATCTCTGCCTCATGGGTTCCAGCAATTCTCCTGCCTCAGCCTCCTGAGTAGCTGGGATCACAGGTGCGAACCACCACTCCCAGCTGATTTTTATATTTTTAGTAGAGACAGGGTTGGGTTTCACCGTGTTGGTCAGGCTGCTCTCGAACTCCTGACCTCAAATGATCTGCCTGCCTCAGCCTCCCAAAGTGCTGGGATTAGAGTCGTGAGCCACCGCGCCTGTCTCAAAGTTCATTCTTACACTTTGCTCAGCTAAGAAAGAACCCTCTGTGCAGCAGGTTTTGTTGTGGTGGTGGGGTGTGTGTGTCTGCACATGCATGTGGCCATATGTATAAAAATGTCTCCAAGGACCACTGCCGTCAGAGGACTCCATGTCACTGAACGTCCTGCTCAGAGCACTGTCAGCTCCTCTGGGCCTTTTCTGAGTCATCCTCTCCTCAGATCTCATAGCACGGTGTCCTTTTGGAAGTATTAGACAGCATCTGATTTGGAGGATGCAAGAGGTCTGGAATTCCCAAGCCGGGAGGCTTAGGAGAGGTGTGGTGAGCAGATGACTGCTGTCAACCATGTCTTGCAGAGAGCTGTGCCAATGCCTGTGGCCAGGCTGTCTGGGCAGCTTTGTGTCCGAACCCCAGCTCAAAGGCGGCAGGAAGACACTAACTCTGAGTTCTGGAAATGTAACCTGCTCAGTGTTTGGGAATGGAAACCTCCCTCAATATCTAACAGGGTGATCAGGTAGCAGACTCTAATCAGAAGAAGCAACTTGCAGCAGATCCCCATACATCTGCAGGGGAGGAGACATTCGAGGTAGGTGAGATGAGAAAAGTTCTCAAGGTAGTTAAAACCAGTCCCAACCAGATGTCGGTCTAAAAGGAAAGAAACCAACATTTGCTAAATGCCTACTATGTGCCATAAGCTTTCATAGGTAAGAAAATATTTTTGAAAGTATGTTTTTTAAAAAAGAGCATTCCACAGCTTGATTCTTTGGGGGAAAATACTTAAGCTAAGTCCATTACAAGACTATCATTAGCCTGAATAATATGGGCAAGAATAAGCACCGTACTGTGTACTAAAGGGAGGGATGTTTTTCTACTGTGTGGAATTTTAGTGAGTAAGTGTTTCCCTACAATATTCATAAATGCCACTAACACCCTAAGCAGCAACATTTAACTTATTTGCAGCTGGTTTTGTGTCATATTTAAACTGAATCATTTTTCAGCATTGGGGAATCTTAAAAGCTGATTGTGGCAAGAAGAATTTCCTTGGGTACTGGGATAGGAAGGCTCATGGCACTGAGGGCTTGCCAGGGTGCGGTGGCCCAGACCCACTCCTCCCAAAGGGCCTGGGGCTTTCAACAGCTGCACGTCAGCTGTGACTGCTGGCTGAAGCCCTGGGCTAATGAGGTCAGAGCAAGGGCCTGATCCCCAAAGAGGCTCACTATGGACTGAATCACTTGGACCAGTGGGCGTTGTTCAGATGAGCCTCACCCCAAGACGAACTTCACCCCAATGCCGCCCCATCCCAAGAGGATGCGAGGAGAAAAGATGCATCCATATCAACACAGAAACATCGCTATCCACAGCAACACTGAGACTGTCATTTATCAATGGCCCACTTCTTGTCAGCACATTGTCGGTACTCCACATACTTTATTCCCTGTCTTCATGGGCGACCCAGTTCTGCAAACAACTGAAAGACGGTGTGCAATGAATGAAAACATGTGTGCAGAAACATAGGGGAAGAACGACCGCCTTCTAAGCTGCATCCTCTCTGTTCCTCACAAGCACCTAGACCAAGCAAGGCAGACGTGTCGTTATAACTGGCCTGACAGTCCATAAAAGCACGTCCAAGCAGTTGGATGCGTGAACTCACACACACAGGCAGTGGCAGGGACAGAGCTCAACTCAGAGCACTGACTCTGAGTTCCACGTGAGTTTCTCTGCGCTCAGCCGTGTTTCCCAGAGCTGTACTTGGTAAGTGGGTTGAGGGCTTTTACACCTCTTTCCCCACTTTAGAGATGGGTGCCTCTTTTTCAGTGAAATCTAACCCAGAACCTAACACAGAAGCAGTGAGTGCAGAAACCCTGCCCCCTTACCTCCCATTAGCATCTTGGAGGGACCCAGGCTCTATTGGGGCTGGATTTGGAAGCTGGGGATAAAGAGCTCTTACCTGCACCAAAAGCAGGGAGTGCAGAGGTCTGGCCACTAAAAGGGGCACCAGAAACCTGTGGTCAAGCTGCACTTTGCCAATTCGCCAATGCCTTATGGAGCCCACGTGCCAGGCTCTGGTTAGGAGGCTAGAGATGTGGGGTCTTTGCCCTGAAGCTACTCTGAATCTGGTGTGGATGGGTAGGGTGGGCAGACAAATTAGATTCCCCTGGGATCAGGGCTGGAACAGAGGTGGACAAAACTGGTGGAAAGTAAAAGGCAGGGGCAAGTGTCTCTGTCTGTGGGGATCAAAGATTTTCAGAGAAGGAGAAATTAAGCTCACTTGGGAAGGCAGGTGGTGGCTGGCTGTGGTAGATGGCAATAAGACCTAAAATTATTCCCCTCCCTGCACCCACACCCATATGCAATGTGACTTTGCAGCTCCTCTTATCAAGAGACAAAGCCTATCTGCCCAGACCTTAAACTTGGTCTGGCCCTGTGATACTGGCCAATAGCATGTGGTGCAAGGGACCCTGTGCCAGTTCTGAGTCTAGACAAGGCCTCACACGCTTCCATTCACTCTCGGAAGGCTGCACAGCTGCTATGTCAGTAACTGGGCTAACCTGCCGGAGGATGAGACTCAGATGCCCTGGTCATCCTTGCCGACTTGCTGAGAGTTCACCAACTGCCACTACAGACACAAGTGGAAGTCTACCTGGGAACAGAAGAACCTCCCCGCAGAGCCCACCCTAATTTGACTTATAGAATCAATTGGTTTAAGTCACTAAATTTTGGGATAATTTATTATGCAGCAACTGCTGACTAATACATGATGACTCTGGGAAAGCCACATGATAACTTAGCAACAGTTTTACCACCTACAAAATGGAGATGACAACTCTTAGCTCTGGCATGGAGCAGTTGTAAGAGTCACATGGGAAACTATGTCAAAATGCATTGCAAATTTTAAAGTGCAAGGTAGCTGTGGTGGAAGTATTACTATTAGAAGAACAGCCTGGAAGACAAACTGTGGGAGGCTGGCCAATATTTCCCATAGGAACTGCTACATTCAGGGTCTTTTTCCAGAGAACAGCAGAGTTCCCTAAGGGGTTCCTTAGGGGATGCCGAGTCTCCACTAACTTCTGTGCAGTTTTCAGGGCTTTCTGGTGATGAAGGTGGTAGGTAATCTGCTTCCTGATGTAAGAGGCACCATGGTAGGGGGGGATATCCTAGGAGTTGGCATCCCAGGCAAAGTGTTGGTATTCTGGCCCCATTGCTTTGTAGTTTATATTCTAGGCCAAGGCTGTTCCTCTTGCTAGGAGGTTTCCTTGTGGGTAAATGGATGCTGCTACCCCTGCTCTGCATCCCACATGGGGCAGGCACATGGTGGAAATGAGGTGGCCCATGTCACCACCCTGGGTTAAGACTCAGGATAAGTGACCTCCCAAGGTCCTGGGTTGGGGGCCCCAGCCCTACCCGCAAGCATTCAGATGGTGTTGTCAGCAACACAACCTCTGTTCCCCCACGACGCTGGATGGGGGCTGTGGGCTGTCTTCAGCTTCTGTGCACAAACATTTATATCAACAAAAGAAAACTCCCAGAGCCGCAAGGTGATTTTCCTCATGCAAAGGAGGTGAGAGGTGTTCTGACGAGTTTTGTTGGCTGACATTTTCCAGAAGTTATTTACGGGGCTCAGCGAAGGCATTTATTGTGTTTAGAGTTCTATGCTATGCAAGCTTTGGAAAAGGACCATAAATGAATATGCAACACCCAGTATTGGGGGAAGAACAGGCAGGTGCATGCGGAGCCCACAGCCTCCCTGCTGTCTCCCTGTTGATTATCGCCATAGAGACCGAGCCATGGGGTTAAACCGACTCACAGAGGGCAGGGATTGGTTAGGAACACAGGGAAATATACTCCCCCGTTGGAATCCAACAAATGAGAGTGTCCCGTGCCTCCCCAGATGCAGATGGGACCTTGAGGGATCCAAAGAGGCTGCCCCCAGCCTCCCTCTGGGATGAGTGAGAAGGGACAGCAGTTTTTCTGCAGCCAGAGGGCGGATCCGAGGCACGGCGACTTGGGAATGGTCACGCTCGGTTTCTTTTGTAGAAGGCAGTCCCCTTATTGCCAATTAACTCAAGTCAGACTGGCAGCTGACCTGGTCCACTACGCAGGCTCAGGAAGCGCCGTGAGTGAGAGCGAAGCCATCCCAGGACTCCAAGGAACCCCAAACGAAAGGCACAGCTCCGGGGCTTCTGAGTGGAGCGGGGCTGGGCTTGTTGAGCCCGATGGACGGAGATAATGGGTTCCTACCCAAACAGCATATCTGCCTGGAAACAAGCAAGGCACAGACAAATGCACACACCCAGAACACTGACCATGGGTGGTTTTCTTCTGCCCAGGGTGCCATGTTTGAATTACTGTCACACCCAATTCAGGCTTGCTTTAAAGAAAAAGAAACAACAAAACAGCTCCACTTTCAGTGACACTCACATCTTCTCCTGCACATGCCCTCTGATCACGTAAGGAGGCCTATGGCTAAACATATCTATAAAGGGTTTGGGAAAATGATCCTCCTGGTGGCAGATGGCACAGCACGGGCTGACTGGTGTTGGCACCTAAGAAGGAATGAAGGGCCAGGCACGGCGGCTCATGCTTGTAATCCCAGCACTTTGGGAGGCCGAGGCAGGTGGATCACCTGAGGTCAGGAGTTCGAGACCAGCATGGCCAACATGGCAAAACCCTGTCACTACTACAAACACAAAATTAGCTAGGCATGGTGGCTGGCACCTGTAATCCCAGCTATTTGGGAAGCTGAGGCAGGAGAATCGCTTGAACCTGGGAGATGGAGGTTGCACTGAGCCACGATCATGCCATTACACTCCAGCCTGGGTGACAGAGTGACTTGGTCTCAAAAAAAAAAAAAAGGTGAAGTGGAAGTTCTGACAGATGCGGCCACACAGATGCGTCTCAGAAACTCCCTGCTCAGTGGATGAATCCAGATGCCAAGGGTTCCATCCAGACAACATGTCCAGATATACACGTCCATAGAGGCAGGAAACAGACTGGTGGGCGCGAGGACCGGGGACGGGGGAAACAGGGAGGCAGTGACTGCTTAAAGGGCACGGGGCTTCCTTTTGGCATCTAAAAGCGTTCTGGAGCAAGAGAGAGATGGTGGTGGTACAATCCTGCGAAGGTACGCAAGCCACTGCACTGTGCACTTTAAAAATGGGGACAGTTATGACGTTTGAGAACGGTTTTTTAATAACACTTTGTTGAGGTATCAAAGGCCGGGTGTGGTGGCTCATGCCTGTAATTCCAGCACTTTAGGAGGCTGAGGCAGGTGGATCACAAGGTCAGGACTTCAAGACCAGTCAGGCCAAGATGGTGAAACCCCGTCTCAATTAAAAATACAAAAAATTAGCTGGGCGTGGTAGCGGGCGGCTGTAATCCCAGCTACTCAGGAGGCTGAGGCAAAGAATTGCTTGAACACGGGAGGCAGAGGTTGCAGCGAGCTGAGATCTCACCACTGCACTTCAGCCTGGGCAACAGAGTGAGACTCTGTCTCAGAAAAACAAACCAGACCAAAGCAAAGCAAACCACAGCAAAAGGCAGGTAGATGCTCGAGCCAGATGGTCTAAGTCCCAAACCTGCTCCACCACCTACGGCTTCATGATGTGGGGCGAGCAAAACTGCCTCTCCCTGCCTCCGTTTTCTCCCTTGTCCTGATACCTACCATTGCAGACGTGTCGGCCTGGACGTGGCAGTGCATGTGAAGCTCTTAGAAGGCCCTTGGAGAGAGGAAGTGGGACATCTGCGCCAGCTGCTGTTACGTGCTTTAATCTTACTGTTGTCACTATTTGCAGCATGAGGCCCTGGGAGCTGGGGTAGGTGAATCCCCCTACGTGGGGTTCCTCAAGCTCTTGGAAGCAGGACGTGTGCATTGGTTCAACAAACATCTAGACTGTGAGTTCCTGGCCTGTCCATTCCTTGCCCTCTCCACTCCTGGCCTTGCACCACCTAGTGTAAGAGGCCCTGAGACTGAGACCTCCCCACTCATGCCCGAGTGTCCCCATGATCTCATCACAAGATGCCCAGGGCTCATCCCCAAACCCCACCCCTGTAAGGCTGTGCATGCCCCTAACTGGATGGCATTTCATCCGACTATCTCAGACTCAACTCTAACGCCCACCCCTGTAAGGCCGTGTGTGCCCCTAACTGGACGGCATCTCACCCAACTATCCCAGACTCAACTCCAACGCCCACCCCTGTAAGGCCGTGTGTGCCCCTAACTGGACGGCATCTCACCCGACTATCCCAGACTCAACTCCAACGCCCACCCCTGTAAGGCCGTGTGTGCCCCTAACTGGAGGGCATCTCACTCGACTATCCCAGACTCAACTCCAATACCCACCCCTGTAAGTCTGTGCATGCCCCTAACTGGACGGCATCTCACCTGACTATCCCAGACTCAACTCCAATACCCACCCCTGTAAGGCTGTGCGTGCCCCTAACTGGACGGCATCTCACCCGACTATCCCAGACTCAACTCCAATACCCACCCCTGTAAGGCTGTGTGTGCCCCTAACTGGACAGCATCTCCCCCGACTATCCCAGACTCAACTCCAATACCCACCCCTGTAAGGCTGTGCGTGCCCCTAACTGGACGGCATCTCACCCGACTATCCCAGACTCAACTCCAACGCTCACCCCTGTAAGGCTGTGTGTGCCCCTAACTGGACAGCATCTCACCCGACTATCCCAGACTCAACTCCAATACCCATCCCTGTAAGGCCGTGTGTGCCCCTAACTGGACAACATCTCACCCGACTATCCCAGACTCAACTCCAGCGTCCATCCCTGTAAGGCTGTGTGTGCCCCTAACTGGACGGCATCTCACCCGACTATCCCAGACTCAACTCCAATACCCATCCCTGTAAGGCCGTGTGTGCCCCTAACTGGACAACATCTCACCCGACTATCCCAGACTCAACTCCAGCGTCCATCCCTGTAAGGCTGTGTGTGCCCCTAACTGGACAGCATCTCACCCGACTATCCCAGACTCAACTCCAACACCCACCCCTGTAAGGCCGTGCGTGCCCCTAACTGGACGGCATCTCACCCGACTATCCCAGACTCAACTCCAACGCCCACCCCTGTAAGGCTGTGCGTGCCCCTAACTGGACGGCATCTCACCCGACTATCCCAGACTCAACTCCAATACCCACCCCTGTAAGGCTGTGTGTGCCCCTAACTGGACAGCATCTCCCCCCACTATCCCAGACTCAACTCCAATACCCACCCCTGTAAGGCTGTGTGTGCCCCTAACTGGACAGCATCTCCCCCCACTATCCCAGACTCAACTCCAACGCTCACCCCTGTAAGGCTGTGTGTGCCCCTAACTGGACGGCATCTCACCCGACTATCCCAGACTCAACTCCAACGCCCACTCCTGTCAGGCCGTGCATGCCCCTAACTGGACGGCATCTCCCAGCCCTTCCAGCACTGTCCTTGGAGCTGCCTGACGAGCTGATGTCTCCCCACGTCCATTCCTACCCTGTCCGCCTGGTCCCTGCAGATGCGCAGCCGGGCTCCTGGCCAGGCCAGCATCTCCTCCTCTCCCTGCTGAAGGACGAAGCTGCCGCAGCAGGGCCCCCACCTCCCAAATCATCTGAGACACGGATGACTTGGATGACAGTCTCTCCAGTCCCCATGTCTCCATTTCAGCAACTCTCCTTCCCTAAGTGGCCTCTGCTCACGGTGCCCAGGTCCTCTCGTCTCCTCCCTTTTTTTGTTTTGTAATTGAGGTGAAATTTACAAAACTAAAAAAATCATTTAAAAAAGTCCAATTTGGTGGCAGTTAACACATTCACAATGCTGTGCAACCGCACTTCTATCTAGTTTCGGAACCTTTAAGTCACCCAAAAGGAAACCCCATACCCAGGAAGCAGTCACTCCCTGTACGGGCCAAACTGTGTCCCCGTCAAACATACAGGTTAAAGTCCCAATGCCTAATCTGACTGTATTTGGAGACAGAACCTTTAAGGAGATGACGAAGGTCACATGAGGTGGGGAAGGTGGGGCCCTGATCCTTAGGATGAGAGTCCTTATAGGAAGAGAAAGAAACACCTCTGCACCTTCTCTCTCTCAGCACACCAGAGACAGGCTATGTGAGGACAGTCAGAAGATGGCTGCCTGCAAGCCAAGGAGCAAGGCCTCCTTGGGAACCGAATTTGATGGCACCTTGGCCTCTGATTTCCAGCCTCCAGAACAGTGAAAAAGTAAGCGTGTGTTGTTTAAGCAACAGTCTGCAGCGTTTGGTTATGAAAGTCCAGGCTCACTGACATACTCCCCACTCCTCCCCCATCGCCTGGCAACCACTCATCTATTTTCTGTCTCTACAGATTTGCTAACTCTGGGCATTTCGCAGAAATGGAATCAAACAGTACACAATGTGTGGCCTTTTGTGTCTGGCTCCTTTCACTCAGCGTCCTGTTTCCCACACTCAAGCCTGTTGTGTCATCCCTCATTCCTTTTAAGGGCTGAATAATATTCCATTCTCTGGGCTGGTCTGTCCATCCATCCACCTGCCAGGGGCATCCGGGCTGCTTTGCTTTCTGGCTATTGCGGATAGTGCTGCTGTGAACATCTGCGCACAGGGACTTGTCTGGGCACCTGTTTTTAATTCTCTGGGGCTCTCTTCTTTCTCGAGCCCACGAAACCAGATTTGTATCAGCTATCAGCAAGGTGCCCATGGCCTCCATGCTGTGAGGGGAACGGCCAATATGCAACCCTCATCTCAGCTGACACAGCCGCTGCCTCCTCCTGGCACGTGCTCTGCTGGGCTGGGCTGGGCCAGGCTCTCTAGATGTCCCCTTCTCACCCGCTGGATGCCACCGGCCCCTCCTGTGGCCTCCTCCTCAGCTCCCCATCCTCTGAGCTCAGTCCTCTGTGTCTTCCTCTCTGGCCACACACACCCCCAGGGTGACCTGATCAAGTCTTGGCTTCAGACGCCATCAGACTGCTGAGGCCCCAGACTCACTCTCTAGCCGAACCCATGCAGGCTCTGCCCTGACACCCAACGGGCTGCTCAAATGTAACTTGCCCAGCATCACGTGCAGCTTTGCCCCATCTCTGCTCTGGCACTTTGTCCAGTTGCTGGGGGCTGCAAGCCTTGCCCCTGCTCTCACCCTCCACAGCCAAGGTCAGCAAGTGCCTGCAGGTCACAGCCGACTCTGGCCCCTTCTCGCTGCCCACCCACGGTCTCTGCTCTGGCCTGAGCCACCTTCCCTTCTCTCCTGGGCCCTGTGCCCGGCTCTGGCCCAGTCTCCTCAGTTCTCTACTGCTCTGTCCCTTCTCCACCTGGCCCCAGAACCATCTTTAGAAAGCCAAGCCCATCACACCTCTTGCCTGCTCAGACCCTTCCATGGCCCAGGGATTTTTCTGTGTTCCCCAGGCCTCACTGAGGTGGGCTCAGCCTCTCTGACCACACCCCCACCCCCCTCCCTAGAAGCTACAGCTGTGCTGCCTTCTTGCTGTTTCCCAAGCGCAAGTCCGTTCCCACCAAGGGGCCTGAGCACCTGATGTTCCTGCTGCCTGCAGTGCTCTAGCCCGTGCCCAGGCGGCCCATGCCCACGCTTCTGTCCAGCCTCTGCTGAAACACCCCATCTCTAGGCGGCCATCTCTGTCCCGCCTAGGAAGCCTGCCCTCTCCTCGCCAGCACTCCCTAGCCCTGCAGCGGCTTCACATCCCCAGCAGCTGCCATTTCCCTGCAGGGGACAGGCCTGCTGGCTCTGTGAGGGCAGGGGCTCTCTGCTTTGCTCCCCAGTAACCCAGCTCTGGAAACGGTATCTGGCACACCCAGCCCGCGTGAATAGCTCCCTGCGGAATGAATGAATTCTGAGCGTCTTCTGCATGTCAGATGCTGCCGACAGAGTGGTGACTAACAGTGACGAGGCTGCAGGCTGGTGGGGGAGACAGACGCGGAGCAGATCATCACAGCTGAGTGGGATTGTCCACGCCAGAAAGACATGTCACGTGCTACCGGAGCCACTGAGAGTGCCAGGAGTGTGAAGGGCGTCGCTGGAAGTGTGGAGAGGAGGGACTGTCACAGCTGGGTTTTGCAGGATGAGTAGGAGTTGGGCAGATGGACACGTGAGGGAAGGGCATCTCAGAAGGAGGAAGAACATAAGCAAAGGCCCTGAGGTGTGGAAAAGGCTTGGTATGTTTACACAGAAGCAAGGAGTTAACTCAACTCATATTACAACTTATGTGTGATGTGGAATGTCTCATTCAATGCACATGCTAGCACTGTGTGGTGGGTGCAGTGACCATCGCCATTTTAGGATCTGAAAACAGACTTTGAGAGGCTCCATCCCTTTCTGGAGGCTTTACAGTTATGAGTGACTGAGCCATGACTGGAACCCAGGGCTGCTGCCTGCTTTTGTCAATAAAGTTTTATTGGCACACCACCACTCCATTCATAGGTGTACTGTCTGTGGCTGCTCCTTGTTACAAAGGCAGAGCTGAGAGGCTGCCACAGGGAGCGCGTGGCTGCAAAGGCTAAAATATTTACTCTCCGGCCTTTAAAGTCTGGACCCCTGGCCTAGGACATGGAGAGGGGGCTGGCAGATAAGTTAGGGTGGGCTGTGCCTCACTAGGAGAGGGACCTGGGAAGAAGGGCCTGGCAGGTCTAAGGAAGAGGGATGCCCAGGAAGAGGGGCAGGCTCAGCTCCTACAAGGTGCCTGTGCAGGCGCAGGGAACAGAGAGGACAGGGACTTGGAGCTGCCAAGTTGGAGAGGGCGGCCCCCCAGCACTTGCCACCCCAGGTGCCTTTGTTCCTAGGCCCAGCTTGTGCCTGGCCAAGGTGGGACCTGGAGACAATGCGAAGCCATGGCTACGTTCACTCGCTGGAGCACTGAAGGAAGGCAGGAGGGCGTGCACACTCACGGAAGGCAGGAGGGCGTGTGCACTCACGGAAGGCAGGAGGGTGTGCACACTCACACACTCATGGAAGGCACGAGGGCGTGAGCACTGATGGAAGGCAGGAGGGCGTGCACACTCACACTCACAGAAGGCAGGAGGGCGTGCGCACTCACAGACTCATGGAAGGCAGGAGGGTGTGCGCACTCACGGAAGGCAGGAGGGCGTGCGCACTCACACTCACAGAAGGCAGGAGGGCGTGCGCACTCACACTCACGGAAGGCAGGAGGGTGTGTGCACTCACACACTCAAGGAAGGCAGGAGGGCATGCGCACTCACACTTATGGAAGGCACGAGGGCGTGCGCACTGACGGAAGGCAGGAGGGTGTGCGCACTCACACTCACAGAAGGCAGGAGGGCGTGCGCACTCACACTCACGGAAGGCACGAGGGCATGCACACTCACGGAAGGCAGGAGGGCATGCGCACTCACAAACTCAAGGAAGGCAGGAGGGCGTGCGCACTCACACACTCAAGGAAGGCAGGAGGGCGTGCGCACTCACACACTCAAGGAAGGCAGGAGGGCGTGCGCACTCACACTCACGGAAGGCAGGAGGGCGTGTGCACTCACACTCACGGAAGGCAGGAGGGCGTGCGCACTCACACTCATGGAAGGCACGAGGGCATGCACACTCACGGAAGGCAGGAGGGCGTGCGCACTCACACACTCACGGAAGGCACCAGGGTGTGCATACTCACACACGGAAGGCAGGAGGGCGTGCGCACTCACACTCACGGAAGGCAGGAGGGCGTGCGCACTCACGGACGGAAGGAGGGCGTGCGCACTCACACACTCACGGAAGGCAGGAGGGTGTGCAGACTTGCACACTTATGGAAGGCAGGAGGACATGAGCACTCACGGAAGGCAGGAGGGTGTGTACACTAACGGAAGGCAGGAGGGTGTTCACACTTGCACACTCACGGAAGGCAGGAGGGTGTGTACACTCAGAAGGCAGGAGGGCGTGTGCACTCATGGAAGGCAGGAGGGCGTGTGCACTCACAGAAGGCAGGAGAGTGTGCATACTCACACACGGAAGGCAGGAGGGTGTGCATACTCACACACTCACGGAAGGCAGGAGGGTGTGCACACTTGCACACTCACAGAAGACAGGAGGATGTGCACACTCACAGAAGACAGGGAGGGTGGGCAGTGACTGGGGAGAGAGGGGTCAACAGGAGCTGGGAGGTTGCCGGCAGGGAGAGGCAGGAGGCAACCTCTGAGCCTTGTGTCGGGAAGGAGCAGGTGGAGTCGCAGAGCACAGCCTGTGGGAGGAAGCCCTGGGCAGCAGGTGTGGCAGGGGCAAGGGCACAGAGGCCCCTCCAGGGCACAATGGCGGGGACCTGGCTGCGTGAGGAGGTGCTTTAACTGGCTTGTTGGAGAATGTTTTGCCTGATGCTTCTGAGCAGGGGTCAAACAGACAAAATTGTTAAAATCCGAGGCAGTTTGAAGGAAGGTGTGTGAAGGCGACTTTAAAGGTGAGCCTCATCTCATGACAAGGGTGAGGGTGCTAGTGGGCAGCCTGGTTCTCATGCCCAGTCCATGTGCCCAACGCTGCCCACTCAGGGTGCCTGTGATTGGGTTGGCAAAAGTCAGCCGAGCCTCACCAACCACAGGCAGAGTCCAGGGGCTCAGTGGACACAGAGCCCTCCTGCTGTGTGCTTCAAAGGATCCAGTGGGAGAGGACCAAGGGGTAGACTGGGGAGGAACAGGCCCAGCCAGGGTCCCCAGGCCCACACCAACCCTCCTCCCGGCCAGAGGCTTCCCCGGCTCAGGCTTTCAGCAGGGGGCCCACGGCCTGGGCCCTGGAGGCCGAGGGGTGTCCTGAAGGCTGAGGGGTGTCCTGGAGGCCGAGGGATGTCCTGAAGGCTGAGGGGTGTCCTGGAGGCTGAGGGGTGGCCTGGAGGCTGAGGGGCGTCCTAGAGGCTGAGGGGTGTCCCAGAGGCCGAGGGGTGTCCCAGAGGCTGAGGGGTGTCCTGGAGGCTGAGGGGCATCCTAGAGACTGAGGGGTGCCCCAGAGGCTGAGGGGTGTCCCGGAGGCTGAGGGGTGGCCTGGGGACCAGCCAGTGTTACACAGCCACAGGGACAGCTGCTGGCCCCCAGGGCCTTCCCGGTGACCACCCGAGTGATGAAGACCCTTGGGGATGGCCCTCCTGCCACCGCCCTCCCCGAGGCTGGGGAAGGAGAGAGGAATTCTGCCAAGAACAGAGTACAGGGCTGGGAAGCAGGATATTTTAAGGGACACAAAGGGGGGATTCTGGGTTGCCCTCGAGACGAGTGGGCCCAGGGCCCCGAGGCTGCAGCACATCTGTGCTCTGTGAGAGGCCTGCCCTGTGTCTGCACTCAGGGGCAAAGGGGACCCATCCATCGCAGGCTTAGTGTGGGAAGGTGTGCGAGGTCGTGGCCGTACAGGATGGGCAGGTTTTTGGGGCTCTGCCTGCTCTGTGAGGGAACCCACTGCCCTGTGTTCAAGGGACTGTCTTCCCCCAGAGGCGGCGGGGACTGAGGACAGAAACTCGCCTTGTGAATCTTCTGTACGTGTCCCAGGTGGAGCTGGGCAACCAGGCAGCGTCTCGGGAAAACCCAGCTTCCCAGGAGGTCCTTCCTTGGGGAGGAGGGATGCCCAGGGAACTCCAGAGAAGAAGCCACACCTGTGGAGGCTTCCTGGGGTCCCAAAGCCTGGCCTCACCCAGCCGGATAGAAAATGTGCAGGGAGGTGGGCGCTGTGGCTCACGCTTGTAATCCCAGCACTTTGGGAGGCCGAGGCAGGTGGATCACAAGGCTGGGAGTTTGAGACAAGCCTGTCCAATATAGTGAAACTCCGTTTCTACTAAAAAATACAAAAATTAGCTGGGATTGGTGGTGCACACCTGTAGTCCCAGCTACTTGGGGGGCTGAGGTAGGAGAATTGCTTCAACCTGGGAGGTGGAGGTTGCAGTGAGCTGAGATTGCACCACTGCACTCCAGCTTGGGCACAAGAGTGAGACTCCATCTCAAACAAACAAACAGACAATGTACAGAGGGAGTGAAGGGGGCAGTTGAGGACTCCTCCCAGTGCTTTCTGGCCTCCAGGTCCACCTGCCCAGAGCTCCAAACACTGGCCCAACTTGAGGTTCTTGGAGCTCTCCCTTCAGTGTGTCTACCCTTCAGGCAGGTGACTGCATGATCGTGGTCTCCAAACCCCACATCCATGACCATCCCAGCCACTCACCTCCACAAGCTCCATTCACATCCATTACCCTGGACACACACTCCTTATGATGTGACCTCAGACTCCGCTGCTTGCCACGTTTTCCTGACCCAGGCCATTCGCCTTCCTCCACAGCTACGAGGGCAGCCGAGGATGGCCAAACTAGACTCAAGCCTGACCCAGGTCTGAGGCTCAGGGACAAGGACACAGCCAAGCCCAGTGGCAGAGGAGCCCATCAAGGCCCCTGGCTGAGCTCTGAAACCACACACACCTGTGTTCACATTCAGGCCTGCATGGCCTCCTGGTGGCCAATGGCTCCTTTCAGAGCTCACTCATTTGGCAAATAGTTTCGGCACGCCCCCTCTAGGTGTGAGGGTGTAACTGTAGGCAGGTGACTGCTGGTCCCCAAAGATGTGACTGCACCCCAGCCCCCGAAACCCACGAGAGTGATCGGATTTGGAAAACAGCTCCTTGTAGGTGTGATTGAGTCAGGATACTAGGATGAGGAGATCATCCTGGATTTGCCGGTGGGGGGCTTAAATCCAGTGATAAGTGTTCTGATGAGAGATAGAAGAGAAGGCACAGAGACGCAGAGGAGAAGGCCAGGGGAGAGCAGAGGCAGAGGCAGGGGCAGTGCGGCCACGGCTGATGAACGCCTGGAGCCACCAGGTGCTGGAAGAGGCAGGAAGGACCTTCCCTAGCACCTGTGGAGGGAGCGTGGGCCTGTTGCCACCGTGATACTAGACTCTGGATTCCTGAACCGAGACCATCCATTTCTGCCATTCTGAGCACCCAGTTTGTGGTCCTCAGGAGACTCACCCAGGTCCATTCCACGGTGGCTTCCCACCATGAACCCCGACACGACCCCCACCCCACCACGCACCCCAACATGACTCCCACCCCACCACGCACCCCGACACGACCCCCACCCCACCACTCACCCCGACACGACCTCCACCCCACCACTCACCCCGACACGACCACCACCCCACCACTCACCCCGAAACGACCCCCACCCCACCACTCACCCGACACAACCCCCACCCCACCACGCACCCTGACACGACCCCCACCCCACCACGCACCCCGACACGACCCCCACCCCACCCTCACACCCCGCCACGACCCCCACCCCGCCACGCACCCCACCATGACCCCCACCCCACCACGCACCCCGCCACGACCCCCACCCCACCCTCACACCCTGCCACGACCCCCACCCCGCCACGCACCCCACCACGATCCCCACCCCACCACGCACCCCGACACGACCCCCACCCCACCCTCACACCCCGACACGACCCCCACCCCACCACTCACCCCGACACGACCCCCACCCCACCATGTACCCCGACATGACCCCCACCCCACCCTCACACCCCTCAGATCCCAGGGCCAAAGCAAAGGACAGCAGCATCTCCCTGGGGCCAAGTGGCTTCTCTGGAACCACATGGTTTGCCAAGATGTGGTCAGGGCCAGGGACTGCATGAGAATTGGGAACGGAATTAAGCCTCTTCCTTGCAAGAACCTGGGGGCTCTGAAATGTGGCCTCCAGAATCCTGGTTTCCATGTGAATTTCTTGTACCACGTGCGGTTCCAGGGGCCTGGGGAACCTGTCCCTACCCTCCTGCACCTTTGGCCAAAGTGGGGACAAAACCCTTTCTGAGCCAAAGTTCCGAGCTGAGGGCTGCACCCCTCAGAGACTCCTGGGACCGCCAGCCCTGCCCGGCCCCTTGGTGGAGTCAGGTCCTACACAGGTTGTGGGGGTGCGGGACCAGCTTCCAGGGCAGCTGCATTCACTATTCCTCTAGCCATGTGGCACATCCTCCTGTTTCAATGCTAAAATAGAAAGAAGTTCAAGGAAGACGCGTTCACCTACCCGATCTGCCTGCCGGCTTCCTGGGAGGTGGCAGCCCCAACGGCTCTGAAAATGAGCGGCTCAGCTCTGTGCCCTCTGCACCAGGGACACATTAGCCCCCAAGTGGCCCGGCCTTCTTTGGGATCTGCCAGGAAACATGCACCAGGCACAGGGGGCTGAATGAGGCTCTGGCCGAGGTCCCCAGCCCCGCATGCATCTTGCTCCAGACAGCCCTGGCCACCTCCATTGCACTGAGTCCAAACCCACACCACATGTGTCATTTCTCTGCAAGGGCTTCCATGCTTCCTGGCCAGAGAGGGCAGCCCAGGCCCCGTTGGGCAGCCAGGACAGGACGGCCAGCCGGGGGCAGGGCTGCAGCCTCAACCCCATCTGAAAGGCAGGGTGGGCTCCTCCCACAGATCCTGACACCACAAACATTTTGAGGACGAATGATTCCGGAATGCAGGCTCCTTGGGGCCGGTTTTCTCTGAACACAGATGGCAAGGAGGCCCGTCATTTGCAAGAGCTGGCACTTACATGAAAAAACACTAAGTGTATTTGCTAATACGGCTCCAGGGTGAGCGTGTGTGACAATAACAAGTGTGAAGGTGCCCTATGGTGAGCTGCAGAGACGCGGGTGACACATCAGAAGCTGGGCTCAGGCTTCACGACGCCAGGAGTTGGGTGCTGGGCTCAGCAGCTACCGCACCGGCCGGCTGCACCGTGACAAAGCCCGCAGGAAGGTGGCAAGAGCTCCCTTGCATGTCACACTGTTGGCCGAAAGCCCCAAAATCTGTCCTGACACCAAAGCAACCATGCATCACACAACAGAATCAGCACGTGTTCCAGGAGGGGACTGGCAGCAACGCCAGGAGTTTCAAAACCACTTAGAGGCCTGGTGGACGCTGAAGCCTTAAGGCCACTGGAGCTCCCTAGGGAACCGTGCGTGGCCCGGCAGAAAGCCGGACGCCCACAGCCACGTGTGGGGAAAGGTGCTCCCCTCTCTTCCATGCAGAAACCCCAACAAAAACGTGCAGTCTCCGTGGAGGGAGGCTCACCCAGCCCTGCAGGGCTCTGTGCTAGTTTGCAGGTCCCCAGCCAGATGCCAGGCCTCTGAGCGGTACGCAGCGTGGCTGAAGCCGACGGGAAGACGCCGCCTTCCCCACCCCTCGTGCGTGGGGAGCAAGTGCATTCCCAGGGCCACCACAGGGAAGTCCCTGGAATCTACAGAGCTGTCCCATGGTGTCCTAATCTGTTTAGGCCCCAACTGATCCTACTGCTTCAGCTACCCAAGGAACCAACGGAAGCATGGCCAGCCGCTGGACCCCTCCCGTCTTCCTGCAGCGGCCGCTGTACCTGTTCTTAAAACCCCCATCAGTTCTGAACCATCTCCAGCCCGCATCCCCTGACAACACAGCTGACCAGCCAGAACGCCTGCCCTGCCGGAAGACACGCTCCTCTTCGGAGGAAGTGGTAGTTTACAACAAAAGCAGTAAGCAAACCACAACCACCTCGCTGCCCCAGCCTGTCCGTGGCTTTTACCTCTTTAGGAAAGTTTTAAGTTGTTAGCCAGTCGGGTTTTAGTTTAGATTGGGAGGTCTGGCTCCAGCCAACGGAGATCAGACGCAGCAGAAATGACGACCCCAAATGCGTAAGGAATAAATTGGTGTGTTTTCCTTTATTCATTGTACTCTCGTGGTAAGATGGCTAGTGAGGGTACCCTTCCTGCAGTCCAGGAAGTAAAAACTGCGTTGCTGAAAGACCCTTTATCTCAGTGCTGATTTTTCTTTGCGGGATCGAGCATCTACTTCCAGCTTCCATGCACTGCCATCAGCCTGCCCAAGCCCCAGAGGGCTCTGCTGACATCCAGGCCCACGGAGAAAGACAGCGGGGAGTCACTGGTCTCCACTTTCCCATGCAGGGAGGGGGTCTGCAGCCCGATGGAAGGGTCTGTGGTGTTCAGACACCCCTCTGGATTCAGTGAGCAGGGCTGGTGAGTTTCTCCAGCCAAGATGCTGCGCATCCCACCACCTGGTCCCAATGTCTGGGGGCAGGACACACCCCACTTTACCTCTTGGCCAGTGAGTTAGTACAGGTGGAGAGGCTGAGGCCCATCAGGGCAGCTGACCCACTAGTGACCAACTGAACCTCAGCTGGAGGGCCTGATTGTGGGGACGGGGCATGTGGACTTCGGGGGCACATCAACCTCAGACCCAGACCTGGGTGTCCTCCCGCCTCCCATCTCCACCTCTCCACAGAAGGGAGGAGGCCAGGAGGTGGCAGGAGCTGGGGGATAAGGAAGACAATTGTGTGGAGCAGCTGCTGCCGGGAGGCTAGGCACAGACCCCAGCCTTGACGCCCAGCCTGTCCCATCCTCTCCTCTGGCCTCTGAAGTCTGCTGTGCCCACACAGAGAGGATGTGTATGCCTGTGCCTTGTCTGGGGAACCCCTGAATCAGGACCTGTGGCTGCAGGGCTCCACCAGATCATGTGATTTGTCTTGTTCTGGTTTCAGATTCTGAGTCTGGTGAGGCGAGGTGGGTCCAGGGTCCCACCACCAGCCAGGGTCAGCTGGGCCCCAGGAAGGCTGTCATGGGCTGGAGTCCCCCCAAATTCATATGCTGAAAGCCTAACCCCCTGCTCCTCAGAAAGTGACTGTATTTGGAGATAAGGTCTTTAAAGAGGTGATTAAATTAAAACGAGGTCCTGCGATGGGTCTTACAAGGACACGCATGACAGTGTCCTTGTAAGGCAAGGAGAGCCAGACACGATGCACCAGGGAGGCACACGCGGAGGACGGTCATGCGGAGACAGGCCGGAGCTACCACAGGGGACGATGATCCCGAATCCTGGCAATCGGTGGCACACAAGGTAGGGCACAGAACGCCCGCTTGGCTCCTTCGGCATCAGGAGACCTTGGACAATCACAAGACTAGCCAGAACAGGGGCCCGGCAGGGGCAGGGGCAGGAGTTTTGGGATTGCTCATGGCTCCGTCCACAGCACCTAGGATGGTGCCTGGAACACAGCAGGTGCTCACTGGACACAGCAGGTGCTGAATGAAGGCCTGAAAGGGCTTCTCTGCCCCCGCAGTCCACATCTGTATGAATGAAAACCATAAAGGCGGTCGGAGCTGGGTTCCCGTGAAAACCCACGGGAAGGACTCCCTCCTGGGATGGGAACGCAGTATGCTCTTGATAAATAAATGCCAGCCCATTTATCCTGGCCTCTGCTCCGTGGCTCTGTGGCCTGAGATTCCCCTAGGCTGGGACCACCCACCCTCCACCTTGAGTTCCTGAAGCCTCCACGGTCTTTTCTGGGTCTCCCACATCCTCTGTTATAAACAGGGAGTAGCTGAAGCAACCTTTTCCCCTGGGATGATGCGCCAGAGGAACTGGGATTCAAGTCTTCCTGTTCCTTCCCCTCGCCCCCTGCCAGGTTTGATAGGCCCCAGCAAGCAGCATCAGCCAGCCCAAGTTTATTTTTAATCACACAATTACCCGGGGTCTTTTGTCACTTAAGCAGTTTAAACTTCCACAGCAGAGTGGCTAGAAGAAGCATCAACTGGCACAGCCCGGTGGCAGTGGACAGAGGGAGCCGGTCCTCGGAGCCAGCCTCTTTCCAGAGGGAGTTCTGACGTTCAAGGCCAGTCTGGTCCTATCAGGCAGATGGGAAAGGGCAGAGTCTCTCATGGAGGGAACGTCCTTGAGCACCTGCAGCCCCTGGCCAGGTGGTGGCCATGTGTGTTGGTCAAGGGGACAAACCATGACGGACACTGATTTGATGGGCAGCAAGGTGGAGGGGAGGAGGTTCTCCGTGTTATCTCTTGTTTAATTTTCATCCATTCAACTGCCACTCATCCCATCTGCTGTCTGTCCGTCTGTCTATCCATCCATCCATCCATCCATCCATCCACCCATCCATTCAACCACCCATCTATCCAAGCATTCATGCATTTATCCAGGCATTCATCCATCTAATCATCCATCCATCCATGCATCCAGGCATCTATCCATGCATCCCTGTATCCCTGCATCCATCCATCATTGAGCACCAACAGGTATCTTCTCCCACCTTCAGACCCACTGAGCTTCCCAAAAGCATTGTGTAGTCACCCATCCATCCGCCCACCCATCTACCCCACATATCTTTCTGTGCCTCACTGAGCACCTACAAGGTACCTTACCGCACTTTCTTAGAGGTGGTGGCTACTCATTGACCCCGTTGCCTGGGTACCCTCTGTGTCCTCCCCAGGCCCTGGCGTATCTCATTCCAGGTTTCCAGCCTCCTCTCCACCCTACGCCTCATCATAACTTAAGTGGTTGATGTTTATCTGCTTGGATAAGGAAGGAAACTAACAGGAAACCTACTATGTGTTGGGCAAACACTGTTTTCTCATTAAGTTGTCATCACACGGACGTAAGGGACTATCCTACTTTTCTAAGGAGACACGACCGGCAAGGAGCAAAGAACAGAAGGCATATTTAGCTCCAGATCCAGGGTTCCTTCTGCTGCCCCCAGCAGTCCCACAGGAAGTAGCCCTCATGCCGGTGGACACTGGGAAGTCTTAAGGATAGACTCAGAATTCCAGATTCCCACCCAGTACCCTGCTGCCCCAGCTAAAGGACTGCTCTATTCCAAGTCTCCACCTCCTCATCTGTAAAACAGAGTAATGAAAACCACTTAGGTCCACCTGGGAAGCTCCAAATTCTGACAGCTTCCAACCCCTGGAGGCCACTGTCCTGTGCCTAAGCCCACATCCCCTGTGGCCTCATGGGCCAGAGAAGACGACGGCTTGCAGTCTACTATGAAGCAAAGCCCCTTCCTCCTCCTTCCCCTCCTGGCAATCTCCTACTCATCCTTCAAAACCCAGGTGGACTGTCAGCCACTCTGGGACGTCACGGCTCTCCAGACCCTATTGTCTCTTGGTTCCTACCAACTGCTCTTGAACCCACTGGGCTGAAGGAAAAGGTCCTGGCCCTCAAGCGACTGCACGAAGTAGAATTTTGGAATGCTTTTTCAAAAGTTAGGACTGTTATTTTTCTGCCTTGGTCCAGGACAGATCTTGGCAGGCTTCTCTTACTAGAAGCCACCCAGGCCAAGCACTGAGAGGGACAGGGAGTCCTAACCTCTGAAGTCACAGTCCAGTTCAGGCCACCCCCACCGGCTTTGCCATCCCATAATCTAGCACTCCCCAGCATGACAGAGAGGCAGGCCCAGGACGAATCTGTTTAGGCTCAAAATGTGGTGGACTCACAGCTATCCATGCACAGCCACCCCACTGGATAGCGTGGCTCACTGGCTGCCGGAGATAAGAGGCAAGGGGGAGGCTTGGAGTGCACGCACGGCCACTCCCTCCCAGGGGCAGGGGCTGGAGTCTCCCTGCACAGGTGTGACCAGCGCCAATAAAGGAACTGGAAAGAAAGTTTGCCGTGGGCTGGAAGTAGAAAATCCGTGCCTCTGACAACTTGCATGTATTTGATAAGCCGGCTCCTGGCCTGGCATCCTCGGACGTCTGGCATCTGTGATTCTGCAGAAGCTTTGTGAATATTTTGCAGAACATACCATGTGTGTATAGTGCTGGTGGGATCTGAGAGGGGATCAGAACCTGGGAGAGGGGAAGTGCCCAAGGGCCAGCGTGCATTCACCCAGTCTCGAGTGGCGGGGACACAAAGGCACAGGGCAGGGGCTGGAGGGGAAACCCGCAGAATGATGGGTAACAGCACAGCCAGGAACGCAGGAACTGCAGGGGCCGGAGCTGCTGGATGCTGGAGAGGGGGGGCTTGAGCTGCACATCTGCGTGTCCCCCAGTTTATACATTTGGGCCTGAATCCCGGGTGTGAGGGTGTCTGGGGGTGGGGGGGCTTTGGGAGGTGATTAGGGTTGGAGGAGGTCACGGGGGTGGGCTCCTGTGATTACTGCCTTTGTGAGGCGAGACACTAGTACCCCCTGCCCAGCAATCCGAGCACATGGCTCGAAGGCTGCTATCGGCAGACCATGAAGGACTCTCCAGCCTCCAGAGGGCTAAGAAACACTTATGTTGCTTGAGCCAGGCAGTCTAAAGGATTTTTGTCACAGCAGCCCGTGCTAACTCAGGAGGAGACGTGACTCATACTGGGACTTTATGCATCAACATTTGCTGTACACATACTGGATCCTTTGAGATTAGCACACAGCTGTGGAAAAGCTTCTCCATAGGGCAACAGCAGCAGTTACTCTACACGGAGGGGCCCCCTCCTGGAAGCTGCTCCATGTCGCCCTCACCTTCTCCCGGCGGGATCCTCTGCCCAGCTCCTACGTTCCCTGCCCACCAATTCCTGTGGATTCCGGCTCCAAAACACCTTTCTCCCTCAGATCTCCTTCCCTCCTTTCTGACCAGGCCGCTGCGACATCCCCAGACAGCTCTGTGGCACCGTGAGGCGCTGTCAAACCCTCGGGGTCCTCTTCCTGAGACCCCATCCCCTGCACCTCCTTCTGCCTGCAGAGTCTCAGCTGCTCCCGGGCCGAGCCCTCAGCCCCACACCTGGCCTCAGCCTTCCCTCCGGGTCTAACCCCAGCTGCGCATCCTGGCCCACACTTAGTGCAGCAGCCACCCTGAGCTGCCACCACCATGTGGCTACAGGCCCCCGGCTCCCACCCAAGGGGAGGAAAGCAGAGGAACCGGGAACAAACAGGGCCCCCGGGCCGCGTTCACCCATCTGGCAAGTCCCTGCCCCTGCCCCTGCCCCGTGGCCAAGGCTTTAGTCCATGGCTCAGGGTGGGGGGTCTTCAGCATCCCCCAGGAAGCTCCTGCCCTCATGGGCTCCTGAGTGGGGTTGGGTGATCAGACCCCAGGGAGGCCTTTTCATGACTGCAGTTGACGCCAGTCACACCCTTGTGGCAAGCGTCACTGAGACCCATGGAGGGACAGTCACATGACCAGCTAGACCAGGGCCCAGCAGGGGCAGGGGCAGAAGTTTTGGGATTGCTCATGGCTCCATCCACAGCACCTAGGACGGTGGTGCCTGCCGCACAGCAGGTACTCACTGGACTCAGCAGGTGCTGAATGAAGGCCTGATTGGAATGAATGAACCGGATCAGAGCCCGGGCGGGGGGGCCTTTCACAGGTGTTACTGAGGGGGAAACACAGGTGCTGGCCCGAGACAGGGCTGAGGACCCGCTGAGTCAGAATCTCACGCCGAGGCTTCAGAGGTGACTCTGGCACTGTCCAGGGGCCGTGCACTCACCCGGCAGATCTGGGGGCAGAGCCCAGGGCTGGGTAGCGTGCCCAGCAACACCCGCAGCACAGAAGCCGCCTTTCCCACCACCATCTCCCAGCTCTCCAGGAAGGGGAAGGCTGGGACTCCCTTCAGGGTGAGGGATGCGGGGCGCCCCAGGCTCACAGCCCCCATCTCCCCGCTGCTTTCAGGGCCACCCCAAGAAGGAGCAGATGAGAGCCTCTGGGTCTGGTCCCTGTCCTCCTACCATCTTGTGGCTCCCAGCTTGGTCATTAGCACTTGCAGGTGGCCCTGGGTGACTCTTTTGTGCCCTCAGGCAAGTCACGACCTCCCACCTCAGTTCCTCTATGCCCCACTGCCCCCACACTGCAGGGAGGGCTCTGCCTCACCCTTCCCATCCCAGCCTCAGGTCTGGGCTCTCCAGATCCCTCTGCTGCTGCCCCGGGGACGACGGTGGCTTGTCCGCTCCCCTCCACCCCCACATTCACTGCTCAGTCTCTTCCCTGGCTCATCGACACTCCCCACAAGTGACTGGGGACTGGGCTGCATGGGACACTCCCAAGGTGAGGAGACTCTGCCTGGGTTCACAGAGGCAGGAGACTGAAGTGGAAAACAGCGGCAGAGCTTGCAGCAGGGGAGGAGGGGCTCGGCTCCACGCTTAGCACTGCCCTGCTCTCCAGAGCTGGCCCTGGAGCCCTGGGCAGCAGGGATGGGAGGAATCCAGGCAGTTACTAGCCTGCTACCCAGAGAACGCAGTCCTGTGTTTTGCTGGTGGAAAAGTCCATTCATGGCCTGGCTTTCTCAGGCTCCCTAATCAATCAGGGCCAGGAGCTATGGGGGCTGGGTTTCCTTGTCACATCCTGGCAGGACAGCATTGAAGATTGGCTTACAGAACAGTGTTGGGATTTGGAAGCCTGTTTCCAGGGCAGCCTTTAGACCTGGCACTGCTGGTGGCCACTGGGCTTACGTTGGAGATGGCACTATTTGGGGGGGGCCGACCTGGCCCTCCCTCCATATACCCAGGCCCCAACTCCATTCTGAGTAGCAGAGACAACAGCCTGTGTGCACACATGAGTGAATATACATATTTGTGGATGCATGCCACATGGTACATGCATGTGCAGTGTGCATGTGAGTGTCCACGTATGCACACATGGACATGTCGTGTGCACGTAAGTGTCCACATGTGTGCATTCGTGCCACATAAATGTATGTACAGTGTGTGTGTCTGTGGGTGCATACATGCACACATGGTGTGTGTATAGCACACGTGTGAGTACATGTGTGTGTGCACATATGTGAGTGTGTGTGTATACACAGACAATAATAAATGTTAGAGGAAAAAAGAGGAGAGGGAAGGAGGCAGGAGATTGCATTGCTATATAGAACAGTGGAGCTGAAACTAGGGTTATCTTGTCCACCCTGTACACTTCCTAGTTAAGAAAACTAAAGAAGTTACATGATTTGCCTGAGGTCACATGGCAGAGAAGGAAGCTGGGTCTTGGCTGCCAGTTCATTGCTCAGCCCATGGCAACACACTGCCTAGAGGCTCTTCCTGCTCTCAGAACTCTGAGCTGCTCCCAGGAAACCCGCCATTGACAATTATGCATTAAGGCGGCCTCACCCAGACGTAAGTCACCAAGAGACACTGCTGTTCCCAAAGCCAGCAGTGCAGCATGTCCCCATGGACGGAATCCCCAGGGCACAAGGTCTGTTTGGCAAGAGTGAGCAAGTCAAGGGTGAACATCCACTAACCAGAACAGGGGACTGCTCCCTGCCCGCCCCCCAAAATCATGGTGGGTGCTTGGTTAATGCCTGGTGCTCCCTGGAGGGACTGCTGGCAGGAGGGCAGGAAGACATACTCCCTAGAATCAGGGAGGGCCAGTGCTCAAAGGGGGCGTCATCAGCAGCTAATTCATCAGCTCCTCATGGCCTCAGATCCAACAGTCCACCTTTAAAATAAGTATTTTATAACGCCACCCTATACTGTCAGGAAATAAAATTCATAGATGTTAGAAAGTTTCTGTATACCCAAACCCATTATAACGCCTTCTAACTGTTAAGGTGCAGACAAACTAGATGAAGGACATTGCTTACAAAAAAACTATCTGCGCCTCCATGTGAAGTGCTTGTGCCTATACAGAGAGACCACGAATGTGAAAACCACCAGTGCAGAATAAGCAGGCGACCCCCTCCTACCGGCCCCACTGCTTAACACTGAAGTGGAGAAAAGCTCTTGGAAAAACTCCAAATTAAAAGCCAGTGCTGGAGAGTGCTGCTCTTGGGATGCTGCAGAACCAGCCCCCACTGAGAGCAATCAGAACACTCTGCACCACAGAAACAAAATGAATCCCTCATCACACACACACACACACACACACACACACACACGCACTCACACACACTTGCACACACGCACACGCGCACACACACACAGTGAGTCAAGGGTTCTGAAGAGTAAATGAGAGCGGTCATTTTGTGGGGCTTTGCTCTGAGGGCCTGCTGGTGTGGCACAGGCTGCTAAAACCCCAGGACAGCCACCATCTTTCAGGCTGAAGGATTCAGGGGAAGAGGCTTAGGCAATTGTAGGGGAACTGGGGAGTGGGAGGAGGGCCCTGGAGGGAGAAAAGCCAGAGGAAGGGAGTCCCCAGTTCTGGGTGTGCATCTGCAAAAGTCTCAGGCTGACCCCGAAGCATCCATGTGTAGGACAGACATGAAGGAGTGGAGCAAAAGCTTAAATGAGTGATCTGAGACTTCAGCCACTGAAGGCAAGATGGAGCTTCCAGTTGGAGTCTAATCATAGTAACTGTCAGCTCAAACAAATCATAAACCTTCTCTAGAGGAATATAACGGAACCCACAATGTACACAACATAATACTCATGATATCAAGCAAACAATCCAAAATTCCTGGGAAAATATGACCCACTTTCAAGAGAAAAGGCAAGAGATAGTAAGCGTGAGATGATGCAG
Source organism: Aotus nancymaae (assembly GCF_030222135.1). Classification (NCBI taxonomy): domain Eukaryota; kingdom Metazoa; phylum Chordata; class Mammalia; order Primates; family Aotidae; genus Aotus; species Aotus nancymaae. Next base: position 4,457,638 of record NW_026988521.1, on the reverse strand, counting down.
ATGCTAGAATCAGGAAGCAATGACTTTAATGCTGCTATTGTAACTGTTTCAACAAGGAAAGGTAAAAGTGGTGAATATTTTCATAAAAAAGAACTAAATGAAAATTACAGAGTTGAAAAGGACAATATCTGAAAAAACCCAAAGGACAGCCTTAGTAAGATAACGGTGACCAAGAAAAGACTCAGTGAACTTGAAGACAAATCAATGACATTTGTCTAATATGAAGAAGAAAGAAAAAAAAGACAAAAAAAAATGAACAGTGTGAGGGTTCCAGAGGATAGTATTAAAAAAAAAAAATCTAAGGATTGGATAATCAGACTCACAGAGAATCAGGCAGAAAAAAATTATTTTAAGAAATAATAGAAGCTTCCCAAATTTGATGAAAGAAACTAATATACAGATTCAAGAAGCTCAGCAAGGGGTTCTGGTTCCTGGAAAGATGGAGTACATACACCACACTGTCTCCCTAGTTGATGCAACTATTAAACCTAGACAGATGCAGTTATCCGAGGACTCTGAAAAATAGAGTAGCAGGCAAATTGGAGAAGAAAAGCAGATTTCCAAGCACCACCAAAGAAGCCAGGAGTTTCCCAGTTTTCCTTGGTGTGTCACCTGGCTGGGAGTCAAAGGTAGCCTGAAAACCACATGTGCATAACAAGTGTGGATAGAAAGAGCTTCAAGAAAAGGGAGCTCTAAGGTTCAGAGAGCATGAGGGATCTTCCCTTTCATTCTTCATTTGCATTTTCTCCCACCCACAGCCTCAAGCAATCCTATAGTGGTGGAGGTTGGGCAGGCATCTGAAACTCTGGAGGAGGGGGAATCCTTTTTTCTGGCCAGAGGAGCTGTGGTCCACTTTGCCCTTGGCCTCTCCCTCTTTTTCTGCCACTTGACCATGGATGAAGATCCATTTGTAGTAACTGTATGGCAAAGCAGGGAAATTAAGGTCCCAGCTTCTTATCCAGAAGCCTGATAAAGGGGTCTCCATGGTCACAGAAAATGTCAGGGAGACTGTGGTGAGGAGGGAGCAGAAGGGGATCATGTGAAGCAGTGTATAAGCTTCTAGGCTCAGCTCCAAGTTGTGCACAAGTGGATCTGACCTTAAACAGCATATCAATGATGCTGAGGAGACAACTAAGAGATAAAAGCCACCACCATCTCCAAGCTTGGCCAGTGTTTGCATACGTGGGACAGTTCTGAATCACAAGCAAAGGGTTTAGAAGCTAATTCAACATTGGAAACATAACCCATAAAAGTTCCATAAAAGGACTTTGGGACCTGATCTCAACCAAGTGCCCAAGTCAACCTTTTCCATAGGGTTTAAAGAAGACACAGAGCATCTTAACAAAATATTCCAAACGTCCGTGATACAGGCTTCACTTGCTTGACACACCAAGAACTAGAAATATGCCAACTCTCAAGGGAAAAAATACAAATGAAAAGAAATTACTAGATGAGTCAAAAGCAGAATGTAGAAGAGAAAAAAAAGGGACCTTGAAGACAGAGCCATAGAAATTATCCAAACTGAATGAGACAGAATAGTGTGTCAACTTATGGATTCAAGAAGCTCAATGTATCCTAAATGGGATTAGTTCAAAAAATCCATTCCCAGACAGGTCATAATCAAATTGCTGAAGACTAAAAACAAAAATATATATTGAAAGCAGATAGAGAAACATGACATACTTTCATACAGAAGAAAAACCATGGGAATTACTGCAGATTCCTCATAAGAACCATGGAGGTGAGAGGAAGTGGAAAAGTATTTTTTAAATGCTCAAATGCAGAATTCTATACCCAGTGAAAATATCCTTCAGGAATAAAGGTTAAATCAAGACATTCTCAGATGAAGAAAAACCAAGAACATTTGTGGTCAGTAGGCCAATTTTAAGAGCAATGCCAAAGGTAATTCTTAGAATGGAATGGAAATGAAACCAGAGAGGCTCTTTGAAAGTCAGGAATAAAGGAAGTACAGCCAAAATAGTCGATAACTTACTTTGTAACAGACTATACTTCACTTCTTTTTTTTTTTTGAGACGGAGTTTCACTCTCATTACCCAGGCTGGAGTGCAATGGCGCGATCTCGGCTCACCGCAACCTCCGCCTCCTGGGTTCAGGCAATTCTCCTGCCTCAGCCTCCTGAGTAGCTGGGACTACAGGCGTGCGCCACCATGCCCAGCTAATTTTTTGTATTTTTAGTAGAGACAGGGTTTCACCATGTTGACCAGGATGGTCTCGATCTCTTGACCTCGTGATCCACCCACCTCGGCCTCCCAAAGTGCTGGGATTACAGGTGTGAGCCACCGCGCCTGGCCCTATACTTCACTTCTTACATACTTTAAAATATTTATGGTGACTGAAGAAAAAATGATTTTATTTTATGATAGCACTTTCAACATACGCGAGTTTAATACACATGACAGCTACACCATAAACGGGAGAGAATAAAGCAATCTATATGGTGGCAAGCTTTCCACGTTCTACTTGTAGTGTGGTAAAGCATTAAGTAAACTGTGAAGAACTAAGTATGCACATTGAAATCCCAGACTAAGCACTTTGATTAAAATAATAACAATAACACTATATAAACATTTTAAAGCCTCAATAATTAAATTAAAACGGAAAAGTAACAAGCCAAATAATCAAAAAATTATCAGGAAAGAAAAAAAGAGAATAAGGTGTAAAGAAAACAAATAGAAAATAAGAAATAAAATGGTAGACATAAATACTAACACATTAATAACATTAAATAGTCTAAACACATCAAATAAAATAGATTACCAGATGGACTTTTTTTATTTTAAAATTTTACTTGTTTTCTTTTTGTAGAGACGTGGTCTAGCTTTCTTATCCAGGCTGGTTTTGAACTCCTGGCCTCAAGCAATCCCTCGCCTCTTGGCCTCCCAATCAGATGGACTTTTAGAAAACTACACAATGACATGCAGTCTATAAGGAATCAAATTCACACATAACAACATGAGGAGGTTAAACACAAAGGGATAGAAAAAGATACACACAGACTAATAAAAAGAAAGCTAGAGTGGCTATATTAATATCAAAGTGGTCTTGAGTACAATGAAAATTGCCGGGGCTAAAGAGGAACACTGAATAATGATTTAAAAAAAATCAGTTCACCAGGAAGACATGCCAGTCCTGAGTAACCTAACCGGTATATTAATACCTACTGCCAGCAGAAATCTAACATTGGAACTTCATATAACCTAACACTGGAATTTCAAAATACATGAATCAAGCTGTAATCCCAGCACCTTGGGAGGCTGAGGTGGGCAGATCACCTGAGGTCAGAAGTTCAAGACCAGCCTGGGCAACATGGTGAAACCCCATCTCTACTAAAAACGTAAAATTAGCTGGGCATGGTGGCGGGTACTTGTAATCCAAGCTACTTGGGTGGCCGAGGCAGGAGAATTGCTTGAACCCAGGAGGTGGAGGTTGCAGTGAGCTAAGATTGCACCAGTGTACTCCAGTCTGGGTGACAGAGTGAGACTCTGTTTCAAAAAAAAAAAAAAAAAAATACATGAAGCAGAAACTGACAGAACTGTAAAGAAAAAGTGGACAGGCACATGATGATCCTGGAAACTTCCACATTCCTACACACTCAGCAACTGACAATAGAGGACAAGTCAGCAAGGGTATAAACATTTAAAAACACCATCAAAAGGACCAAATTGACATTGAAAGAACACTGCACTCAGCAATAATTGAGCATAATACACATTCTTTTCAATGTCCATGGAATATTCACCAAGATAAAACACAGCCTGAGTCCAAAAAAACAGAAAAAGAACAAAATCAACTCAAAGCATGGAGAAGGAAATAAAATCAGGACAGCGATCAATCAGCTAAAAACACAGGAAGAAAGGAGAAAACTTAATGAAGCTCAAAGACAGTTCTTTGAAAAGATCAATCAAATTGGTAACATCTTAGTGAGACTGACAAAATGGAGAGAGAAGACACAAATTACTAAAAAAGGTGATACCACCGCAGAGCTGACCTGAGAAAGATAACAGGACACTGCTATGAACAGCTCTACTAAGGCGAATTGGACAATTCAGGTAAAATGAACTAATTCTTTAAAAGCTGCAAACTTCCAGAACTCACCTGGGAAGAGATAAACTGTCTTACCCCTATTAAAGATATTGATTGTGTAGGGTTTTTTTTTTTTTTTTTTTTTTGAATTGAATTCTTGCTCTGTTGCCCAGGCTGGAGTGCAGTGGTGCGATCTCAGCTCACTACAACCTCTGCCTCCCGAGTTCAAGCGGTTCTCCTGCCTCAGCCTTCCGAGTAGCTGGGATTACAGGCACCTGCCACCACGCCCAGCTAATTTTTGTATTTTTAGTAGAGACGGGGTTTCACCATGTTGGCCAGGACGGTCTCGAACTCCTGATCTCAGGTGATCCGTGCCTCAGCCTCCCAAAGGGTTGAGATTACAGCCATAAGCCACTACGCCCAGCAGTTGTGTAGCTTAAAAAGCACTTGAAAAAGACATCTTCACTCAAACGGTTTCACTAGTGAACTGTGCCAATCATGTCAAGAAGAAGCAACACCAATTCTACACAATTCCTCCCAGAAAAGAGAAGCGGGGGGAACACTTCCCAAATTAATTTATAAGGGCAGCATTACTCTGATACGTGAACCAGACAAAGCATAAGACAACCATACACCAACATCCCTCAGGAACATACACACAGATCCTTAAAATATTAGGAAGTCAAATCCGGCCATATATTACTAGAAAAGGAATCACAAGCAAGTGTGTTTTACCCTGGGAGTGCAACGCTGGTTTGATATTTGAAAAACCTACTGATGTGAGCCACCATATAAACAAACTCATGAAGAAAAACCCATGATCATCGGAACTGGTGCAGAAAAAGACTGAAGAAATTCTACATAGGCAACAGCCCCCCGTGGTGAGCTTGAGCAGAGTCCAGCCTGTAACCTGGGTCCCATGCCTTCCACAGTGGGGCTCAGTAGCTTGGCAAAGGCAGAGGTCAGAGGAGGTGGAAATAAAGAGCTTTCTGGCTCCCATGAGAGTTAGTCATAAAAATAATAGTACAAGGGGCGAGGGATTGCTTGAGGCCAGGAGTTCAAAACCAGCCTGGATAAGAAAGCCAGACCACGTCTCTATAAAAAGAAAACAAGTACAATTTTAAAATAAAAAAAGTCCATCTGGTAATCTATTTTATTTGATGTGTTTAGACTATTTAATGTTATTAATGCGTTAGTATTTATGTCTACCATTTTATTTCTTATTTTCTATTTGTTTTCTTTACACTTTATTCTCTTTTTTTCTTTCCTGATAATTTTTTGATTATTTGGCTTGTTACTTTTCCGTTTTTATTTCATTATTGAGGCTTTAAAATTTTTATATAGTATTATATAAAAATAAAATATGGAGGGGTCTCAGTGGCAGGAGAGGGAGGACAGGGCTGAGAAATCCAGGTGCCCAGGCAATGCCGAACATGTTTCCAAGAAATGCTAACGGAACTGAAGAGCTGGGAAGTGCTGCTTCAGATATTTACGTTTAACACGGCCCCAGATGCAGAGAGACATTGATTACAGGAGCACCTGGGTCCCTAAGAAGATACTAATATAGCAATAATAATAACAGCTCTGATTACAAAATAATAAGCAACAATAATAGTACAAGCAAGATCCCTGAAGTACTTTGAAATGTCTTGGACAATTCCCATGAGTGAAAACACTGTTTACAATCATTTTTTTTTAAAGACAGGGTCTTTCTCTGTTTCCCAGGCTGAAGTGCAGTGGTGCGATCTCGGTTCACTGCAACCTCCACCTCCCGGGTTTAAGTGATTCTCCTACCTCAGCCTCCCAAGTAGCTGGAATTACAGGCACTGGCCACCATGCCTGACTAATTTTTGTATTTTTAGTAGAGATTGGGGTTTCACCATGTTAGCCAGGCTGGCCTCAAACTCCTGACCTTGTGATCCGCCCCCCTCGGCCTCCCAAAGTGCTGGGATTACAGGTGTAAATCACTGCACCCGGTGCGTGGCAGCCTTCTTCCTGTGAGTGTCCACCTTCCACGGACTTCCTGCAGGAAGCGTGTGTACGGCGGAGGGTGTCCCAGGTCCCTCATCCCACCCCTGCCCCAAGAGCATTCAACCTCTTAGACTCCCTGGTGCCTCGTGGGCACCTGGGCAGAGCCAGTGGCTTTCCGGGCGCGTCTCCAGCCCCGGCCCCAGCCTGCAGTGGCAGCAGCAGAACCACAGCGGAGATTCGGAGCGGGGGGAGCAGGCCTCCCTCACGCAGAAGGAACTTGTTCCTGGAGGCCACCCTCGGCTCCACACCCCACGGCTGCCATCTAGTGGCCATGAGCAGGGACACCGGGCAGCGAGTCCGCTCCTACTAGGCGAAAGACAGATCACGCGAGGGAGGCCACTGGGCCAGCAGGTTCCCCGAACGCCGTGGCTTCCGGAGGGGCTCCCAGGGCAGGAGGGTCACCATGGGGCCAATTTTGCATCACCCTCCGATTGTTGGAAATACAAGTTTATTTCCATCTTACAGGGTGGCTTTTCCGTTGCCCAGCTCTTGAATACCCAGTCCTCCCCACTGCGCCTGTGCAGAAAGCCAAGCCTGCGACTTAGCCGGTTTCATGGAGCCGAGGGCCTCTGTGATCTTGGGGAGATGGCCCTGTTGCTCTGAGCTCATTTCCTCACTGGCTGCAGCAGGTTCAGGGTGACAGCTGCAGCCCCCGTGTGAGCAGGCACAGGAGACATTCTCAGCTCTCTCAGACACAGGCTCCCAGAGCGAGGCAGAGAACCTTCCAGACCCCAGGCTGGACATCTCTCTTCCACCCTTGGGCCAGGGAACGCTCCCTTCCTGAATGTCCAGCCTCTGATGGGAAAGATCTATTGCCTAAAAGCGCTCAAATACTGGCCTGGGTTCTCTGAGCCTTAAAAGCACATTTGCTGAAACAGGCATAATAAGGCTTCCAGGAGCACTTACTGATCCTGGGGGCTGGGTGCTGTGCTGGGCCTGGGGGTAGACAGGCGGGAGGTGAACCAGAGAAGAGCCCAGGGTGGGAGGTGAACCGGAGAAGAGCCCAGGGTATGAGGAGCAGGCAAAGCTCACACGCTGCTTGGCACAGAGCACACACTGTGTCCTTGTCCCCTCTCCCAGGAGCAGGCATTTGAAGCCACGCCTCCTGCACGCTCCTTCCCTCCAGCTGTGTGGGCAGGGGCTGTGGCTACCTCTCCAACTCATCTCACAACCCCTGCTGCCTTCTCTGGAGTCCGGGCAGGTTCCACGGGGTCATGCTGGGCCCTGATTTCTGCTGCTAGCAGGGGAAGGTGGGGAGCCTTGGAGCTGCTGAGGGCAGGGCCTCAGCTGCACGCTCTGGGGTACCAGGCAGCCCCGCACCCCGATCATCTCAGTGGCCACGTGGCCTTGAACACACTCTGACACACGAATTTCACTTTGTGAGCTGCTTTGTCTTTCTGGGAATGTGTCCTCTAAGCTCACCTTCACACAGATCTGCAGCTTATCTTATGTAGATCGGCACAACGCGTTACGAAAGAGGCCGGATACAGAGATACCCTGGGCTCAGACCCAGGCTCTAAACCTCCCGGGCCAACCACTCCACCTCCCCCGACCCCTGCGCCCCTGTACCCTTGTCTGCAAACTGGGGCACTGCTAGTGGTTTCCATCATACTGGACCTTCGGCCAGGATGACGGAGGGGAGCCGTGTGAAGGTCAAAGGCTGGCAGGCAACGGACGCTTAATAAATGTGACTATTCTTATTTTTACTCCTCTATGCATCCCTGTAGTAGACAAGTATCTACTGAGACCCTGCCCTGAGCAGAAGAGGCAGGGAGTGTGAGGGTTAATAGCAGTGTTGGGAGCTGGACTCCCCGGGTGTGAAGCCCAGCTTCACCACTTACAAGCTGGCTGACCTTGAGCAAGGGCCTCATACACTCCAGCCTCAGTTTTCCTGTCTGTAAAAAGGGGTAATAACCATATCTATTGACCCATGCATATAAGAGTGAGATTAGCAGGCCTGCAGCTGCTGCCCTGAGAATGCCCTGCCTACAGGGCTGGCCCCTCGTTGGCATCTGGAGCTGAATGTCCCCTATGTGAAGAGGCCGGGACACCCAGCCCCGTGGCAGTAGCTCCCGTGGGCTGTTGAGCCAACACTGGTTTATGCAGTACCCCAGCTTTCCTTCCACGAGTCGGGAATCGTGGCACGTGCCAGGCGGAGAGGGCCTACATGTTGGGTTTCCCTAGGGAGGAACGTTTCCCACATGTGGCTGCATTTTTTCCTAGTGGGTGGGGAATGTGCTGTGTCCCCTCACAGGAGAGAGGGAGGGGGATTCAGTCTGTGGATGCCGCAGACTGCCTGAGCCCCTGCTCCCTCCTGTGACACTGTTATAAATAAACCTTAGATGGGAGGACGACTCTGTACCGAGTCCCATGAGTCCTTCCAGAGGACCCCAGAAGGTGTGGGTGGGGTCCCCCGACACACCATCTCATAGGCCTGCACGCGTGGCCCAGGGCTGCCACGACAAATGACCCCAGACCAGGAGGCGTGGATGGCAGACATTCAGTCTGTCAGTCCTGGAAGCTGGAAGTCTGAGATCTCGGTGTCTGCAGGGTGGGCTCCTTCTGGATGCTTTGAGGGAGAATCGGCTCCAAGCCTCTCGCCCAGCCTCCGGGGCTGCTGGCAACCCTCAGCAGCCCCTGGCTTGTGGCTGCATCCCTCCAGCTTTTGCCTCTATCTTCACATGTGAGAAATAATAAAATCCTAGGCGCCCTACTGACTGGACCAAGGGGACACCAGAGAAGCCTTAAAAATTGAGTCCTGGTGGGGTGTGGTGGCTCACGCCTGTAATCCCGGCACTTTGGGAGGGCTAGGCAGATAGATCACTTGAGGTCAGGAGTTCAAGACCAGACTGGCCAAAATGGTGAAACCCCGTCTCTCCTAAAAATACAAAAACTAGCTGGGTGTGATGGCACATGCCTATAATCCCAGCTACTTGGGAGACTGAGGCTGGAGAATTGCTTGAACCGGGGAGGCGGAGGTTGCAGGGAGCTCAGATTGGGCCACTGTACTCCAGCCTGGGCAACAGAGCAAGACTCCGTTTCAAAAAAACCAAACCAAACCAAACCTAACCCGGGTCCAGGCTGCCACAGGGCTTTCCTGTTCCTCTAGCAGCCAGCAAGCCCTGGCCTCGGGATGAACAATATTAAAACTATCGCAGTCCCACCAGATGCTGATAACTGACGCCATTCTGGCAGCCGTAACTATAACTGTGACTAGAGAAGAGACTGATTTCAGTAGCTTTCTCCTGGTAAGAAACCAGCTGCCAAAGACAGAGGCACGGGATGGCTTCGAGCTCGGAGCCTCCAGAAGGAACCAGACCTGCAGACACCTTGATTTCAGACTTCCAGCCTCGAGAGACTGGCTCTGGCCGGTTTACAGAAGCTGCAGGCTGAGCGCTTTGAAGCTCCAGCTCCACCTTTGACATGCGGAGCCTGAGTGTAATGCCTTTAGATGTTAAGCCTTCACCCAGGTCAACATGGGACGCATGCCACATGCCTGTGTGCTCAGCGCACTGTGTCAGGACCCGCCTGGTGAATGGTCACAGCTCCTCCTGTAACCTGCTGAGTACGCTCAACCTGCCGTACCACAGCCCACGCATTCCGCACAGAGCCCCGCTCCACCCTCTCCTCCAAGCTCCTGCCTCTGTTTTTGGCTAGAGGCCCACTTCCCAGCCCGCAGGTTGCAACCCTTTATGAGAAATAGTCTCCTTTCTTTTTTCTTTTTCTTTTCTGAGATGAAGTCTTGCTCTGTCGCCTAGGCTGTAGCGCAGGTGGTGCGATCTCGGCTCACTGCAACCTCTGCCTCCTGGGTTCAAGCCATTCTCCTGCCGCAGCCTCCCACTCCCAGGTAGCTGGGACTACAGGCACCCACCACCATGCCTGGCTAATTTTCTTTTTGTATTTTTAGTAGAGATAGGGTTTCACCATGCTGGCCAGGCTGGTCTCAAACTCCTGACCTCAAGTACTCCATCCACCTTGGCCTCCCAAAGGGCTGGGATTATAGACATAAGCCACGGCACCCCACTAAGAACTGCCCCCTTTTTAAATTTATAAATCATGCAATTCTTAAGCTGACATGTGACTGTCTCTTCCCCACCTTTGTTCCCCCTCTTCTCTTCTAAGGTCACCTGTCATTGGATTTGGAGGCCATCGTAATCTAAGATCTCATCTCAAGATTCTTACATTTGCAAAGACACTTCTTCTCCCCCCAAATAAGGCCACACTCATGGCACCTGGTGGTTACGATGCACGCTGGTCATGGGGAGCCAGCGTTCAGCCGGGACAGTTCGATGAGTCCCTTTGCTGCAGGAGGGCACGGCAGAGGGAGCGGCTGGGGAAGGCCCCAGGGTGGCTGCTCCCCTGAGCACTGCACACCTGTCCCCAGACAGTGGCCTGGGGGCTTCTGGCGGCAAGGCAGTTGCTGAGGCTGCAGGAACCCAGGAGCAAATGAAGGGTGCAGGAACCAGGAACAAACCTGGAGGGGTGTTGTCAGGGTGCGAAGGCTCCGGGGAGGAGCAGAACATAGGGCGGAGGCTGGAGGCTGACTGAGCGGCCAGGCGCACAGTGGAAGTTGGGTCTGGAGCCGCGTGCGTGGGGCTGTGGCAAGGGGAGGTGACAGTCCCCTGAAGGATGCTCTGAAGGGGCTGCAATACCCATGGGTGGTGGTGGAGGTGCCGGCTGTCCTGGCTGCAGGTCAGGTGGGAGAGGCCCTGCTGGGATGAGACGGTGGGACCCTCTTAGATCAGTGTGCTGGATCTCTGGGCAAATGAGACAAAGCCGTCCGCTGTGGGCTGAACGGTGTCTCCTCCTTACAGATGCAAATGTTGAAACCCAAACCTCTAACAGGATGGTACCTGGTGAAGGGCCCTTTGGGAGGTGACTGGGGTGAGATGAGGTCATGAGGGTGGGCCCCCGTGATGGGATTCGTGCCCCTAGCAGGAGATATATGAGAGTCCCAGTCTCCCTGTCTCTCTCTCTCCCCGCCACACGAGGGCCCAGTGAGGAGGTGTCCGTGAGCCAGGCAGTTCCCTGATCTGGGACTTTCACTCTCTGCGTGTGAGCCCCAGTCTAGACTGTGTTTTGTTTCAGCAGCCTGAGCTGAGACGCCAGCGGCGCCCAGACCCCCAGAGCCAGGCGCCATGTCCGTGTGGCAGGACGATGGTGGACGGTGTGCAGTGAGGAACATGCCTCTATGGGTCTCCCGGCTCATCCCGGGCACACGAGTGTTCCCCTCATTCTGGAGAAGGCTCCGAAACCCTCCGGAGTGCAGGGCTTCCCCGGCTTTGCCGTGTGTTCGAGTCCCCGGGGGGCTTGTAGTAGGTAGGCTCTCATTCAGTAGATTTGGGGGCCTGGGAGCCTGCATTCCTAACAAGAGCCCAGGTGGCCATGCCCACGCTGCGCTCCATGGCCCATGTTGAGTGGCAAGATCCTCACGAGTGGCCCTTGACCTCAGCCCTCCTCGTGCTGATATCCCCAACCCCAAGCTGCTCTGGATGGTTCCTTTTTGTTTTGTTTATTTTCTGAGATGGAGTTTCGCTCTTGTTGCCCAGGCTGGAGTGCAATGGTGTGATCCCGGCTCACCGCAGCCTCCGCCTCCCGGGTTCAAGCGATTCTTCTGCCTCTGCCCCCCGAGTAGCTGGGATCACAGGTATGTGCCACCACACCTGGCTAATTTTGTATTTTTAGTAGAGACGGGGTTTCTCCATGTTGGTCAGTCTGGTCTCGAACTCCCGACCTCAGGTTATCCGCCCACCTCGGCCTCCCAAAGTGCTGGGCTTACAGGCATAAGCCACTGTGCCTGGCCTCTGGAAGGCTTTTTAAAGCGCAGAGCTTTGGATTCCAGGGTGGAGCCTGGGATTCTGCATTCCTATCAAGTTCCCAGCTGCTGCTGCTGGTCTGGGGCACCCAGCTGGAGAAACACCACCCAGTGGCTTTTCTCAGTGACTGTCGTCCCGGCCCCAGCCACTGCATCAGCATCTGTGGGGTTCTTTTTGCAGCGCTGGGGGAATTCAGAGAACCCCCGACTCTGCTCCTGCTCTCTTCTCCTCAATCTGCCAATGCTCATCTCATGAATATTTCATCTCTGAAGCAGACAGAATAGAGCAAAACTCCAACAAAGCAAAACCTAAGCCAACGTGGTAGTTCTCCACATTCTGCGGTTTTACAAACGTGGCCTGAAATTAGCTTATTTTTAAGCCAGAGGAAAACTGGGCCCATGTTAATCACCGACCTCCCAAGTGTCCTGGCTGGAGACAGAAGTTCTCTGAGTGGGTACTGTCTGGCTGTCGGTCAGCGGCGGCCAGGACCCCCAGGCCCGCAGGATGCAGAAGAAATGAGAAGGAATGTCAGTGGTGGCGGGGGTGCCTCTTTTGAGTCTGTATTCTGGAGTGGCTGGTCTGAGCGCCGTGGTGAGTGTCTTTCACCAGGGCTTTGGTGGTGCCAAGTGTCCGGAGACCACCCCAGGGTGCTGCCCCTCCAGTCCAAGCCCAACCACTGGGTGACAGGGCTGATGGTCCAGCACAGAGGTGCACAGACCCCATGCCCCAGGTCCATAGGTCCCACAGGCAGTGGAGGTCACAGCTCCTTCCTCAGTATGAACCATCTGGGTGGCCTGGGCCTATGTCTACCTTAGGGCAGGTGCCCCTGGGTCCTCTCAGGTAAGCCACACTCACCTGGAGAGGCAAGAGGTGAGGGGCATGAAGGCCACCTGGCCATTTACAGCGGCCACCTGAAATATGTGCCCTCATTTCACACCGGAGGAGGAGGGAAGCACAGACAGGTGGTGGCCTTGTTAGAGAAGCTCAGAACGGAGGCGGGGGAGATGCTGTCACTTTTCAAAGTCATGGCTGGTGGCCAGGCCATGTGATGGGAGCACGCTTACCTGCACACCACCATGAGGCCCGGCCACACTGCGTCTCCCTCCGGGCACATCCCTCCCAGCCACTCAACTCCTTCCCCACTGCCCGCTTTCCCTGCCAAGGAGTCTGACCTGAAGGAGCAGGGTGTGACAGGGAGCCCCCGGCTGTGTGACCTGGAGCAAGTCACTTAGCCTCTCTGAGCCTCTGTTTCTTCATGTGGAGGACAGAGAGAAAACTAACTAGCCTTGGAGGGTGGGTCTAAGTTACAACAAAAGGAACCCAAACGGTGCATTGTAATGAACAGCAGTGATGAGGAACCTGCCATGCGCAGTAGCCACGTACATAACAATCCTCGATGCAGGGCCATGGGATGGGAACTGCTGTCCCTGTGGGAGAGCAGGGGAAAGGCGGCATGGAGGGTTCGCTCGCAGGGGTGGAGCTGCTCCAGGATATCTGCGCTTCCCTGAGGACTAGCTGAGTCGATGTGGGGGAAGCATCAGGCCCTGGCTCTGCAGGGAAGCGGAGCAGAACCTGGACGCCCTTACGACTCCCATGGCCTTCTGTGCTCTGGGCTGCTTGGGATCAGGCTGGGCTCACAGTGGTCAGTGAAAGGCTGCTTACTGGGGCCAACCTCATGAAAGGGCTGGGGGCCATGTGCTTTGAGGCCAACATCACCCACAGAAAGCGCCCCGTGACCTGGACAGTGCAGCATGCCTGGCTCTGAGCCTGCTGGGCCATATGGATGCCTGATGCATAATGGTCTTCAGCAGGTAGAACGCATTTGACAGGAGGGTGTTCCCCCCAGAACCACACCCAGGGAGGTGGAGAGGCCCCAGCCCCAAGGGAGCACAGCCCCAGTGCAGGCTTCCTCGAGAGAGAGAAGCTCTCAGCTGTCCTGGGCCTCTGGTCACACTGTGAGTGCACGTGACTCAGTAGCACCCACACTATTAAACTGCTTCTTAAAAGGGTGGAATGCATGAAAGTTAAATGCTGACATGAACTCGTATCATCATATTAAACTGCATGTATTTAATCAGAGTTGTGGGAATCATAAAGCAAACTTTGCCATCACTCAAGCTAACTATCTGATCATTAAGTCATCCACATATCTACCAATCTGTCCATCTATCTGTCCAACCATCCATTCACACATTCATCCATCCATTCAGACATCCATCCATCCTTTATTCCTCCCTCCCCACTTCTATCCATCTATTCATTCACCCACCCACTCACCCATCTATCCACATACCTACCCACACACCCATCCATCCACCCATGCATCCACCCATGTACCCACATATCCATCCATTCACCTACCCACTCACCCACTCACATATCTACCCACCAACCCATGCATCCACACATGCATCTATCCATCCATGCAGCCATCCACATATATATCCAGCCAGCCAGCCAGCCAGTCAGCCGTCCGTCCACCCAGCCGTCCATCTACCCATCCATCCATCCACCCATCTATCCATCCATCCATCCACACATCCATCCATCCATCCATCCATCCATCCATCCATCTACCCATCCATCTATCTATCCACACATCCGTCCATCCATCTGTCCATCCATCCATCCATCCACCCACCCATCCATCCACCCACCCATCCATCCAACCACCCACCCATCCATCCACCCATGCATCCACATCCACCCACTCCTCTATCCATCCATCTTTCCATCCATCCATCCATCCACCCATGCATCCACATCCACTCACCCCCTCTATCCACCCACACATCCATTCATCCACACATCTATCTGCCCTTTATCCTTCCCTCCCACTGTCTCTTTTATCCATCCATCCATCCACCCACCCACCCATCCATCCATCTTTTATCACTCCCTCCCCACTCTCTTCTTTCCAACCAATCACACATTTGTCTGTCCGTCCATTCATCCATCCATCCATCCATCCATCCATCCATCCATCCATCCAGTTGGTCATATGTTTATTAGTACTTGTTTTATGCCAAGTTCTGTGCAGGGCAGGCACTAATGAATCAGAAAGGGTGCTACATATGGCTCCTCTCCCAATAGATTCTTAGGCCCTGGGGGAAATAATCCATTAAGGAAAGACAAGCTACTGAATGACACCCCAAGAGAAGACTACACCAGTTCCGTTTTGACTGGGGAGAGAAGTTTCAGGACAGGAAGTGGGGAGGTGCAGGACTGAGGCGGAAGGGAAGAGTGAGTTGGGTCTGCCTGGCATCCATTTCCTATTTTCTGGGGACACAGCCCATGTCTGCATGCCAGTCTGTGTGCCCCAAGTGGCAATGCCAGCCCCCTCCAATGATACACAGGCAATTCAGGTCTGGTCAAAGGGTTCATCCAACTCCCTTGGCCAGCATAATTGGGTCAGGGATGGGCAGTGATTCAAATCAGTCCAGTGAAATTCGACCCTGAGCCTTCTTTTACAATGACTGGGAAAGAGGCACGCTTTCTCTTATGTGACTGCTAAAACAGCCAAACGCTAGCCTTGTGCCACCGGTGACCACCTTCAGGTGGCATGAGGAAGTTTATACAGAGAATGCCAGAGAGACAGAATGAGAGCGTCCTATGGCTCTCTGAGCACCTGGATCCAGCCATAACTGAAGCTGTTATTCCCAAACTTTAAAGCCATTAAATTTCTGTTTGGCTTCAGCCAGGATAGGCTTGTTTTCTGTCATTTGTAACTAAGCATCCTTAGTAATATGGCAGGGTACAGCCTCAGCAAAGAGATCCAGGAGCTCCCGAGAAGTCAAGAACTCCCATGGGGCTCTGAAACGACCCAGGGTGGCTGGTATAACATTAAGTGGGTACAAATGCATCTGGGACAAGCTCCTCCCTGGCTCAGGCTTCAGTTGCCCACACATGAAATAAGTTTTATTTTCTCACTTAAAGCTTCCCAATGCTTTCCTGGAATGACATTTATGCCTTATATCCTGAACTGCTCTGAAATTGGGAGGAAGGAGAGGACATCTGCATGGGGCGGGCACCTTGGAAATGGGAGGAAAGCCATTACCTAGGAGGTAACTGTGACAGACGTGGCCAGCTGCCTACCCCAACATCAGTTCTCAACTTATTCACCCATAGCAGGTTATCAGCCTCCTTTGAGATGACGTTATGGCTGGTCATCCCTAATCAGAAGCATAGTGGACAATCTGCATGGCCTTAAAAGCAGGAACATTTATTTGAAGCTTCCCCTCTTCCTCTGTTGGAACACAGATACAATGGCTGGAGTCTAAGCAGCCACCTTGAACCACGAGGCAGCCTACTAAGAATGTTGGAGCAGCAGAAAGGCGGAGACCAGGTCCCTATACGTTTGAAGCCCTCATATCAGCTTTGGACTGCTACTCACTGTCTTCTTTAATATGACAGGGAAATATGCCTCTGTCTCACATAAACCATGTTCTTTAGTGTTTTTCTGTCACATGTGGCTGATGGGACTCTGAATGGCAGCACGTCTCGGATATTGCAGCTGGGAGGAAGGAGATGTCAGAGGGGAGGAAGGAGTCTCTTCTTTCAAGACAGAGATATGTGGATTTTTGAGTTAATTTGAAAGCATCTTACTTGGTGCTTTCAAATTACAGAACCTTTCCCTCGAACACCTCCAGGCCCTGGTTTAAGTCACTAAAATAGTCTCCACTCCTAAGCAACCGCATCAAGGGCTTAATCAACAGAGCAGTGTATGTGGGTATCGACGGCCCGCAGAACAGCGGGACCCGAATGCTCCCTGCTGCTCTAACAGGTAGGGAGGGATCGCTCCTCGCTTGTTAAAACGTACCTGTCGATTTTCTTCTTGTTTCATAACAACTCCATTTTGTCACTCTAATTTTAGTGGCAATGTTTTTGTTCCAATCAGCGATCATTTTGGAAAAGTAGGCTGCTGGAAGAGCTCTTGGCATACAAAATGACAAGCAATTTTTAAACGGCATAAGATGGGTGATTTTTAACCACACAGGAATCTAAATCTGTTTTGGGCTGGTTAGTGCTCCTTAGAAAATAACTAGCTGTCCAGGAGATGTGATGTCCACTCTGCTAGCTCTGGCATGGCAGCTGTACTGTGTGCCCAGTGTGGACACAGGGAGGCGTCAGGCAGGGTCCTTGCCCAAGGAGCTCCAGAGTGGGGACCCAGATGAGAGAAGTGCAGAAGGACGTGGGCGCTGGGCTTTGGAACTGAAGGCTGGCTGCAGAGTCGATGTCAGGACAAGCAGCCAGGAGACCCTCACTTCTGCCTTCCAGCCCAGGGTCCCGCCCAGCCCCAGGAGGGGTCCAGGCAGCAGCCAGACTGACCTCATTCTCTGGGATCAAGATTCCAGAATGTAAGAAAGTTTGGCGGTTTCTCAAAAAGTTAAACACAGAGTTACCATATGACCCACCGACTCCACTCCCAGGCAGTACCTCCAAAAGAAGGAAAAACAGGTAAGCACATCCTTACGTGCGGATGTTCACAGCCGAGTCGCTCACAGATGCTGCCAGAAGGGTGGAAGCAACCCAAGTGTCCCTCAGCAGATGGGCACATAACGAAACATGGTCCAAACACAAACGGGAGTGCTACTCAGCCTTAAAAAGGAGTGACGCACCACCACAACGCCACAGTGCGGATGAACCTCGAGAACATGACGCTGAGTGAAGGATGCCGGTCACCAAGACCACGCGGGAGGATTTCATCGATAGGAAATGCACAGGAAAGGGAACCCACAGTGACGGGAAGTCGATGAGTAGCTGCCAGGGGTGAGGGGGATGAGGAGGGACTGCTAGTGAGTATAGGGTTTCTTTTTGGGGTAATGGAAACGTCCTCAAATTAAACAGAAGTGACAATTCACAACTCCAGGAGTTGCTACAGGATTTTGTTACTTTAAAATGGTTATTGTGAATTTCACCTGAATTAAAACACAAAAACCTTCCAGAATGGTCTGCTGGGGCTCAGATACACCAGTGCTGCGTTTCCCTCTGCCTCCTCCTCTCAGGTCACTGTGGGGGGTCCTCGGGGTCTCCCCTGCCCAACTCTGCAGGGATCTGTGTGGAAAAGCAGGGCAGGGTACTAGAAACACCCAAATCCCCTTCAGACCCAGGCTGGGGTGGGGGGCTGAGGATGTTGCTGAACTTCTTGGAGCCTCAGTTTCCTTCTTTGTAAAGCGGCAATAGCTGTGCATCCTGGGGCCAGCTGTGGCATCGAAGAGATGATGCAGTGTGTGGCGTCGCTGTGAGTCCCCAGCTGCCTGTCTAGTAGGGCAGGAGCCACGTCTACCAATGGCTAGTGACTGAGCAGGTCTCTGCATCAGACAGCGAAGCAGTGACGGAGGAAGTCATGAACAGAGAGAATACAGACCCCAGTGTCACCTGAGAGACGGGCAAGAATAGAGCTCCCCAAATCAGCCGAGTAATTCTGGCCGCAAGACCACCACACCAAGAGAAGGACGAGGTGAGGAACGGGACCATGGAGCAGTTCGGGGAAGACCCCTAGAGAGGCGGCACAGGGGGTAGGCGGCCTGGCCCTGCCAGAAAGCCTGTTGCAAGAGAAAGTGGGGTGCCCGCAGGAGTGAGGGCTGGAAGGAGGGGCCATTTCTCCCCACTCTGGTATCTCAGGAGTCTGCAGGGCACACACCACAGCCTGCGCCCCTGAGTTATTTAACAAGCAAAGGAAGGGAGCAGTGATTTGCAGGTTTCCCAGGCAGGCTTCCCTCAGCAGAAGACACAAGGCTGGGGGAAGCCTCAGGCCACAGGGAGCTTGGAGATGGAGGGAGGAGGTGGGCAGCGGTGGCTGCAGGGATGTGAGGGTGAGGCCGAGGACTTGGCTGCTGAGGCCTTGGCTCTGGCTCCTGGCTTCCAAGGTTTTCATCCTGCACATGGGGATAGGGGCCAGGTGGGCACTGGCAGTGGTGTCAGGTCCAGAGACCTGCTCTGGGTGGAAGGCAAGTGTCTCCGCCTGCCCCCAGAGTGTCTGCACAGGCAGCCAAAGCTTCCCAGGCTTCAGTCTCACGTCCACATCTTGGGCCTGCCTGGTCAGGGTCTGTCAGTGCAAGGCTGTCGCTCTTCCCCCGTTGTAATTCACCGAGAGGCTTTATTCCCTGAAACGCAGGGCCTGGCATCCTACTTGTTCTAGTAAGAGGGTGGCAGGGTGAATGAATGAGTGGGTGGGTGGCTGCGTGAATGGCTTGCCTGAGAAGCTCCAATTCCGGTCTCCTTCAGCGGAGCGAGTGTGGCCCATCGTGAGGGCCCGTGCTCCTGGCAGTAAGTGGGGCAGCCCTGCTCCACGCAGTGGCCCTGGGGACGGTGTCGAGTGCCCTCCTTTGCTCTCAGACGTGTCCCCGTTTGGATGATAAATGATGCGGTCACCCTGGCACTCAGACTCCTTCTAGGAGGATCCAGGAAAAAAGCCAGGAGCTTCAGGAACAAGAAATAGGTCAGGTCGCCACTGGGGTTTTGTATCTGTGCCAGAGCTCAAGGACAGAGCATGTCCCCGAACAATGCTGGAACCACGGGGTGACCTGAGCTAGTGTAACAGACGTGATGCATAA
The DNA here is from genome assembly GCF_030222135.1 of Aotus nancymaae. NCBI lineage: Eukaryota > Metazoa > Chordata > Mammalia > Primates > Aotidae > Aotus > Aotus nancymaae. The sequence goes on along the minus strand of NW_026988521.1, from coordinate 4,438,191 downwards.
CTGGTGCACGCCCGGCAGTGGCGGGGAGGCTCTGAGCCTTCTGAGAGAGCACATGGAATGGCATGTGGGCACATGCGCATGTATACATGTGTGAACGTGTGCGAGTGTGCATGTGTGCTTCTGGGCATGTGTGTACCATGTGTAGCAAAGCTCTGAGGTCTAAAAGATGAAGGTCTCTTAAGGATGAGGACGGCGTGCTCAAGTCAGAGGAGCCCACTGTGCAAGCTGGGAGGCCCCACGCAAAATGAAAAAGGGCCCCTTGTTCAAAAATGATTTAGAATCTCAGGGTGGTGACAGCAGAGAATTACACAAGCATGGGGTCCGGGTGACAGTGTGTGCAAGCCTTCCTGGTTTGAGAAGTGTATTGGCACAGTGGCTCACGCCTGTAATCCCAGCACTTGGGGAGGCTGAGGTGGGCGGATCACCTGAGGTCAAGAGTTCGAGACCAGCCTGGCCAACATGGTGAAACCCCATCTCTAGGAAAAATAAAAAAGTTAGCTGGGCGTGGTGGCGCGCGCCTGTAGTCCCATGCAGCCGCACCCTTCCTTTTCCTCTCCTATGTTGGGTGCCGCTCAGTCTCTCCATTGTATCCACACCCCTACTATCCAGCTTTCTTCTTGGCTAACGTAACATCCTACCCTGACTAGTGTTTTGTCTTTGTGGTCCATTCAGCAAATTTGCCAGGCGAGGTGCTAGGTGCTGTGGATACACAGATGAACAAGACCCGGCTCCCACCTTCAAGGACGTCACAGCTGAATGCAATGGACCGTTTCTAGAACACATGTGCTTGTGTTCTATGTGGGCATGTGCATCCGTGTGCATGTATGCATATGTGATGCGCATGTTCACCCATGTATTGGTGTGGGTGTGCGTGTGTGCATCACGCATGCATGTGTTATGTGCATGTTCACCCATGTATCGGTGTGGGTGCACGTCTGCATCATGCATGCGTTATGTGAATGTTTGTGCATGTATAGTGTGGGTGCGTGTGTGTGCATCACGCATGCATATGTATGTGTACGTGCATGTATCAGTGTGTGTGTGTGTGTGCGCATCACACATGCATATGTGATGTGTATGTTTGCGCATGTATCAGTGTGGGTGCCCGTGTGTGCATCACACATGCATATGTGATGTGCACGTTTGCGCATGTATCGGTGTGGGTGTGCGTGTGTGCATCACACATGTGTGATGTGAATGCGCATGTATAGTGTGGGTGCGCGTGTGCATCACACATGCATGTGTGATGTGAATGTTTGTGCATGTATAGTGTGGGTGCATGTGTGTGCACCACACATGCATATGTATGTGTATGTGCATGTATCGGTGTGGGTGTGCATGTGTGCATCACACATGCATATGTGATGTGTATGTTTGAGTATGTATTGGTGTGGGTGTCCGTGTGTGCAGCACACATGCATATGTGATGTGCATGTTTGCGCATGTGTTGGTGTGGGTGTGCATGTGTGCATCATGCATGTGTGATGTGAATGCGCATGTATAGTGTGGGTGCGTGTGTGCGCATCACACATGCATGTGTGATGTGCATGTTTGCCCATGTATTGGTGTGGGTGTGCGTGTGTGCATCACACATGCATGTGTGATGTGCATGTTTGCCCATGTATTGGTGTGGGTGTGCGTGTGTGCATCACACATGCATGTGTGATGTGCATGTTTGCCCATGTATTGGTGTGGGTGTGAGTGTGTGCATCACACATGCATGTGTGATGTGCATGTTTGCCCATGTATTGGTGTGGGTGTGCGTGTGTGCATCACATGCACATGTGATGTGCATGTTTGTGCATGTATCAGTGTGGGTGTGTGTGTGTGCATGAGTATCTTTCATTTGATACTCAGTGAGGTCTGTGGCTACATGTGCCTGTGAGAGAGGCAGCAGCTAGCACACCCTGGGTCCTGCAGGTGCCAAAGGCTGGAGCAGACGGGTTTCCATCATCTTCCTCTGCCATCTCTGATCCTGTCCCCGGACCATGGAGAAAGGCCTTATGCAACTTTGTGTAAGCATGTACCCTCCCAGTGGCCCACGGACGGTGTGACCTGGCCCCTCTGGCTCCGATTCTGGTCACCGAGCAGCTGGGAAGAAGATGAAAACCCTTTTCAGCTGAGTATGTGGGTCAGATAAAGCTCTGCTCTAGAGGAGGAAGTTCTAGTCTCGGCTGCAGCCCACCTGATGTGTGACTCGGAGCTCGGTGGTGTCTCCTGCTCTTTGCCTCTGGTGTCCTCCTGGAGAGCTGCACCACTAGCCCAGGTCTCTGACAGCAGGAATTTTGTATGCACAGCAGGCTTGGGAAAGCCCTCCAGGGTGACTAGGGTCGTGGCCACTGCCCCGTAGTCCTCATGCCTCTGCTCATCTGCCCGGGTGGGAACTTTCCGTGCCCAGCGAGGAAACGCACCACAGAGGTCAGCTGTCCAGATGTGTTAACGCTGAGGCCCCTAGCTGGCCCGAAAAGGCCCACCCGGACAGAAGCTACTGTGCCTGGATTGGCCAATGAGCCTGGGTGACAGTGTGATGGCCGGGAAGTTACTTAACCCCCAGGGGCCATCTCTCTAAAATGGGCCCTCAGATACAATTCTGGCTCTATGCAATGGAAGGCTCTGGAAAGTGACTGAGCACTTTGAGAAGTTGTAACCGTTTACAAATAAAAAGCTCCACAGGGATGATGAAAGTGACACCCATTTCGGTTCTCTTAGAATCAACTGGAGTATGGGCCTCCTCTCCCTGAGAAAAGAAACCTTTCCCCTGGCTTCCTGCCTCAGTTTCTCCTCCGATACACACAATGCTCCAGAAGTTAACAGGCTTGATCTCTGCACAGATCTGCGGGAACCTGGTAGTCAATAAGAGATTGCTTCCTCCCTCCCTCCCTCCTACCCTCCTTCCTTCCTTCCTTTTCCTTCCGTCCTCACTTCCTTCCATCTCTCTTCCGTCTCCCTTCCCCTTCCCCTTCCCTCCCTCCCTCCCTCCCTCCCCCTCCCTCCCTCCCTTCCTTTCTTCTCCTTTGGTCCTCCCTTCCTTCCATCCTCCCTCCCTCCCTCCCTTCCTTATCTTTGACAGGGTCTCACTCTGTTACCCAGGTTGGAGTGCAGTAGTGTGATCTTGGTTCACTGCAACCTCTGCCTCCCAGACTCAAGCGATCCTCCCACCTCAGCCTCCTGAGTAGCTGGGACCACAGGCATGCGCCACCACACCTGGCTGATTTTTTGTATTTTTGGTAGAGATGGAGTTTCATCATGTTTCCCAGGCTGGTCTTGAACTCCTGGTCTTGACTACCCCCCTCAGCCCCTCTACGTGCTGGGATTACAGGTGTGACCCACGGCACCCGGCCCAGAGATAGTTTCTATAAAAGGCAGCTCCTTGCCATCGCAGCACACCATCGCAAAGGAGTGAGGGGTCTTTCAGAGACGTGGAGGGCCAGGTGCTTTGTGGCCACATGCACGAGTGGCTGGCACACAAGAGTGGTGGGGGCAGCTTGGTCCATGGGCGCCTGGCGCAGGCGGGGTCCAGCCCTGGGAAGCACGGTCTGGATGGAGAAGCCCAACAGCAGCTTATCTTCCTGCGTGTGTACCGCAGCGCCGGAACCTTTTGGGCACATACTCAGGGATAACAAGGTGAAGGGAGTAGCTGGGCCGGGCCTTACGAGGCTCCCAGGAATCTGGCAGCTTTCGGCAGTTACTTTACTGGACAGACTCTCACCCAAGCCACCTGGAGGAGGGGCCTGGAGCCTCACTGGGGGCCCAGCGAGCTTCTACCTCCACCAGGAGGGGCGGCTTTAAGCTCAGTCCAGGAGCAGCGGGGCTGCCGGCCAGCCTGTCCCACTGTGGCCACACGCAGCCACTGATGCATTTGGGATTTGGAGGTTCCATAAATAACGAGAACTTCCTGGAGCCAAATCCCCACTCCCAGCTGAGCTTCCAGGACTCTGGAATTGCCCCCGGTCTGTGCCATCAAGGTGAGGAAGCCAGGAAATCGCAACTGGCCCTGGAGCTTTTCACCACAAGGTGTCTTTGTTTAAAGGTAGCACAGCCCCGAGTCTAAAAGGTGAAGGTCTCTAAAGATGAGGATGGCGTGCTCAAGTCAGAGAAGCCCACTGTGCAAGCTGGGAGGGCCCGTGCAAAATCAAAACGGGCCCCTTTTTCAAAAACGATTCAGAGTCTCAGGGTGGTGACAGCAGAGAATTACACAAGCATGGGGCCCGGGTGACAGTGGGTGCAGCCCTCCTGGTTTAAGAAGTGTACTGACGCAGTGGCTCATACCTGTAATCCCAGCACTTGGGGAGGCCGAGGAGGGCAGATCACCTGAGGTCAGGAGTTGGAGACCTGCCTGGCCAACATGGTGAAACTCTGTCTCTATGAAAAATAAAAAAAATTAGCCAAGGGTGGTGGTGGGCACCTGTAGTCCCAGCTACTCAGGGGGCTGAGGCAGGAGAATCGCTTTAACCCAGGAGGCAGAGGTTGCAGTGAGCCGAGATTGCACCACTGCACTCCAGCCTGGGCAATACAACAACTCCCTCTCAAAAATAAAAATAAAAAAGTGTATCATTCCACACCTCTGAAGGAGTCAAGGACAAGCCATCCTCACACATGCCTGACTGGTATACTGACTATTTCATGTTGAAAACACTGGAGAAACTGCAGTTTCAGAAACAGTGGGCTGACCTGTTCCTTCCTGCATGTGGCCAGTGATAGAGGTGCCTCTGGGAGGGGTCCCCTCTCCGCACCAGGGCGAGAAAACGGCCCTTGTCACCAGAGGCGGGGCACTGGGGGCTGCAGGGAGCCCTAGTACACATACCTAACGAGTAGCCCTCATCGTCCACTGCTTTTTACCACCCCGTCCGTCTCCTAGGGACTCCCCTAGAAAACTGACTGTCCTAGCCACATTTTCTTTGCCCTGTTCAAATTTATCATTCTTTGTTAAAAAGCACAAAAGCATCTTGCTTTGGCCACTTCTTTGGATTTCACGCTCTTGCGGAAGATCCCCATGTGTATGTAAAATGAACACAATGTGTATGCCATTCTCTTGTTAATCTGTCAATTTGGCTTCTAGATCCAGGGGAAGAGCCCACTAAGCGCTAAACGGGGGGTTGGAGGTAACCTCTGGCTCCTGTAGCCCTCCGGTCTCCGCACACCCCCAGGGCTGTGGGCAGGTCTTATGTTTACTGAGCTGCCAAGAGTTGAACCAGAGAGGGGCCTTCTAGAACTTCTAGGAGGAGCTGGGGGTGAGGCAGCCACCCGCCTGGCCTGGATGCCCATGCCCTGCTCAAGAACAGAAACAAAGTGATGTCTTGCTGTGCAGAGTAGCTGGGCGAGCGGCTCACAGGGCGGTGTCCTAAGGCCAGGTGCAAAGCTTTGACACGATGAGGCAATTCCTGAAGTGTTCTTCACAAGAGGGAGACACGCAGACAACCGCAGGATCACAAGTCGGAAGCGGGGGTGGGGGGATCAGGCGAGCGATGTCACACATCTGTGACAAACGGTGGGGCTGTCGGAAACGCTGTTTTAGAAGGATCTTTTCCATTCAGGACATACCTTTTCACTTAGAAAAAAGCAGTCATAACCGCAGAGGATGAGCGTAACGCTGCCGAATACACATTTATGCGCAAAGGACCACAGCCTTGGTCGTGACTATCAGCGCGGGACGGGTTCAGAAGTGATTTTGATTTTCTTTCTTATACCTTTCTATAGTTTCCAAATTTGCTACAGGACTAGATATTGCTTGTATAATAAGGTATTAGTTTAACCAGTGAACGTCTTTCCAAACAAGACGGGCAAATATCCAATGAACACATGAGAAGGCTCTTCACGTCATTAGTTATTAGGGGAATGCAGATCAAAACCACAATGATACAGCTCTAACACCCACAAGATGCCAATAACTACAGCAAACCAGACAACAAGTGTTGGTAAAACTGAGGGGGAACTGGAGCCCTCCTACACTGTTGCAGAGAAGGTAAGATGACGGAGCCGCTGTGGAAGACAGTCTGGCGGTGCCTCAAAAGGTTAAACCTATAGTTACCTTGTGACCTAGCAATTCCTTCCTAGATAAGTACCCAAGAGAAGTGGCAACAGGTGTTCCAACAAACCGTGCACACAAATGTTCACAGCAGCCAAAAACTGGACACAACCCAAGTGTCTGTTATCCACTACACACAAAGTATGGTATCACCATACAAGGAAATGTAACTGAGCCATGAGAAGCAGTGAGATTCTGATACACGCTACAGCACGTGTGAATCTCAAAAACGCTGTGCTGAGTGAAAGAAGCTGGTCATAGAGGACACCACATGGATGATTCCATTACATGAAATGGACAGAACAGGCAAATCTAGATTCAGAAAGTGAAGTCATGGTTGCCAGGGCTCTGGTAAAGGGGAAGTGGGGGAGTGACTTCTTTTTTTTTTGAGACAGAGCCTCACTCTGTTGCCCAGGCTGGAGTGCAATGGCGCGATCTTGGCTCAATGCAACCTCCACCTCCCGGGTTCAAGCGATGCTCCTGCCTCAGCCTCCCGAGTAGCTGGGACTATATATGCGCACCACCATGTCCAGCTAATTTTTGTATCTTTAGTAGAGATGGGGGTTTCGCCATGTTGGCCAGGCTGGTCTCAAACTCCTGACCTCAGGTGATCCTCCCGCCTTGGCCTCCCAAAGTGCTGGGATTACAGGAATGAGCCACTGCACCTGGCCAGGAGTGACTTCTAATGGGTAGTCTCTTTTTGGGGTGATGCAGATGTTCTGGGATTAGAGAGTGGTGATGTCTGCACACTCTTCTGAACATGCTAAAATCCACTTATTGGTGAACTTTAAAATGGGTAAATTTTATGGTATGGAAATTATATATCAATTTAAGAAAAGAAAAAAAGGTTGGTGTCCTGTGTAAATTCCTTTAGATCACAGAATGATATAAAATTAAACAGAAGAGGGTTAACTGTCAAAATCTGATTTTAGGCTGGGGTAGTGGCTTACACCCGTCACCTCAGCACTTCGGGAGGCTGAGGTGGGAGTATCACTTACTTGAGGCGAGGAATGCAAGACCAGCCTGGGCAAGATAGTGAGACTGTCTCTAAAAAATAAACATTGATTTTAGGCTGTGTGTGTGGTTGTACACACTTATAATCCCAGCACTTTGGGAAATTGAGGCAGAAGGATCACCTAAGTTCAGAAGTTTGAGGCTGCAGTGAGCTATGACTGCACCACTGCACTCCAGCCTGGGCAACAAAGGCAATCCTGTCTCTTAAAAAGAGAAAAAATTCGGGCCGGGTATGGTGGCTCCTGCCTGTAATCCCAGCACTTTGGGAGGCCTAGGTGGGCTGATCATGAGGTCAGGAGATCAAGACCATCCCGGCCAACATGGTGAAACCTCATCTCTGCTAAAATAAAAAAAGAAAAAAAATTAGCGGGGCGTGGTGGCGCGCACCTGTAGTCCCAGCTACTCAGGAGGCTGAGGCAGGAGAATCGCTTGATCCTGGGAGGCGGAGGTTGCAGTGAGCCGAGATCGCACCACTGCACTCCAGCCTGGCAACAGAGTGAGACTCCTTCTCAAAAAAAAAAAACAAACAAAAAAAACCACGATAATAATAAAAATTGAAATACAATAAAATAAATAAAAACAGAAAAAATTATTTTACAACTTGCTTTGATTCAGTTAACCACTTTGAAGTGTCTGGAGGTTGCATCTGCTGAAGATGAGTGTTGACTGTAGCCCCCACATCTGCAGACGGCGCCCAGGCCGCCACCCCTGCCATAGCCTCTTGGCTTCCCATGCCAGGTCTCCTAGAAACAGTTTCCTCTGTGGACCCAGTGCTCCTGAGCTGCCCACCGTGGCTGTGGACAGGGGCTACAGGGTGTCACCCAAGATGCTCTCCTCGGTTACACGATTTCTTTGAGCAGGATCCTGCCCTTTACACATCCACTCTACATCTGCATGTCTTAAATTTAATCTGCAAACGTGGAGGTTTCATCGTTACCAGCATGCGGCCCCCATAAGCCAATGTTTATTCATAATCCCAGGATCTGTTTCCCATCCTCTATTTCAGAGAAGCCAAAAACAACATCTTCATTCAATAACAGAGCACCATATGACAGCTTTCATTTCCCGAAAGGAGCCATGGCATGCTTGGCGGTGCGGGGAGGGGGGCGGCCTTTGGCCAGAAGGGGGTTCCCGGCCCTGGCTGACCAGACCCAGACTTGGTGTCCCAGAGCCAAGCGAGAGACTGCAGGTCTGTCCTCACTAGGTTCCCATGTGACAGACGGCACATCAGGGGTGCCACTGCATGTACTGGGAGCAGCCCATTCATTCCACCTTTTCAGGGCACGACAACAGTGTTCTGCAACACCGAAGAATCCAAGACACCGATGGCATGAGCGAGGAGGGCAGGTCAGCCACCTCTCCCAGGTAGATGTCCAAGCCCCAACCCCATTCCTCTGGATTCACAGGGGCAGGGCTGAGGCCTGCAAGCTGGATGTGGGGGGCAGGACAGGCATGCAGAGTCTAAGGCCATCGTACATCTGGGGTGGCTGGAGGTAACTGCTACCTTAACACTATCGAGGGGCCAAAGACTCAAAGATGACCTGGCCTGGAATGCCAGTGATGCTGCTGGTATTTCCAAGAGCCTCATGCACACCTCACCACCTTCCCTGCTGCTCACAAATGCTATGGTTTTAAAGACATCTCACTGGGTAATGTTGTAAAGGTTTACAATAGGAAGGGGCACACAACTGGAACTGGGAGAGCTGTGTGTGAAAGGTAGAGTGGGTATCTACAAAACCCCCGAGCGAGGCCCATCCATCCATCCACCCACCCACCCACTCACCAATCCTCCCACCTACCCACCTGAGTGGACAGATTCCCGTCTACTCAGCCATTTATTCATGTACTCAGTCACTCATCCACCGACCCATCCATCTATCCTCCTACCTACCCATCCCTATCCACCCACCCACCCACTCATCCATCCATCCATCCATCCACCCACCCACTCACCAATCCTCCCACCAACCCACCTGAGCAGACAGATTCCCATCTACTCAGCCATTTATTCATCTACTCAGTCACTCATCCACCTACCCATCCATCTATTCTCCTACCTACCTTATCTACTCATCCACCCACTTACCCGTCCACCCCCCCATCCATCTATCCTCCTACCTACCCATCCCTATCCACCCACCCACCCACTCATCCATCCATCCATCCACCCACCCATCCTTCCATCCACCCACTTACCCATCCACTCACCCATCCATCTATCTTCCTACCTACCCCATCCCTATCCACCCACCCACCCACTCATCCATCCATCCATCCACCCACCCATCCTTCCATCCACCCACTTACCCATCCACTCACCCATCCATCTATCTTCCTACCTACCCCATCCCTATCCACCCACACACCCACTCATCCATCCCAGCCATCCTTCCATCCACCCACTCACCCATCCTCCCACCTACCCACCTGAGCAGACAGATTCCCATCCACTCAGCCATTTAGTCATCTACTCACTCACCCATCAACCCCCTCATCCATCTATCCTCCTATCTAATCTACTTATCCATCCACTCATCCATTCGCTCACCCAACCGTTCACCCATCTATCTATCTTCCTAACTACCCATCCCTTATTCACCCACCCACCCAGCCACCCACTCACTCATCCATCCATCATCCATCCATCCATCCCACCTATCCTTCCATGCACCCACTCACCCATCCTCCCATCTACCCACCTAATTATTCATTTAGACATCCACCCACCCATTCACACACCAACTAACCCATTTATCCATCCACTCACCCACCCATCCATCCTCCATCCCACCCACCTACCCATCCATTTAACCATCCATTCATCTACCCACCCATTCACCATCCACTCATGCATCCATCCACCCATTCACCCATCCTAAGGCAAGGACCTGGAGGTTAATTAATTTGTAATCACCTGTTTGTAGGGTGAATTGATCAAGGTTTACTACCCTCCATGAGAGCCAAGAACCAGGAGGATACAACGGACAGGATACATGTGACTGTATTTAGAGAGGTAATCAAGATTAAAAGAAGGTATCAGGGCTGTATGGCCTTGACCTGAGAGGACTGGCGTTCTCAAGAAGAGGAAGAGAGAGCAGGGGTGTGTAGGCACAAGGCAAGGCCCTGTGAGGACACAGCGAGAAGGCGGCCGTCTGCAAGCCAGGAAGAGTGGCCTCACTGGGAGCCTCCCCTGCTAGCCCTTGATCTGCAGCTTCTAGACTCCAGAATTGGGAGAAAATACATTTCTGTTGCTTAAGCCGCCCATTCTATGGTATTTCAGGAGGGCAGCCCGAGCTGACTAATATAGGTTCTTCCCTGCCTACTGCCCTCCACACCGACAACCCAGTGTAGCACTAAAAAGGTTTCTAACCCCATGAATGTCTGAGCCGTGCCACTGCCCATCCCACTCCAAGCCCTCTGCCCACAGTGGCCAGCGCACAAGGTGACTTTCTGCAGACACCACATCCTGTAGCAGCAGGAGGGGCCGGGGGAAGAAAGGACAGGGTTGGTGCCCAGCATCACCATGTTGCCATAGTAACCCAGAGCAGGCACCACCACTGCTGGGAGGGGACGGGGAAGGCTGGGCCCCACAGCAAAGCCAGAGACTGGATCCTCCCAGAGAAGCCTGAAACGACACACAGACCTGGCAGAACTCTATTTTGAGGGTGAGCGCGAGCATGGAAACGGGTATTTAAAACACAGAGCAGCTGCTAACCGACAGCGGCACACACCCCACGGCAACGAGGCTCTGAGTGAGTTTTAATAAAGTCGCGTAGGAGACAGGAAGGGCGGGGGATGCAGGAGCCCGCCACGGTCGTTTAACAAAAACATCATCAAGAGCAGACAGGACGATGCGTCCTCATAGTTATTTTGTGTTCTGCAAGGGAACAGCTAGTAACTTCTTTGGAAGCTGGCTTTTGTGGCTTATTAATATTTTAGATTACAATTGTGCTAATAGAGTCATTCGCCTGTATTTTTAAATGCTCTAAAGATAACAAAAACATTCTATTTTGGAAGAACCGAGCATGGGTGTGCTGATGTTTTGCCAGGGTTTATACACACTGTGACTAATGACACTTCTGTTTAATAGGACTCTACCATGCCCTGTCCCATGGCTCCAACCAGAGCCGCCCAGATCTGTGGGTGACAGCTCCCACCCCCTTTGTGTCCTTGGGAAGGCACTCCTACTCCCGGGGAAAGTAGGTCAAGGCAATGTCCTCCTCTGATCTTCAAAGAGCCCAGGCGCTTGGCCTCCCCTGCTGAAGGCACATCAGTAACTATGACCTGCAGAGGTCCTGCCTGCCGCCCCCTCCTTCTGCTGGTTGCAGCACCCCAACCATCCTTGGCAAGCCATCTTCCCTACACCCCTGACCCAGAACCGGCCAGTCACACTTGCTGGTGCACCCACCCCCTAGCCAGAGCGATTGGCTCTGGGTGGGCATGAGCATCATTCAGGTAGGACCCACCAGGACACATTGAAAGACTCTCACTGAGAAGCTACTGGCACAGATCCACTGTCTTCCTGCAGGACTTGGACCTATGAGGACATAAGCCCTGGGGCTGCCAGGGACCATCCTGAGACGGAATCACTCAGAGAATAAAGCCCTCCTGGAGAAATCAGGCTGAGAGATGGAATGAGAGCTCCCTGGCGACATCAGCTGAGCAGCTGGATCCAACTATGCCTAATGCCAGCAATCTTAGGCTTCTCACTTACATATACCAATACATTCCTTTTGTGGGGACAGAGGTTGGAAGGAGCCTGGGGTTTTGTCATTTCCAATTTCAAAAGCAATAATGACCAGAGCAGCCCCTGAGTTGGTACAGGGGCAGGGAGAGGCCCCGGGGTCAGAGTTTAACGCCAGGGCTCCACGCCAGCTCTGCCATTAGCCAGGCATTCCATCCCCAGTAACCGGAAGTCCAGATTTCCTCCTCTGAAAAAGAAAGGCCTGGTCTAAATGGGTTTTCCCAAATTGGGGTCCAGAAACTCCAGGTCATGTGAGGGGCATCTCATGTCTGTTTATGGTGCTTCCGTGTAGATGATGACCTAAATGCATGACCCTATGCTTATCTTTAAAGACAAAACATTTTTCCTGGTAATTCACATTTTCTTTACTTTTTTTTTTTTTTGAGATGGAGTCTGACTCTGTTGCCCAGGCTGGAGTGCAGTGGCACGATCTTGGCTCACTGCAACCTCTGCCTCCGAGTTCAAGTAATTCTCCTGCCTCAGCCTCCTGAGTAGCTGGGATTACAGGCGCCCGCCACCATGCCCAGCTAATTTTTTGTATTTTTGGTAGAGACAGGGTTTCACCATGTTGGCCAGGCTGGTCTCGAACTCCTGACCTCAGGTGATCCACCTGCCTTGGGCTCCCAAAATGCTGGGATTACAGCTGGGATTACAGGCAGGAGTCACCGCTCCTGGCCTGTAATTCACATTTTCAAAGAACTTTTGTTTCACAATAGGTTTCTTTTCTTTCTTCTTCTTTTTTTTAATGCAGGAGATTTCCCTCTTAACAGTGACCTACACATTACTAAGTCAGAGAGATTTTGAACTAAGCAGTAACTATCATCCCTTCCACTTCTCACCTTTTCTGGATGGTATTTTGTGTCGGTTCTGTTTATGAGCTCAAGGAGTGAGGGGTTCCATTTGTTAGGTGACCCACATGCAAGTCCTGAGGCTGAAACTTACAGGGCTGTGACCTCGGACCAGTTGCTTAATTTCCCTGAGCCCACAGCCTTACATGCAGAATAGGAATGACGATACTGAATACGCAGGATAGTTTGGAGATTGGAGGAGAACCATGAGAAATTCCCGGGGTGGGGCTGGTGTTGGAATCGGGGTTGGGATTATTGTCACGGTGTTCCAGGACCCTGAGAGCGCCAGGGTACCCACCCCCCGGCACAAACATCTGCAGCTGCCCCCACCCAGGCATCTCTGAGAGCCTGAAGATAAGGAGTTGTCTGGGAAAGGGACCACTGCTTGGCCATCCTCAAAGCCACAGGGCAGAGTTTTCCAAACAGTCATTCCTACACATTTATTTCTAGAAGCAACTTGCTATTTATTCAGTTTTCATTTATTTGTTTATTTAGAGACAGTCTTCTCTGTTGCTCGGGCTGGAGTGCAGTGGTGCAATCTCGGCTCACTGCAACCTCTGCCTCCCGGGTTCAAGCGATTCTCCTGCCTCAGCTTCCCAAGTAGCTGGGATCACAGGCACCTGCCACCACGCCCGGCTAACATTTACTAGCAATGAGGTTTCACCACATTGGTCAGGATGGTCTCAAACTCCTGACCCCGGGTGATCTGCCACCTTGGCCTCTCAAAGTGTCAGGATTTTAGGCGTGAGCCACTGTACCCGGCCTTAAAGCAGTTCTTTAAGTCACCATTTCAAGTGGAAAACCATCCTCCCTGGCATAGATGCAAGGGAGCCTTCATATCCGAGAAGGGGGAAAGCAGGCTATGGGGTCCCAGTCGAGCTGCACTGCCGTCTGTGGGAGGCACTGGGCCAGCCTCCCCTTCTCCAAGTTACAAAGAGGACCACGGACCACTGGAGCTGCGTGGAAGAGTCCCCGGTCCCCCGAAAAGAAGACCCAGCACGCTGTGGGAGCAGAAGTCTGCACGCGCGTAACACTGAGAAAGGTCTTGCCTCTGAAGTATACAAGGAGCCACCACAAATTCACACAAAGCAGATAAGCCTAAAGAAAAGCAGGCAGAAGACCCGAACTGGCACTTGGCCAAAGAAGACACACAGCCAGCCAGTAAATGCACAAAAAGGGGCTCGGCCTCAGAATTAACAAGGGAACCGCAAACGGAAATCACAAGGACATGGTCACGGCATACGCGGCACGCCAGCGGCGGAAGGGCCTGTCAGTGGCGAGCTGGCGGCACGTGGGCACCATTTCTCTTACAGACTCAATGTCTGTGATGCCCCAGAATTCACGGCCCCCCAGTGTGATGGGGCCTTTGGGGTGTGATGGGTTTAGATGAGGTCACGAAGCTGGGGTCCCCAAGATGGGATGCCTGCCATCCTAAGAAGAGACAGCACAATGCTCTTTGTCTCTGTCCCTCTGCAGGTGAGGACACTGAGAGACGGAGGCTGCCTATAAGCCAGGAAGAGGCCCTCCCAGAACTGGCCGTGCCGCACGCTGATCTCTGACTGTCCAGCTTCCAGAACCAGCATTTCAGCCCCCAGCCCTCAGCCTTCTGTTACAGCAGCCTGGGCTGACAAAGACATCCGTGCAGGGCAGGGCTGGAGAATTCAGAAAAGCACAGGACGTACCTGCCCTGACCACGGCCACCCCTGGAGTATGGAAGGGTACCCGTATTTACACCGAGACACAAAGTAGGGACTCCGACAGCAAGTGGCCTAGGACTGCCCACGGCGGGACAGAGGGACAAAACCCCAGTGAACGACCTTACAGCGAAAACGGGTGACCCAGATCTACGCGCGCAGCCTAGATGCCAGGGACAGCTGTTGGGGGAGAAGCCAGCACAGCACGGCACACGCAAATCCCATCTCCACAGGGCTTACGAGGGGGCAAAGTCCCACTGCACTGTTTGGGGCTGCACAGTAAGAGTCTGGGACTAGTAATAAAATCAGGAAGGGACTGTGCGAGACCAGCCCTAGGCACAGACCACCCTCCTGGGGAGGAAGCTGAGGAGGCAGAGGGGGCGAGTGGGGCAGGGTTGGGGGCGCTTGGCCCACGGGGTTTGTTTCATAACTGCTCGCTGGACCTGTGGTTGGTCTGTGAACCTCTCTGTATGCTTGCTACGTGCCACACAGAAAACTTAAAAGCATCACACAGGCACCAAACAGAATCCTCCCATCTATTTGGAAGGCTCAGAGAGGAAGGAGTAAAGGAAACTGGATTCTGGGTCTGACCTGCAAGGGCATCTCCTGGACACCTGCCCGGGGAGCCGCTGTGTGAGCCGCGGAGGTGACACAGACCCAGGGGCTGGGAGACACAGGGCAAGGGCCACTGGGGACAGGCCGGGAGTGGGAACGGTGGCCTCCTGAAGCCCCAGGGGTGTCTCCAGGGCAAAGGCGAGACGTTTTGGGTGCTGCATGCAGGAAGAAGCCGGGCACCCTGTTCACCAGCCAGGGTCTCGCTTGGCACAAAGAGGCTTCAGGAGGACACCTAGAAACCCCTGAATTCCTTTTTTTCTTTTTGAGACACAGTCTCATTCTGTCACCCAGGCTGGAGAGAAGTGGCAGGATCTCAGCTCACTGTGACCTCTCGCTCCTGGGTTCAAGTGGTTATCATGCCTCAGCCTCCCGAGTAGCTGGGACTATGGGTGTGTGCCACCACACCCGGCTAGTTTTTGTATTTTTAGTAGAGACAGGGTTTCACCGTGTTGGTGAAGTGCAGTGGTGCGATCTCGGCTCACTGCAACCTCTGCCTCCTGGGTTCAAGTGATTCTCATGCCTCAACCTCCTGAGTAGCTGAGATTACAGGTGCCAGCCAGGCTGGTCTCAAACTCCTGACCGCTCAGGTCATCTGCCAGCCTCTGCCTCCCAAAGTGTTGGGATTACAGGTGTGAGCCACCATGCCTGGTCATAGATACCCTGTGTTCTGGTCTGCATTTGCCACTGACCAGCGAGGGAATGTCCCCCCAGGAGTCACCGTTCCCCTCTGTGGCATGGGCTGAGAGAGGTGTCTGCTCCCACGGGAGCCTGAGGCTGAGGCCCAAGGAGACGCTGGATGGACGGGGAAGTCAGGACTCTGCCTTCCCTATCTAGGTGAATGTTGGGGCCTCTGCCCCGAGTCCTTCAGCCCTGGAACCCTGACTGCTAAGAGCCCTTCCCGTGTTGGGGGCTGCAGTCCTGCCTCCCATCCATGGGCACCGGAAGCCACAGGTGGCCCCCTGCAGGCTGAGTTGTCAGGGCCAGGGACACGAGGCGCCACGTGCAGCTTTTGGTCCTGGGTCCTGAGCACAAATGGTGGCTTTCCAGGAGGGCCACCTGCAGACGGTGTGTGGGTTTCCATGGGGCATCCTGGGACCTGTGTCCATAGCTACCAGCCTGTAGGACGCCTCCACTCCACACAGACCTCATCTCTGGGTAGCCTGTGAGCCTCCAGGAGGACCCAGGCTGTGGGCCCGATGGGCATGGCGGGGCGGCGGCGGGGAACAGGAGACTGCACACTACACAGGACAGACTCCTGGGGATGCCTGGGCCCTCCCTGCCCTTGTCCACCCATCATCGTACCCCAGGCTTGAGGAGGCATGAGGTTTGCTGCTAAAAGTGTTGAGGTGACCCGAGGGGGAGGGATGCCCACTCGTCAGAGCAGATCTCAGCTTTAAACCTGCAAGCTCCAGATGCCCCCCAAAGCTCTCCTGTCCAAGGTGGCTGGCCCGTCCCCTCACCTAACTCTCCTCTCTCCAAAGTCTCTTTTCTCCTTCTTTCTTGCCAGCTGGCCCTGCTCCCCACAACCCTGGCAAGCTCCATAGACTGCTCAGTGGAGCAGAGGCAGCCTGCCTGTTGCAGGGAGACGAGTCTGTCCCCCACCACCACCTCTGTCTCACCAGCACCGCCCCCAGGGGCTGGTCAGGACCTGTCAGTGGGTGAAGGGAGGTCTCTAAAGGGTGTTCCAGGTGGCCTGAGCTGCCACAGGTCTCAGGCTTGCAGGCGGTGCTCCACCCCGCCATACCTTCCGGGGGCTCACATGATCCAGGACAGGGGCCGCGGTGACAAAACGAGAGAGGCAACATCGGCCTTGGGCATCATCCCCGCCTCCCCGGACACCAGACTGCACCAGACCGAGGGAGTGGACGTGGGGACACCCTGTCTGCTTCGGGGACCATTTGGTTTCTAAGCAGGGGCTCAAAGAGGAGGGGTTCTGCTATCAGCTGAGGGTGGACACCTGGGCCTACTGATGGGCTGGCATCCTACCTGCCACGTGCAGATGGGCCCGGCCCAGACCTCTAGCCATGCAGAGTTCCCACGCCGCAGCCTGAGTCCCCTCAGAGTAAGTGGGATCGTGCCAGAGTTTGCAATGAACACCAGGAGTAACTTTCAAGTGGAAACACAGCTGGCCTGGGCAGCCCAGGGCTCATCAGTGACGGGGAATACAGTGGACTTATGACCTTTGCATCTGCCCTTTGCCCCTCTGCCTCTCTCCTCTGAAGCCACCCTGGGCTGTTGCTGGCCTGGCCTCCTTTTACAGTGGAGCTGGGGGTGGGGCAGTCTATTAGACCAAGCCCCACAAAGCAGGGCAGCCGATGGGCAGGGGCTGGGTGGAAGTGAGGGCAGAGCAGGAGTGACGGTGACCTGCCACTACTAGCCACTGTGACCCACATGGCCAGAGCCTTGGTGGTGCCGGTGTTCCTGTTATTACTATGAGGAAGCCCATTCCATCAGGGCCACCGGTAACAACTCTTCTCTGCATCTGGACTTGGATACCTTTGCATTCTTTGTGAGCCCTTGTAATAACCCTGCAGGGCGTGTCTGCAGGGCATATAAATCCAACTTACAGATGAGAAAGCCCAAACATACAAGGGTAAAATGAGTTTTCTCAAGGGCACCCAGTGTGGTGTTGATTCCTCTACACGAAGAGGGGATGTGAGGAATGAAATGGAATTTCAGAAACTAGAAGGGGCAAGCCAGGTGCTTCTTCCAAAGGAAGAGAAGGCTGCACAGGGCTGGGATGAGAAAGAATATTTGCCCATGGCCAGAGCAGTAGCATTCACCAAGCTGGAGTGTAAGACTTCACTAGCATCATCCCGTTATCATCTTAAAACCTCAGTCACCATCACCACCAGTGGTATCGCCACCAGCATTACCAGCATCACCACCACCATCAATCACCATGACTACCACCATCAATAGAATTGCTATCATCACCAACAAAAACAGCATCACCACTGTCATCACCATGTCATCACCACCATCATCACAATGACCACCACCACCACCATCACCATCATCACTACAATTACCACCACCTTCATCACCACCATCACCACCATCATCACAATGACCACCACCGCCAGTATCACCACCATCACCATGACCACCACCACCACCATCACCAACATCATCACTACAATTACCACCACCTTCACCACCACGATCACCACCATCACCATGACCACCACCACCACCATCACCACCATCATCACCACAATTACCACCACCTTCACCACCACGATCACCACCATCACCATGACCACCACCACCACCATCACCACCATCACTACAATTACCACCACCTTCACCACCACGATCACCATCATCATCATGACCACCACTGCCACCATCGCCATGACCACCACCACCACCATCACCACCATCATCACCATGACCACCACCACCACCATCACTGTAATTACCACTACCATCATTACCATCACCAGCATCACCACCATCATCACCATGACCACCACCACTAGTATCACCACCATCATCACCATGACCACCACCACCACCATCACTGTAATTACCACTACCATCATTACCATCACCAGCATCACCACCATCATCACCATGACCACCACCACTAGTATCACCACCATCATCACCATGACCACCACCACCACCATCACTGTAATTACCACTACCATCATTACCATCACCAGCATCACCACCATCATCACCATGACCACCACCACTAGTATCACCACCATCATCACCATGACCACCACCACCACCATCACTACAATTACCACCACCTTCACCACCACGATCACCATCATCATCATGACCACCACTGCCACCATTGCCATGACCACCACCACCAGCATCACCACCATCATCACCATGACCACCATCACCAGCATCACCAGAATCATCACCACAGGCACCACCACCACCATCACCATCACCACCAAAAAAAATAGCATCACCACTGTCATCACCATGACCACCACCATCAACAGAATAGCCACCATCATCACCAATGAAAACAGCATCGCCACTGTCATCACTACCACCACCATCATCACCACCATCATCACCACCATCATCACCACCACCACAGTCGCCATGGCTGTCATCAACCACTTATCATCACTACCACCAACATCACCCCCCTTGGTTCCTGACTCCAAGGCCACAAAATCTTAACATCTCAGAGGGTTGACCCTGGGAATGCTCCAGCCTGGTGGGTGAAGGGAACAGGGGTCAGCACAGAGGTATCTATGTTTAGGTCCTGGGTTGGCCACCCATGCTTCTGAGCAAGTCACTCACCATCTCTGACCTCCTGTCTAAAATGGACTAACATCACTGCATGTCCCCCTCCCAAGTTTACTCTGAGGGTCACAGGAGTTACCTGTAAACATCAAACGAGAGGTGAGGGGATGCAACTACAGGGACAAGGTTTGGAACTGTGTGCTCTGAAAGGGCTGGAATGATAACGTCACGTGGCCTGCAGGATGGGGGAACATGGCTGACTCCAGTGCACACCTGATATGGCTCCCGAGGGAGAGCAGGTGGATCCCAGAGGCTGACCTAGTGTTGAAGAGTGAGGCGTGGGTGCCAAGAGGACGGGTCCCCCGCCCAGGGCCATCGTGGATGAGGACTATTCTCATTATGTCCTCTTCCTATCAATGGCCACAGACAAGAAATCTCAAAGGACAGTGGCCCCAAGTCACTCGCAACTTCAGCAGTCCCCTTTATCGAAGGTTTCACTTTCTGAGGTTTTAATCACCCACAGTTAGCTGAAGTCTGAAAACATTAAACAGAAAAGCCCAGAAATAAACAGCTGAAAAGTTTTCAATTGGACGCCATTCTGAGTAGTGTGACATCGCCTGCCGGTCCGCCCGGGGGAGGCGACTCATCCCTTTGTCCAGTGCATTCCTGCTGTCTTCACCACCCACTGGTTAGTTACTTAGTAGCCGGCTCTGTTATCAGACCAGAAACACTGTGTATGCAGTACAGGGTTCAGTGCTATTCCCGTTTCAGGCACCCACTGGGGGTCTTGCGACGTATCCCCCGAAGATAACGGGGGACTGCTGCAGTCACAAAACAGTCAGCAAACCACGAGGCTTATCCTGCCCAGCCCTGACCCAAGGGTTGGATTTGGGAAAAGGAGATTTAACCTCCGAATGTGTCCTGAAACCCTGAAACACAGGGTATCCTATAGGAGACAGGAGAGGATGGCTTCAGGTGTGGCTTCAGATGACAGAGGAACAATGCACTGCACTGAGGATGATTTCTGGGAGGAGGAAACCCATGCTAGCCTCACCGCCACCCTGTCGGGTCCACACAGTCTAAAGGAGAGATATAAGAACGTTGTGGCCATGAGCCCTGGGGTGTGGGACTGGTGGCAGTGCGGAGACACTTCTCAGGGCAAATGGAAATGCTATGCTGTAAGACGCTCCTGGTAAGGGGCCCCATGCTGGTAAATTAGAGAGTGGCTGGAAAGGAGAGTTCACAGCAGGGATTCTGAATGGAAATAGTCCACAGGAAGAGAGCTTGGGAATCTGGACAGCCTGGCGGACATCTTACCTGGACACATACACAACGTGTGTTTCCTTATGAATAAGCGGAGATCATAAAGTCATCGCTCATAAAGGGCGAGTAGGAGGGTCAAATGAGGTCCTCTCTCTTCTCAGTTGAGTGCCATGAAAAAGTAGAAAGGGACCAGGTGCAGTGGCTCATGCCTGTAATCCCAGCAGTTTGGGAGGCCAAGGACGCCTGAGGTCAAGAGTTTGAGACTAGCCTGGCCAACATAGTGAAACCGTGTCTCTACTTAAAAATACAATAAATTAGCTGGGCGTGGTGGTGGGCACCTGTAATACCAGCTACTAGGGAGGCTGAGGCAGGAGAATTTCTTGAACCTGGGAGGCGGAGGTTGCAGTGGGCCGAGATCGCGCCACTGCATTCCAGCCTGGGCAACAAGAGCAAAACTCCACCTCAAAAAACCAAACCAAAACTAATAATAATAATAATAATAATAATAAAACAACCAAACAAACAAAAAGGACACAT
The DNA here is from genome assembly GCF_030222135.1 of Aotus nancymaae. Lineage (NCBI taxonomy): Eukaryota > Metazoa > Chordata > Mammalia > Primates > Aotidae > Aotus > Aotus nancymaae. The sequence continues at coordinate 4,417,227 of NW_026988521.1, read as the reverse complement.
TACAAATCGCATCTGTTTCCTGGTCAGAGCTCCGATTTTCTGATCTAGACCCTGTGCTTATGGCTAGCTTCTAGAAACTTCTAGAGAGCCACGGGGACTATTCTTGAATGTAGACTTACCCCACAAGAGTGGCGGGTCAAGGGAAGGCACGACTAATCCCAGCCTACACTCATATCCTCTATCCAGTCGAGAGCCCTGCAGCAGGGAGTCAGCCGGAAGATTCTAGAAGCCCATTCTGCAGAGAATCCCATCAAGTCACTTCCTCACTGGTCTCTGCAGCTGACTGAGGATCCCGACTCCAACAGGCTTTGGCAGCACATACAGCGCAGGACACACCGCAACTACACTGGGGTGCCCAGCAGTGAGGTAGGAGTTGAGAATGTGGTGTCTTACAGCTGGTCTGAGCTGCCTGGTGGTGAGGCCACCACTCCCACCTCAGTGGCTTTCAGGTGACCAGATCCTACCTGTCTCTGGAGGGTGGAAACAGGGATGAGCAGGGCTGACTCGCCACACCCATTTTCTCATCTTGTTCTGCATGAATGGTGTTCACTCACACTCAGGTCCTTTGTTTCAGCAACTAAAACATGACCTGCTCCAGTGCTGCTTGGCCTTATGTCATTTTCTCAGGGATAAACAGAGAGCCCCGGACTGACAGTTTCTGTGTACACATCAGATGTGTCACTGAAAATTCCAGACATGCATTGCATTCATTTTTCATAAACTGCCTCATCCATGGGTGTCAACTGATGACTTTGGAAATATTTTATGTTTCTTAGTCAAGATACATGATCAAGGGCAGCCCTGATTTCAATTTGTAGAATTCTGGCCAGGCACAGTGGCTCATGCCTGTAATGGCGGGAGGATCACCTGAGGTTGGGAGCTCGAGACCAGCCTGACCAACACGGAGAAACCCCATCTCTACTAAAAATACAAAATTAGCCAGGCATGGTGGGGCATGCCTGTAATCCCAGCTACTCGGGAGGCTGAGGCAGGAAAATCGCTTGAACCCGGGTGGTAGGGGTTTCAGTGAGTCAAGATCACACTATTGCACTCCAGCCTGGACAACAAGAGTGAAACTCTGTCTCAAAAAACACTGTAGCATTCTAAGGAGGAAGGATCAAGTCACTCTACAATCCAGCAGCCTGAATTCACAGACGAGGAAATTAAAGCCTTGGAAGTACAGAAGGCAGTCAAGGTCTCCTGCAGGGGAGGTGGGCGCCGTCCCTCCATCCAGGGTGCATGTCTGGCCCCATGAGGGTCAGCTTTACGGGCCAACCTGACCAGGCTATGGCACTCAGTTAGGCAGCCAAGCAGTAACTGAGGTGTTGCTGGGAGGGTATCTTGTAGATGTGGTTAACATATACAGTCTGTTGGCTTGAAGTCAAGATTTTTCTCAGTAATGTGGGTGGGCCTCCTCTAATCAGTTAAAAGTCCTCAACAGCAAAATTGAGGTTTCTCTGAACCTTGACTCAAATAGTCAGCAGCAGGTGGCTCCTTGCCTGGGACCACAGGGCTCAGCATCTGCAGCAACCAGGTTCCCTCCACGGGGTGTCACAGGCAGTGATGCATGTCCATACTGTGCCAGAGCCTCACACGAGAGGGCAGCATTTCTCCATTCTCTCCCCCATCTCTGCAGGCGGGAGGCAGGGACCCTGAGACCCTCGAGGATGACCAGGCCACATAATGGAAGGGCCTGGACTGCTTGATCACATCGTGGAGAAAATCATCCCACATTATGACCAGAAGAGACCACACTGGGGTGGCTACTGGGCACAAAAAATCCTGCACCCCATTAAGCCACTGAAGTTGTGGGTTCACTTGTTGTAGCGGCTGACATTGTGCTACCTACTACATACGAGTGGAAAGCTTTAGAGTCTAGACAAAAGCCAGACCTTCCATCTCCTGACCGATCAAGTGCCACACCACCCAACCTGCTTTCCACAAACACGGTGGGGCAACTGACATGCACTCTGTCCTGGATAGGCACCACGCAGGGCACAGAACAGCAAGATGCTATCCCTGCCCTCAGGGAGCCTAAATGCCAGCAGGATGGGGTGCAGACATGCATGTAATTAACCAGCAATTTTCCAGATCATAATCTCCCAAGATGCCTCTCCTCCTGCATATAACAACATAGTCATATGTGGCACTTTGCGCTCAGGTCTCCAGGCTGATGCATGCAAAGAGGTGAGATTTTATAAATCTGGGCATGCCTCTGTCTCTTATTCACAGAAACAAGAAAGCTACAATCATAAGCTTTCCCCCAACCCTTCACACTCATCATCTCCAGCCTTCACATTTCAGATAACGGAGCCTACTCGGAGCCAGCCAGAGACAGTCGAGCTGAGAAGAAACCTGGATCTGTTTCTGCTTCTCCATTGCTTCAGGTGGATGCTCAGGAAGACTAATCACCGGCAGTCATACACCAGGATCACCGCCCTGACCGCTGTGTGAGAGACACTGCTGTGATGCAGGTACAGGCCATGGCTCAAGCATTAGAACTCACAAATAATGGGTCATAGTCCCAGCCCAGTAACTCCCTATCTGTGCGCTCCAATGTGCTAAGATGGGGATGCTCATGTGTACAATGTGGGTGATGATTACTGCCCTGCTTATTCCACAAGGTCGGATGAGACAGCAAGCAGGAAAGCCCACTGGAAGCTACGAAGTCCCATAAACATGCAGCCCTAAGAAATCACAACTAAGGTTCAGGTGAGTAAGCACATCATATCTTGAAGGCAAAACTACAAAACTATTCGTGGAAATGAGCTGAACTTGTATCATTTGACCAACCAATCAACCATCCATCCATCCAACCAACCAACCAACCAACTAGTCAGCCAGCTAATCAACCAAACAACTAACCATCCAATCAGCCAGCCGACCAACCAGTTAATCAATCAACCAACCAACCAAAACCAGCCAGACAGCCAGCTAACCAACCAGCCAACCAATTAGTCATCCAGACAGCTAATCAACCAACCAGCGAGCCAGCCAGCCAGCCAACCAGCCAACCAGCCAACCATCCAGCCAGCCAGGCAGCCAACCAGCCATCCAGTCAGCCAGCCAGCCAACAAGCCATCTAATAATTAATCAACCAACCAACTAATCAACCAATCAACCAATCAACCAGCCATCCAGTCAATCAATTAACCAACCAATCAACCAGCCAGCCAACCTGCCAGCCAGCCAATCAACCAACCAACCAGCCAGCCAGCCAGCCAGCCAACCAGCCATCTAATAATCAACCAACCAACCAACCAATCAACCAGCCAGCCAGCCAATCAATTAACCAACCAATCAACCAGCCAGCCAGCCGGCCAGCCAACTAGCCATCTAATAATCAACCAACCAACCAACCAATCAACCAGCCAGCCAACCAATCAATCAACCAACCAACAAAAAGCAGCCAGACAGCCAGCTAACCAACCAACCAACCAATTAGTCATCCAGACAGCTAATCAACCAACCAGCCAGCCAGCCAACCCACCATCTAATAATCAGCCAACCAACCAACCAACCAACCAACCAATCAACCAGCCAATCAATCAACTAACCAGCCAGCCAGCCAGCCAGCCATCTAATAATCAACCAACCAACCAACCAACCAACCAACCAACCAATCAATCAGCCAGCCAGCCAATCAACCAACCAGCCAGCCAGCCATCTAATAATCAACCAACCAAGCAACCAGCCAGCCAGCCAACCAGCCAGCCAGCCAGCCAACCAGCCAACCAACAAACCAACCAACCAGCCAGCCAGCCAGCCAGCCAGCCAACCAGCCAGCCAGCCAATCAACCAACCAACCAACCAACCAGCCAGCCAGCCAGCCAGCCAACCGGCCAGCCAGCCAATCAACCAACCAACCAACCAACCAGCCAGCCAGCCAGCCAGCCAACCGGCCAGCCAGCCAACCAACCAACCAGCCAGCCAACCAGCCAGCCAGCCAATCAACCAACCAGTCAGCCAGCCAGCCAACCAGCCATCTAATAATCAACCAACCAACCAACCAACCAACCAATCAACCAGCCAGCCAGCCAATCAACCAACCAACCAACCAATCGACCAGCCAGCCAGCCTGCCTATCAATCAACCAAGCAACCAGCCAGGACCGCCATATGATTTTGCTGTTCGTTAACCCCAGCCTCCGGTGACTGTCATCAGGCAATGACTATTCACTGGGTCCTGAGCAGCCACTTATTCACTGAGTTGTTCACTCCGTGAGTCACTCACTATTTAATGTTCATGAATGAGATTTACTAACTAAATGTTCATTTTACAACACAAACCAGTGGTGCTTCATAAAAGAGAAACAGCTTCCAAGGGTACAGGCAAGGCTGACTGTATAGAAGGACCTTGCTGGATGGGAACATCTAAAAAACATTTTGTACCACCTTCCGGATTCTATGTATATTCAAAGTCTTCTAATTTTCAACATCAAAAAAAGCTACAAAAAGGGACAGACACATTGGTTGACACCTGCAATCCCAGCACTTTGGGAAGCTGAGGCAGGAGGGTTGCTTGCACCCAGGAGTTCAAGACCAGCCTGGGCAACGTAGTGAGACATTGTCTCTACAAAAAAATATAATAATACAATAAATTTTAAAATGAGGCGGCAGGATCGTTTGAGCCTGGGAAGTCGAGGCATGTAATGTGCTGTGATGACACCACTGCATTCCCACCTGGATGACAGAGCAAGACCACAATAAAAAAAAAAGTGACAAAAAGCATTAATGCAAAGGGAAAAAAGGATAATCTGAACTAGATTCAAAATTTAAAAAACCCTTTTACTCATTAAAAGACATTCAGTTGACCCTTGAACAACATGGGTTTGAACTGAATGGGTTTAACTTACATGTGGATTTTTCAACTAAATGTAGATGAAAACACAATATTCATGTGATATAAAACCCGCATATACAGAGGGCTGATTTCACATACACCGGTTCTATGGAGCTGACTGTGAGACTTGAGGTGGATTTGGTATATGGTGTGAGGGTATGGTGTCCTGGAACCAATCCCCATGTATATTGAGAGATGACTGCAGTTAGAACATGAAAAGGCAAGTCACAGACTGGGAAAAATGTGTGCAACATGTATTTGACAAAGGACTGATAAGCAGAATATATAAAGAACCGCTACAAACCAATAAGGAAAAGATGAACACCACCATTAAAAATGGACCAAAGACTTAAAGAAGCTATGCATAGAGCAAATGAGCACACCAAGAGACGCTTAATCATCATCACCACAAAAATGCAGATTATACCCACAATAAGATATTGTTTCATATCTACTAGAGCAGCGGAAGTTAAACAGACCAACACTGCCAAATGTTGATGACAAAGTGGAGCAACCGAAACTCTCACACGCTGCTGGTAGGAGAACAAAATGAGACAGCACTTCGGAGAACTGTGTGGTAGTTTCTTATAAAATCACAACATTATCATACAACCTAGCTGTTTTCTACCTAGAGAGAGAAAAATGTATGTCTGCAGAAAGACTCAAACAAAACCCTTTTTTAGCAGGTTCATTCACATTAGCCCAAACCGAGAAGACAGCCACATGTCCATCATCGGGAGAATGATCAAACTGTGGTATAAATACATCCTAGAACACTACTCAGCAATAAACATGTATACACTGCTGTCTGGGCACAGTGACTCACGCCTGTAATCCCAGCACTTTGGGAGGCCGAGGCAGGCAGATCGCCTGAGGTCAGGAGTTCGAGACTAGTCTGGCCAACATAGTGAAACCCCATCCCTACTAAAAATACAAAAATTAGCGAGGTGTGGTGGTGGGAGCCTGCAATCCCAGCTGTTAGAGAGGCTGAGGCATGAGAATCACTCGAACCCTGGAGCTGGAGGTTGCAGTGAGCTAAGATGGTACCTACCATTGCAATCCAGCCTGGGCGACAGAGTGAGACTCTGTCTCAAAAAAAAAAAAAATGCATAAACCACTGAGTCCTGCAATACACAGATGACATCACAGGCATTAGGCTGAGGGAAAGAAGTGGGCCCAAGAGTTGCAGGCTCCCATCTACATGAAATCCAGTGACAGGCAAAACTGGTCTAAGGTGACAATAATCAGAACTGTGCTTTCTTCTGGTGTGGGACGGTGAGGGATGGAAGACAGCCTGAGATCACTTCCTGGGGTGAAGGAAAGGTGTTTTTAAAAATATTATTTTATATCTTTTTCGAGATGGATTTCTGCTCTTGTGGTCCAGGCTGGAGTGCAATGGTGTGACCTCGGCTCACTGCAACCTCCACCTCCCAGGTTTAAGTGATTCTCCTGCCTCAGCTTCCTGAGTAGCTGGTATTATTACAGGTGCATGCCACCATGCCCAGCCAATGTTTTACACTTTTAGTAGTGATGGGGTTTCACCATGTTGGCCAGGCTGGTCTTGAACCCCTGACCTCAAGTGATCTGTCCGCCTTGGCCTCCAAAAGTGCTGGGATGGCAGGTGTGAGCCCCTGCACCTGGCCTGTGAAGGGAAGGTTTAATATCTTATTTGCAGTTGGAGACACGGGTATATACATTTGTCAGAATGCACTGAACTAGATTTTTCTTGTAATCTGTGTGTTTTCCAGTATGTAAATCACACCTCTATAAAAGAAGATAATACAAAAGAAGGTGTGAAGTCACGATCTTAGAACGCCCAAGGGCAAACAGAACCCTGCAGGAATCACTGTGGAATCCTCCCCACTCTTTTCGACTCCTCTGTGCTGTGATCTTGGTTCACCTCGCTCCACCACAGGTCACAGGGATGCCTTCCTTGCCTGACCCACAGCCTTTGTGTTAGAGTTCTGAGGTCATTTTTGCCATCTGTGTTAGGGAGAAAGATGGCTCCTTCCAAGGATGCCTAGGTCGTAATCCCTGGAACCTACGAATATGTTCTCTTAAGGCAAAAGGAAATTAAGGTTTCAGGCAGAACTAAGGCTTCCCATTCAGTTTACTTGACCTGGATTAGCAAGATGGGCCCATCTAATCACACAGGTTCTTTTCTTTTCTTTTTTGAGATGGAGTCTTGCTCTGTTGCCCAGGCTGGAGTGCAGTGGTGTGATCTCGGCTCACTGCAACCTCTGCCTCCCAGGTTCAAGCGATTTTCCTGCCTCAGCCTCCTGAGTGGCTGGGATTACAGGTGCCCGCCACTATGTCCAGCTAATTTCTGCATTTTTAGTAGAGATGTGGTTTCATCCATATTGGACAGGCTGGTCTCAAACTCCTGACCTCAAGCGATCCACCCAGCTTGGCCTCCCAAAGTGCTGGGATTGCAGGTATGAGCCACTGTGCCCAGCCATAATCACACAGGTTCTTAAAAGTGGAAGAGGAGGAGGCAGAGGGGAGGTTTGGGGAGATACAATGGAAGAAGGACCCTACAGTTGGTGGCTTGGGAGATGGAGGAAGGGGCCATGAGGCCAAGGATGCTGGAAAGATAAGGAAACAAATTCTCCCCCCCAGAGTCCAGAAAGGAACACAGCCCTGCTGACACCCTGACTTTGGCCCAGTGAGACTCACACGTGCATCAGCCCAGGTAGAAAATATGGTTTTATCAGGGACACCATCCCGGGAGTGTGAGCCAGAGCAAGATCACGCTTCTCAAAACCCCAACAACCTCCTCCCATGGTAAACACAGAGACAAACCACTGCCCCTCTGGAAGCTGCCTCCATGGGACATGCGTCTTTGGCAGACTCCACCTACCTTTGGCACCCCTCCACCTACCCTGGGTGTGGACCCTGCCAGTGAGGCTGGGGAAAGCTATCTGTTCTCATCCAGGGCACACAGGGTGAGGCTGGCAGGAGGGTAGGAAAAGCCCACAGGAGGGAGGAGGGCAGGTTGCTCCAGCTGCCCTGCTTCCTCCTGCACACTATCCAGCAAGCCTCTATTCTCTGGAGGATGGAGAGAGCAGGAAGCTCAAATGACCCGCCTGTGTGGCCCTCCAGCACTGCCCCATCCAGGTGTGGCATTAGCCAGCAAAGCCTGGTGGTGGCACAGCTAAGTCCTTCCAACCAGAGAGTGGAGGGAGGGTGGCCAGCTCTGGAGGTGAGTGCCGGGAGAGGGAGGGGTGGTAGCTGCTCAGGAAGGGGAGGACCGGAGGACGGGGAGAATGAAGGCACTGAGCAACCTCAGAGGCCAGATGAGCTCCTGGGCCTGGCTCTTCTCAGACAAGTGAGGCAGGGGCAGGCTGCCTGCAGAAGAGGGTGGGCGTGGACCAGGGTGAATGGGCACTGGCAGAGCTCGGTGTGATTGCTGCCCATCGTAAAGCCTTTGTGGTCTAGGTGAACTGCAACCTTCCTCGACTCGGCTTATCTTGAGGCACCAGGATGCCCGAGGTCACAAGTTCCTCCTCATGACCAAAAAGGCTAAGACTATAGGATCCAAGATGGCAGCTCACTTGGCTTCCCAAGCACCTCTAACCTCATTACAATCTAATTTCCATGCTAAATGACACTCCCACCGGCACCAGGACAGTTGACAATCACCATGACAACAACAGTAAGAAACCAGAAATGGACAAAAGGGAAGGCGACACACAAGCTCTGAGGAGTTCTCTGCCCATTGCCAGAAAAGACGTGAATATTCCTTTCCTTGATTTAAAGCCTAATCCCTTCATTACAGAGGCCCGGTCTCTGTGACTCACCAGCCTCAGGAGCTGAGAAACGGATTGGTGAGCCAAGCTCCTGCTTCTTGGTTCCATGGCCATCAAATAGAGCCTGTGCTGCTTGAGGCTCACTTTTGCTTTTGGGTACTGGCTGTGTAGCACACACAACAGGGAAAGTCCCCACTCTCGGGAAGACCGGCTTTGTGGGTAACATCGTCATCACCACCATCATCCAGAAAAACACACTCCCTCCCACCCAGCCGCCTTCCGAGCAGAGCACGTTCCCAGTTTCTCCTTCGTGGTTAAGTTTAGAGCATGTCTTACCTCGATACCCCTCAATACCGTCTGGTGTCTAAGCCTGAGCAGGGACTCACCGGCAAGGAAGCTGCTGCACGAACTGGGCCCCTGCTGAAGCCAAGATCTCAGAAATGCACTGAGCCTCCCTGCTGGAGACTGCAAAGCCAGCCAGGCCCAGGACAGACTCCTCCTTGCTTTCCAGAGCACGTGTTTGTAGGGCCTGGCAGGCCCCGGCAGATTAGATCAGGCGGCGGGGGGCTACCTAGTGAGCCCCTAGATGAGAAACCTCAAACACAGGGCAAAGGGGACATTTGGGCAGAGCTCAGAGGCGGTGGGCTCCACACAGGAAGGCGTGGAAGGTTGGTGGCTGTAGCGTCCGTGGCTGCTCCTGACACACATGCTGTGGGCCTCGGCTCTACAAAAAGCCAGATGCTGTTCACATGTGAACTGCTTTTCTTCTTCTATTACACTTAAAGCTTCACTTTTCCCCACTCTCATGCATACACACACACAGACACACACAGACACACACACACACACGCACAGACACACACAGAGACACAGACACACAGACACACACACACACACAGACACACACACAGACACAGACACACACACACAGACACACACACAGACACACACACAGACACAGACACACAGACACACACAGAGACACAGACACACACACACAGACACACACACAGACACACAGACACAGACACACACACAGACACACACACAGACACACAGACACACACACAGACACAGACACACACACAGACACACACACAGACACACGCTCTCTTGGTACCATTTTATATAAGTGGTCTCCTCTTCACATGTTAATCAATTCAATCTCTTGGCAATCAATTTTGAAACGATTTTCAGTAAGTGCTATATCTGGAGGTTCTAAGAGAGAAGCTGGAATGGCTTCCCGTTAGAACACTGAACTCTTTCGAGCAGTTTTTACGGAGGCGTTCACTGTGTGTTCTCAGGGCGGCACGGGAGCGTCTGGCCTGCACATGGGAGCTGCCTGTTTTATGCCATCGATAGAAGATATCGAAAAAGAAATCTAATCAACCCCCAAAAGTCTTTCTCTGACGGCTAGAACATACGGTCCAAGTTTTCTGGGACGTGTACTGAGCAGCCTTTTAACTAAAAGCTTCCACACCATCTTGTAAGGAATTTCTGGTTTGGACGAGGCCCAGAGGAATGGAAGCAATCAACCTGCTTCCAAAGATCGAGAAAGTCCTGAATTTGCAACTCAGGCTTCCTCCACGCCGCAACGGCCGAAGCTTGCCACGGGCCACAATGGCCACAGGCCTGAGACGCGTCCGCCTTACCTGCCTGGCTGTCCCTGGGCTTACACTGGACCTCCTCCACGCATTCCGCTGGAAACCATCCGATGTGGCCGCGGGCGCTGCCTTCCCAGAAGCCCCCTTCGCCGATGCTCAGAACTAGAGACAACAGAAAGGGGGAGGCGTTAGCAGGGGGGACGTGGGGGGCCTGAGGGTGAACAGGCAGCGGGGGCCGGGCAGAGGCAGGAGAACACGTGCATCCTCGGCCAGGCCTGTGGAGCAAGTGGCTGTGGTGTGACTGCGCTTCCTTCAGCTGCAGACGGTGCTAACAGACATTGAGGCATCCCCACTGCGGCCCACAGGTGTCCTCTGCCCCTTAGGTGACGAGACAGGAATGAAGCATCTTTGCGTGTCTGACACCACGTCATACGAATGAATGTGCCTTGGAGCATTTCTCAGTGCTCCACGTGAGACGGGACAGTGCTGCTTGGCTGTTCTTGCCACCAATGATTTCAGTTATAAAAGTGGAGTCAGGGACATCACCGCAAAACGGGGAGGAAGTGATGAGGTCACGCCTTCCCCTCCTAAGCTGGGCAAGAACAGAGGCAGAAGGCCTACAGGGAAGAAAATCCACCTACCCGGCTTTGTCTGGATCTTTTAAATGAGCGTGGGGAAGGAGAAATCACAGCAGTGGGCTGGGCACAGGGGCTCATGCCTGTAATCTCAGCAGTTTGGGAGGCTGAGGCGAGCAGATCACCTGAGGTCAGGAGTTCGAGACCAGCCTGGCCAACGTGGTGAAACCCCATCTCTATTAACAATACCAAAATTACCCAGGCGTGGTGGTGCACATCTGTAATCCCACTTACTCGGGAGGCTGAGGCAGGAGAAATGCTTGAACTCAGGAGGCAGAAGTTGCAGTGAGCCGAGATTGCAATACTGCACTCCAGCCTGGACGACACAGTGAAACTCCATCTCAAAAAAAAAAGTCACAGCAGAGGATGGGCGAGCAGCTCATGAACCATCTGACAATGGCATGGATGTGGAATTATCTTCACTCAATTAAAACAGAAGGGGCCGCACTAAAATCCTCACAGTCAGCAGCAGTCCCTTGGAGGCCCGGCCCACCGGCGTGCTGACTTATTAATCAGGAACCTATTCGTTATGTGGTTGCTGGCAAGGGCTGTGGGTTTCTGACTTGAGGTTGGAAGAAGCCAATTCCCCTAGAAAAAAGGGATGGTGGCCACACAGTCACCTTGCCCTGGGGACCACGTACATCACTGGACAGACATGGCCGCCCCAGCCTGCAGGGTGGAAGCTGCTGAGTCCAGACGCAGACATCCCTCCCCAGGCTGTGTGTTGGGTACACAGTGGGCCCTCAGTGAACCTCCGCTGGAAGAATGAAGCATGTTTGTTTTTAAACTCAACTGCTGAGCATGGGTGAGGGACATAAGCCCAAAGACACCATGGTGGGGGGTGGGGAGGTCACAAGGATCCCACCTGTCCCCATGGCCCCATTGTGAGAATGATTTCTGTGTTAAAGCTTGCAAAGCTTGCAGTGGCAAAGTGGGGAAAGAGAGTCTTTATATCTCAGTATGCATGTATCTATGTATGTATATATCTATGTATCTATGTATGTATGTATCTATGTATGTATGTATGTATCTATGTATGTATATATCTATGTATGTATCTATGTATCTATGTATGTATTTTAGAGGCAGCGTCTTGCTTTGTCGCCCAGGCTGAAGTGCAGTGGTACCATCACAGCTCACTGTAGCGTCGACCTCCCAGGCTTAGGCGATCCTCCCAGCTCAGCCTCCCGAGTAGCTGGGACGGCAGACATGTACCACTACACCTCACTAATTATTATTACTTTTGTAGAGAGAGGGTCTCACTATGTTGCCCAGGCTGGTTTCAAACCCCTCAGCTCCAGCAATCCGCCTGCCTTGGCCTCCCAGAGTGCCTTCGCTCCCACCTAATGTGGCTAGGCAAGGAAGCAAACAATCTGATCTCTCCACATCTTTACCTTCTTTTAAATTACTCAGGATCCAAAGGCACCGGCCCTGCTGAAAGAGGAACCATGGCCCCAGAAGTGGTTTCCTCCAGCCCTCATTTGAATTTCAAAGGCCAGACACAGAACCACTCAGCCCACCATTTTTGAAGGTTAATGGAACTGAAAACCCCACTTTATAAGCTCCTGCCTAATAACCTGAAGCAATGACCCAACTGAAACAGATCAGCCACGTCCCAGGTGACCAGGACTATCATCACTGCTTGAAGCATCTCCTCCAAAAATCAATGCAGGGCCCACGGGCTCCTCTCAGCCCAGCTGACTGGGATGTAACCCCACAGTTTCCCAGAACAACCCCAGACCTGAGAGGGTCAGTGCCCCAGGCTGCAAAGGGAGGCGGGGACTGGCTGCTGAGCTGTTAGGAGCCAGTGCTCACAAAATACTCATGCTGTCCTTCCTTCCCAGCTGTGAGGTCATTCTGCTGTTTTATATGGGCCTGGGGAGAAGGGAACAGCACAGGCAGAGACTGATATCTTCTCCCACGGAAGCTCTGCCCCATCTTAGCTATGCGATGCTTGGGAAAACTTCTCGGTCTCTCTGTGCCTCAGTTTCCTCATTTATCAGAGCATGACAGTACTATCTAGCTCATAAGCATTGCTATGTGTGAATCAGAGGTGTGGGCCCAGCGTGGAATGAGGACTCCACACTCTCGCCTGCCTTTCCTTCCAAACTCCCCTCTCCGGGAGAATCATGCCTTTTAGTTCCATGTTTAATCTCTACCAAGTATGCACTTCGGGATGTGTTATTGTTATTATGAGACCAACCGAAAATACGAAAGGCTGTTTCCAATGGGCTCGAGAGAACAGCGGGTTCGTACAAGGAGGCAGAGGTGATGTACTGCAGGGAGTCTCCCAGCATGGGGTGTAGAAACAGCAGGCTTGTGCCAACATCGGGTGCAGGGGAATGGAGGACGGGCCGCTTCTGGGTTTCTGGCTGTGCAAATGGTAGCTTCTGGTCCTCTTCAGAGAGCGGGGAGCAAGGGAGGGTCTGTGCTTTCAAAGCTTCCCAGATGGGAACATCTGCATCCAGGTAGGAACGGGTGTTCCTTGTGTAGTGAGGAAGGAGCTGGGCTTGGCTACCCCATTGTTTGCTGATGTAATTCATTCCCAAGTAAAGAATCCACACAGGGGTAAGAAGAGGTGGAGGAGGAGAAGTCGCCTCCATCTAGCAGTACGAGAGTGAGCACTGGGCTGGGAGGTGAGAGGCATGGTCCCATCACTGGGATGCTGAGGCGCCCTGGGGCTCCTGTGCTCTCTGTGCCCCCCCCACCCCATGGGGAACACTAGGGTGAATTCTGAGAGCAAATTCTGACCGGGTGACCAAGTGAATTCTGGAGTCGGGAGTCCTGCCTTGTTCTTGGGTGCTCCAGCTGGAAGGATTGGTGAGGATCCTGTTCCTGGAGCCCACAGTGTGATGGGACTGACGCTACCATAGACGATCACATGAGAATCGTCCCAGCCAAACCAAGGGGCAAGAGGAAGACTACGGAAGCAAGGAGGGTGTGCAGTGAGACTCAGGGCAAGCCCTGCAGGAAGAGGCAGTGCTTTGAACGGTGGATAGAGAGCAGGTGAAGGCACTGCACCCAGGGCGTGAGGACAGGGAAGGGGTACATACGGCACGGCCGGGGGCCCTGGGAAGCCCGGCTAGAAGGAAGATCCATCCTCAACACCATGTCTGCTCCAACACAGACGATGCTTTAAGGCACCTATGAGAACCAACTGCGGATCTCTCTACGGGCCTCACATGCTCCCATCTACCCATCCACCCATCCATCCATCTATCTACCCATTCACCTATCTTCTCATCTATCTATCCATCCATTTACCATCCATCCGCCTGTCCCATCCACCCATCTACCCATTCATACATTTTCCCATCTACCCGTCCACCCAACCATCCATCTACCCATTCATCCATCCACAGTGGGGATAAGCTGGTTGGAGAAGGGCCAGCCCCGCCATCCAGCCCATGGCCAACACTGTGGGCTGCTTCCTGCCTCAGCAGCTCTTGCAAACTGGAAAGTAGCAGTGATTCCCTGTACTGGATGTATTGGGTTGCAACCCCTCCACTCTGCTCTACCTTCTCCCCCTCGATCCCTGCCTGGGTACAGAACCCCATCAGGTCACTGCGGAGGAGGGAGGAGCTGAGACCCAGAGTTTCCGCTGTTCTGTACCCAACACACTGGTTTCTGATGCACTTCTGGGCCGTCTTCGATTTCAAGCTGCGCACAGTGTTCTTGAATATGCACATCCTTCTGCCTTAATTAACCCAGGACTTACTTGGGCCAGGGACTGTGCTGGGGTCACAAAGATGGTGCAGGAGTTGGGAGAGACACTTGGAGGAGCTTCAGAGGAGGAGGATGGCATCATTATCCTCCCACCTAGCTTTCCAGAGCAAAAATGTTGGCGCCCCCTGCACCCCCAACCCCCACCATTGGCAATGCTATGTGGTGGGCTTAGTTATTCCCGTGCCAGAATGGGGGCTTCCAGTAAGCAGGGTCAATCATCACTGTTTCTCTAGGCCTCACCCATGACCAGGAACCTCACCCATGGCCAGGAACCCTCAGGGGTTCATTGTGTGTCTGTTAAATAAATGAATCCCTAAAATGACCACACTCACTGTGCTACGTGCTGCATCAGAGGTCTGTGTGGCCTGGGCCAAAAGGTAGAGGGGGAGCATGGTAGGTGGGGGTGGGGACACTCCCAGAGGAAGGGGCATGGCAGCTGAATCCTGAAGGAGTTGCTGATGGAAAGACAGGGATAGCTGCTGTCTGAGCAGAGGAAAAGCAGGATGGAAGCATGGAGATGAGAGTAAGGACAAAACACATACTGCTGTTTGGAAAGCTCTGTCATTCTTTCATGCCGCCATGTACTTCACTCACCACCTATCCAACTACTATTCATTCATCCACCCATTAAACTCAACCATGTATCCATCTATTCATCCATCTTCCCATCTACCCATTCACCCATTCATCCACTCATTCATCTACCCATCAAACGCAATCACATTTCCATTCATCCATCCATCTACCCATTCCATCTATCTTCCCATTTTCCCATCCATCCATCCATCCATCTGCCCATCCATCCATCTTCCCATCTACCCATTCACCCATCTATCCATCTACCCATTCATCCATCTTCCCATCTACCCATCCACCCATCCATCCATCTATCCACTTACCCATTCATCTATCTTCTCATCTACCCATCTATCCATCTATTTCCCATCCTCCCATCTACTCACCCATCCATCTACCCATTCATCCACCTTCCCATCTACCCATCCACCCATCCGTCCATCCATCTGCCTGTCCACCCATTCATCAATTCATCTGCCTATCCACCCACTCATCTGTCTATCCATCTGCCTCCCCACCCATCTGTACATCCATCCACCCATCTGCCTGCCTGCCCATCCCACCCACCCAGCCACCGAGTCATCCAGCCATTTTATCCATCAATCATCCATCCCATTCCAACCACTGTGTCACATGCTTGGGAAAGAAACAAGAAGAGAACATAGTCCTGCCCGCAGAGGGCCTGCAATCCATCACAATCAAGAATCCTGCAAAATCACCTGAGGAGTCTGTTAACTATCTAGATTTCCGGACTGTGGGCTTGGAGACACAATTCTGCAGATGTAGAGATGGACGGTCAGGAATCTGCACATTTAACAAACTCCCCCCATGTCTCAGATGCAGAGGCTTTGGGAAGAGAGGCTGAGAAAGTGTACCCAGGTACACAGCTCTGACGGGGGCCTCTGGCTCAGGAGCGTGATGCCGGATCTCACGTAAAGAACTATTGGGGGTGGAAGGAAGAATGTGCCAGGCATGGTGAAGGACAAAGAAGAGCGCTTGAATTAAAAAAAAAAAAAAGGAGGGTCAGCAGGGGAATCAGAACATGTGCACACCTATTCTTGGGCACCCCTTATTTTAGGAGAAAAATATGGGGCTCTAATTTCCCAGGTACATGGTAACCAACTGCCTCCTGGGAACATCAGCACCTTCCCAAGTGGGGCTGAGTGAAGCAGATGTAAATGAACCTTCTGAAAGAGCCAGGAGCAACACTGTTATCAGCAGGACCCCAGGGCCACCCTGAGACCCATCACAGCCACTCTGCCCACCTGCTGCCTGCGGCCCGCTTCCACTGTGGAAAATGAGTTTGGTTTCTCTGGAAACCCTCCTAGACCTGCCCCTGCCAGCCAGGCAGCTGGGTTTCCTGCCCACAATGGTTGTTCCCTTGATGTCGAGGGGAAAGAATTCCTCTGAAGGGCCTTGGTGCTGCAGGGAGTGGATGGGCTGGACCTGCCTGCTTCTAAGCACTGCCAGGCAGGCAGCAAGGATGTGCGGCGGGACGGGGAGGAGGTACCGACAGCTGGGCAGGAAGGAAGAGCCCCTCCACTGGCGGCAGGAAGGGGCTCCACGCCAATTGTGTGCAAATGGCCTGCACGGCCCACTCGAAGCTCCTTTCAGAGCAGCAGTCCTTTGCCATCGATCCTTCGAAGTATGAGTTTTGGAACCGAGCTCTGTCATTTCTGCTCTCCCTGGGACACGGGCCCAGCTCCCTGAATGCCCAACGCTCCTGCAAGAGGTGGGTTCTGGTCTGGTCATGTTTGGGGAGATGCTGCTGGGTTCCAGTGTGCTGGAGGAAGGCCCAGTGTGGGGCCTGGACAGGAGTCACATGACCTCCCTTCCTTCCTCTGATGGATATTCCTATCAAACCCAGGGAGCTGGACAGGGGAAGGCCCCCAGAGCTGCTGGGAATAAGGTGTGAGGTGCGGATTCGCCTGCCATCTCCCATGGTGCTCTCGCCTGTCCCAGGACCCCTGTGAGCCCTGGGTCCTCAAGTCTGCCCACCATTGCCGGCCTGTGTGCGGGAGACTCAGGCCCACTGGTGGGCTCATCGGCGGCTCCCCGTCTCCCTGGACCTCCGGCTCATCCGTGCTGCAAGCTCACAGTCCCCTCTGAGGGACTCTCGGCTGTTCAGTGCCCACTCCCACGGGCATCTGCTGTATGTCTAGGGGGCTGGGTATGTGTGCCAAGAAGTTCACTGCATGGGTGCCTGTGGGCAGCTCTGCCCCATCCTGGAGCATGGGTCGGTCTGCCCGAGTGAGTCCATAGATGCCCAGCTCCATGCTCCAGGTTCCTCTTCACAGGCCTCTCTGCCCTTTTGCAAGTCCAGGAACAGCCTGGCTGCCCTGCAGGAACTGCCAGCCGCACCCCAGCCTCCTCCCTGGGCATCAGTGAGCTCTGAGCAGGACTCACGGGGGAGCGGCTCCTGCCCTCAGGCCCCTGAGACCCAGGCTTCTCTTCTCTATAGCAGGGACAGGCCTGGACTGGAGGACCGTGTGTCCCTTCCTGCTCTGGAGGGACAGTGAGCCTCTCTGGCTCCCACTTGGGCCTAGGGGGCAGCCCTGAGCGTGCAGACTGGTTAGAAACATTCTCTAACCAGGAATCTGGCTCTCACTTCCTAGAATGGGGTTGCCAGCAAGGCCAGCATTGGCTCTGATCCCTTCTGCACAGACAGCCCCTCCTGCTCCCCACCCACGGGGCCCTGACATCCCTGTCGCCTGGCATCTCAGGGCTGGCCTGACGGGAAGGAGGGAAGGGGCTCTCAGCGCTGGTCCTCAGAGAGACGGCCAAGTGGGTAAGTGTGAGGGATTTCAAAGTGGCAGTTACACTGATCTACAATGTTGTAAAAACAAAACAAAAAACACGTTTTTAAAGAACAAATGAACAAAAAAAAATCTCACCAGGGTAATAGGAGGTCTTGGCGAATAAAATGCAACAATAAAAATAGATACATGGAAAAGCTAACACACATAATTTCTGAAATTATAAAACTCAAAAGATGGACTTAACAGCTAAAGGGACATTTCAAAGGAAAGGGTGAGTAACCAGTGGAAATGATCTAATGTTAACAAAAATGACTGAAAAAAATTAATAGAGCCCAGGCACAGTGGCTCATGCCTATAATCCCAGCACTTTGGGAGGCTGAGGTGGGCAGATCACAAGGTCAGAAGTTCGAGACCAGCCTGGTCAAAATAGTGAAACATTGTCTCTACTTAAAAAAAAAAAATACAAAAAAAATTGGCTGGGAGTGGTGGTACATGCCTGTAATCCCAGCTTCTCAGAAGGCTGAGGCAGGAGAATAGTTTAAACCTGGGAGGCGGAGTTTGCAGCGAGCCGAGATCGCACCATTGCACTCTAGTCTGGGCGACACTGCAAGACTATGTCTCAAAAAAAAAAAAAAAAAAAGAAAGAAAGAAAGAAAGAAAAAGAAAAGGAATAGAGCTCCAGAGACTTATTTGATGCTGTCAAATGATCAAATATATGTGCAACAGGAACACCAGCCAACGGGCAAGAGAGCAGGGCTCTGCCATCGTTAGAATGCTCCAGGAACCCAGGTCAAGCTGGCCTGATCAGTGCGCAGTGCAGAGAAAGGAACCGAGTCAATTACCTGATGGGGGCCAAGTGGCAGCCAAGTTGGAGAAGATGGGATTTGAACCAGGCCTACTGACCTCTAGGGAACACGCCTTCCACCCAGGCCACACATCTTTTTTTTTATTTTTGAGATGGAGTTTCACTTTTGTTGCCCAGGCTGGAGTGCAATGATGCAATCTTGGTATACCACAATCTCCGCTTCCCAGGTTCAAGCAATTCTCCTGCCTCAGCCTCCTGAGTAGCTGGGATTACAGGTGCATGCCACCACATCCAGCTAATTTTGTATTTTCAGTAGAGATGGGGTTTCTCCATGTTGGTCAGGTTGGTCTCGAACTCTCAACCTCATGTGATCCACACTCCTCAGCCTCCCAAAGTGTTGGGATTACAGGCATAAGCCACCGCGCCTGGCTTATGCCATGAATCATCTAGAAGCCTGCCCTCCAAGGGCAGGGCCCAGGCATGCTGGCCACGTGTGCTGGGCCTTTCCTGTTTCACCCAGTGAGGTCCAGCCACGCCACACCACCCCTGCAGCCCACACCTGCCATGTTGCTTCTGCTGTATGCCTCAGATGCCACCACTGCCAACTTCCCACCGACCGTCTCTACTTTTATACTCTTGCAGTGCCTCACACACCTGATCTCCCCCATGCAGAAACCATCACTGGCTCCCCAGTACCCCAGGAACAACGTCTAACCCCTCAGCCCGATGTTGACAATGGCCCTCCAGAGGCTTATCCATGCTGGTTCCTAAGACTCTGCTTTGAGAATCTTTCCTTCCAACCTGGTAGACTTCCTTCCTTTGGACACTGCAGACCTCAGGCCTCAGGTCACGCGGGACCCTCTACCTGGAGATCCGAAAGCCGACCCATGCCAGGGCCTGCCCCAACACTTCGACGTAGGGGTTTCCAGATGGAAGGGAGCTCTGCCCTTCTATGCTCTCATCTGGCCCCTGCTGCACTTCCCAAGTGGACTCTCATTCCCGGTAAGTGTGTCCTCTTTGATCCCTGAGACCCAGCACTGCGGATGCTGCAGCAGCTTCTCTGGAGAGTGAGGGAAAGGGTCTGGGAACATCCCTCCATTCCCCATGCCTGCCTATCCAGAGGCCTGCATTTTCCATGGAGAGGCAGTGCCTTGGACACTGTCTCCACAGCAGGCCAGCTGAAGGGCCCCGGCCAGACCCTGCTCCAGGAGCAGAGGACAACCAGCAGACACTGACCTTTGACCCTGTCGCCGCGGTGAAGGGGGATCTCGCCATCGACTTGGGGTTGGTATGGCTTGATGACGACGAAGAGCCTCCCGGGCACGGCACTGTAGAGCTTCCGCTTGGGCCCCGGGTACTCGAAGGCCAAGGCTGAGTCCTTGTTGGCAGCAGGAACAAAAGGTGACCTGGACCAGGCGAGAGGGGCAGAGAGAGAGTGAGCAGAGCCACAAGGTCACGAGCCACAAGGTCACGAGCCACACTCCGCGGACTACAGCCAGGCCATTCAACACACGCTGCCCCTTGGGCGGCCACATCAGAACTCCCGATGCCAGCAAGGAAGATGGGAACAGGCCGGGGCAGGGCCAGAGGCTCGGGCAGACCCAACAATGCCGTTCCCGGATCCGTCCCGCACGGACGGACAGCAGCCGCTCAAAGAGACAGCCGCACCCCTGCGTTCACAGTGGTGCTGTTCACGGCAGCCCAAGCGTCCCTCCACAGAAGCATGGAGAGACGTGGGGTGGTCCAACCATACAGTGGAACGCCGTTCAGCCTCCACCAGGAAGTAAAGTTGGGGCCAGGTGCGGTGACGGCTCACGCCTGTAATCCCAGCACTTGGGGAGGCCAAGGTGGGCAGACCACCTGAGGTCAAGAGTTCGGGACCAGCCTGGCCAACATCCTGAGACCTCGTCTTTACTGAAAATTTAAAAATTAGCCGGGTGTGGTGGTGGGCACCTGTAATCCTAGCTACTTGGAAGGGTGAGGCAGGAGAACTGCTTGAACCCGGGAAGCAGAGATTGCAGTGAGCCGAGATCACGCCACTCTACTCCAGCCTGCGTGACACAGCGAGACTCTGTCTCAAATAAATAAATAAATAAATAAATAAATAAATAAATAAATAAAAGGAAGTAAACTCTGACACAGGCTACACCGCGGGTGAACCTTGGGGACGCTGCTCAGTGACATACGTGAGACCCAAAAGAACACAGACTGTGTGATCCCAGCCATGCGAGGGCCCTCATCAGACTCACGGACACAGAAAGTAGAATGGCGGGTGCCAGGGAGTGGTGGAGGGAATGCGGGGTGAGGCTTCAATGGGGACAGAATTTTGGTTTTACAAGATGCGAAGGTTCTAGAGATGGATGGCAGTGACGGTTGCACACTCCACCTAATGCCACTGCCAAATGGTTCTGAGGTGGTAAATTTGATGTTACATATATTTTGCCACGATTTTATCTCATTTTATTTATTTTTTTGAGACAAAGTCTCACTCTTTCACCCAAACTGGAGTGCAGTCATATGATCTCGGCTCACTGC
This sequence comes from Aotus nancymaae, assembly GCF_030222135.1. Lineage (NCBI taxonomy): Eukaryota > Metazoa > Chordata > Mammalia > Primates > Aotidae > Aotus > Aotus nancymaae. Next base: position 4,395,996 of record NW_026988521.1, on the reverse strand, counting down.
AACCTCCGCCTCCTGGGTCCAAGCGATTCTCCTGCCTCAGCTTCCCGAGTAGCTGAGATTACAGGTGCCTGCCACCACACCCAGATAATCTTTTTATTTTTAGTAGAGACGGGGTTTTGCCACGTTGGCCAGGCTGGTCTCAAACTTCTGGCCTCAAATGATCTGTCCGCCTTGGCCTCCCAAAGTGCTGAAGTTACAGGCATGAGCCAGCACACCTGGCCTATTTTGCCACTCTTTTAAAAATGACTAGCCTGGCCAACATGATGAAACCCCATTTGTACAAAAAAAAAAAAATACAAAAACTGGCCACCCATGGTGGCATGCATCTGTGATTCTCGCTACTCAGGAGGCTCAGGCGGAATGGTCACCTGTGGCCAGGAGGTCAAGGCTGCAGTGAGCCATGATTGCGCCACTGCACTCCAGCCTGGGTGACAGAGTGAGACCCCATCTCAAACAACAACAACAACAACAAAACCCAAAAAGACTCAGGTGGAGACAGAGATCCAGGGAGGCCCTGGATGCCTCACATTTTTATCCACTTCACTGTGAGCGTCAGCCATGCCGGGTGAGGAAGCACCCAGGACCTTCCATCATATCGCTCGACTTCGTTCTCCCAGTGCAGCTCCCAGTGGCCCCAGTGAAACACACAAGAGGAACTAACACCCGTTCCTGCTGCGTGTCACTGATTCTGCACAGACCTATGTTTTCAACCTGACTTCTATGCCGGACAGTGAGACACGCCTTAATGGGGCCTGGCAACAGGTACCCTCAGATGCACCTCCAATGTGGCCAGGACGGGGGTCCTTAGAAACAAACACATCACAGGGAGGAAGCCAGCAGGGATTTCAGGACAGCCCTCCTGGGCACCACACTCAGAAGGACACGGAAAACATCCACCCGGCTGGCATCCTTCAATGGGGCGCCTGGCGACAGGGAAGCGAGTGGTCTCCGACCATGGTTCCCCTCCTAAACTTTAGGTGCTGTGGCCTCTGAGCCCATGGAGGCAGCATCAGTCTCTCTACGAGGACAGGGAGGAAGGGCCCATGCACACAGGGATCCAGGCAAAACAGGCTTGCAAGGAAAGTTCTAGAAGCAGATGTGACCACCCTCTTTCGGCATTTAACGTGAGCCCCCTGCCCCCCGCCACCGTGTACCTTCACTACTATAATGACCCGACACATGTGCCTGATAACTGTCTTATCATTTACTCTGTGCATATATAAAGTTACAGAAGGACAACGGGGCCATATTGAGTTCTGCTTCTTACTTCTTCTCTCAGCATTAGGATGGTGAGGTCTGGCCATGAGAACCTACCCCTGTCAATGTGTTTGAGGAGCCAGGGTTCCATGTTCTCCGATTACTCTGTAGGGAGTAGATTGGGCCTGAACCCCTGGTCTGTCTGCCTGACTCCAAATCTCAGATTTGTCCTGAAACCACAGGGAGCACACACAGGGCAGGACAGTGGCCTCTTCTGGAACAGGTGGGTGTCTTCGATGCTTTCCTGGGCTGAGGATGCTGAGAGATGGGGGAGGCTGCAGGCAGCTAGGACTTCCCTGTCCCCTGTCCCTAGGGATGCCATTCCTCCCCCAACTTCAAAGCCACAAATGTAGTAGTCACAGGCTCCTGGGGGCACAGGGGTCCCTCTGAGCTGTTGCAACCACACAGCCTAGGCACACGATGGAGCCCACCGGGGAGGGTGTGGCACAGCAGCACATCGGTGTCTACAGCCAGGAGAATTCCAAAGGACCACTGTTGCCCATCAATGGACACCATTTATCCCCAAACACCCCAGGAGTTCCTGGAGCAGGAACTGCTGCAAAAGCCAAGTTTGCTGGCCTCCTCTTGTCCAAAGGCGTAACTCAGTGAGCCACCAGGGAGCAGAGAGAAAGGACACGGGGCTCTGCCTGCTCTTCAAGGGGAGCTGAGAAATGCAACAGCAGTGCCAACAGCCCCTACCTGAGAGGAGTCCCTGCCAGCCTGCCCAACCCTCTGCATGTGTACCAGCACTCAGATGCATTCACTCAACATGGCCTGACTCAGGGCTGGACTGGCACAGGACTGAGAGCTGGGAGGGATGATGGGGAGGAGAGTCCCGGCAACCAAGGGGACTCCATGGGACTCCATCATCCATCCATCCATCCGTCCATCCATCCATCCATCCATCCCCCCACCCACCCACCCATCTACCCATCCATCCACCATCTGTCCATCCATCCATCCATCCATCCACCCATCTACCCATCCATCCACCATCCATCATCCATCTACCACCTATTTATCCATCCATCCATCCATCATCCATCTACCCATCGATCCATCTATCCATCCATCCATGACCTACTCATCCATCATCCATTCATCCATCCATCTATTCATCATCCATCTACCCATCCATCCACGATCCACTCATCCATCCATTCATCCATCCATCCATCCACCTGTCTACCCATCCACCCATCTACCCATCCATCCACAATCCATCATATATCCATCCATCATCCATCTACCACCTATTTATCCATCCATCCATTCATCATCCATCTACCCATCCATCCACCATTCATTCATCCATCCATCTACACATCCACCATCCATCTTATCATTTTTCTGAATATCTATTCACTCATCTACCCAAAGTTCAGAATACAGCATTCCAGAGACAGAATTTCTCCTCTCCTTGAATTGCTCTTAATGCACCTCCCCACATCTGCCCCGAGTGATGAAGCCAGCAAGGCTGGCGGCCATCATGGGTTCTGTGGACAGCCTGAACCTCCCTTCACTTCCAGGCTGATCTGCCCCAGATGTGTGACATTCCATGAGTCACTTTACCTCTCAGAGCCTTAATTTTCTTATTTGTAAAACAGGTGGTAGAGGGTGGGGTGAGGGGAATCCCCACCACCTGTAAATAAATGAGAAAATGCATATGAGCTCAATTCCTAGCCCCGCTGCAGCTCTGAGGACAGTCACATCTCTGCATTGACCATCACCCAGGCTGGACCAGCAGCAGCCAGAACACGGGGCTGTGCTGACACCATCTCAACCTCCCTCTCCTGGCTGGAGGTGTGATATGGGCACTAGGAGGAGCTGGACGCATTAGACCCCATCAAGACTGAGGGTTAGTCCTAGCCATGAGGTCACAGGTGGCCCCAGTGTCCCCTGGGCTGCATGGATGCTCCTGAGCAGGTGGAGCGGCTGCAGGTCAGCTCAGCCCAGCCCCATGATCAGTCCCCAAGCATCAGGATAGGGTGACTCCAGGGGGAGCAAGGTGAGGCATGTGGGCTTCCTCCCGAGGGAAGAGGGTGGGTCAAACTCTAGAGGAAAAATCAGATGGACAAGGTTGACAGTGGCTGGGGCAGGGCAGAGGGCCAGCCACAGAGCAGGAGTCGCAGGGTCTGCTGACACAGCAGCTGCTTAAGTCCAGAGCTTGGGAACCAAGTGAGGAGTGTGTCTTCTCAGGGTTCCCACACCAAAGGAGCTTCCACAGGGAACCCCACGGCCCCAGTGTGCATCCTCGGCAGCAGCCGGCAGGGGAGACTGAGCCTGCCCTACTTGAGAAGTTAGAACTTCATCAGAGTTAGTCCATCCACTCATCTCTCCTCCATTATCCATCCAGACCTCCTTCCATCTGCCCAAATACCTGTTCTTCCATCCATCCACCCACTCATCTACCCACTATCCATCATTCATCCATCCTCTATGCATCCATCCATCCACCATCCATCCATCTACCCATCTATTGATCTATCCATCCATCTACCCATCCATCCATCCATCATCTATTCATCCATCCATCATCCATCTACCCATGCATCCGCCATTCATTCATCAATCCATCTACCCATTCACCCATCTTATCAGTTTTCTGAACATCTATTCACTCATCCACCCAAGTTAGAAAGACCTTGCCTGAAGCCCGGCTGACCACTTACTACCAATCATTGGACAAGTCAGCTAACCTCTCAAAGCCTCAACCTCCCCATCAGAAAAGGGGATGATCAGGAGTAACTGTGAGAATGTACTCTGCCGGGTGTTATGCAAACATCAGTGCCATCGCAGGGCCCTGGTGCAGCTGCAAAGTGGGTAACAAAATGCCTGTGTCACCTCACTGGTCCAGCTGGCACCAGAGTATGTGTCACTTGACAGAGAAGTCAAAGGGAACACAGCTCCAAACTTGAAGCTGTTTCTTGATTTGCTTTGTAGAAATCGGTCCCCTAACCCATCAATCCCAGGGCCTGGAAAACCTTCTTTAAGAACAGGAAAGGCTTATTTCTTCTAGACCAGAGTGCTGTACACAGTTCTAGGCAGATATTACCATCAGTGATGTGTGGTTCCGCCCAAATGCTCACGTATCTTCTTATTCACTGTTAATTTGAACCTCAAAGAGTCCCATAAAGGCAGCAGGAGGACCTTTGTCCCTACTTTACAGGTGAGAAAATGGAGGCTCCATAATGGTGACTTAGGTGTGGAAATAGAGAGCTGATCCTCACATCCTCACTCAGGGTTCCCTGCTCTGTCTGGTGGCAGAATGAGACGAACAAGGTCTCACCTGCTGCAAGGCGTCTTATCCTTGTGATGTCTCATTTGATGAACTACGCCTTTCTGCCGGGCCCCGCTCTTCCCATGGCGGCCACACATAGCAGCGGAAGCCAGGCCTCTGCAGCCCAGGGGAAAGAGTGGCTGCCCCGCTCAGGAGACACGGCACTGGGGCCACGCCGGGGGTCCCTCCTGCTGCCCTGCCTGCACAGAGAGGACTGGTCTGAAGTTCCCGCACCCCAAACTCTCCCTGTTTTCCTTATAGTCTGGCCAAGAATAGCCAGGAGGGATTCTAACCCACTTGTTTTAGTCTAAGGACCAAATAACTGAATTCTTGAAATGAAAAAAATTGGTAATCTCTGTGAGGTGACTTGGGTGAATGAGTTGGGCCATTTCCCAGCCAGCCTGGCTGAACGGGAACTGGTCGACATACTGACCTTTCTCCATTCATTCATTCAGCAGTCACTCATTCATTCATTCATTCAGCAGGTACTCTGTGGTGGGCTGTGAGCCCATCGCCATGTGGGCCTGCAGACCCCCATGAATAGCAGACATGGATGCTAATGGTCAACTGGGCAGATGCACTTCTGCCCATCTGATGGGTTGGCACAGAGAACAGGGTCAGGACCTGAGGTCAAGGTTAGAGTCCACAGGGCCTCCCCACAAAGGGCTAGAAGAGGGGCAAGTCAGGTGGCACAGAGAGAAGGCCAAGGCCGTGGGAAAGGCTCTACAGGGACATTCAGAGAGAAATGGATGCCAGACAGCGCAGTGATGTGGCCGAACGGGCACCAGATCACCCTGGATGCTGCCTGAGGGCTGGACCGGAGCAGATGGAAGGTGGAGGTGGGAAGCCACCCTGGGCACGGGTGAAAGTCAGGCTGGGCACGGTGGCTCACGTCTGTAATCCCAGCACTTTGGGAGGTCGAGGTGGGCGGACCACCTGAGGTCAGGAGTTGTAGACCAGCCTGGCCGACGTGGTGAAAGCCCATCTCGACTAAAAATACAAAAATTAGCTGGGTGTGGTGGCGCACGCCTGTAAGCCCATCTACCTGGGAGGCTGAAGCAAGAGAATCGCTTGAACCTGGGAAGCAGAGGTGGCAGTGAGTCAAGATCGCGACACTGCACTCCAGCCTGGGTGACAGAGTGAGACTCCGTCTCAAAAAAAAAAAAAAAAAAGAAGAAAGAATGTCAGGGTCACTGGGGGAGCTCCCAACGCCACACCTCACCCCCACTCTGCCAGCAGGGCCAGCCACCCCCACTTTCTGGGTCAGGACGATGGGGACACAGGAGCCAGCAGAAGGCAGAGTCCTGCATTGAATCGAAGCTGCTCTGCTGGCCCCGTACCAGGGATGTGTCCCGGGATGGCCAAGGCCCCCTCTGCCCATTTCATTCGCCTGAAACCCTCAACACAGCTGCACCTCAGTTCCCATTCCAAGTTCAGGCAAACAGAGGCCACTGGGCCAAGGACAGGCTTCCCAGAGCCCACCAGTTTCTGCTGGGGTCCAGCCCCTGCCTGTGCGGCCAGGTGGGTGCCGCTGCACCCACGCGTGCAATGGACGGGGCGGGGACAGGGCGGCAGCATTCACCTCCACCAACTGAACTCAAAAGCATGAGTCTTCCCTGCTGAGCTGACCCCACCCAAAAAACCTTGAAGGAGAGGGTGACCAGGACATTCCCTTGTGGGTGAGGCCGAGGCAGCCCTTGGGACCGGTTGCCGTTTTGTACAAATACATCAAGAGTCGTTCTGAACCCGAGCAGGCCAATCAGCCCCCTGGCAGCTGGGAGGGACCTAGAAGGAACCCGGATGCCCCCACCCCACGCACTCCCAGGGCGGGGACTGGGGCGTCTCAGGAATGTTCTTAGGACAGTGGCCCAGCAGTGCCAGTGGGTGCCACCAGAGGGCGCCCCCAGAAGACGCGGAGCCCGCTGAGCCCCACACCTGTGGGAGTGGAGGTGTGCAGGCGCGCTGGCTCCCACCCTCCTGGACCAGCACCTCTAGGAGGATGGGCGAAGAAACACACACACACACGCATGTGCACACGCACACACACGCACGCACACACACACAAATTCGTGAAAGAAAATCAGAAAGAGGAGGAGGCGGGATGAAGGAAGAACACAGGCCGTCAGGAGAGACTGTGCAGGAGGTGGGGGCAGGGACAGGTGTGGGACGTGCTCCTCTCTCTGCCATAGAGGCACAGCCCTGCCACAGGCTCTGCTCACCGGGAGGGGCCTGCGCAGTGACAGGCAGTGAGGGACCCTTCGATGTCTCTTCCGAGAGCCCTCACCTCCCAGTGTACCCCGACCCCCACGCACCCCTTGCAGCCCCATCCTGTTACAGCATCGGCATGACACCAGCTCCCAGGACAGGTCCCTTGAGCTCCTCGGGGCACTCACCCTGTGCAGGCAGCTCAGGGCGGCTTTACACCGGGGCCAGCTCCTCCGTGCAGGAAGCAGACCCTCCCCACAGCTCTGAGCCCAGCCAGGAGGCACCGGGTTGCCTGGTGCCAGCAGGAGTCCCGGTGGGGGCCTCCAACCACATCAAGGCTGCACCCGAGGGTGTGACCTGAGGCTGGTTCTGACCACGTTGCCACGCCCACTGCATTCCCGGCCAAGGTTTCTGGGGCTTTGGGTCAGTGTTTAGGCAAACAGGCTTGGCCTAAGATGGGGTGCTGAACATGTTCAGGGGTACACGGGGCCTGGCCGGCCTCCTCCTGCCTGCCCATCTCTGCTTCTCCTGCTTCTTAGCCTAAGCAGGCCTCTGTCACCAGGACAGTAACACCTGACACCCTCTGCTCCCTGCCCCACGGCCCCAAGCCAGCGGGGTCTTTCTAAACTGTCCATGATGAGGATAAAGATGAAGACGACCCTAAGAGCAACCGATGCATCTGCAGGGCTGAAGACTCTCTCTTTTTTTTGAAATGGAGTCTTGCTCTGCAGCCCAGGCTGGAGTGCAGTGGCACAATCTCAGCTCACTGCAACCTCCGCCTCCCAGGTCCCAGTTTAAGCAATTCTCCTGCCTCAGCCTCCTGAGTAGCTGGGATTACAGGTGTGTGCCACCATGCCCAGCTAATTTTTATATTTTTAGTAGAGACAGGGTTTCACCATGTTGGCCAGGCTGCTCTTGAACTCCTGACCTTGTGATCCGCCCGCCTTAGTCTCCCAAAGTGCTGCGATTACAGGTGTGAGCCACCGTGCCCGGCCAGAGCCGGAGACTTTCTATGAGCAGCTGCAGCGCCCGGCCAGAGCTGGAGACTTTCTTTTTTTTTTTTTTTTTGAGACAGAGTTTTGCTCTTGTTACCCAGGCTGGAGTGCAATGGCGCGATCTCAGCTCACCGCAACCTCCGCCTCCTGGGTTCAGGCAATTCTCCTGCCTCAGCCTCCTGAGTAGCTGGAATTACAGGCACGCGCCACCATGCCCAGCTAATTTTTTGTATTTTTAGTAGAGACGGGGTTTCACCATGTTGACCAGGATGGTCTCGATCTCTTGACCTCGTGATCCACCCACCTCGGCCTCCCAAAGTGCTGGGATTACAGGCGTGAGCCACCGTGCCCGGCCCAAAGCTGGAGACTTTCTATGAGCAGCTGCAGCTCTCCGCGCAGGCCGGGTGCTCAGTTCCACTGAATCCACCCAGCACACTTGGAAGGGGGCAAAAGTCATCAGCTCCACTTTACCCAGGAGAAAACAGGGGCACAGAACTGGCAAGTGACTTGCCCAAAGTCACCCAGTCGGGGGGAAGAGCCAGGTAGCCCTGGCAGTCAGCAGTGGTTGGGGGATGGTCAGCGCCAGTTGGTCAGCATGGGCTGATGGGTAGCTGCCCCACCCCTGGGACACAAGGAAGCAGGGAGCGCTTTCCCTTCCATGGCAGGGAGAGCGTGCTAAGTCACCCATGCTTCCGATGGTAACCAGGAAGAGCTCTGGGGCGCCCAGGACCACGAGAGGCTAGGAGCTAGCAGCCTCCCTGAAGGTGCCCTGTTAGTGCCACGCAGCTGGGTCCCATTGCCCTAGGAAAGAGCTGGATTTTAGGGAACAGTAGGGCAGGCACACAAGGTAGGGGGCTGGGCTCAGAGCTTCGAGGTTGAACAAGGATAAGAGGGTCTCGGATGCCTCCTGGAGCCTCCAAAAAGCCCTGGACCGGGCTGCATGGCCCTGTGGTCCACCATCCAGTATAACCAGAGCTGATCCAATGTCTTGATAAAGGCCATTTCCACACTGGGGCCTCGGTCCGCAGCCAGGAAGCAGACAGCTGCAGCTGGGCGCCCCTCCCTGGGCTGCACCTTGCTTGCAGGACATTCAGACCAAGTGCGCTCAGGGCACCAGCCTTTGCACCTGAGTGGCATCCCCTGGATGTCCCTGTGCCCAGCATGGGCCTGGGTAGCTTCTCCATAAGCAATCAGTGTGCCATGAACCTGCTCCCTTCTGTACCCCCTCACCGTGGAAAGATGCTTCTACCCCCCCCGCCCCCGAGTGCATGTGACCCTATGCAGGGACAGAAAACAACAGTGGCACCCACAGGCCCCACCCTCCTCCCCAGGGACCTCAAGAAGACGCCTGGAGAAGCAGCCTGCCTCCGACTCTCCATCCTACCTGCCCGCCTTGGAGGTAAACGCCCACCACTGCTGTCCCATAGGAGGGGAGGCGAGTGCCACTGGCAGGTCCTAGTTAGGACACGGGTCTTAAGGGAAGGAGCTCTCAGCCCATTGGTGCCCACGCAGGGGGATCCTCCTGCAGCACAGCCATTCCTACCATCGAGGGCACTGAACCCCGCACAGATGGGCATGGACATGTAGACGCTGAAGGGGTGGGAAAAGGGAAGAAGATGAAAACAAGGCTGAGAAAGACGGGACTGGGGTCAGGGCCACCAGGTAAGAACAGTGCCCCCGACTCGGGACAGGCAGCGGCTCACAGGGAGGGGGACCAGCTGTCCTGGGTTTAGCACCGGAAGTCCCGCATCACAGGCAAACCTGGATGGTTGGTCACTCTACCGATGGTCCTGGGTGACAAAGGGGACAGTCTTGGCCAAGCTCTGGGCCTTGGGTTGGACATGGACGTGAGCTCTAAGAACCGATGCGGAATGAGCAAGGTGCTGTGTGAGGCGGCCACCCCGAACGCCTTCGGCTGATCTTGAGAAAAACCTGAAGCTGGTCTTTCTGGGACCCTTACCGTTATTTATTTTTTGAGATGGAGTCTTGGTCTGTCACCCAGGCTGGAGTGCGGTGGCACCATCTCAGCTCACTGCAACCTCCGCCTCCCGGGTTCAAGTGAGTCTCCTGCCCCAGCCTCCTGAGTAGCTGCGACTACAGGTGCCCGCTACCACGCCCAGCTAATTTTTGTATTTTTAGTAGAGATGGGTTTTCACCATGTTGGCCAGGCTGGTTTTGAACTTCTGTCCTCAAGGGAGCCGTCCACCTCGGTCTCCCAAAGTGCTGCAGCCGGCCCCTTGTTTTTATAATTGGCAAAAATGAGGCAGAGTGCGTTTTACCTGTCCGAGATTACACAGCTATGCAATTGTACAGTCCAGAAGCGTGTATGCAGGAGGCCAGGCAGCCAGCATTCGAGGCAGGCTGGCCACCGTGATGAACACACACACACACACACACACACACACACACACACACACACAGATTCTAACAATCACATGCATGTCTACACACCAGCATGCACACAGGCAAATGCACACTCACATAGGCATGCACACGCAACCTGTGTGTGTGCATGCACACACACACGTGCACTCCACACATGAACAGGGAAACAGGGACGGTCAGACTGCAACACTCCTGGCTGCTTGCTCCCTTCCAAGCAGCACCTAGTCTAGAGCCGGCTCAAGTCCCTGGCCACGCTGCCTCCGCTATCTTACTAGGTTCTGTACTGGGTGAAGGGGACATGCTCTTTTTAAAACTGTAGTCAGAAGTCTTGCTAAGTGTGTGAGGTGGAATTGGCTCTCTCGGGGGAGCCCTTTAATTTAGCTTCCCACTGTTCTCAGCACCTGGGACTCCTCCCTCGGGGTCCTTCCAAGCAAGAATCTAGACCAGAGGCAGCCAGGCCTCCTTGTCTGGCTCTGGTGGGAAGCGTCTGAGGGCTGAAGGCCAAAGTGGTTGAGAGGACGTGGGGTTTGCCGGCTCCGAGAGGGTCAGGCCTCGACCCCGCCTAGGGGCCAGGAGAAGTGGGCTCTCACCGGCATGGTCCCCCCAGGCCTCCTTGGCTGTGGCCCCAGAGCCTGGGCGTCTGGGTGATCAGCCCCTCCGGAAACCACATGAGGCACTGACGCCTCCTGAAATTCACACGGAGCCTGCAGGGTGGAGCCCCTGGAGGCAGGGGTAGTGGCGGTCTTCCTCTCTGACATCCCTGACCTTAGCTGGCAACAGAGCCTGACCCAGGCCTGCAAGACTCCCCGCAGCCAGGCTCCAGACCCTGAGCAGTTTGAGGCCAGGGAGGACACAGGAAGCAGGCAGGATGCGGGCAAGAGTCACGGGCCCCAGCGCTGAGTGGTGACATAACCAAGAACATGGCAACAGCCGGGGAAGCACAGATCCCGGGCCCAAACCCGAGGGAGCGCCAAGTCACCAGACACCAGAGCCAGGGGCCTGTGCTGGGTCCTGCCCCGACGACGTTCTGGCTGTGGGACCTCGGGCTCGTCATGGAGGCCTTCTGCAGCCATGCCAGCACAGTGAACTCTGGAGCAGCTGCACCCGTGAGAACACGGAGGTGCCCGTGAGAACATGGAGGCATCCGCGGCACCGGCCACTGCCCCTGCAGGTGCAGCTGTCACGGCTGGAACCAACGGCAAGCCTGGCACCTGGGCCTTGACAATGAGTTGCCCCCGGGGAAGTCCTTTCCTGGCCAGGAAATTCTGGGAGGCAGCAAGGAAGGCTGAGACCTGCTTGGGAGCTGGAGCTCTGAGTGCAAATCCAGCTCCCCCAGCTGCTCGTGAGGCAGGAGACTGGGGAGAGACCCAGACCTGGAGCTGGACGCCGAAGTGGGGGCTGGTCAGGAGACCACAGGCAGGTCCCAAAGTCTGCCTTATGCCGCCCACGTCCTCGTCTAGGAAATGGAACACGGAACAGGTGGCTGCCACCTGGGGCTGTTTCCGAGATTGCCGGAGATGCCCTCTGTGCCCCTGCCATGCTGGCCCCACACAGTGGCCCGTGGGCAGGTCTTCTGGAGACCGTCCCTGCAACTGCTGAGACAGCCACACTCCAGAGCCCTGAGCCACCTCTCCGGCCCCAGCATTCTCCTCTGGGCTGAGTCTCTCCCTGCCACCCACCTGTGCACCCTCACTTTGGGTAAGGTGTGTCTGCAGGCTTGCAAACATGGCTCTCGGCAGGACACGCACTATCGACCAGGCTTGCAGCCCTGCCTCTCTCCCTCTTGACCTCTCAGTTTTAGGACCAGAAGTCAGTGCACAAGGAAAGGAAACAGGGCCTAAGATGCTAGCTGCATCTGCAGCCCACCTGGGACGCTCAGCTCAGCCTCTGCACCTGCCCTGAGCTGTCATCGTGGGCCTCCATGAGGCTCAGGAAGGTGACCCCAGCCCCCCTGCTCCAGAGGAGACCGTGTCAGCAGGGGTAGTGGGCCAAACTCAGGCCCCAAAATTTCCTCAACACCGGGATTGGAATAAAATGGGCTGCCTGCTCAACCTCCAGGCCAGCCCCAAGTCAACGGAGTTGGGAGCCCAGCACACAGCATTCTTCCTCCCCTTGGCATCACCCGCTCCTTACCCGACGTGCCAGAGCGGCTGCAGCCTCTTGCCATCCTCGCCTGCACCGCCCAGCCTGTTAAGCGACGGGGACCGGCTTCGGGGCCCAGGCACGTAGCTTCCGATGGTCTTGGCGGCCCCCTCAGGCTTGCTGGGCATCTGCTGCAGCAGCTGGGGTGACAGGCTGCGGTGCGAGGTGCCCGTGGAGCAGACGGCCCATTCGGGAGCGCTGGCATTGAGGTTGTTGTCACTGTTGGAGCGCAGCAGGACCCGGGGGGCGGCCAGCGTGTTGGGGGGCCGCCGCCGGCGGTTGGAGTACGCCGGGGCCTCTCGGAAGGGCACTGGGGGAGAAGAACAGAGAGAGAGCAGGGTGATTGCATCCGCGTCGCGGTCGGCCGGGCGGGGACCCTAGGGAGGCGCAGGGCTGCGTGCGTCCAAGCCCCCATGCGAGCCTGAGAGAGGTGAGCTGTGAGTTCTGGGCCGAGACCCCAGCTGGACTCCACCAGGCCCAGAACTCACCCCTGACACGGAGGCAGAGAGACAGGCCGGGGACGGAGAACATCTCTATTGCACAGAGCTCAAGCCAGTGCTTCACATGGAAGGGACGTGGGGTCCGAGCTTCCATCTGGCCCGGGAGATGTCCGGCTGGCTTGGGCATGTGTAAGGATGGGCCACGCCATCACAAGAAGCAGAAAGGGCACCAGGCTGCCTACCACAGCGTCCCTCCTCCCCAAAGCCGAAGCTGGCCCTCTGTGATGGGCTGAACTGCGTCCCCCCAGTTTGTGTGTTGACATCCTAACTCCTAGTATCTCGAAATTTCCCAGTATTTGCAGATAAGGTCTTTACAGAGATAATCCGGGTGGAAGGGCATTAATGGGGTCCCTGATGCCATAGGACTGGGGTCCTTATAAGAAGAGGTGGTGAGGACACAGACATACACACAGATGACCCGTGAGGAAACAGACAGAAGGTAACATCTGCAAACGACCGAGAGAGGCCTCAGGAGGAACCAGTCCTGTGACACCCTGATCTCAGACTTCTAGTCCCTGGGACTGTGAGGTGTAAATATCTGGGTTTTTTTTTTTTTTTTTTTTTTGAGACACAGTTTTCCCTGTCACCCAGGCTGGAGTGCAATGGTGTGATCTGGGCTCACTGCAGCCTCTGCCTCCCAGGCTCAAGCAATTCTCCTGCCTCAGTCTCCCGAGTAGCTGGGATTACAGGTGTCTGCCACCACACCTGGCTAATTTTTGTGTTTTTAGTAGAAATGGGGTTTCACCATGTTGGCTAAGTTGGTCTTGAACTCCTGATCTTGTGATCTACCTGCTTCGGTCTCCCACAGTGCTGAGATTCCAGGCGTGAGCTGAGGTTTAAGCCACCTGTCTGCGGTGCACTGCCACGCAGCCTGAGCCAACCAAGGGAGTCTCTGCATTTACCAGCCAGATGATTCAATCTCAGTGCTCACTAAGAAGGCGTCTTCCTCCCTCCCATCAAGTGGGGGCCGTGTGAGGAGGCAGGGGCTGGGCACCCCTTACCTGGCATCCTACAAAGCTCTAGATGGGGCCAGGCCTTCACTCTCCTGACTTAATGAGCCCAGGGGCTCAGAATGAGAGCAACAGCCCTTGGGAGCTGTGAGGGGTGGCAGCCATACCCCAGCTGCCCTGGTCACCCAGAGTGCCAGAGCCTGAGACAGCAAGTGTCCTTTCCAAGACAGAGGACCTCCTGAAAGGCAGCCCTCCAAGCCCTGGGGGAAAACAGCAGAGACCATCACCACTGGCTGGCCAAAGGCACAGGCTTCTTCCTGGCCTGTGACGATCATGCCTGCAGCAGCTTTTCACCAGCCACAAGATTCAGCCCTGAGGCTGAAGCCACGCTTGGCTCTGAAGTTTCCACTGTACATGACCAGGGCTACCATCTGGCAAACCGCAAGGCAAGAGAAAATACGCGTCCTCCCTGGAAGTGGGTCTTGTGGGGGACCTTCAAGCCTCAGAGAAGAAGAACATCACAAGTAGTTTAGGACACAGGTGGCCATGACGAAGCTCCCAGGGGGCATGGGTGGTGCTGGCAGAGCTCATGAGGGACAGAGGTGGCACTGGCAGGGGTCAGGAGGGACAGAGGTGGCACTGGCAGAGCTCAGGAGGGACAGAGGTGGCGCTGGCAGGGGTCATGAGGGACAGACGTGGTGCTGGCAGAGGTCATGAGGGACAGAGGTGGCGCTGGCAGAGGTCATGAGGGACACAGGTGGCGCTGGCAGAGGTCATGAGGGACAGAGGTGGCGCTGGCAGGGGTCATGAGGGACAGAGGTGGTGCTGGCAGGGGTCATGAGAGACAGAGGTGGCGCTGGCTGAGGTCATGAGGGACAGAGGTGGCGCTGGCAGGGGTCATGAGGGAGAGAGGTGGCGCTGGCAGGGCTCATGAGGGACAGAGGTGGCGCTGGCAGGGGTCATGAGGGACAGAGGTGGCGCTGGCAGGGGTCATGAGGGACAGAGGTGGCACTGGCTGAGGTCACGAGGGACAGAGGTGGCACTGGCTGAGGTCACGAGGGACAGGTCACGAGGGACAGAGGTGGCACTGGCAGGGGTCACGAGGGACAGAGGTGGCACTGGCAGAGGTCATGAGGGACAGAGGTGGCGCTGGCAGGGGTCATGAGGGACAGAGGTGGTGCTGGCAGAGGTCACGAGGGACAGAGGTGGCACTGGCTGAGGTCATGAGGGACAGGTCACGAGGGACAGAGGTGGCGCTGGCAGGGGTCACGAGAGACAGAGGTGGCACTGGCAGAGGTCACGAGGGACAGGTCACGAGGGACAGAGGTGGCGCTGGCAGGAGTCACGAGGGACAGAGGTGGCGCTGGCTGAGGTCACGAGGGACAGGTCACGAGGGACAGAGGTGGCACTGGCAGGGGTCACGAGGGACAGAGGTGGCGCTGGCAGGGGTCATGAGGGACAGAGGTGGTGCTGGCAGAGGTCACGAGGGACAGAGGTGGCGCTGGCAGGGGTCATGAGGGACAGAGGTGGCGCTGACAGGGGTCAGGAGGGACAGATGTGGCGCTGGCAGAGGTCATGAGGGACAGAGGTGTTGCTGGCAGGGGTCATGGTGACAGAGGTGGCGCTGGCAGAGGTCATGAGGGACAGAGGTGGCGCTGGCAGGGGTCACGAGGGACAGAGGTGGCGCTGGCAGAGGTCACGAGGGACAGAGGTGGCGCTGGCTGAGGTCACGAGGGACAGGTCACGAGGGACAGAGGTGGTGCTGGCAGAGGTCACGAGGGACAGAGGTGGCGCTGGCAGGGGTCATGAGGGACAGAGGTGGCGCTGGGAGAGGTCATGAGGGACAGAGGGGACAGAGGTGGCACTGGGAGAGGTCATGAGGGACAGAGGTGGCGCTGGCAGAGGTCATGAGGGACAGAGGTGACGCTGGCAGGGGTCATGGTGACAGAGGTGGCGCTGGCAGAGGTCATGAGGGACAGAGGTGGTGCTGGCAGGGGTCATGAGGGACAGAGGTGGCACTGGCAGGGGTCATGAGGGACATAGGTGGCGCTGGCAGGGGTCATGAGGGACAGAGGTGAGGCTGGCTGAGGTCACGAGGGACAGAGGTGGCGCTGGCAGAGGTCACGAGGGACAGAGGTGGCGCTGGCAGGGGTCACGAGGGACATAGGTGGCGCTGGCAGGGGTCACGAGGAACAGAGGTGAGGCTGGCTGAGGTCACGAGGGACAGAGGTGGCGCTGGCAGAGGTCACGAGGGACAGAGGTGGCGCTGGCAGGGGTCACGAGGGACAGAGGTGGCGCTGGCAGGGGTCACGAGGGACAGAGGTGGCGCTGGCAGGGGTCACGAGGGACAGAGGTGGCGCTGGCAGGGGTCACGAGGGACAGAGGTGGCGCTGACAGGGATCATGAGGGACAGAGGTGGCGCTGGCAGAGCTCAGGAGGGACAGAGGTGGCACTGGCAGGGGTCATGAGGGACAGAGGTGGTGCTGGCAGGGGTCATGAGGGACAGAGGTGGCATTGACAGAGCTCCCGAGGACCGAGGTGGTGCTGGCAGAGCTCACGGGAGGCAGCTGTGACCTGGCACACCTTCCCCCCCTTCCCCAGGACATAGGGCAGCCCAGGAGACAGAGCTACGGCCAGGCCTGGGGAGCCACACAGGGGCACAAAGCATCCTGAGGTTCCACACTCAGACTTGGTAGAGTTGGACTTCAGTGCCTGCTGTTGGTAAGAATGTGGAGGCGGTACACCGGGGAGGTCGCGGTCTCACACCTGCTCCTATCTGGTTCCTCTGTGAAGCCTTTTTGCCGGTGAAGACCCCGCTAAGCAGCAGGGGCTCCTCAGTCAGGACTTCCATCCCACTCCTCTTTTCTCAAAGCAAATGAATCCATGAACGCCACCCAGGCTGGCCGGGGAGAGGCAACAGATGGGAATGGCTGACAGCACCCTCTGTGGACCCCTCTCCCTCCAGAGCCCCTTGAGGGGCTTGATCTGGGATCCACAGCCACCACCCACGAGAAAAACCTCATGCCCGGGATGGGTCCCTGAATCAGTGTTTTGCTGGTCATGCGGGAAAACCACGTTGGTGCCCCTCCCTCTGGGCAGGCAGAGACTAAAAAAAAAAAAACTTGTGGGGCACTGAGCGTTCACATGGAGGCTTAGGAAGACGTGACCGGCCCAGAGGGCTTCCGGGTGATCCAGGAACTGCCTGACATTGGAGGGGGCTGGGTGGGTGGATTAAAAGACCTTGCAAAGGGCTGATGAGCCCACAGTCTCAGAGAGCGATTATCTTTCATTTACAGAGATTATGGGTTGGAAGACTCTCAAACAGACACAGCCAGCAGAAGGCAGCCTCGGAGCCCCCGGCTTCCTGGGGCACCCCAGGAGAGGCCAGGACTCTCCCTACCCACGTGGAGGAGACGTCGCAGGGCCCCAGTCACGGAAAGGCTGCCTCCCACAATTGACTGCCGCACGCTCAGCCTCCCCTCCCTGACAACGCGGCCGAGTCCCTTTTTCTGACCCTTGTAACTGGGGAAGGTATGTTCACCCTTCACAGAAAGTGATGGCATTTGGGGGGGCTCCTGCCAGTTGCTAAGACAGACTCATCAGGAAAGAAAAGTCTATAAAAGAACAGAACAGACACAGAATTAACCTAACAGCAAAACCTCCAACTGAAATTCTCATGCTGTTCATGGATTACAAAAATTGAAGTCCCAGAAGGTGAATTTTGGTGAAAAATGTCAGAAAATGGGCACAGACAAAGGTTGTTATTTATACAAATTCCTAAGAATCTGTCGGAAGAGTAGGGACTTAGGGAGGGGGAGGATTCACACAGGGAGGCCACCTGGGGGGATTAAGGAGGAAAAGAGCTGGGACATTTTCAAATACATTTTACTCTGCAGACCAGGCAAGTCACTCAAAGGAAATCACGCCGGTGACATCAACGCGAACATTTTAATGAAAATTACCTCGCTTAATTACCAAGATCATATTAAATTAGTTTCTCAGCACTGAAGTTCCTTCAGGGTTTATTTTACAATGAGCTCCCCATTTCCTTCAAGCCTTGGCTTTCTATGATATCTCATTCCCTGAAACGAGAGCTCTCTGACAAAACTCTCTAACTGGAACCATCCACGGAAACGATGATTTTTTTGTATGTGAAAAGGGTTAAAAATAACTGTTTTCTGTCTGAAAAATGATTAATATTCCACCCAAGTGCTTCCTTCTTTCAGGCAATCTGCACACTCTAAGTAGGTGGACATTTTCTTCGCTGGCTTACATGCATTTATTTATACAGCTTTTTCCCCACAATAAAAATCACACAAGGTATGACAAAGAGCAAGTGCACTTTTAAAGTTGGCCACACTCTCTCCCATCCACTCCCTGTGACTGCGACCCAGGGACCGGAGAGCCGGGAGCGGCTCGGGAGGCAGCCGCCCATTCGGTGCGGACAGCCATGTGCCCCCACCTGCCTCGGCCAGTGTCTGTCAGCCCTCTGGTCACCGAGGACTCCAGTCAAAACTTCCTTCATCTTCCCTAGGACTTCGTTCCTAACACGCTCCATGGCACTGTCCCTGCGGATGGCCGTTCCGGAACGCAGCTCCACAAGGGCTGGAGGCTCGGGGGCAGCACACAATAAGGCGAGACCTTCAACCGTGCTGTATTCCAGACCAACTCAGACCAAACCGTATCCCCAACCCAAGTCATTATCCCCTGACACGCCAGGGGTTAACAACAGGCAATTTTAGGAGGAACCGGCAATTTTAGGAGGAACTGGTGTCCCCTCTCCCCCACCCCAGGAATCAGCCAGCAGCTGCTAATTCCCATGCACCCGGCTCCCGACAGCTTTTTCCTTACCTTCCTTCTTGGTGAAGGCATTTAACAAAGACTTCATTTTCCCTCTGACTTTGGCAGCAGTCCGCTCATTATATAACCTTCCTGGATGGGAGGAAGGACAGGCGTGCAGCCCGGCCCCTCGGTGCTAGAGCAGCTGGGACCCGGGGAGAGGTGGCGGGCGTCTGGGCACGGTGCACTTCCGAGCATAGCTGGGTATGCCAGACCCAGCGTGCTGGTGACAAAGCCCACCCCATATTCTGCCTGTCAGCTGGGAACCAACTGCTCTCAAACCCGGCTACCTCTCGCGGCGCGCGTCATGTGAGCCGGGCTACTCCGCTTTTGTGCTCAGGGCATTGAGGAAAAGGCACTGCCGGGGGTTAACGCTGATCAGGCGTCCTCGAGCTGGCAGCCGGGAGATGCCGGGAGCGTGAGTGAGCTTGAGCCCCAGTTATCCAAGGAAACTCGGGCTGGCGCTGGGCGCTCCGTGCGCCTGTGCCTAAATATAATGCTCTGTGCTTTTCTATTTTTTTTAAAAAAAATTTTTTTTAAAGAAAAAGCCAAGTTTGTTTGTCAGCTAGCAGATGTGGAAGGACAGTCAGGGGGGAGGGAAGCATCCAAGCACCAGACCAGCCTCACACCAGACCTACGTTCCCTGGGCACACACGGCCATCATTCTGCAATTTCTGAACACGACCTATATTTCTGTTCAAAAGAATCAGACACAAGTGCCCATGACTTCTCTGGCTCCCCGCCTTCGAGGTAATTACCCTGGAAAAAACAGGACTCCACCCCCTCCCACTTTTTTTTTTTTTTAAAGAAAGATAAAAAGACAATTAGACCGAGAACCTGCCAAGGATGGCCCCAATTCCAGGCGGCTGATAAAAGCAAGCTCTTCAGGATCACTTTAGGCATTTCCTTAGCATTTCCAACCCAACAGAGGAAGAGAAAAGAGGAAAGCTACCCCTTGGAAATTCCACTTGGAGAAAGTCAGATTTAGGAAGCACACACAGAGAAGTGCGTGCATGCTGGTGCCCTGTGGCAGGTGGGACAGTGAGTTCTTTCTACACCAGGACGAGCTTCCTGAAGCTACCTGGAGCGTCCAGGGCAGGGCTCTGTTGCCCGATGCCTCTGCTGGGCTGTCATTTAGTGTGCTGCGGTTCCTCTTTCCTGGTTGCTAAGACAAGTGCTTCAGAAATTTAAGAAACACACACACACACACACACACACACACACACACACACACACCCCCAAAACCGGAGAAAGACGAGACAAGATGAGAAAAAAGACCACACACACACACACACACACACACACACACCCCAAACCAGAGAAAGACAAGACAAGGAAAAAGCAACCAGAGCACCGAGGGTTAATTCCATGTGGTTGACACACTTTGTGTCAACGAAAATGGTGGCATGAGCACGACTAGGCTGGGGGCTCCCAGGAGCCTTTCCCTGCAGGTGCACCCGGACAGGATGGTGGCAGCCTCGGTGAGGGCCTCTGGGTTTAGGGAGAGCGAGCCCCCCACAGAATCACCGAATGTGCGCCTGTATTGGCTAGGCACTACAACAGCACCTCTTGGCTCGACTCAGGGGCTCACGCCTATAATCCCAGCGCTTCGGGAGGCAGAGGCGGGTGAGTTGCTTGAGCCCGGGAATTTGAGACCAGCCTGAGCAACGGAGTGAGACTCCGTTTCCATGAAAAGTAATTTAAAAACATTAGCCGGGTGTGGTCATGAGCCTGTGGTCCCAGCTACTCAGGAGGCTGAGGCAGGAGGATGAGCTGAGCCTAGGAGTTCAAGACTGGATGAGCTATGATCGCACCACTGCACACCAGCCTGGGGACAGAGCAAGACTCTGCCTCTAAAAACAAACAAAAAACCCCATAAAACCCCAGAAATAACAATAAACCTCATCTCTTATTTAACTCACACAACTCATCAGCCGTATCAAAACTCTGCCCCGGGTGACATTCTCACCCCACCGTGCGTCGCCAACTTGTAAAACCGAGTCAAAGCCATTTCTAAGACTCGCACAAGGAAACAGTTCTGAGGCCAGAGCCACCAGTGTGTCCCACGGGGTTCATGCACCTCCTTGGACACTCTGAGCAAGGCTTAACGGCTTCCAGAAGAACCCTCCTGAGATGCACAAAGCGTCCCCGCCTTTTGGGGGCCTGACGATGTGTCCTCCAGGTGGACCAGCCAGGGGAGCCAGAAGCTTTCCAGATGGCGAGTGTCTAGTTCACTGCCGTGTGCCGGCCTGGCTGCCTGCCCTGGCTGGCGAGCGCCAGGAGGCTGGGACGGGGATGCCACTGTGTCCGTACTGGTGTGTAGAGGGAGCTCCTCCAGGCTGGGGGACCCGGCTGGTCGTGTGTTCAGTCACGTGAGCCCAGAGAACTCACCAAAGCTCAAGGAACTCTCGGGGAGACTCAGTGACGCTCAACACCCCCTCCGTCAGTGATCGATTCCCTCCCAAAAGCACAGAGCCTCATCCTGAGCCAAGTTTCCCAGCCAATCACTGCTCCTGCGCTGCTGCCTTTGAGGCCACCAGTGGTGCGGGGACAGCCTGCACATTTCTGGGCTGTCCCAGTCAGGATGGCCCTTGGCCTGAGGCCAGCGGTGTCCCGCCATCTTTGGCTGCCTTGCTGGCCACAGATGACCTTGGGTGGAGGGTGTGGGGAAGAAGCCACTTCCCTGGGGCTATGTGACAATCCTGCATCTGTTCTGACTGGTAGGACAGGCAGGGGACAAGATAGAGCCTTCTTCCCCTCACAGGGGCCACCTCTGTCGGATACGTCAAAAGATTCATCAGCCATGTCAAAACTCTGCCCTGGGTGACATTCTCACCCTACCACGCGTCGCCAACTCATAAAACCGAGTCAAAGCCATTTCTAAGATTCGCACTAAGAAGCAGCTCTGAGGGCAGAGCCGCCGTGTGTCCCATGGGTACATGCACCTCCTCCGACACTCTGAGCAAGGCTGAACGGCCCTGAAGAGGCCCTGCCCCATCTGAACCAGAGCAGATGCAGAACCTCTTGATGGGAGCCATGCGGCAGCGCTGACAGCTGCTCCAGACAGGACCCTCAGCAGCCGCCCCCAACTGTGTGAGCAGCAGCTGGCACTGGAGGTGCATTTCCTCATAAGCAGGACCCAGTTGGGGGTTCCAAGAACCCTGGACTGCTCAGGGAGAAGGGAAGAAGCCTTCCCAAGACAAGACCCCGACACCAGGAACATGGCTGGCTTCCATCCCTGGGGTCCCTCTGCCCCGTCCACCCCCGACCCGTACACCCCATGTCCCATCTGGTTTGGAGGCATGTGCAGAAGACAGCAAGATCCGAAGACCCAGGCCTGCTTCTCAGGCTGTGCAGAGGCGGGGAACGACGAGGCTCTGGACACTAGACGATGAGCCCAGGGAACACCCCCAGGCTAAAGGATCCCTTTTACAGACACCTTCAATCCTTTTAATAAGCAGACAACTTTTCCCACCCACACTCAGAGGAGGTGGAGTAAACCATTCACAAAGACCAGGGGCCGCGGTGGCTGCATCAGTCTCGTGCACGGACCTGCCAAATGCCCCGCCCTGGGCCAGGCTCTGCCACGTGGGGTCTTCTGGTCGACCCCACAGAAATCCTGCCCAAGGATCTGGGCCATTCTTGATACCACTCTCCCAGCCATGTGGTAGGCTCTCTGTGGATACTTCCAGGGAGGGGGGCTCACTTTCTATGTGCAGGGGTTCTCACCGTCAGATGCAGGCAGCAGCACCTGCCTATACGAGCCTCCTTCCCCACACCCACCACTGGTCTTCCTCCCTAGGAGGTGCGGACCACTTACTCATTTGCTGGGAGGTCATGGCACCGAAGGCAGAGACTCTGCCCTGACAGACAAACCCATGTGCTCCCTGCACGGCGTTTTTCACTGGGTGTCCCCATCCCTGCTTTTCCGGGGGGAATATTTATCTTTCAGCCCTGGGACGTGGCCATGCGAACATCAGCATGCATTCTGCCCCTCATTTTATGAGCATGTCGGTGGCCTGAAGCCTGCCCTGCCTGACTGGCTGGGAGGGAAGTCCGTGAACAAATGTTGGGTCTGAGTGTTTGGGGTCTGGGCACTCACAGGACTCCACACTTGGGGTTATCTCAGGAGATGTGCTCACCCCTGAGCCTGGGGGTAGACGGTTTGCACTCTCCTCCTATCTGCACACAGGCCTGGCCCTTCACCCTCCAAGCCACGGAGACCCAGAAACCTGCCACCAGCCAGGTGACCTTGGAGAGATGGGGCAGCAGAGGCAGAGGCAGGTGCAGAGCCTCCCGGGTAACTCCAGGAATTAGCCAGCGCCATTCCCATCTCTAAAACAAGGATTCCGAGGGCGACCGAGAGCTAGTGGTTGAGATGAAAATTAAGACAAAGATAAAAGATGAAACTTAAAAACCCATTTTCCCCTGAGGCTTCCAGAGATCTTTTCTCTGAGAAAAGCCTCAGGCTTTGGGAATGTCCCCATGGAACTGCCATCCTGGGTCCCTGAGACCAGTGGCGAGGCTGTCAGCTGAGACGGATGAGGTTCAGAGAGGCCACGTGCTAAGCTGTCCAGGGCCCAGGAAGGGTCAGACATCCCTGCTGCACCCACACAGGCTTCCATGCCTTGGAGCCCAAATGCCCACAGGATGGCTGAGCCCTCCCTTCCCTCCGCCTTTAGACCCTCTGTTCCTATATGGGTCCTGCATGGAGGGCCTAAAACAACCCTGGAGGCTTGTGGTGGCCACGTTCCTACTGAATGCAGATGAGGTTTCATTTCAGATGGATTTCATTCCGGAAGAGGGAGAGGTTGGAGCTGAAGAATTCCGAGTGTGAGCTGGGCAGGGGCAGGTGGGCAGCAGAGAGTCACGACGTGAGTGGCTCATAGTGAACCTGTCCACCTGCCTGCCTGCCTGCACATCCACCCATCCCGAAGCGCAGGCTACCACCCTTTGAGTCTGTTCGTTGTCCATGGACAGATGAAAAACCAGGAGAAAAAAGAAGAGGGAGGCGCTGAAGTCAGAGAGTTTCCAGAAAGGAAAAGGGTCACCCCTAAATGAACTGCAAACTCTCCACCTCCCAGCCTGGCCCTTCAGACAGCAGCTCAGCTGCACTCAGCCCAGCTCCAGCGCCTGGCCCTTCAGACAGCAGCTCAGCTGCACTCAGCCCAGCTCCAGCGCCTGGCCCTTCAGACAGCAGCTCAGCTGCACTCAGCCCAGCTCCAGCGCCTGGCCCTTCAGACAGCAGCTCAGCTGCACTCAGCCCAGCTCCAGCGCCTGGCCCTTCAGACAGCAGCTCAGCTGCACTCAGCCCAGCTCCAGCGCCTGGCCCTTCAGACAGCAGCTCAGCTGCACTCAGCCCAGCTCCAGCGCCTGGCCCTTCAGACAGCAGCTCAGCTGCACTCAGCCCAGCTCCAGCGCCTGGCCCTTCAGACAGCAGCTCAGCTGCACTCAGCCCAGCTCCAGCGCCTGGCCCTTCAGACAGCAGCTCAGCTGCACTCAGCCCAGCTCCAGCGCCTGGCCCTTCAGACAGCAGCTCAGCTGCACTCAGCCCAGCTCCAGCACCTGGCCCTTCAGACAGCAGCTCAGCTGCACTCAGCCCAGCTCCAGCGCCTGGCCCTTCAGACAGCAGCTCAGCTGCATTCAGCCCAGCTCCAGCGCCTGGCCCTTCAGACAGCAGCTCAGCTGCATTGAGTCCACCTCCAGCGCCTGGCCTTGGTGCTTCATGAGCCGGTGACATCCAAAGCCCCGTGCCCCCTTCCCTCCCTCCCTGCAGCCCCTGCCCACGAGCACCCCACAGACTCACCCCACACATGGCACCACCCCCCAAACCCTCAGACTCACTAATCCCTTTATTTGCCATGTCTTTTGACAACTGCCTGACAACGGGCTGAAAATAATTTCACTTCTTGCATAAAAAAAAGCTCTTTGCACATCAGAACATTTCAAGGTGCTCTGAAGTCCTGGCGGGGGAGCGGTACCAGGTGTTATAAACACGCCTGGTGAGACTCGGAGGCGC
Source organism: Aotus nancymaae (assembly GCF_030222135.1). Taxonomy (NCBI): domain Eukaryota; kingdom Metazoa; phylum Chordata; class Mammalia; order Primates; family Aotidae; genus Aotus; species Aotus nancymaae. The sequence goes on along the minus strand of NW_026988521.1, from coordinate 4,371,424 downwards.
TCACAGACCTCAGAAACGTCCCCTGTTCAGTACTGATCAGGCGATCGCCTCTGCTTGCTGTGGCTTCAGTGCTCATGTGGTCTGGAAAGAGCCAGACATGGGAGCCAAGGTGCGGGTTTCAGTGCTGACTCTGTCTCATGCCCCCCGCAGCCGTGGGCTGGTTGGACACCCCCTGACCCTCAGTTTCCCCATCTGTAAAGTGGGACTAGCACAACTCAGTCCGCAGGGTAGAACCACCTGAGCTCATGTTTGAAGCGGGAAGGAGAGAGGCTTGGTGCACGCAACACCGTGGGGACACTGTCGGGGGCAAGTCCCAGCTCTGTGACCCTGGAAAAGCCTGTCATCTCTCTGTGCCTCTGTTTCCTAGTCTGTTTAGTGGGGCTATTAATGGTGCTGCTTCACAGGAGAGTCATAAGCATAAAGTAAGCTAATATTTGTAACAGAGGTACCTGGAGGCAGTGTCAGTGACCACTGAATAATATACTTAATTAAAAAAAAATCTTGTTAAGCAGACAGCAAGGTAATTCCCCTGCTCTGCCCATCTCTGTAATAAACAAGTCCTGGTCTGTTGCTCACAATGTAGTCACATTATGTTTCTGGGTGCTACCTCCTCCAGGAAGTCCCCCTGACTGATCCAGGCAGTAGACAGACCCCTCCTCAGGGCTCCTGTGGCAGGCGGCAGCCCTCAGGGCATGTTTTGGAACTGGAGACTCGCAGCTCCTTGAAGGCAGGTTCCGTGTGCAGCCTGCCTCACTGCATTGCACACTGGGAGTGCTCCCTAGTGCTTTGGAGATGAATGAATGAATGAATGAATGAGTCAGTGAGTGAGTGAACAGAGGGGGTGAGTCCTAGCTTCTTTTCTGAGTGTCCCAAAGCACTTTACTAGGTTCACCAGGCTGGTCTCTAGTTGTGCTGCTCACCTGAGGCCAGAAGCCGCCTTCCTCCTCCAACCCCCGCCCCCCCAGCGCCCCCTGTACTTTTGCCCAGGGCCTTGCAGGCACCCAGTAGAGGCGGAGGGAGGCTGGTGCTGAGCCACAGCCATGCTACCAGCTGCGCAAACCCTGAGAAGGCCTGCACTGACAGGCTTCGTGGGCCAACCTCGCCTTGACCCACAAGCAGGTGTGTCCAGGCTGGCTTCCTCCGCGTCCTCACTACATTTGGAGTTCCCTGCACCCCACATCCTGCCTGGAAACAGCCAGGGCTCATCCCTCAGCTTCCTGGCTTTGGAGGTTGGAGTTCGAGCCGATCAGACACCCGGTTGCTGCGGAGGAGCAACTCACAGAGGCCAGCAGGTGTGGCACCGGCTCCAGCACAGGGTCAAGCTCCTGCCAGTGCCTCTCACTGTCCAAGGCACCACATGCTCCATAGAGCCCACCTGCGGCTGGACGCCGGCAGCCGCAGTTCCCAGGCCTGGCTGTCTGGCCCTCTTGGAGCGCAGTGATGGCCTGACCTCCATCAGAGTCTTCCCTCTCCTGCATCCACAAGCCAGAGTGGATTCTACTGCTGGTGACCCGGACCCCGTCTGGGAGAGACCGTGAGGCCGGGTCTCCGGCAAGAGAGCAGGGCACACGACATCTCTCAGTGAGGTCTCTGGTCCGGGGACCCTGAGAGCATCTCTGCAACGTCTGCAACTCGACTTTCTGGGTTCAAATCCTACAAGGTGACTGGCCACAAGTCACAAAATGTCCCTGGACCCTGGATCACCGATAGCAAAGCAAGCACAGCAATGGTGGCCACTCCAAGGAGCTGCTCGAGGGGATAAGTGCTTGCTGGGCGCAGGACTTATGCACAGTCAGCACTCGACAGAGGTTGGCTCCGGAGCTGCTGCCGTGACCACGACTGAAGTTGGTTTATTATTGCTGGTTGTTCATCACGGCGATTATGACAATAGCTTGTTGACGAGGGAGGTCTTGACAGGTGTTCTCAGCCTGTGTGGGCAGCTCAGGAGGCTGCAGGTGGTGGAAGGCAACTGAGCCCCTAGAGACAGGGTCCTGAGCCAGGCCAGGACAGAGTGGCCCCCCCAAGACACTGCTCCTGTGTAACTCAGACCCAGGCCCTCCTGGAGCCAGTGCCAGGAAGGAGCTTCAGGATGAGGAAGGTACAAGGGCCGGCTTCGAGCGTTACCTCCAACTTAAACCCTGGGCAAAGCCCTGAGCATGATGACAACCAAATCACAAGGGAAGAAAGTAAAAAAAACCAAGAAAATTCCCCGGTCTCTGGGCAGGGGATGCCCTGCTATCCCAGAGATTTACTAAGGCCCCACTGCATATCAGAGGGAGGCGCAGGGGAGCACCCGAGCCTGTTTGCACCTTAACACAAATAAATGCACAGGAGGCGGCTCGAACTCTGGTCAGACTGGAGATCCATGAGTAGCTCAAAGAAGAAACGAAACTCCAGAGGGTCTCAGTGGCCCACCAGTCCCGAGCTCTATTTTACCTTGCAGAATCAAAGGCTGAATGCTGAGAAAGTGTGTGTACAAGAGCCTCAGCCAGCAGGGTCCAAGCCAGGAGCGGGGCGGCAGGAGTGGCAAGGTACAAGCTAGAGCCGGTTCTTCCTGCCCATCCCCCACCAGATCCGAAATAGCAGCTCCTTCTTCTTTCCCGCGTAGCTTTAGATAACTGCAATTTAAATATTAGTAGGCAACATTTCTCCATCTCACAATAATTGTTAAATGAATCATGCTTTTATAAATAACGCAAGATATAAAAAGGCATCTCAGCAATAATGCGGGGTTATCTTTGCACAAAGAGGTAGGAGTCTGTGGAATTTGTAATGTTCCCTACGCTGGAGTCATTGAGGGAAGTTCTGCTCCTGCGGGATCGATGGAGGCCCGTGGAAAATCAGGGTGAGGGCACGGAGCATTGGGCATGGGAACCTCCCTCTGGGTGTCTCTCCCTGGCTGGAGGGAGCGCTGAAGGGGCTGGGGGCGGAACTCCAGGAGGAGACACTCCAGTTTCCTGACCCTGAACTGGGCTTTAGGGCCAAGAACATGGGGCTATTTTGGGGGGCAGTGGGGAGGAGCTCTGGAGGGTGAAAGTGGGTCTGACCACAAAGAGAGGTGAGGGTTTCCCATGAACGTAACTTCTAGAAGAATGGCAGCCTCCAGACGTTGCCTCCTCTGCCCTCCCTCCACGCAGCTCCAGGCTTGGCCACGGGCTCCCGCAGAGCCGCAGCCCCAGCGCACAGGATGCTACTGTGTGCGGGACCTGCCGCCCTGACTGGGGAACAGGGGTGGAGCCGAGGGGTGTGCAGTGTACGGGCAGCGTGAGCCACCCCTGTACCAGCCTTCTGAGAGTGGAGTGACTGTGGACGCCTGGGCCTCCCAGACTCAGACTCCCTCTCAGACTCATGTGCTGAGACGTGTTCTGCCAGTTCTCAAGGACATGGGCCACTCAGGCAGGAAGGAATGACAACCAGGGGCCTAGATGCAGGCCAGGTGGGCTAGGGGCTTACGGCGCACAGTCAGCACTTGACAGGTTAGCTCCAGAGCTGCCGCCATGACCATGACTCCAGTTGGTTTGTCACTGCTGATTGCTTATCACAGCGATTATAACAACAGCTTGTTACGAGGGAGGTCCTGACAGGCGTTCTCAGTCTCTCCGGGCAGCTCAGGTGGCTGCAGGTGGTCGAAGGCAAGCGGGCCACAAGAGATAGGGTCCTGACGTCCTGACCCAGGCCCGGACAGGGTGGCCCACCCCCGAGACACTGCTCCTGTGTAACTCAGACCCAGGCCCTCCTGCAGCCAGAAGGAGCTCCAAGATGAGGAAGGAACAAGGGCCGGCTTCGAGCGTTACCTTCAACTTAAACCCTGGGCAAAACCCTGAGCGCGATGACAACCAAACCAGAAAGGAAGAAAATAAAATGTGGGGATGTAGCAAAGCAATGCCAAGAAAGATCACCCAGGGGCCGGGGGCCGGGGGCCGGGGGTGAGAGGCCGGGGGCCGGGGGCGGGGGGTCAGGGGCCGGGGGCCGGGGGCGGGGGGTCAGGGGTGAGAGGCCGGGGGCCGGGGGCGGGGGGTCAGGGGCCGGGGGTTCAGGGGCTGGGGGCGGGGGGCGAGAGGCCAGGGGCGAGAGGGGGTCAGGGGCTGGGGGCAGGGGGTGGGGGGTCAGGGTCCGGGGGGGCAGGGGGCAGGGGGCCGGGGGCCGGGGGTCGGGGGCTGGGGGCGAGAGGCCGGGGGCTGGGGTGATCTTGCATCATGAGCCCTGGGAGGAACCAGAGTTGAGCTGGGGGACCCCTCTTGGGTGAGCCACCCTCTTTCCACAGGACTTGATGGGGTCCTTTGTTCCAGCTTCTTATAAAAGAGTGAAATCTGAGCTTGGTGGTGGAAGATGTGAGTCTTGGGTCAGTCTTTGACTCAAGCCAGGGCTCTGGGACTCAGTTTTCTCAGCTGTAGTGTGTGGTGACCAGTCCTCATCCTGCTGAGGTCTCATGAAGTCTCTGAGAATCCCACAGGCTAGAGAAACCAGAAAGGAGAAGCCTGGAGATCTAGGGACAGAGCAGGCTCCCTCTTGGACCTCAGTGGAGGCCGAGGGAGTGGGCACTCCGAGCAGGGCAGCAGATCTTCGGTCTCAAGCCACTCTAGGGGGGGCTGTCCACCACCTCCCCTCCCTTACAGGAGGGCCCACTGAGGCACAGGAGGGGCTCCCAAAACATGCGTAGGAGTGTCGCTCCATTTCCGGCGGCCACAGACACCCTTCCACAGCATGGCCTGCTCGCCCACGGTGGGCAGGGAAGGCCCGGCTCTCAGTCCTTCAGGGAACGTGCCCGCTGCTTCCACTGTCTGAGCGGCCACACACTGAGAGGCAGCATGGCCCCTTGGCCCTGATTCTCAGCCCAGGTCCATATAGCTGCTGCTGGGCACAGAGGGAAAGCTTGGGCGAGGCTGGGGGCAAGGACGGTGCCCGCTTCCCCCTTTGCTACTTGAGACCTGGGCTCATGGCTGTGCCTGTCCGAGCCTGCGCCTGCACAGTGGAGAAAGAGTAATAACAGCAGCCGCCTCGAAGGCCAGCATCCGTGAAAGTCAGTGTTTACAGAGTGCCAGGCATGGAGGAGAACGACTTTCATGGAAGGCCTGGATCTCTACGCTGTTGGGTCGATGCTGCCTGTAGGGTCCTGTCCGCCTCCATCACAGCCTCTGCTCACTGCTGGTAGGCTCCTCATCGCCTAGGCATTTGGTACCAGACTGCAGATGCCAGGACCATGCAGAGAGAACCACTGCAGGTGCACAGTGCCCAGGTGGCACGCTGAAGGGCTTGGCCTGCCCAGCAGCTTCCCGCATAGAGTGACTTACTTAAAGTGGCTCCTGAGACCATCAGAGGCCAACTAGAGTCACCATGTCCTGTGCCCTGAAGGTTTACATCCCCCCAGATTCATGTGTTGAAGCCCTAACCTCCCATATGATGGAAACTGGAGACATTGGGAGGTAATCAGGGTTGGATAAGGTCAAGAAGGTGGGACCCCCATGATGGGATTGGTGTCCTTGTAAGAAGAGACTTGAGAGTTGGCTGATCTCTGTCTCTCTGTCTCGCTCGCTCTCCGCCATGGGAAGGCATGGCAAGAAGGCTCCCGTCTGCAAGCCAGGAAGGGAGCCCTCACCAGACACCGAATTAAGATCCAATCAAGGGTGGCCTCTTGATCTTGGACTTCCCTCAAAACTTTGAGAAAAACATTTCTGTCGCTTAAGCCACCAGACTATGGTATTTTTGTTAAAGTAGCCAGAGCTGACAAAGACACCAGGCAGACTGAGTGTGCCACTGCCCCTTACAGGCCACAGAGGCTTACAGGGCTCCAGGGAACTTACGCCATCGCCTCTGCTGCCCCTGTTCCTCCGTGCGCCCCTGCACCCACACGGGCTCTGGCAGCTCCCTCCCAGTGCCCTGGACACACTTCTAGGCCTCGGCCCCCGCTGTGCCTGCCCTCCATCTGGCACTCCTCTGTCTGCCCTTCCCATGTCTGGCTGCTTCCAACTCCAGGCTCGTGCACTGATGAAGGTCACTTCATGAGGAGGCTTTCTTTGGCCATCCTGTCCAAGAGGGTTACTCTCTTATTCTCTAAGCTAGCCCCTTGTGACTTTTTCCTTTGTTGTATTTATTGAACACTGAAGTCATGGTAGTTTTGAGTTTGCTTATATGGTCTTTTTCCCCCAGGTAAAAAGTCTGCAAACTGCAAACAAGGGCAGAATCTGACTTAATCACCACTTCATCATCAGCACAGAGCCCAGACCCTCTCAGAAATGTCTGTTGAGGCCAGGCATGGTGGCTCATGCCTATAATCCCTGCACTTTGGGAGAATGAGGTGGGCAGATCACTTGAGGTCAAGAGTTTGAGACCAGCCTGGCCAACATAGTGAAACCCTGTCTCTATTAAACATACAAAAAAGTGAGCCGGACATAGTGGCATGCCTGTAATCCCAGCTACTCGGGAGGCTGAGACAGGAGAATCGCTTGAACCCAGGAGATAGAGATTGCAGTGAGCCAAGATGGCACCATTAAACTCCAGCCTGGGCAACAGAGCAAAACTCTGTCTCAAAAAAAAAAGATGCGTGCTGAATAACTTCATCCAATAAATGAATAAATAAAGGGAAGGCACATTCCTACTTCCCACTCAGGACTTTCACTGTGTTTTCCTCACCATGTGGAGTGTCTTCCCACTATGAACACTGCCTCCCACAACTGGGGCTTTCTGGAAGGCCTGGGGCAGGGGAGGGGCCTTCACACACTTTTCTATGCTCAGGGCATGACAGAAGACCCCACACACAGTGGGAGCTTATCAGTACATGTTCTGGTTATTTTAAGTCCTTGTCTGCCGCTTCAACACTTGGGTTGTTTGATGCTGCTTCTAACAGCTGTGGCTTCCTTTGGTTGCACGCTGCATTTTCCTTCTTCTCTTCCTAGCTAGTAATTTCTGATTCTATACTGGACATTGTTATGTTGGAGAGACCCTAGGTTCTGTTATCTTCCTCTGAAGTGTGTTTATTTTTTCAAGTAGGTCGTGAAACTATCAGTGCAATGCCTTGCCCCGTGGAGGTGCGATGTGAGGCTTTGTTGAGGGAGTCTCTGTCTGGTCCTAGGATGGAGTCCTGACTCCTGGGCCCTTCTGGGGCTCCAGTAGAAAGCTCCTCTAACATGCTGGGACTCAATTCTATACTCTGTCTCTTCTGCGGTGGAAACTCCTGAAGTCTCCCCACAGAACTTGTGATTTAAGCTACTGTTTTCCAGGAGGCCCCTGGACACTACCCTGCACATGCTGGCTCAAGATTCCAAAAGGAATTTATGTGTAGACTCCAGGGGCCTCCTCTTTCCAGGACTTCTCTTGACTTCCAGTCTTTCAGGCAACTCTGACCCCAACCTCCAACCCCGGAATCCACAACACAGCGAGACTCCACTTTCTGTCAGGGGAACCCCTAATTAATCTGGGTCTCACAAGGGGGGCTTCCCTCTGTCAAGGGTCTCAGCATCTCTAGTTCTGTCTGCTTTTGGCCACTTGCCCAGCCTACAAGCAGCTGCTGTGTTCATATAGAATTTGTCCAGAGTTTGCCACTGTGATTAGCAGGAGGGTTGGTGTGATATGAGCTGCTCATCAGTACATTTATAATTATTCATAATACAACACATTTGCGTATATTAAGTAAAGTGGGGAAGAAGTCATCCAATAGGCGCCTTCAAACTACCTTTTCATCCTAAATAAAAATAAGAACAATGGTATAATCTGTGGGCTGCAGAGATCGTGAGCTTGGAACTGTCTTGGTTGCTTTATTTGGTAACTCAGCTTAGAAAGCCCTCAGGGAAAGGGTGGGTCTGGGCCCATGGCCCTCTCCATCTGGCTCCACAGCCCGTGGTATCCAGCAGCCAGTGCACTCTCCCCGCGTCTGGAGGCAACACACACACCCCTGGTACTTAGGGAGTCAAAGCAGAGAGGGGACCAGGACGCACTGTGACTGCTGAATACGTAAGCCAAAAAGCCCCGAGCAGACGGCAGGTGCAGCCTTCCTGGGCCTCTGGGATCCTGAACCTGGGCTTCCTTACAGCTCATCAGGGAAGGACCACAGTCTTGGAGGAGGTTTATTTCAATACAAGAATCCAACTTTTGCAAGGGTTGAGTACCTCCAAGAGGCTGGAAGTGAAGGCGGGTTGAAGGGAGGTCCCTTTTTAGATCAAAGTGTCCCCGGTAAAGCTGCCAGGCCACCCTGGAAAATGAAGCACTCACCAGGCGGCTGAGTGAGGCTGGTTCTCCACCTCGGTTCTTCACCTAGTTAGCGGATCCAAATGCACATTTATATTTTGGGAACTAATTAAGGCTCAGTGACTGATTTAACCTTCAAATACATTCCTCCCAGGGCCGAGCTGGCAGCATAGTTCGTATCAGGCACCACATCTGCATCAAGAAAACCCCAAAGTCTAGGAAGAACCAAACCATGAAGGGAAGGGATGCGGAGAGGAGGGAACGGCAAGGGTGAGGTGGGCCAGGCCGGCCAGCAGCTTTGCAGCTCCACAGCTTAAGGCGAAGGGCATGGGGCCTGCCGGCTGGCTCCCCACATGGTGACGACATGCAGTCTGGGAAGAGCAGCGTGAGGGGCTGTGAGGACTCAGGAACTGTCACAGTCACAGCTTCCCAGGGCAGTGAAGGCCTCACTGATTGCCACCTCAATGTCAAAGGCAACCAGAGGTGCCCCAACCATTGGACAGGGAGGGGGTTGGGTGGGTGCCTCGGGGGCCAGAGGGGGGCTCACCTGGCACCACAAAGCATGAGGCAGAGATGCCCAAGGGCAAGTCCTGCCGGTTCCCAGTGCTACTGCTGCCTGGAGGCTCAGTTTCCACACATGTCAAAAGGGGAGTGGAATGCCCCTCAGAAGTCCTTCAGGCTGCAAGATCCAGGGGTCCTCTCAGCTCTAAGGAGCATCCTGCCTGGGGGAGCCCCTCGGTGAAGCAGAGTGTTTGTGGGGCTGGCTCCTGGGATTCTAGGGGCAGTAACTGGTACAAAAGGCGGAGACCTGGGAGGGCAGGCCTCTCCCTCCGAGCGCCACAAATGAAAGGGCACGCGATGGCACCTGCATTCTGTAGCTCGGTGGCCAAGAGAGCTCCTGGGACCTCAGCCGCCAGGGTGGGGCTGTTCCGGGCAGCGAGAGCCGGAGGGGTGCCACACGGGGAGGCTGGAGCCCGCAGACTCAGCATCTCCCTCCTGGGTGCTGAGGACAGGGACGAGGACGTACTGTGGGGGTTCTCATGCTGCAGCCATCCCAGCACCACAGCACTTTTAAGAGATGCTGGTCAGGCCACCCCCAGCCAGCAGGATTTGCTCCCTGCAGCCTGCTTGGACGTCACAGCTGTTTGGCCCATACCTGCTCACATCACGAACAGAACAAACGCAATATTGGGGATACTCACCAAGCATTTACTTGCATGTAAATGAAATCTCATTATGTCATGAAAATATTTAAACATGTTACTGGTTTCTTTTTAGTAAAATTTGAGGATGGTCTTGTCTTCTCTTGACTTGGGACCAAAACCCAAGCTGTGTTTCACTGGAGCTTGTTAAGACTTGACCTGAGGAACACTCTGGATGGCTCTGACCTCCTTCAGAGGTGTATAAAACATATAGGAATAGGCCGGGCGTGGTGGCTCCTGCCTGTAATCCCAGCACTTTGGGAGGGCGAGGCAGGTGGACTGCTTGAGGTCAGGAGTTAAAGACCAGCCTGGCCAACATGGTGAAACCCCATCTCTACTAAAAATACACACACACACACACACAAATCTAGCCAGGCATGGTGGCAGGTGCCTGTAATCCCAGCTACTTGGGAGGCTGAGGCAGAAGAATCGCTTGAATCCAGGAGGCAGAGGTTGTAGTGAGCTGAGATTGTACCACTGCACTCCAGCCTGGGTGACAGAGTGAGAGGAAGGAAGGAAGGAAGGAGGGAGGGAGGGAGGGAAGGAGGGAGGGAGGAAGGGAAGGAAGGAAGGAAGGAAGGAGGGAAGGAGGGAGGGAGGGAGGAAAAAAATAACAATGATTGCAGCAGTGAAAGAGGCGGGCAGCAGCAGCAGGTAATGCCTGTGGCACGCCAGCCATGGAGGGGGCAGTGGCGCGGCTTCCATCTCTCCTCCCCTTCAGCGTCACCCAGGGCACGACCATTTCCCTCATTACACAGTGGAGGAGTCCAAGGCTCAGAGAAGGTCAGCAACTGGACGGAGGTCACACAGCCAGGCTGTGATGTACAGGGGCTGAACCCGTGGGGTGTGCCTTTGGCCCCATCATTTTCCCAGCTGCTGATGCTGAAACCCAAGCCCTGCAGTTCAGCACCCCAGGAGGGTCTCCAGCTCGGTTCTTCAGGAATTCTGGCCTGGCCTGGGTGCCTGCAACAGCTGCCGGAAGGTCCTAGGCCCCTCTCCCTCTGCTTCTCCCTTAGCCACCAGACGAGCCAGCTCCTGAGGAATCGGGGTGAGTCTCCAGCCCATGAGGCCAGACGGCGCGACTGCTCCTCCTGCCTGGCTTCCTGCCTCCTTCGGGACGAAGCACGCAGCACCTCTTCTCATCCCTAGGCCCTTCCACAGCTCAATCCCAGCCCTGACAGCCATGTCTGCTCATCAGCTCCCAAACCTCCTGCAAGTCGCGGCTACTGTCACCGACCTGGGCAGACATCCTTGGAGCCCACTCCCTCCCAAACCGTCCTTTACAGGCGGTCCTCGTGCTGTCACCACCTCATCCCCAGGACCTGACTGCTCTTCTCCCTTAACCCTGGGCTCCTGCAGGACAAGAGACCTCATCTCTCTCTACCGCACACACCCCACAGCCTGCTTGGGCGTCACAGCTGTTTGCCCTATACCTGCTCAAATCACAAACAGAACGAATGCCGTATCGGTGACATGTGACAACTCACCACGCATTTACTTGCATGAATATGAAATCTCATATGTCATGAAAACATGTAAAGGTTTTACTAATTTCTTTGTAGTAAAATTTGAGGATGGTCTTGTCTTCCCTTGAGTTGCGGCGGAAACCCAGGCTGGAAAGAGACAGACGTTCCAGGGAATAAAGTGCATTCCCTGCCCTGCGAGAGCCTGGGAGGCTCCAGACCTTTCCATGGCACCGTGGTGACCCCCAGGCGGTCAAGCTATGAGCCACGGAGGCCTGTGGCCCACCTGCTTTACTCGGTGCTGGGGTTTCGCTGGGCCACCTTGGCCAGGCTGCATAACCACTCTGAGCCACTGTCTCTCTATGTGCAAACAGTGTTCTTGGGCCTCCTCTACACTTGTCCCTTTCAGAGGCCCCTTTAGCTTCAAAAGCAGAAGAGAACTGGGTATGAGGAGGGGTCAGCAGCCCTGCACCGTGAGCTCCTGTCTGGAGTGAGCATAAGCCTCAGCCAGGGCCCCTCAGCCAGAAGAGGGTCCCGCTCCCTGCTGTGCTGCTTGGCATTCTCAAGTAGCTTAAAGGGAATTTGGCAAGGAGCTGAGCCCTGTCTCAAAGCTGAAAGAGACACTGCCAGAGACTCACGGGGAGGTGGGGAGACAGCACGCAGGGTCCCCTGCCCAGAGGCCCGAGATGGCCATGGCGAAGCTCCCTCCACACGGTTCTGTCCCTCAGCATGTGAGCTGGCACAGGGACCTGTGAGATGGCACAGCCAGCGGAAGCTTCCACACCACAGGCTCACTCAAGGGCACAGAGCTGTCCACACCATACCTGGGACTCAGACTCCCGGAGCGGGCAGGGCAGAGCCTGGGCTCTCATGGCCTGTGGAAGGCTAAGGCGGGAGCCCAGGGCTGAGGCTGGAAGGTACAAGTTTCAGGTCATGGGGTCAGGGAGCAGAGGGGGCAGTGGAAGTGGAAAGCCTCTGAGATGCTCAGGTGGTGAGTGTGACCAGGAGGCAGCAAAGACAGCTACTGGGGAGGGTGGGGCTGCTATGGGGTGGGTTACTGGGGGAGGGCGGGGCTGCTATGGGGTGGGTTACTGGGGGAGGGCGGGGCTGCTATGGGGTGGGTTACTGGGGGAGGGTGGGGCTGCTATGGGGTGGGTTACTGGGGGAGGGTGGGGCTGCTATGGGGTGGGTTACTGGGGGAGGGTGGGGCTGCTATGGGGTGGGTTACTGGGGGAGGGCGGGGCTGCTATGGGGTGGGTTACTGGGGGAGGGCGGGGCTGCTATGGGGTGGGTTACTGGGGGAGGGCGGGGCTGCTATGGGGTGGGTTACTGGGGGAGGGTGGGGCTGCTATGGGGTGGGCTGGGTGGACTCCAGGAGGAAGAAGGGAAGCAAGACTTGGTGGCCTTTGGGAAGAGTTTACAGATGGTTGGCGTGAGGTCACAAGCAGAAAGCAGCACCTACAAGCCACAGAGAGAGGCCACAGGAGGACCCAGCCCTGCGACACCTTGATCTCGGGCTCCAGCCTCCACAGCTGTAGGAACACAGACGCCCGCTGTGTAATCCCCCCACCCCAGCCCACCTGCGGGGCTCTCTGCACACAAGAGACCGATACGGTGCTTGACCAATTCTTAGAGGACACACGATTCAACTCCTCTAAAACAGAACTGCTTCCGCCCTCCCGACTCGGTGCGCAAGGCCAGGGAGTTCACAGATGTCTCCTGGTGCTCCTGCTGAAGGCCTGCGAACGCCATCTCCTTGTTGGGGTGGCCACACCATCTTCACCTTCCTCCTCAGCTCGGGGACTCAGCCGTAGTGGACGGTTCCCCAGTGACCCCTCGGTTCTCTTAGGGTAGGACCACGCTGTGCTGCGTCCACTGTCCCCTGTGCCATCTGAGTAGTCCCCGAGGGCCAGGAGCTCCCTGGGGATGAGTGGGTGCCTCCATCCGCACACACACACCCAGCCCTCGCCCGCCTTCCCCACATCGCTGGATGGGAGGACTCTGCCGGGAGCACTCTCCCCGCCACAGGCACCCCCACGACATTAGTTCAACTCATTAATACTCTGCTTAAAAAGAAAAACTAATGAATGCCCCATTTTCCTAATTGGGTCAGCGGAGCACGCCTTGAATAGCACTCAAGATGTTCAGTTTCTACCTGAAACTGCCATGCATTTTTCCATTTGGGCTGGGGGACGAGGGGAGCATGAAAATCTCTCTCCCTAAATCCTTGGTCGGGCCTTCACAGACGGCCGTCTCAACAAGGGGATCATCTAAAACGCTGGGCACATTTTCCGACACGGCACAAACTCACGGGAACCGTGGGGTTCAGGGCCGAGGTGGAGGAGCTGGAAACAGTCTCCACGCTTCCGCCGCCCTTCACTCCCCACGCTGACACGGGCGCCTGGCCCTCCTGCCACAGCCCTCTGAGTAATCCCGTGGAAAATTCCAGAACATTCCTGGAGGACACATGCAGTCCTTTTCCACGACAAACTCCTCAGACGGGGATCATCTCAGCCCAGCTGTGATGTTTTCCGACCTTCCCCACGATCAATAACACAGCAGGGAACATCTTCAGCAGGTGGTACCTTTCTTCATTTGAATATTTTACATCCCCAGGAGTGGACCGGCCAGGTCAAAAGGTCTGAGCAACCCATGGCCCTGGGCACACGTCTGGCCAATTACTTTCACCGGAGTTACGCCAATTTATATGACCAAGTCACGGGGACCCAATTTCCTCTTAAGAAAATAAAATCCTTTTCTAAAATGAGGCATAGAGAAAATGGGTTTCAACCAGAGGACAATAAACTTCGAGGATGAGAGTGTTTCCACTGGAGTGGATTAGGGGAGACATAATTTCACACTGGGGAACTCATCAGAACAGAATAGCTTCTCCTTCTCCCAGAAAAATGGACTCTGATAACATCAGGCCTATTCCAGATCGCCAAGTCTGGGACAGTTTTCCTACTCGGTTTCATGAACTTCCAACAGAGCATGCCTGTTGGCCCCGAGGCCAGCGCAAGGCCGTCTTGAGTGCCCAGGATAGAGCAGGGATGCTGGACGATGTGGGCGAGGATGCCCCCTTTACCCACTGAGACTGTTCCCGGAGACCAGAGGCAGGCATGGGGGACAACCTGGTGCCACCGAGATCCCAATAAAATCCAGGATTTATTGATGAAAGGGAGAGCCAAGCCAGGGAAAATCAGAATCAAGCAGGCCAGCCCTGGGTGAATGAATGCACATTTCCCATAATTATACAGAGATGGAAATCAGCAGCGCAGAACAAAGCGGGAAGGACAGCCCACTTCCAAGTTGTTTGCAGCGGAGGCCGAAAATAGACACCGGAGAGGTGGTGCTGGAGAGAAGCCGCCAGGGTTGGTCTCCGAGCCTCCCACAATGAAACAACAAGCAACATGCTGGGGGCAGAAACGGGAGCCGGCGGCGAGGAGGCACCTCAGAAACGCTGTTCCCCATCCCCCTCCCCCACGCACTGGAGAAACAGGAGGCCGAGGGGGGGCCGGCAAGGTTTCCAGAGGCTGGTGCCAGGCCCAGAGAGACCTGAACTGGGTCCCTGGGAAAGCAGGAGGGAGAAAAGCGAATTGGAGAGTCCAGAGTGGGCTCCTGGGGGTTAGCACCCCCAGGCAAAGTCAGCCAAAGAGGGTGGGGGGTCTTTCTACCGGGGCAGAAAACAGAGGTACCCCCTTCTCAGGGGTTCCCAGGAGGACATCTGAGCCTTCAATGCCTCACGTTATTTATCTGTAAATCAGTATTATTATTATTCTTAGAAACAGGGTCTCGCTTGGTCGTCTAGGCTGATGTGCGGTGGTGAGATCTCAGCTCACTGCAGCCTCAAACCCCCAGGCTCAAGTGATCCTCCTGCTTCAGCCTCCCAAGTAGGTGAGATTACAGGTGTGCATCACCACGCCCGACTAATTTTTATTTTTTAATTTTCTGTAGAGATGGGGTCTTGCTATGTTGCCCAGGCTGGCCTCGAGCAATCCTCCCACCTCGGCCTCCCAAGGCACTGAGATTACGGACGTGAGCTGCTGTGCTCAGCGTCGTCGGTCAGTCAGTAACAAGGGTGACGCTGGGAAGCACAGGTCAACAGCTGGCGTCCCAGGCCCTGCTCTCCACACTCCACGGATGCCAGGTGTCGGGCGGCCACCTCACCCCTGCACAGGAGGCAGGGCTATCATCCCCATGACACTGAGACAGTCCAGTCACCTGCTCACGGCCCCGAGGCTGGGAAGGAGCCAGTGCTCTGAGGCCTACGTTCCAACGTCAACTGCCACACTCTCCCTCCCACCATCCTCTGAATGATGAGGGCTAGAACAGGACCACTGGGTGCTGTCAGCATGAATGAGGTCATCCAGTGGAGAGCCTCTGGTGCCTTCCAGGCCCAGAGCATGGCTCAAGGCCCTTGGTGCTACTTAAGAGTTTCTATAAAAGAACCTGCTTCCATGGGGCTGGTAGCTGCTCTCTGATCTGAGGACGGCAGGACTGCAGCTGAGGCCTGGGCGTTCCCCTCCCTCAGGGGGACAGCATCACTTTACAGAGGAGGGTGCAGGCCCCCATCGGGAGGAGGGGATCCCCACACCAGCTCATCATCAATCTCGACAGGGCCCTCCACAGAGCTGCGACCCCCACTGCAGCGCAGGGTTCTGGGAGTGCACTCAGGAGATGGAGGCCCAGGTCTACGTCTGGGGCCTCAGCTGCACAGTCACACCACACCAGGGCACCCCACAGGAGCCCGTCCTTCCTGCCCACTCTGCGCTTGACGAGGTCCACCCCTCCTACCGCCGCAATTCGGTTGAGGTTTCAGTGAGATGGGGTCCCCCAAATCGTCTCACGGGGCAGTGACGGGGTTAGCAGCAGCAGGGCCTCCTGTCTGAGATTCTCAGCAGGAAAGTGATGCCAGGAGGCAAAGCCGTCAATCCCAGGATCCGCTGTCAGTGTTAAAAATAGGGGGAAATGCGCCTGGCTGCCAGATGCCCCTCCAGGGAGGGTGCTGCCCCCTACCCCGCTCAGCATTTCAAATTAATTTTTAATTGCTCTGGAGCAGGGACCAGCCCTGAAAACCTGCCCCAGCGTCTCACTGTGCTCAGCAACCACCCCATCCAGGGTCTCATCCCTGCTCCTGAATTTCCCACGCTCCTCTCTCAATTCACTCCTCTCACGGCTTCAAGCTCACAAGCAGAGGCTAGCATGCAAGCTCGCCCACAGTCCCCAGAGAGAGGAGCCAGCCTGGCTCTGCCTGGGGTGCCCCCACCCACGGAGCCCTCATCATCTAGCTGCATGGGTGGGCCAAGAGCCAGCCCAGGGCCTGCCCAGCAAGGCCTGGATCAAAGTGGGTCGGGGATGGCTGGAGATGGTCCCCACTGCAGGCCCGCCAGGAGACCACCTCCTCCCAGGCTTCACGGCTACAGGAGCCTTGAGGTGCCTAGGGCTGCCGAGGTGACTGTGGCTGGACGGGACCAGCCAGCTGGGCTGTGGCTTCATCTTGCTAGAAGATATGGCAACGCCTGCGGCAGGGAGGGTGGCCCCACACCTATTCTCAGTTCCCAAAAAGAGTCTGAGGTCTGCTGGGCTTCATTTACAGCCAATGAAACAGAAGAGGAAAGGGCCTCTCAGGACAGCCGTCTCTCCACGGAGGCTTAGCGACAGCGATCTTATCACTGCTGCCGAAAAAAGCAGCCAGAACTCCGGATTTTTATGTGAAATCTCCTGATTTTAAATACCAGCAACGAGTTCCTATTTTATCAAAATGTGCCTTACAGCATGGGCTAAAAGAATCTGCCCGTGAGCCGCCAGGAATGGTGGGGTGGGGGTTGGAAAGACAGGCAGTGTCAGGGCCTGGTGGGGGCGATCAACCTCCCGCTCCCCATCCTTCCCGCCGCTTCCCAAAGTGAGCTCCGTGGAACCCTGGAGACCCCTGAGGCTGACTGTGCAACCCGGGTTCTACAGTCACCTTTGGGAAATGCCAGGTCAAATGAAGCTAAGGGGCCTTCTAATTGCAGGCCTTACCAGGACCTGAAATGCCCTCGAGTACATCCTGAGGGTCCAGGAAGGAAGTAATGTAGGCAGAGCTTTCAACGCGATTTGACCCCAGACCTGTGTTTTGCAGCGTAACCTCGGCACTCACTAGAATCCAGCACCTCTGCCTTGAAAGGTGAATGTCACGTGTGCAGTTCAGGGTCCGAGGAATCTGGGCATGGGATGCACATGCCACGTCCAACGATGCCCGCCACCCTCAACAGTGCACTCTGGCTATGATCTTAATGACAGAATGGGAGCGCCAGTCCTCTCCCCGAGCGAGCAAGCCTTATGCCAGCTTGTATCAGGACCACCAGGAATGTCAAGCAGTGAATACTTCTGAGAGAGCAACTGAACACCGTACAGACAGCCGGGGCTCTGAGTGGGCGAAGGGGAACCGTGCTCCAAGGCTTGATGCTGCGTGAATGAGTCAGAGGAGGATGTGAGTGGTGCCCAGGGATGCCGGCTGCAGGGCCTCTGAAAATATGAATGGTAGAAACGGCCTGGACCTCACACTCCAGAATGTTCAAACATTCCAGGGCACGCTGCCCCCCGCCCCCCCCACAAAGGACACATGGCACAATTACCAGCAAGATGAATACTCCCATGGGCAAGGCGTGATGATGTGTACCCGAAATCCCAGCTACTAGCGGGGCTGAGGCAGTACTGTTTGAGCCCAGGAGTCTGAGACCAGTCTGGGCAACACAGTGAGACCCCATCTCCACATATTAATATGTATATACATATGCATGTATGTCAGTGGGTGGTCTAAAAAGGTGAGGTAGAGAAAAGACACAAAGCCACAATCAATTCTCCCTAGATCACATCTGCATGAATTCTACCTATGGGTGCGCGAATGGGGCTGGAAGTCTTTCTCTGCATGGGGGCCGGCAGGCTGTGGCACGCCAGTGTGGGAAGTGGGTGCCTGGGCTGGGGTGGACCCCGGGGCCAACTGGACTACAGCATAACCCTGGGCCAGTGCCCCCGCTCTGTCAAATGAGAACACAGGGGCTCGCTGTGTGAGAACATGCTTACTCACACACGTGTCGGCATGCAGCAGCTGCACTCCCTCCCCTCCCTGAATTTTCTCACGAGGGCATTTATGTCAAAAGAACGAAACCACAGCAGAAAATATGCAACGGAAGCGTTGTGTCAAATCTGTTAACAGATGCCACTGATCAAGTCTCCCAGACGGTGGTCTGGGGTCCGTGATTTCTCTACATTATCTCCGTTTTTTTAAGGAATGTTTTTCCTCATGGCAAAATCCACATAAAATTTCGCATTTTCATTGTTTTTAAGTGCACGGGTCGGTGACATTAAGTATGTTCACAGTGTTAGGTGACCATGACCACCATCTGTCTCCAGAACTTTTTCATCTTCCCAAACTGAAAACTCTGTCCCCATGAAACACACGGTCTCGATTCCCCTCTCCCCTAGTCCCTGGCCCTCATCATCCTACCCTCTGTCTCCGTGAATCTGACGACTCTAGGGACCTCGTATGAGTAGACTGATACAGGATTTATCCTTTAGTGACCCGTTTCTTTCACTCAGCACCGTGCCCTCAAGGTCCCTCCACGTTGTAGCCTGCGTCACAACCTCCTATGGTACCTCCTTTAATCTTCACAATAGTGTCAGCGGTCAGTACTCAACCAGATGGGATCAGAGAAGTCAAGAAACATGCCCAAAGTCACACAGCGGCACCTGAAACTTGAACCTAGAGATGTCTGCCTCCAAGCTTCCACCCCAGATGCTATACCTCCTGTCCCCAAGGCCACAGAGGAGCAGCGGTTTTTGATGCATTTTTCAAGCAACTGGATCACTTTACCCAAATGAGATGCCTACTCTTCACACTTGCTGCAGGGTACAGCGAGTTCACGCAAATATGGAGCATCTATATCCCAAAAGTGACCCATAAACATGGCTCTGGCTTGAAGTGGAAGGCTGGGACCCAGCCCTCGAGGGACTGCCAGTCCCTGGTGAGAATTCCTGAATCCTGTCCAGGACCCCTCCCCACTCTCTGAACTTGCCACTTCCCTGAGCCCTTCACTCAGATCAAATGCCAGAGCCTCACAGAAAAGACAGACTTTCCTTCAGAAAAGATCTTCTCCCCAGCAAAGGCACAAGAAAGGGGTGCTGCAGCTGGGGCTAACTGTCCCCCACTTTTGTTCTCCTGTCTTCCTCTGGAATATAACCTGGCCCTTCATCTGGTCACCTGGCTATCCACAAAGAAGGTGGTTTAAGAACATGGCTGTCCACTTAAGAAGGGAGCTGTGAGGTAAGTTCCTGACCAATGGGGACATAAATAAATGCAATGGGTCCACTTAAGGAAGGTGTCCTTATAGGAAAAGGGAATAATGCCCCTCTCCTACCCCTTTCTCCTTTCTGCAGATTGGAATGATGATGCAATGGGTGGAGCTGAGGCAGCCACCTTGGAGTATGAGGGCAAAAACTGTGCATGGAGTCCACACATGATGGGGCAGTAAGGCAGAAGAATGTGTATCTCACACACCACAGAACCCTGCCTCAGCTCTGGATCACCTAGCTGGACTTTTATGGAAAAGACAAACTCTTTTTAAGACTTAGGATTTTTAGTTACTCACAGACAAATCTCACCATGACTATTAGAGGCTGGCAATGCCCATTTAGAAAGACTTGAGCGAGCAGTAGCATAGTTATTGAGAACACAGAGCTTGGGGTCTGGCCGGACCACGGCGGGGAGGTTCAAACTCTCGTGAATCATCCTGCGTGGATGCAAGGGTCAGAGCTGACTGGCCCCCAGGCTGGGGAAGTGAGGTGGACTCATAACCAAATGATCACGATAGAACGTGACCAATTCCTAAGAATCAGCCGCCCCGTGAAACTCTGCAGGCAGTCTGCTCCCATTCCCATCTCCTTCTGAAGCCATGAAAATAAAACACAGTTCCTTTTAAAACCAAGACCTTGCCCTGTGCCCAGGATGACTGTAGGGGTCCCCTGGCCTCGGGGGAGGGGCAGGGACAGGGTCGGCAGAGGTGAGAGAGGGCTCAGACTCAGGCAGGATGTGCGTTCCACCTGTGAGAGCATATAGCCCCTCGGCCTGCTGTTTCCAAAGCATTTGCACAGTGCCAGATTGTACAGACCAAAAAGAAAACTGGCTCCTGCTTAGAAACTTTAAAGAAAGAATATTAGGAGAGCGACAGATATAAACCCTAATCAACTTCAAAGCCGTCCCAGGGAAGCACTTCAGGAAGAAGTTTCCTCAGAAGGCGACGTGGGGGCTCTACGGGGCCTGCAAAGGGTGCTGTGTTTGTGGGATGCAGGCAGGGGCCAGGCAGGAGGGTTGCAGGGGAAGGGCAGGAAGAACTGGGTGGCTGTCCAGGACAGTGCCACCATATGCACTCCACGAAGGCCCCCAGGTTTCTGGGAGACTGTGCATTCCTCATGACCCATGATTGGCTGGGCACGGTGGCTCACACCTGTAATCCCAGCACTTTGGGAGGCTGACGCAGGCGGATCACGAGCTCAGGAGTTTGGGACCAGCCTGGCCAATATAGTGAAACCCCGTCTCTACTAAAAATACAAAAATTAGCTGGGCATGGTGGCGCATGCCTGTAGCCCCAGCTATTCGGGAGGCTGAGGCAGGAGAATCGCCTGAACCCAGGAGGCAGAGGTTGTGGTGAGCCGAGATCGCGCCGCTGCACTCCAGCCTGGGCAACAGAGTGAGACTATGTCTCAAAAAAAAAAAAAAAAAATTCCACGACCAGGATGGCTGTGCTGTTAGGAAGCAGCCCAAGGCGGGGAGCAGGGCAGGGGCTGCCTGGCTGAGGCCTTGGGTCTCCACACCGCTGTCCGTCAGAGGCAGACAGTGTTCCTGGAACCAGTGGGCCACGTGGGAAGTCGTTCGGAGCCCCACGGCCCCGCCCTGGGGAAGCGGAGCCGTCAGTCCCACTCTGAGACACCCTCCGTGCCTGGCTCCGGGTTTACAGGAGGCAGCAAGCGTTGGCGGGGTTCTCCTGGGCTCCTTAGAGCCTGTGGGGAGAGTGAAGTTGGGGAAAATGAAACATGAGAAACACTCCGTGAGCTCTGGAAACAGAGCCAGACTCTTTCTAGGGAGCAGACACTGGAAGCTCCAGCCAGGTGGACCTGGACCAGGCGTCCCGGCGCCTCCCACGGGCCCTGGAGCTCAGAGCACAGCTTCTTGGGAGAGCCCAAGTGCGGGAGAGGATGTGAGTCACGGCGGCCACCGGGACAGATGAGACCCTGAGGCTGCAGCGAGGCTGCCTCGGCCATTGTCACCCAGTGACCCAGAGAGGTTTGAAGCGGGCTGGTGCGCAGTTCCTGGTGCAGCCTTAAGCGTCTCTCCCGGTCTCTTTATGGCTGGGTGGGGAGGGGCAGAGGGGGGCTGCCTCTCGGCAGGCAGGACAAAGGCAAATGTCTCCTCCCAGCAGCAGCACCAGCCCGGAGCTTGTGATGTGTAGGATGGTTCCTGGGCATCTGCCTCCAGTCTCAGCAACGGGAGGGAGACAGTGAAAATGCAGGGTGTGCCCTGTGTTCCTGGAGCTGCCGTGTGACCACTTAATACACACTGGGTGGCTTCAGACGACAGAAATGCTTCCTCTCACAATCTTAGAAGTCAGGAGTCCAAACTCAGGGTGGGGGCAGGGCTTCCTCCCCGCAGGGGCTCTAGCGGAGGACCTTCCTGCCTCTTCCACCGTTCTCTGCCTCCGTCTGCACGTGGCCTTCCTCTCTGGGAGTGCCTCTGTGGGTCCCTGTGTCTGAATCCTCCTCCTTCTTAGAAAGACACCAGTCATTGGTCATACTAATCTAGCACCACCTCGTGTTAACCAAACCAATTAAACCCACAGAGACCCTATTTCTAAAGAAGGTCACATTCTGAGGTTCAAGTTAGACA
Source organism: Aotus nancymaae (assembly GCF_030222135.1). NCBI lineage: Eukaryota > Metazoa > Chordata > Mammalia > Primates > Aotidae > Aotus > Aotus nancymaae. The sequence continues at coordinate 4,349,657 of NW_026988521.1, read as the reverse complement.
CGAAATTGAGGGGACAGCATCTGACCCAGAAAAAAGACCCTCAGTGTTAACAGTGATTCACTTGGGGAGTGGGGGAGACGGAGGTTTGGATGAATTTCATATGTATGCATATTCACCCCTTGCTTTTGGGTAATTTCTGCGAAGACCACGCATTACCTCTCTATTTGGAGGCAAATAAATAATAGTATATTTTTGATAAAGAAAAAATGATCTAAGATCTCAACTTTCCTACCGTCATGAGTAGGAAAGTTACCAACCCTAAAAATGCTAAGATCGGGCCAGGCGCGGTGGCTCACGCCTGTAATGCCAGCACTTTGGGAGGCCGAGGTGGGCGGATTATGAGGTCAGGAGTTCAAGGCAGACTGGCCCACGTGGCGAAACCCTGTCTCTACTAAAAAATACAAAAAAATTAGCTGGGCGTGGTGGCTCGTGCCTGTAATCCCAGCTACTTGGGAGGCTGAGGTAGGAGCATTGCTTGAACTGGGACCCTGGAGGTGGAGGTTGCAGTGAGCTGAGATCGCACCACTGCACTCCAGCCTGGGCTACAGAGTGACACTCTGTCTCAAAAATAAAAATAAAAAAATGCTGAGATTGAATCTGATGAGTCCAGCAGAGAGAAGGCTGCTGCCGCATGGCCCAAGAAACCTGGTCCCTAGGAACCGTGGCCAGCATTGCTGCCAGTACTCAGCCCAGCCAACAAAGTAAGGGAGGTGAGCCACTGCCTCCGATTCCACCCCCAGGGACCTGCATTCAGCCCTGGAGCTCGAAACCCAAGTGAGTGCATGCATGGCTGGATGGAGGGAGAAGAACCAAGGCCCAGAGGGTGAACCACATGCTCTCCGTCCAGGCACAGGCAAGGAAGGGCCTTTGGGGAAGGAGACGCAGAAAGGGCCCAAATGGAGGACGGATGGAGGCCCACGCAATGAACGGTTCTGCCAATGCTGACAAGCACACGAAGGCCACTGAAATGTCCCTCTCAGGGAGAGACACCCACAGCTGGAAGCAGGCACCACGGCGGGCAAAGCTGCTGGGGTGTGAGTGTACCAGCCCCTGGCCTCCCGGGTCCTGGATGAGCCTCTGCCCACCAAGGAGCAGGGACGAGGCTCTGGTCTCCCTACTACACCTGTGGCACACACGGGGAGTGGACAGCAGCCGCTGGGCTCCTGTTTGTTTCTGCAGAAATCCAGATCATGGTCACCCACGGCTATGGGAAACCCACCCCCAGAGGTTCATGACTGTCCATCAGTCTAGGAGGTGTGGGCCTGGCCCGTAGTCCTGGAAATCTGGACACTCTCGGTGACTTGTTAATAAGAAAGGACAGCCATTTGGCCAGATGCCAGCATAAGGCCCAGTGGCTCTGGCTGTTTGCACAGCAGGCTCGGCTGCCCCTCACTGACTTCATGATGAGGGATAATTAAAACGACTTCCCTACACGTTCTCCTCCCTCACCCAATGTGGTCACGTGATGAACAAGTGCAGAGGAAATTAACAAGGTATTCTAAGCCCTATGGGACAGACATTCTAGCAGCTGGGGAGTAAGCCAGGTTTCTGGAAGCTCCTCATATCTAGAATGTTGGGTTCTGGGCAAATTGCCCATCAGTCTGGCCCATCTCAGCCACAGAAGGTTTCAGATCCATCCTCTCTGCTCCCCCAATCCCTTGCTCAGCTCTGATCCTCTCCGCTCTTCCAATAACTCCTGGCAGGTCCCCCTTCAGCCAGCTCCCACTTCCTTATTCCTGAGCCCCCAAATTACAGCTCTGACCAGGGCATCTGCTTTAAAAATCTTTAATAGCTCCCATGACTAGAACAAAAGTGAAGGAATGGGAATTCCTGCATTCAAATCCTGGTCTGGAACTTCACAGGAGACAGGGGGCAAAGATAAACTGGCAGTCCCTGAGGGAAGCTGCTTTCCATGGCACAGGGCCTGGCATGTGGTAAGCTCACAAAAAACGTTAGGTAAACAGAAGAGAGGAAGGAAAGAGTAAAGAAAGGTCAGGAGAAAGGAAGGAAAGAAAAGTAAATCAACGAGAGGATGGTTAACTGCATGGATGGCTGGATGGGTGGGTGGATGGATGGATAAGTGAATGAACAGAAATATGGATGAATGGATAAAGAGATGAATGAGTGCATCGATAGGCAGACGGACAGATGAAGGATGGATGGTTGAATGAAGAAATGCATAGATGAATGAATGGACAGATGGATGGAAAGATGAATGAATTGATGGATGGGTGGATAAATGAATAGGTGAGTGAATGGGTTGATAAATGGATAGATGAGTGAGTGGGTGGGTGGACGAGTGGTTCATTGGGTGGATGGATAGCTGATGGGATGGATGTATGAATGAACAGATGGATGAATGGGTAGATAGATGGATGAATAAATGGACAGATGGAGGGGTGAGTGAATAAGTAGGTAAATAAATGCATAGATGAGTGGGTGGGTGGTTGGATGGACAGATGGGTGGTTGGGTGGGTGGACAGATGGATGGAAAGATGAATGAATTGATGGATGGGTGGATAAATGAATAGGTGAGTGAATGGGTTGATAAATGGATAGATGAGTGAGTGGGTGGGTGGATGAGTGGTTCACTGGGTGGATGGATAGCTGATGGGATGGATGTATGAATGAACAGATGGATGAATGGGTAGATATATGGATGAATAAATGGACAGATGGAGGGGTGAGTGAATAAGTAGGTAAATAAATGCATAGATGAGTGGGTGGGTGGTTGGATGGACAGATGGGTGGTTGGGTGGGTGGACAGATGGATGGATGGATAGATGGATAAATGACTAGATGAATGAATAGATGAATGAATAAATGGATGAATGGGTAGACAGATGAATGGATAGATAAAATAATGGATGGATATTTAGACAGATGAATGGGTGAGCAGATAGATGGGTGGGTGAATGGATAGATGAGTGGATAGATGGATGAGAGGATGGAGGTTGGGTGGTGGTTGGATAGATGAATGAATGGGAGGGTAGGTAGACATATTAGTTGTATATATAAAGGCAACCTTCCCCTCTTAGACTGTTTTGCCCATGTATATTTCCTTGCTTCCGGGTGGTGTGAATTTGAACTATGCTTGATGCATTATTTCATTGAAAACACCAACATCCCTATAAGGGAGGCATCTGATTCCTGCTTTATTGAATCAGAGAGTTTCAAGGATCTTACACAAAGTCCCACTCAATAAGCTGGTGGCAGAGCTGGAATTCAAACACAGCCACATCTGCCTATCTGTGCCCAGGACCCTTTGCCCAGTGTGGTTCTCCCTGCTGTTCCCAGCCCCAAGCATCACCTAGAACTCTGGATATGCACCGGATGGATACCCCTGGCCTACCCTTAAATTCTGTCTACCTCATCTCTGTCCTTAGTCTGACAGGGTTGGTGGTACCTGTTTTGAACTTACAGCTCTCCCTGCTAACTTACGCTCTCTGCAACAAACTGCCTCTGCGTGCAAATGTTCCTGCAATGGGGATAAAGCAAACATTTCCCTGATATGGTCCCAGCAGCCAGGACGCAGCCACAAGAGCTGGTTTCCATGCTTTGCATAAACTTCAGCAGACTCCAAGGGCTGGGGCCTGAGAGCCCAATCAGGCCACAGGATGACTGACACTGGACAAATAAATGGGCCTCAGCTCCCAACCTACAGAATGGGAATAATGTGAGTAACAGCCACACAGGGTTATTCCAGGAATCAAACTGGATAATACACAAGACTTAGCACTCAGCAAACACTCAAGATACGGTGACTCCCTTTTCAAACGCCTGCTCCTAAGCAAAGCCTTCTCGACGCAGCCAGAAGCAGCCTGGAAGCTGAGCCCCTCCCAGGCCGACTCCAGCCTTCCATAACACAGGGCGCAGTCACGTGCCCAAGAGATGACTACCAGGTCTTGGATACCCTATTGCCTTTTCCTCAAGTGGCTTCACCCTGGTGTCTTTCTCAGGACTTGGGAGGGCCAAGCCCTTGGTCAGTGCCCAAGAGAGCACAGGCAGTTGATACACGGGTTCTGCTGCCCACCCCGTCATCCTCAGCACTTTAGTCAACGTGATAATAGCCCACCTCTTGCTATTAGGGGCAGCACGGAGCCAAGGGAAGATCTAAGCCCACAAGACCTGCAGCTCTCCAGTAGGAACTGACAGCAGCCTTAGCACATGATATCACGAAGACACCACGACCCTTGAAACCCCAAAATGGCGGTAACAGCAGATCACAGCGATGGGGCACTTCCATGAGTCACACGCCATGTTCCACAGTTCACACACATCATCTTAGTAGGCTGGGACCCAGGACGGGGCTGCGTCTGACCTAGTGTGTGGGTGCTTGACTGCAGCCTCCACCTACCACACCTAGGAATCCTTGTACGGTAGCATGATGGATTCTCAGGGACTGTGGCAAGCTGCAAGACGCCATTTGGAGAGGAAATTATTCAGAGCATAGCACACCCATGACCTGTGTTTCTCAGCTTTCATCCCAGCCCAAATGTGCCAGGAGCTAAATTTAGGGTGAGGGTTGTACCCAGCCTGTGCTCTGTCAAGAAAGAGCCGAATGCTGCTGTGAAGCCACCCAGGAGCATGTGCTTCCTGTCCCCTGTTCATAATCCATTTTAAATGGACTCATCAACATTCACTGCCACGCTCATATAAAATAACAACAGCAACTGCCACTAAATTCGTATTGTGCTGTATGGCCAGGCTGCTCTTCTATTACTCATGGCCATGCCGGGTAGGCAGGGGGCTTGTGATACCCATGTCTGAAGCTACAGGCATGGCAGTGTGCCATGCAAAAGCCCACGCCCTCCTGCAGTCTTTGCTATCCACTCAGCGGGCCAGACTGGAAACCCAGGCACAACTCTGCACACCCAGCCACAAGGCAGATTCCAACCTGGCCACGGCTGATTCTCCCACGGACATGGCAGCAGCCTCCCAATGTGAGCTGCGCTTCCTTCCTTCCTTGCAAAAGACAGCTATCCATATAACAGATAAAGGATTCTTCTTAACAATAGAAATCATGGTAACTTCTTCGCTAAAACTCCTGAAAGATTCTCCACGTTTAGAACAGAACCTAGACCCCTGATTTAGAAAACATGAGGTTCACGAGACCTGGCTCCTATCTCCAGCCTAACTTTACTATCTCTTCTTCTGGACTGTGTACCTCCCACTCACACCTCCATCTGGCTACCCCTGGCATCTGCGAGATCCCAAGGAACTTCTTTCCCACGGCATGGTTCTGCCCAAAGCTGTTTTCAGGAATGTGCTGTCCACACATCTGTAGGTGCTCATCCCTCCCAAAGGCATTCCTGAGCATTTTGCTTTTACTACTGGGCAGTCCACCTTGCCCTGAGGATCACGCTATCCTTTCTGCACTGTAGCACTGGTGTTGAGCCTAGCGTCATAAAATGCTTAATACAGCACTAATCTGGATGGGTGGGTGGATGAATGGACAGGTGAATGGATAAACAAAATGGTGGGTGGGTGTGTGGTTGAGTAGATAAATGGATAGGTGGGTGGATGAATTGGATGGACAGGTGAATGAATGTATAGATAATGGATAGATGAACAGATGTCTGTAGGATGGATGGATGTGGGTAAGCAGGCAAGTGGATGAAGAGATGAATAGATAGGTGAATGGATGGATGGATAGTGGATGGATGAATGAATAAATGGACAGACGGGCAGATGGATGGGTAGGCAGGTGGATGGACAGATGAATGGACTGATGAATGCATGGATGAACAGAGGGATGAATGGATGGAGAAGTTGGTAGGCAGACAAGTGGATGGATGGAAAGATAAATGGATGGATGGAGTAGGTGGACAGATTAATTAATGGATGATGATAGGTCGACGGGTGGGTGGACATATGGATTGATAGATGGGCAGATGGATGAGTGTGCGGGTGGGTGGCTGGGTGTGCGGGTGGGTGGATGGGTAGGTGGATGGATGGATAAACGGATGAAGTGGGTAGGCAGATGAACGGACGGATGGAAAGATGGGTAGATGGATGGGTGAGTGGGTGGATGAATGGATGATAAGTAGGCAGGTAGATGGATGGACAGTCAGACAAGTGGATGAATGGCATCATGGGTAGATGATAGATACCATCACCTCCACAACAGAGTCAGGGAAGCCTCTTCAGAGAAGTTGAGAAACAACATGTAGAGCCAGCAAGTGGCAGAACAGGGCCAAGTCCCCGCCCTTGAACCTGGTTTGATCTCCATGAAGTAGGAAGCGTGCCAGGAAGCTTGTCACCCACAGATTCGTTCTACCCTTGAGGTGGGTGTCAGCACAGCTGCAGAGATGCACTAAGCCCTCTTTCCCTATCAGGGCTAAACACAAGGACAGATGACTGGGCTGTGGAGCACTACACCTGCAAGCACAGTCTAGAAACTGAGTCCCCGGGGTCCAGCTCACAGTCGGGATTAATCAGTGGAATGCCAATGACTCTTCCAAATTCAGCTTTGGCAGAAACTCCCCAGCACCCAGGCTCAGCAGTCGTCCTCCTGTGGTGTTTCTTCAAAAGACCCTGACTATCTCCCTCCCTGCAGAGCAAACGTCCCCACCTCCCACCTCCCTCATCTGACCTTGTCCCTTTCTCCCTTCACATGGTCGGGGTCCCTTTCTCTCAGAAGCCTCTGCCCCAGACCAAGGTGAACACAGCTCACCTGAGCCTGCCACCTATACACCCTATCACACCTGCCCCAAAGCTCCCAGGGCTATGAGTTACTTGGGTGTGAGGGATTTTCTCAGCTCTGTGCTTGGCACCCCCAGACTCTCATCAGCCTGAATGTCCCCTCACAGGCCCCTTCTCCCCTCAGGCCATGTTACCCTCATGCAGACCTGCCCTTCAGACCTCTCCTACCACCCATGAAGGTTACGGGTCCCTTTATGTAACCCCACGTAAGAATGTTTTTATTTTTTTTTTTGAGAGGGAGTCTCACTCTGTCGCCAGGCTGGAGGGCAGTGGTGCAATCTCGGCTCACTGCAACCTCCACCTCCCGGGTTCAAGCAATTCCCCTGCCTCAGCCTCCTGAGAAGCTGAGACTACAGGCATGCAGCACCATGGCCGGCTAATTTTTTTGCATTTTAGTAGAGACGGGGTTTCACCATGTTGGCCAGGATGGTCTCGATCTCCTGACCTCATGATCCACCCGCCTCGGCCTCCCAAAGTGCTGGGATTACAGGCGTGAGTCATCGCGCCCGGCCAAGAATGTTTTGAAGGTGGGAATGGCCTGTGGAACACAGGAGGGAACAAGGGAGTAAGAATTAGGCCAACAGAGTGTGTATTTCATCTGTCCACCTCCAACCCACATGTGTGGAGGGCAGAATGCAAGGTCCCCAGGAACTGCGACCCAGTCCTGCTTTCCTACCAGTTGGGTGAATGAACCAGGACAAATAGTTAACCATTTTTCCCTCACTCTCTCACTTGAAGAAAGCGGGTGAATACCTGTCCTTTGACCTCTCAATGTCATAAAAAGTACAAAATGAAAAGTGAGCATGCATTTATAATTTTAGAAATATACGCAAGGGGCCGGGCGCGATGGCTCACGCACTTTGGAAGGCTGAGAGGCAAGAGGATGACTCAGCCCAAGGCTCGGGAGTTCGAGACCAACCTGGGCAACATGGCAAAATCCCATCTCTATTTAAACAAAACAAAACAAAAAAGAAGAAAAGAAAGAAAAGGAAATGTGTATGTAGATCACACCATAAAGCCCCTTTATTCCAAATGTCCCTTTCTGCAGGGGCCGTGTGCATCTCAGAGGACGCTTTCTTCCCAGGACCCAGGGAAAGGACATCCCTAGGGCTGCTGGCCACACAAGGAACAGCGCTGGCCTCTCCCCTCGTGGTAGGGAAGAGCGCTGACCTGCCCCCTCTGCAGGCACCATCAGTCCACGCTGGCAGCCACCGCCAGGCATTTTAATCAGGCCGCAGGTTAGGAAATCCTGCCACTTCCCTGCAGGCTTCAACCCCGCCGCTGGCAGATCATGTTTAACAGCAAGACCTGCTATTATGCCTCTGCTTCCATGTGAAAATAGATGAGTCCCAAACCTACTAATGGTTTTGCTCCTCCAGTCCGTCCTCTTAAGAATGGGTCGTGAAGGAGTAATGCTTTTAAAACACTATAAAACAAGGTCTGGAAAGGCTCTGATGCCTCAGAAGTGTATTAAGATGAAAATTTATGTTTTCATACACCATACGGCGTTAAAATACAAGCTCCAAAGTAAGAGGCAGAATTACTGTGTGTTCTGACAAAAAATTCCCAGCCCTCCCGGACCTGAACCTGCATCACAACACGATTTCCATCAAAATTCCCATCAAAGGTCTTATTTGGTGGAGAGTGGGCTTTTTAGGTTTAAATCGTTGTTTTTCTTAAAAAAGAAACAAACCCTGCAAACGTCCACGCCAGAGTTAATTGCACTGAGTTGGCCTCCTCTACAAGCCAGTTAACTCTGCTCAGGGCATGGGGTTTGTTTCTTTGAATACTCGAGGCAGGTGCAAATCCACACAGCCTCTGCAGGCTACAGGGTTTGTGCCTTGAGACTATCCCAGCAGATGCCAACCCCAGGCCAAAAGGGAAAGGCCGGGAATAAGCCAGACTTCAGGGAGCTTAGAGCTAGATAATAAGGCAGCATAAACGAGCGATCCGACCGGGAGGAGAAGCGAAATACCAATGCGGAGCTGTGATCAGTGGGAACGGGAGCAGAGGCCGATTTGGATAGTGGGGGCTAGGAGCAGAGGGACACAGTGCAGCCAGCACGCAGAGAGCAGGGGGCCGAAAAACAAGTGAAGACCTGGGAAGGATCCTGGAACACTGGGTCTCCCAGGCCAGGGGGGTCTGATGTTGATCCTAAACCTGCTGCCATGAAGTGTCTCAAGGGGGAGGGTGTGTGACACAATCTGATTGATGGTCTTTGTTGAAAGATCCCTCTCCCAGCTCCTGGGGTGGAGCCTGGGTTGTAGGTGAAGGGAGGAGAACGTGGAGCCCGGCTGGCAGGCTTCTGCACTGGTGTGTGTAGGGTCTGGAATGGGCTTGCGTGGAGACCATGGAAATGGGAAGAAGGGCCATATGTCAGCTGGAATTCGGAGCCTGGAGACAGGACTGGACTGGCTGATGGACTGGACGAGGGGTAACAAACTGGGGGAGACGCTCAGGCTTCCGGCTCGGGTGGATGGACCATGGACAAAGAGGGAAATCCATGTGCTTGGGGTGGGGGGAGCTTGGTTTTGGACACACTGCATTGGAGGAGACCTTTGGGACCCCCCACAGGACTGGTCAGCTGGGTAGTGAGGCACAGGCTAGAGTCTAGTGAACTGGAGGTAGGAATTTGGGAGGAGGAGACGTGGACGTGGGGCTGACTTTGCTGAAGTCTTGGGGCTCTCGGTCTCAGCAGGAGACAAGCCACCTTACCTTAGTGACTCAGGGACACGGGCTAAACAGGTGTGGGCTGGCAGGCAGGGCAGAGGACGCTTCACAGGACTCAGAGATCAGGGTAGCATCCACCTTAGATGGTGGGGATCGAAGGGTTTTTACACTCAAGTAGGTTTAGAGAATCCCTGAAAACCGTCACATTCCAGGGACAAATCTCAAAAATGATTTGTAGGCCAGACAGCAGGTGAGAGAGGCCCCTGGTCAGGAGGCTTGGCCTGGGTTGAGCAGCCCACCGGGATGGGCTCCATGAGGTGACAGCTCTCCCCATAAATGCCTGTCTCTGTTTCAGCTGATCTAAGCACCAGACCCTGAGCTGATAGCACACCTGCCCAGTGCCCAGGTGCCATCACCCCCATGAACACAGTCTGGCCTCATCGTGGCTCATCCAGTGCGGGCCATGTCTGGACGAGCCCCAAGCATCCTCTGCTCGGTGTCCTGGGATGCCTGTGAACTCTCGGCCACGGCTTCACGGTGGAAGACACACATTCCTTGGGGGGGGGTTTCCTTATCTCCATGACTCATCCACCTGCTCCCATGGCAAATCCTCATCTTAACTCTGGGTCCCAATGAAGGTACAATTCAGAGTCTAAAATAACTCGGGCTGGTGCGAACAGCTCTGGCGAGGCCTGGCGCCTCCTCTCAGACTACACCTGGTCCACTCTCTCTGGCATCCCGGGCTGGGGATGCGGGGAAGAGGCACCGGCACCCCGTTTTGGTCTCTTGGACCTCAGAATATGAAACCGGACTTTATTTGGAGATGAGTTTTTTTTTTGAGACACAGTCTTGCTCTGTCACCCAGGCTGGATTGCAATGGCATGATCTTGGCTCATTGCAACCTCCGCCTCCCAGGTTCAGGTGATTATCTTGCCTCCTGAATAGCTGGGACTGCAGGTGCACGCCACCATACCCGGCTACTTTTTTTGTATTTTCAGTAGAGACGAGGTTTTACCATGCTGGCCAAGATGGTCTTGATCTCCTGACCTTGTGATCCACCTGCCTTGGCCTCCCAAAGTGCTGGGATTACAGGTGTGAGCCACCGCGCCCGGCTGGAAATGAGATCTTTACAGCTACATGGAGTCTTTAAAGTGGAGTCACTCAGGTAGGTGCTCATCCAACAGAAGAGGTGTTTTGTAAGCAGAGGAAACCTGGACAGACAGGAAGAAACTGAGTGAGGATGACGACAACCACCTGCAAGCCAGGAGGAGAGGCCTCGGGAGAGAGCAGTCCCCGGACACCCGCAACCGTGAGGGATGTTTCTGATGAAACCACCTGGGGTTTGTGGTACTTTGTTATGGCAGCCCCAGCAAACTAAAAATGCAGGGTCTCCCCTGTCTTGGCCCCTCAGTCCTACGACCCAAGCACCCTGCAAGCGCAAGGAAGGGACCCTCCAGTTCTGGGACACGCCCACACACCCCGCTTTCTTCCCTGAGCTCTGGTCACCAGGGAGGCAAAGGGGAGAGAGGCTTCCAAGGGTCCGCCATTTGGAAAGGGGAAACCAGCTTCCGTTGCCGTGGCAACGCCACTGGGACGCTCAGCTATTTGCACATTTTGAAATTGGAGGTGGGTAGTGAGAAGGGAAAAAGGAAAGAAAAACTGAGGGAGATGGGAATATCCAGGGCAAGAGAAAGGAGACAGAAAAGCAAGCGAAGTTTCGGAAGAATCCACCTCTGAATGGGTGACCCCGACAGTGCCTACTGAGCTCACGTGTGTCTCGGGGGCTCAGGGATGTCCCCGCTAAGTCGTGGTGGCTCCGGCCAGATGTCAGCCCAGGTCCCTCCCCATCAGAGAGGAAATGGAGGCTCAAAGACGAGAGGTGGCCTGCACGAGATGACTTTGTGACTTGGAGGATTCTCCGGGTTAAAGTGGCCACATTGGATGAGACTTCTCTTCTTGTAATGAACCAAACGTTTGAGGTAATCCCCCAAATTCATATGTTGAAACCCTAACCCCCAATGTCATAGTTTTATGAGGTGGTGTCATTGGGAGGTAATCAAGTCATAAGGGTAGAACCTTCATACACAGGATTAGTGTCCTTATAAAAGGGACCCCCCAGGACCTGGGTATGGTGATGTGAACCCCTAATCCCAGCGCTTTGGGAGGCTGAGGTGGGAGGATCCCTTGAGGCCACAAGTTCAAGACCAGCCTGGGCAACATGACAAGACCCATCGATACAGAAAATACAAAAATTAGCTCGACGTGGTAGTGTACACCTGTAGTCCCAGCTGCTCGGGAGGCTGAGGTGGGAGGATTGCTTGAGCCCAGGAGATTGAGGTTGCAGTGAGCCATGATTGCACCACTGAACTCCAGCCTGGAAAGTGGAGTGAGAGTGTTTTTAAAAAGGGGATGGATAGAGAGTTCTCTGGTACCCTGATTTCATACTTCTAGCCTCTCGAACGGTGAGAAATAAATATCTATAGTTTATGTGCCATCCAGTTCACGGTACTTTGTTGCAGTGGCCTGAGTGGGCTAAGACCTTCTTCCTTGGAGAGCCCAGAGAGTGGTCCTTACAACGCCCGTGTGAGGATTCGAGTCAGACCTGCACCCACCATATGCTCCAAGGACTCAACTTCTAGGGTCTGGCTGGCAGGCGCTTGACTGCTCTCGCAGGATGAACCATTACAGAGAAAAGCAAAGACGCTGCAGAACTAGGCGATGTCTAAATTTAGCCTCACAAAGAATCTAGAGCACGGGAGCACGGAAATACTATTCTGAAGGGACAGAGAAAATACAATGGACCGAGGAGACCGAATTCACTGCGAGTAGTGGGGGCAGAAGTCAGGTGACGGAAGGACCAGGCCAAGATGCGGCAGTGTGCGCCTCATTCCCTAACAGCCCACTGGACGGAGGCGCACCGCGGGGGCAGGGGATGGGAGAGGGGCAGACATCAGGCAACAGGAGGACCAGGCCGAGATGTGGCTGCGTGCGCCTCATTCCCCAACAGCCCATTGGACGGAGGCGCGCCTTGGGGTGGGGTGGGTGGCCGGGCTGGCTCAGCAGCAGAGGGTGCAGCCACAATCACTCATCTCCAAAATCACCCTCGAGCCTGCTAGCAAGGAGCCACAAGACGCTGCCTGGCGCCGCCTTTCGATGTAGCCAGACAAGAAGTGTGTTCTTCTTCCAGCGCCGAATCAGATCCTGTCTCTCAAAATGAGCCTCAGATTCATTCATTCATTCATTCATTCATTCACTCATTCACTCACTCATTCCTCCATTCACCCTGCAGAAACCAAGCACCTACCTGGTGCTAGGTACTGCTCTACCCCAGCATCCAGCATTGAGGAAGCTGCCCACAGTGCTGCCCTTCCTCAGCTTCAAATGCCTGGCTTTCTTGGGTGGGGGCCCCTCCCTGGCAGTCCCAGCCTCAGGCAAGCCTCACGCAGGAGCAAGGCAGCTGCTGCTCCCCTGGGCCTTCTCCTCCCGGCTGTTTTCTGCAGTTTCTAGTCGGGGGCTGCCTGGCTGTTCTCCAGGGTTCATGGCCTGTCCAGCATCTTGGTCATTAATTCCCTACACAGACGCCTCTGTCGGAAAGGCCTGGGGTGGTCTCCACTTTCTGGATTAGACTAACTCATAGACCACGAGGGAGTGGTCCGCTGCAGTGTACGCCCTCCTGGTGACTTAGGCACTACTCCAGACCTCACCCTGAGGGGTTTCTCTGCCATCAGAAGGCAGGGGCAGAGAGTGCAGCTCAGAGGAGCCACAGCCCATCACGCCTCATGGCACCAAATTGGGGGAATCCGTGTGGGAGGGATCTAGTCACAGAGAAGGGAAGTCAGAACCGAGACCCATTTTTGAGAGAAATGGTCATAGCAGCCACACCTGGCTAATTAGGATTCTGAGGAGAGGCCGCTGAAACAAGAAGGAACAGATAAGACCAAGAAACATCCAGATGTAACATTTGGCTACAAAGAAAGAGTCCAAGTATCCTTTTGTGTTGATGTTCCAGAAAGTCAAAATTGCCATTTGCTGCAGACGCCAGAGATTCTAGCGCCAAAGGTTCATGGCGCTTGCACTCGGAATCTGAGGACAGCAATTTACAAGGAGTGAAGATAGACTTTTCTTATCAGTCCACAAAGTGGCCCAGAGACACATAAGCCAACAAATGGGAGATTTAATGATGTCTAAAGGTCCCTTTTGGCTGGAGATTTCCTGCGTCTACTGGGAAAATTTTCATCTCCCCAGTCCCTACCACCAGCACCGCACGGTTTCTGCAAAGGCAGTATCCAGACACAGACGGAGAACGAAGCCCTAAGGCAGCTCCCACGCCATGTGGGGCCGGCAGCTCTGGGCCACTGGGAGAGAAGCAAAAGGGCAAAGCCTTCTACCTTCATTCACCAACCACCACCCAACGCTCTCCTTCCCGAAAAACACCTCTTCCTGGAGTTCCTCCTCCATGGGACCGTCCAGCCACACATGGGCAGCCTTCACACCTTCTCCCCATCCCAGAGACTTGTTTCCAGGGTGAAGGTCATGCTCCTTGTGGAATAAAACAGGCCTTCTTGCTGGTGATGTCTAGATGCCTAGAATCTGGGGACCTGTGCTCCCAAAGCTGGTCCCCCAGCCCTCTGGAGCTCAGGTAACCCTTCCCCAAGGAAGCATTTCTTAAGGGGTCCTCTAGAGCCAGCTGCTGTCTGCCGGCGACGGGGCTTTGTAGCGGCCCTCGCTGGCGTTCAGAGCATCTCTAGGGAACAGAGGAGGATGGACCAACAACTCCACAGGCCTCTTCCTTCACCCTCTCGCTGGCTCTCACCCCAACAGACAAGGCTTGGGGCTGACATTCCATGAAGCCAGGGGCCAAACGAATGATGTGTTGTTGAACCACAGAGGAGAAACAGGACCTTGGAGCGCAGAGGGATTTCAATCGAATTAGGTATATTAAAAAACAAACAAACAACAAAAAAACGATAGTGAAGTCCCTTGGGGAAGGGGATTCCCACTCTGACTCTCTCACATTCTAGAATATGAAGATAGGGTCCTGAGGTCTGCTGTGTCCTATCCGGGTAGGGGTGAGTGGAGGATGCTGATGGAAGGATTCTCTGCTCTGAGTCCTTAGTAAATTCTGAACACGGGGGAGGACCAATGAGGAGACTGCACATGGCTTGACTCTACATGGGGTGCAGGGCCGAGAGCAGGTCCGGAGGCCAAGGACCAGGTCAGGACTCCACCGATGGAGGACAAGAGGCAAGAAGCTCGGCTGACAGCAAACAGCTCTGTCCCTATGGGGAGGACGTCATGGGCACGAGGGCTGACGGCCGGGGCTGCCTGAGCCAGGGCTGCCTTCACGGACGCACTGCCCGAAGCCAGAAAAGCCTGCCCAGGTCACTGGCTCGTGACTGCGGGGTCAGCTTGGCCACGTTCCCTCTCGAGAATGGACACTATAGATTTGTATTCATTACCCACTGAATTCAGAGCCAGCCACATCCACGTCTCATCGCAATAAAAGCTTTAACATTTACCCAGTGGCACAGAGTCATTATTCTGTGACAATATTCCACTGCTGACCTTTATTGCCTCTAACTCTCTGAAATTTCCAAGGAAGCATTTTAGCGTTCAGCACACGGGTCCCAGGTCCATGGCCTCCACTGTTCCCGCCCCTGCCGGCCCCCACGTCCCGCGCACACGTCCGTCTGGGGGCCGTCTTCCTCTGTCTGGATTTCACGAACTGACAGTGCGTTTGCTACGACTCAGTTCCATCACTGACTGTGCCTCCTTCTAAATTGATTAGTGTCAGTGCTGGGCAAACACTGGGGTGGAATTACCAGCAGGTCCCTCCATGCTGATTATGCAACGGTACGCACCGTCACCAAGGGCCCAGCGCTGGCTTGAAGTGTCTAAACTCCTTAGCATTTGACAGCATAATTGAGGACACAAATAGGAAGCCTAATGAAGAGTTGTTTTCTCAAGGAAGACTCCCTCCTTCCCAGAGGGTGCAGGTGAATACGGTGGGTCGCGTGGATGCAGAGGCTGATGGGGTCGGGAGGGGAGACGGGGCACACAGACACGGACCTGGGACGGTGCAATCTGCTCTTGGACAACCCCAGGTTCATAACCTGTGCCTGCCATGATAAGCCCAGCCAAGTTGGATCAACTCCCAGGCCTCGGTTCCTCCATGTGTCAAATGGAAATAACACTATAATAAGGAATGACGACAGTCAAGAGTCCCTCTGCCACCACTGCTACTAGCTGGGCATGAGGCTACTGACTATTACTTATCCCCGTGATACAGAGGAGGCAACCGTGGCACAGAGAGGTTAAGTAACTTGCCCAAAGTCGCACAGCCCGAGAAGGGCAGAGTCGACACAAGCCAGGAAGGTGGGTTCCAGAGTCCAGGTTCACAGCCTGTGGACTGAGCGGGGCTGTGTCCACACCTGACACAGTCAGCCCCACACCCCGCGGGTGCAGCCCAGGGCCCCGCCCACACTGGGAGCACAGTGACAGGAGCTGCCGCGGCCAGTCCTAAGTCCCGTCTGCAAACGGGCGCTGGAGTGGAAAGCCTTGGAGGGACACGTCGTGTGGCCCTCCTCATCCTCAGACATTCTCTTCCACAAACCTGCCCAATTCTCACCCAGGGAGCCAAAGTCCAGAGGATGTTGGGGGAGGGTGTCCCGTGGTCAGAGGCCACATCCAGGTGGGTGCTGAGTGCTAGAGGCTGAACTGTGTCACCCACGAAATTCATGTGACGCAGCCTTAACCCCCAGGATCTCAGCAGGTGACGGTATTGGGGCAGACAAGGGCTTTAAAGAGGTGACTAAATTAAAATGTGGCCAGACGGGGCGGTCCTAAATCCAGTACAACTGGTGTCATTACAAGAAGAGATCAGGACACAGACATTCAGAGGGATGACCCCATGAGGATACAGGGAGAAGGCAAAGTCTACAAGCCAAGGAGAGGGGTCTCAGGAGGAACCTGTCCAGAGACCCCTTGATCTCGGCTTTCCAGCTCCCAGAACTGTGAGAGGATAAATGGCCTGCGTAAGCCTCCCTGTCCGTGGCGCTTTGTGACGGCAGCTGGAGCAAACTCACACACCACAGACCCCGACAATCTGTCCTAGAGGCCCCAGACCAGCAGGTTTCAGAGGGATGGGAACGCATCGGTCCACGGGCCACAGAATGCTTGGGATGCGCCGGTCGGTGTGTTGTTAAACCCACTGGGACCAACAGGATTCCACATATCCCGTACCAGAGTGATGGACGCTTCCAATCTCAGCCTGTGCTGGAGGAGGCTTTAATGTTTCATGGCAAAGTGTGTGCAGACCATTCGGCT
The DNA here is from genome assembly GCF_030222135.1 of Aotus nancymaae. Lineage (NCBI taxonomy): Eukaryota > Metazoa > Chordata > Mammalia > Primates > Aotidae > Aotus > Aotus nancymaae. Next base: position 4,332,956 of record NW_026988521.1, on the reverse strand, counting down.
CATGGCAGGCTGCCTGTCCCGCCTTGCTGCCCACGGCCTCCCCATCAAGCCAGGCTCAGGCGTGGAGCTCCTGACAGCGCCCAGCACTCTGTTTGCTCTGTGTCCCGGGCTAGAAACCTGGTTACCAGCAGAGCCTTCCTTGGGGTGGGCACCCTGGGCTCAGTGACCACCATGTCATCTTGGCACATCCCTGTCATCTCCTTGATTGTCCTCGCCCAGACAGGGGTTCAACGGGGAGTCTCGCGGCGGTGTTGGAGGGAGTGAGAATTGTCACTGTGGCCACTTACTGCTGCACTGGGTACTCAGTCACTGCTGGGTCAGTGCGGGGATCTCACCGCTACTTATGTGAACGTTCCCCTCTGCCTGAAGCTCCCCAGGCTCTGCCTTCTCACATACCCAGAAACCCCCACAAACGTCCACAAGAGTGTCCTCCCAAAATCATGTCCACCCAGGACCTATGAATGGGCCTTAACTGGAAATAGGGTCACTGCCTCCTTGCAGATGTGATCAGTGAGGTTGAGATGAGGTCCTCGTGGATTAGGGAGGCCCTACATCTGATGACTGCTGTCCTTATAAGGAGAGTGCGCCCCCGGGGCACCACGTAAGGGTTTGAGGACAGCACAGCAGCAGAACCTGAGTGCTGGAGGCTCACCCAGGCAGAGTGTGCTCCAGTCTGTTCCGGGGGACTGAGAGAAACGAACCCGGGGCAAGACTCAGCGCTGTCTCCTCCTGCAGTCCAGCTGAGCCAAAATGAGAGTCCAACCAGTGGGGAGGGAGGGGCAGATTCAGGAAAGAGGAAAAGTGGAAGGGACTGGTCCTGGACGGATGGGGAAGGAGCAGGTGAGGGCCAGGAAAGATCCAGGAAGATTTTTGGGTTTTCGGTTCCTGGGCCATAACTGAGATGGGGTGCCCAGGAAGAAGGGCCAGCTGGCCAGGAAAGGTGGGGTGTGCTCGCTGGAGCTGTTGTAACCACAGCCTGGATGACTGACCACAGGGATGTACCATCTCATGGTTCTGGAGGCGGGAAGCCTGAGGTCAAGGTGTCGGCAGGGTGGGTTCCCACTGGGGACTATTGGGAGACTCTGTTCCAGGTCTCTCTCTTGCTCCTGCCAGCCTGCTGGCAATCTTTGGCATTCCTTGACTGACAGAAGCATCACCTGGAGCTCCAACTTCATCTCAAGAGGTTTGCCCCAGAAAGTGGCTGTGGCCACACTTCCTCTGTCTGTGTTGGTCAGGCTGGTCTCGAACTCCTGACTTCAGGTGATCCGCCCACCTCGGCCTCTCAAAGTGCTGGGATTACAGGCATGAGCCACTGCGCCCAGCCCCATCTCCTCTTTGTATAAGAACATCAGTCCTACTGGATTAGGGCCCAGTCTAATGACCTCATTTTTAGTCGATGACTTCTGTCAAGACCCCACCTCTAAACAAGGTCACATTCTGAGATCCTCAGTGTGATACTTCAAGATATGCATTTGTAGGGACACACTTCAAATGGGAGTTGGGGGTCTGGGCTCACCTGGCGGCAGGCTCTGCAGGAAATGAGTCTGAGGATCCAAGCAGAAGTCCGGGGAGGGCTCTGCAGGCTGCCAACCCTGAGGGTCACTGGCACCAGGGGAGAGGGGTGGGATGTGGGGGGCCCAGAGAGCAGGGCAAGGGCAACCACAGGACCCAGGGTCACCCCACCCGCTGAGATGAGTCACACAGCCTGGCCCTGGGCCTCCTCCACGTGCTGAGGCCACATTTGTGTGCCATGGAGCCTGTGAGTTCCTGAGAGAGAGGCTGTGCCCGGGACCCTGCCGATTCCCAACACGTCTGCTGAACAAGCAGGACAGGGAGAGAAAGGAAATTGAGGTCGAGATAAATATTATAAATATGACCATATCCCTGAAGGAGAAGAAAGGCAGGAAAGAGTTCACATTGAAAGGCAGCGCGGGCCGGACCCACCTGGTGCTCACGGGGCCCAGAAGGGTTTTATAGCAAACTGTGGCCATGCCGGGGCTGGGAGGGGACAGCCAGGGAAGAGGCACAGTCCCTGTCTGAATTTGACTGAGAGACTCTTTGAAGCCATCCGAGATTCCCATATACGGTTTCTATTAATATTTACAGCAAGACGCATCCCATCCTCTGTAACAACACTGTCTTGAAAGGAGCCTTCGAACTGCTGAGAAGGTAGACCCAGCATTCTTCTTGGATTAAGAACTCCACTGTTCATTCAACAAATACAGCCCCACGGCGACACCCCTGAAAACCAGGGCCAGAGAGGCTGGGGCATGTGCTCGCTACCTGCTTCTGTGGCAGGAGGATGAGGCGTGTGTGGCGGTTACGTCACACCGCCAGTGGGTCTGGGCAGCGTCCCACTGCCAATCGCAGGAGGAGTCCTTCAGGGGACAGATGAATAATCACTCTAAGTAGGATAAATAAAAACTATAAATAGCTTCAAATCAGTTCAGGTCAAGTCCTACTGCCAATGAGGTGTGGAGAAAGCATTCCCTTTCCAGACATTTTTGCAGACTTAGGGTTGTGGATCTACGCTGAAGGTAGGGAGCGGTCTTCACTCCTGAAGGCTCGTGTTGGAGGACACTTGGGAGTGAAGACAGACTTCCCTACCTTCAAGTTTACAGAGGAGACGGGGTGCACAGTGGAAAGGAGGAAGAAAAACCCCACATACATGAAGAGGAAAGATAAGTAGGACACAGGCTTTGAGGTGGACGCTTGGTGGGACGGGTAGGAAAAAGGGCAAGACCCTTCCCTCGAAGCCCCTGGTGGACACAGTGGGTGCACATGACAATGTGGCTGGATGGGGGGAAGAGGGACCCTCAGATGGAGGCAAGAGTCAGGGGCACACAGGTCCGTGAGCCACATGAGCCACGTGAGCCACGTGGAAGGAGAGGCTGGTCCCTGGATCACTCCATCCTGGCTCCTTGGAGTACCTCCTCCACTTCCTGGCCAGCTGCGGGTCCCCATTCTCCTCCACACTGGCCAACTGAAAACTCATTGGTGGTAATTCTCATCCCTCACTGTCTTAAGGGTCGTGGGAGCTGCTCTGCTTGGTGCTAGAGTCTGGGGCCACGCTGGAGCATGGCGTTGCTTGTTAAGAGGCAGGGACCCCACGACGCCATGTAGAGCCCAGCTCCTTGGGGCAGGAGGAGAACACTCCTGCTGTCTGCATGCTCCCCACACTCACGACCTCCACATCCCTCAGCTCCAAACATGACAAAGGCTAATGACATCCTGGGCACCAGCAAGAGAGGGAGAGAGGAGATAGTTCCCACGCCCATCCTGGCGCCTCTGCCTCCTGGGTGGCTGCCCTCAGGAAGGTGACACCTGCTGCTTGGGCCCTGCGGTTTATAGGATCATATGTTTGTGGTTCCCTAAAACAAAGAACCGTTGCCACGGCAACCGTGGCATCCCAGCACTCAGAGGCTATTCTCAGATGCTGAACAATGAGTTTTGCCTTTCAAATGCATTTGATACCATTTGCCCGGAGAGCATTAGCATCCTCTGACAAAACCCAGGACCAAGAGGAGGGCAGGGGAGAGCTGACAAGGCCGAGACTTGTGGGGCTTCCAGTAATCACGCTGGGCCACGAGGCAGGAGGGCCCAGAGGACCCAGACCCTTTCAACAGGCAAACAGGAAATCGCAAACAGCAGAGGTGAGGCAGGCAGAACCCCTAACTTGCCAGCGGCCATTCCCAGCAGGAGCATGCGCTGCCCCCACACTTCTCGGGACTTCTTCAGGAGAGGTGCTCGGCAGTCCCACCTGGGGCAGAGCTGGTCTTTGGGGTCACTGCAAAGATGGCGGCACAAGGCAGCGCCCGCAGCAACCACTTACCCCACCCCGCTCACTCTGCAAAGGACACCAAGGGCAGCCCTGCCCACAGCCCCGGCCATTGCTTTCTCCATTTACCACTTTTTTTTTTGCCAGTTCATGAACAACTTTGCTATTGTTTATCTCATGGGATCAGAATACCAAACGGTGATGCCAATGAGAAGAATAAATAACCTTCGTTCTCAGCACCAGCCTCCTGTCACTAGAACGCTGGGCAAGCAGTCCTCAAAAACAGCCCCCGGGCATCAGTGACAGGAACACAGGTGATCAGAAAGGAGACACGATGTGGGCAGGCTGGCGGCAGCGCCCCTATGCAAAAGTATGTTTTTGAACAGACTAAAGAATATGTGAACAGTACACAGAAAGTCCTCTATCTAGCCATCTGTCCATCTATCTATCCATTCATCCATCCAACCGTCCCTCTTATCTATCTAATCTATCAATCATCTTCTAATCTACCCATCTAATCCATATCCATCTATCTCATCTATCTACCTACCTACCTAATCCATCCATCCATCCATCCATCTCTATGTACTCTATCCATCTATCCATCCACCCACCTATCCATCTATCTAATCATTTATCTGTCTAACCTATCTACTGAGACAGGATCTCTGGAGTGCAGTGGCCCAGTCATAGCTCACTGTAGCCTCCAACACCTGGACTCAAGTGATCCTCCTGCCTCAGCCTCCTGAGAAGCTGGGACTACAGGTACAAGCCCGTCCTCTGTATGGCAAAATTATTTTCATTAACAGTCATGTAATTGCTACCATTTTCTTGACTTGTGCATCAGTTTTAAAACCAAACATTTTGAAAGAATGAATATCAGTTTTAAAGGTATTATCCATATCCAATAGGATAGTACATATAAGCATTGAAATCCGCATTTACTAAAAAAAAAAAATCCACCCTGTAGTTCACATCCACTGCTGTTTCAGATTTTAAACACAGACAAAACTATAGCAGCTAGTTAGAATGACGGCACCAAAGCCACCAAGTTCACTTTGCCTTTACAGTTACTGTGCCCTCATGTGTCCGTTTCAAATCTACTGTGTAATGGCAGGAATGGTCATCGCAGGGCGTAGAGACCAGAACTGTGGCAAAAGCAGCTCAGGCCATTCCGGACCCTGCAGACTTCATTCCAGGTAAACGGAAGTGAGTAAACCTCATTTCTCAGCGAGGTTCTGTGAACTCGACTTACTCATTCCAAACGATGAGTGAGCTGAGGTTCACAGATACATTTCAACAGCAACTGCAGCAATTGCTTAAATCTTGGACCAGCGATTAGGTGAAGGAGTATTGCGTCACTGGCGATTTTTAGAACTGGGGGTCATGGTGATGATTAAAAGGAAAGAGAAAGGCCGGGCACGATGGCTCATGCCTGTAATCCCGGCACTTTGGGAAGCCAAGGCAGGTGGATTACTGGAGGTCAGGAGTTCAAGACCAGCCTGGTCAACCTAGTGAAACCCCATCTCTACTAAAAATACAAAACAGCCACTTGTGGTGGCGCATGCCTGTAATCCCAGCTACTCAGGAGGCTGAGGCAGAAGAATTACTTGAAACCGGGAGGCGGAGGTTGCAGTGAGCCAAGATCAAACCACTGCACTCCAGCCTGGGTGACAGAGTAAGACTCTTTCTCAAAAAAAAAAAAAAAAAAAAAAAAAAAAAAGGGAAGGGACATTTAGCTGGCTTTACTGTTATTTGAATATTCTCTCCAGACAAAGTGTCCTCCTAGCACGTGTACGTGGGCAGAGAGCATCACTCACCCCTGTCCCCTCAGTAGAGCTCTGCTTTTGAAACATAATGATAAAGCATTAATATTGTATGTTTGGGGGCTGAGCACAGTGACACATGCCTGAAATCCCAACACTTTGGGAGGCCAAAGCGGGTGGATCACTTGAGCCTAGGAGTTTGAGACCAGCCTGGGCAACATAGTGAAAGCCCTGACTCTATAAAAAAATACAAACTTTAGCTGGGTGTGATGATGCATGTCTGTCGTCCCAGCTACTGGGGCGGGGCGGGGGGCAGCCTGAGGTGGGGGGATTGTTTGAGCCCTGGGAGGTCGAGGCTGCAGTTAGCTGTGATGGCACTGCTGCACAACAGCTGGGGTGACAGAGTGAGAACCTGTCTGCAAAACATATATATAATATATATATATAATGTATGTATTATATATATAACATATATATAATATAATGTATGTATTATATAAATAAAAAATATATAATGTATGTATTATATATATAACATATATATAATATAATGTATGTATTATATAAATAAAAATATATATAATGTATGTATTATATATATAACATATATATAATATAATGTATGTATTATATAAATAAAAAATATATAATGTATGTATTATATATATAACATATATATAATATAATGTATGTATTATATAAATAAAAATATATATAATGTATGTATTATATATATAACATATATATAATATAATGTATGTATTATATAAATAAAAAATATATAATGTATTATATATATAACATATATATAATATAATGTATGTATTATATAAATAAAAAAATATAATGTATTATATATATAACATTTATATAATGTGTGTCTGTGTGTGTGTGTATATATGTTTTAGAGACAGGTTATATATGCATACACACACACACGCACACACACACACACACACCCCTACATATATTGCGTGTTGATTCATTAACAGCGAACCTGAGGTTCAGAGGAGTGTTTCATCCACGTGGGCTCTAGCAGGTGACATTGCCTCTAGAGACTGTGCACATGAAGCAGGAAATAATGGGGCTGCTGGTGAGTGTGCAGTCGGGTCCCGTGAAGTGCTCTGGGTGGCGGTGGGGATGGGGACGTTCCATCGGAAGGGGCCGGCATTCTGAGGCAGAGCGCCCCGCCCAGTGGCCACTCCAATACTCTGGTCCAGTGACTGCCTCTCAGCCTGGGCCATTTGGACACTGGATGACAAAGGGCCTCACCCGCCTGGACCTCGGAGAATTCCAGAAGGGATGGAGATCCAGTGAGATTCTAAGATCTCGCACATGGCCCTCGTGAGAAACGAGTAAATATTGCTTCCTGTCCCAGCCGTACAATTTCACACAATTTCCTCTCGTCTCTTCCTCAATGATATTTTTATTTCTCTTCAGGACACAGAAAAAGAATACTGATCATTCATAACTAAAGGAGCAACAATGGTGTTCTTATTTTTCCCGCTTTTTAGAGTGCGTCACCATCTAATTTGCCCCCTGCCAGCTGGATAACTCTCAGGGAAGGCAGAAGGTGCTCCGAGGGTCCCAGCCAGGGTCAGGACCAGGAGGGCTGGGCAGAGCCCTCACCCCATGCTGACGGCCAGCCTGTGACCTTGCATAAGCCACGAGGCTTCCCAGGCCGGATTTCTAAGTAACCGGCCGCTGGGTCTGCTGGAATCCGTCGCCTGACTTTCTGCTGCTCTGGCAGAACGCCCTTCCCCTGCCTGCTGGCTGCCTGGACCCGAATGAAACCACCGTGATTTCCAGGAGGGACTCCGGCTCCTGCCCTCCCCACCAACTTCAGCAGAACTCTGCCCTCTTGGGCACCACATTCCCTTTCCTTACTTCACCAGCTCTGGTTGTGTACTTCCAAGACCCCCAGGACTCTCTCCCAAGGGCCTGATAGAGGGCGTAGAAGGTGAACACCTCTGGCCACTGTGATTGGTGGCTGGTTGATACCCAAAGCAATGCCACTGGCTGGACTGCTGAAGCTCTGGCCAGAGCAGGAAGGAGGAAGAAGTTTACTTACTCAAGGAGTAAGGGTGAAGCCAAGCAGAGGGGAGCCGAGTGCAGACATGGAGAGACTGGCACGTTCTATTTTATATTTTTTCTTTTTTTTGAGACAGAGTCTTGCTCTGTCACCCAGGCTGGAGTGCAGTGATGCGATCTTGGCTCACTGCAACCTTCGCTTCCCAGGTTCAAGCAATTCTCCTGCCCCAGCCTCCTGAGTAGCTGGGACTACAGGCATGCACCACCACATTCGGCTAATTTTTTGTATTTTTAGTAGAGATGGGGTTTCACCATATTAGCCAGGATGGTCTCAATCTCCTGACCTCATGATCTGAGACTGGAACATTCTGTAAATATTCCCTGCAGAGAAAGTAACTTTTTCTCTCCTGCACCGGGAAAGAACAGGTCTGAATAGTCAGCAATTGACTCAACAAATATTTGTCAAGCACCTACCAGGTGCCGGGAGCCATACTGGTTGGGCGCACTGGGGAAAGGAGAAGGCAGGGAACCCCCGCCTTCGTGCAGCTGCGAGTCTAGCAAAGAACGCAGAGAAGCAGGAGGGAGAGTCAGCAGTTCTGGGCATGGCTCGGCCGGCACTGACTCTGCCTCAGGAGCAGGGCACTGGGGGTCCCAAGCACAGCAAGGAGGTGTCGCCTTTATGACCTTCACCCTGTGGATGAAGTCAGCACCACAGGAGGCCACCCCGTCTACATCTCTCTTACAAAACCAAGTCGCAGCTGCCTCATGCTGAGCCGGGGGGCAGATGAATGCTCATGGAGAACTGGGAGTTGGGGGCTGATGGCCAAGTCATTCCAAAGGCAGGTCCCTGGGAGGGCTGTGACCAGGTCTAGACTCTAACATGGGGCCACACCTCTCAATGCGGCCCTGACTTCCCCTCCATGTAGAAAGGAGAAAATTCGGAGCAAACATACAGGGCATCATCACATGGGAGTTCCCCATCCTGCTTTCTGCAGCGATTTACCATATTCATTGGCTGTGGCTGACACGCAGGAAATCATGGAAAGCCACGTTTGAACCCACAGGAACCCAGGCACCTCCCTTGGGCTGCATGGTAGGTTTGGACCCCACCTATCAAGCCAATGGTCTTGCCTACCTCATGGGACCACCATGACGGCCTTCCTAGGGGATGGTCTTGATCAGGGGACTGACAGAGGACGGGAATGGGATCTATTCTTATTTTTCAGCCTCTACTTGATAAATGAGTCCATGAGTTTGCCAGGAGAGGTGGACCTTCTCCTGCTGCATCAGAAGGGAACCTGCCAAGCTCTCTGCTGTGCTGCCCAGGGCTTGAAGAGGCTCCCTTCCCACCGGCTCCTACAAGCTTGGTCCAGGGCTATCAGTGAATACTGAAGGATTTTGGAGAAGAATCTGTTCTGAGGCCAGGAATGAGGCCGCTCCCTGCCCCCACCTCCAGCTCCAGCTGGATTCTCTGCCCCTCTAGGTCATGTGACTTCTCCTTTACCAGCTCTCCCCACCACGGACGTTCTGAAGTCTGGTCCCAGGGAAGGAAAACGTTTCCTGAGGCTACTTATCTTCCTGAAGCCACCCCCATCTTGGTGGACTCCTTGGTCAGGGCAGCCCATGTGCCCAGTGGCCCCAAGGACCAGGGTTTACGGATGCCTCCATCTGGCACCTGTATCCACACAGAACCGGGGACCAGCGTCCCGTGAGCAAATGCCGCTGCCTCATTAGCTGTTTAATTTGTCTCTTCTGGCTTGGCTAAAAGCAGCAGCACTTAGGTGCACATGTGCACAAATTCTTCCTTTTCTGCCTGAAACCTCCATACCGTCTTTTACACTTATGCTTATTAGAACCAGAATTAGAAATCTTTCCTCTGTGCAATTTAATTCCACCTTGCATATTCTTCCCAGCTTATGAGGCTCCAATATTTGCAATTGCAAAAGGCACTTCAAGAAAGGACTCTCGATTCTGTGTCTGAATTTGGGCTCTGCCCAAAAGAGGGTCTCAAATGCAGGTAGCAGTGAGGGAGAGGGACTGTTATCTGAGGTGGTTGCCGAGGCTCTGAGAGATGACGTGGCTGGTCCAAGACCACATGGAAAATTCCAGATTGGAACCCTCGTCCCTCTGGGATTTGGTCAAATGCTTTTTCTTCGGCTCCACTACCCAGGTACCTTTGCATATTAACAGAAATTAAGACCTCTGTGACTATTTCCTGACTCCAGCACTGGTGGCTACAAATTCAGGGGCTGAGTGCCTTTCCCACTTGAATTAATTCACACTTAATGCACTCGCAGGAAGGGAACCCTTGCTAGAGAAGTGGAAAGCATCCATGTGAATTCCCCATGGCTCGCGGACAGCAGCACACGGGGGTGGGACCCTCTCTCCTGGCACCGGCTGAGCGGGGCCTTGGCTGGATTCCCGCAGTTGCTTCCAGGCCTGGAGAGTCAGGATGACCCAGGGGAGGACACAAGTGAGGAGTCAGGAAAAGCGGAGTCCACAGGGACCCCAGACTTCTCCCAGGAATGGTGACAGAGCTTCCTGGCTTTTGAGGGTAGCCGGATGTTTGTCCGAGTTTCAGGACCCTGACACTGCAACTGTGCTGTGGTCCGCTCCGTGGTGGGGTGCTGTAGAGCTCTCCAGTGCGAGGCCCAGGGGCCGGTGCTGTGGCTGCCAGGGACAGTGAGGGGCCAGAGGCCGGGCTCTGAGCTCCCCAGTTAGCCTGGGCATAGGCAGCCCATGCACCCCAATATCTATTCCGAGCTCCCCAGCTAGCCTGGGGATAACCAGTGTACCCCAATGTCTGTGAAGCCAGTTGCGACTCTGAATGTGAAAAGGGAAGTGTGCTAATTGGGCATCCTAGTCGGAAGAAGGGCTGTAGTTGGCTGGGAAGGAGACCGGGCTTGGGGGACTGATGGAAGAAACTTGGGGAGATGGACGGAGTCATGCTGAGAAAAAGGACACCCTGGACAGAGCACCGAGAGGTGGGGCAGGGCCAGCTCCTGCCTGTGAGCTGCCTGGAAGGGGCTGGGAAAAGGAAGGCCGGACAGGCAGGTAGAGCCACTTGGGATCAGGAGCTTCAGAGACTTCCATTTGAGTCACCTGGAAGCAGGCACGCCCGGCTGGGGAAAGGGGAGGAATGAGCAGGGGAGAAGGAGGGGAAGGGGAAAGACCCGGTGGCTTAGCTCGGCCATCCACCACGTGTTTCCAGGCCTGGCGATCTCCGGGTGGGACAGGAGAGAGGTCACTGCAGTGGGGAAGGCAGGCAGAAAGCCCCCTGGGGTGTGCCTGTGCCGAGGAGTGGGAACCAATTCCACAGCCTACCAGCAAGGGATTTAATATATATCTCAGAGCAGTGGGGAAATTGATTTTCCTTGATAAAATGGAAAGGATCATGACAGAAGCAGCTAAGGATTCCTCTCAGCAGTGTCTGCTCACTGCTGTAGGCTGAGTGTGACCTTGTCATTAATAGGACACAGAACAGGAGCAGGGGCCAGCTGGGCTAGTCTGTGCAAAGGCAGGCTGAGGTCAGGTAGGGCAGACCCCAAAACTTGCTTGCAAAATCAGCCAAGAGCACCGGGGTGAGGGGTGGTGGTGCGGGGAGAGGGCGGTGATCCCCACGGCTTTGCTGAAAGGTGGCAGTGGCTTATCCTCACGTCCATGGGAAAGGCCACCCCGGTGCCATCTGTCCATGCTGGCCCAGCATCCGCGAGCACAGGAAGCCAGGCGGCCAGCCTGACCCTCCAGAGGGCAGAACTGCGTGGATTTGCAGGAGTGAGGGGAAGCCCCGAGGAAACAGCTCCAGGTGAACAGCAAACTGCAGGGCAGGTGGGAGGCAGGTGGAGGGGAGGGGAGGGCGGGAGCCAGGGTCCCCGAAGCCACGGTGGCAGAGAGAAGCCGTGTCATGGGCAGCCTTAGTAGCGGGGAAGGGGCGGCTCTGGGGTCAGGGCTGTTGGCTCCAGCCCCAGCTCCCTCCTCACTCTGGGGCCCCAGTCAAGTGTGTGAACTCAGAAGCCTCATCCTCCTGGACTGAACACGGGGCAGTGAGGGCGCCTCCCTAACAGGGCTGTTGTTAGGACTGAGCACTGAGCCCAGGCCCAGAATCCAGAACCTGATTGGAGCAGGCAGGACCAGACCAAGAGAACAGAGGAGGCCAGGAAAGGGGGCGGAAGCCACACAGGACTCCGGGAGCCCACCTGAGAGGGTGCGCCACGGTGTGGAGCAGGACAGGGGGCCCCGGAAAGCCTCGAGGGTGCACCCCACTGCCCCCCCGGACCCACACCGGAGGCACAGAGAAAGGGTGGGTGAGACGAGACCACATGGAAACAAGAACCAGCCTCCAGGTGGGTTAGGACATGTGCTCTGTAAGGCGGGCGCGGCTGGGAAGGATGGGGCGGCCCAGGCAAAGGAAGAAGGCACAGAGGATGCCGGCAGGGTGGGAGGGAACGCCTTACGACCGGGGCCAGGAAGGGACAATATTCCTTGGTCTTGACCTTGGTGGTCTTCAGCCCTCTGCAGGAGTCGGAGCTGAGGAACCAGAGGCTGACCTGCAGGCCCACAGACTCCTCGGTCTTAGAAGGGCCAGAACAGAGCTCTGCAGGGAGCCAGGAGAAGGGGCTGGTGGTGCTTAGGGGCAAAGGAGGAACGTTCTGGGAGAATGGATGCAGATGGGGAGAGCAGAATTCACCAGCCCATGCCTGGCTCAGGCCAGTGCGCCAGGGCAAACCCTGTGAGTGCCTGAGTAGCATTTCCCACCAGGCTGGCACCCACCCCACCGGAGGGGGCTTGGGGCTGTGATGATAATGGGGGCAGGGGGTGCTTCTCACACATAGCGGGCAGGGGCCAGACAGGCTAATGTCCTGCAATGTGTGGGACAGGCCCCTGTGGGTTTTGAGTGACCCGCCAGACGTTCAGACAGATGCAAAGCCTGTTTATCTGCACAACCTCCTGCGTGTGACTTAGAAACGTGACACAAATCTGCACAGCTTTAATATTCCCCGAAGTTTCCAGGAACGCAATGAAAGACAGTATGGGGTTTGTTTGGTTTGGAGTTTTCCTAAGAGCTGTTGACCATTTTGGAAGCCAGTCCTGCCTCGGACCACACCCCACCTATGCTGGGAGACGCTGCTGGAGGAGCTCTGGGGGTCATGGGGATGGATGGGAAGGGAATGACCATCAGAACAGCACTGGGTCTTCTGGGGCGGACCCCTCTCTGGCAGCACAAGCCACCTGCACGTCCGGTCCCCTGCCTTTTTATGGCAGGACACAGTGGGCGTCTTTTCTTGAGATGGAGTCTCGCTCGTGTCATGCAGGCTGGAGTGCAATGCGCCATCTGGGCTCACTGCAACCTCCGCCACCTGGATTCAAATGATTCTCCTGTCTCAGCGTCCTGAGTAGCTGGGATTATAGGCACCCACCACCATGCTTGGCTAAGTTTTGTATTTTTAGTAGAGATGGAGTTTCACTACGTTGGCCAGGCTGGTCTTGAACTCCTGACCTCAGGTGATCCACTCACCTCGGCCTCCCAAAGTGCTGGGATTACAGGTGTGAACCACCGCGCCCGGCTGGTTATCTTTTCTAAGTAATGTGTGTAAGTCAGGGTATGTTATCTAAGAGTTTCATTTGAAGATAATGAAGGAGACGTTATATAACGTTTTTTCTAAGAGGAGCTGGGGTCTCGCGTGGTTGGGAACCAGGGAACAATGTCGTCTCCCACAACTGCCCTGGAGCACTGTATAGAGGGGAACTGCAGGGACCACATGCTGAGGGTCAGGCTAGGGCACAACGGGGGCCCTCTGAGCTTCTGCCCTTCCGTGGGGGAGATGGGGTGTGACCGGCTCTTCTCTAGGGGCCCTAACTGCCCAGGACCAGGGAGCAAAGAGCAGGAGAAGCTCAGGTTGGGGAACAGTTCAACCCAGAAGACGGAAGGATTGGATCTCTGTGCACACCATGTGGGATCTGCAGTGGGACATGCTTCCCGGCAGCCACGTGTCCACTGCACGGGAGTCAGTGCAGCCAGGGACTCCATGTCTTCTGCCTAGTCCCCCAACAGTGCTCCATTTGGCTGAAGAGGGGACAGGCCACGAGGCAGGCTCCATCACGTGAAGGGGCTGAGCAGGGGCTGGGACAGGGGCGTGGACAGGACACAGCAACACAGACAAAGCAAACGGAGACGATGCTGGACAGGACCCCCGACCTCACGGTCGCTGCGGCATCCCATCAGGACAAAAACCGCCATTGCCCCGTGGGCACCGTGTACACAGCATTCACGGCAGGCCATGCAAGACGGCCGATCCCCCAGCGGACGCTTCCCGGGTGTCGGTGCTGGAAATCGGCTACATATAAAAGCACCCTCCCAACCCCACACGCCGGCCACCTGTGGCCCTTACACAAAGGCTTGGATCGCCTCCCCGCAAGTGAACTCCGCTTTATGATTCGGAACCAAACTTCTAGACAGATACGCGCGGAGAGAGTAGGACCACAGCAACACACACATGACCGATCCCTTCGGCAGACACGGAAATGAGACCAAGCAAGACCCCAGGGGGCAGACGAACAACACAGCTGGCAACGTCGGATAAAGCCAGCAGCCCGGCTTGCGGAGTCAGGGCCGCACACACACACGCAGACTCACACAGCTCACACGGTCCCGCGGAGGGGGACGAGACAAGACTCAGGTCAGTCCCGACAGACAGGTCACAGAGGCGGCCGGCTGCTCCCATATGCTTAGAAACTGCTGGGTCTGTTGGCAGTTTTCTGTCCTCCCTCTCCAGCCATTTGTTTTGAAAATAGTCTATGGGAATCTGGTCAAGAGCTGCGTGGCTGCTGCGGAATGCTAAGTAAAAATGCAATCTCGACTTTCCTTGGGAGGGTTTATTTTTGCCATGCATAGGAGGGGACTCAGCAGCGGGGCCCCCGATCACTCTGATCTCATTAAATGAAACAGGGGAGGATTTGGGGTTTTCCTCGGGACCTGCTGCTCCTGCTTGCAAACACACAGGCTATTGTGTTTACTGCATATCATCATCTGTGTTTCATTGGAAGGAACACATCTCACAGTCAGAACGGCAGGTAAACTGAAATTTTTCAAATCTGATCTATTTTATTTCACAGCAGGTAGTATCTAGCAAACAGGTATATTTTTAAAGGATCATGCTCAACATCAGCCTGAATTTGACTTACACACACACACACACACACACACACACACACACACACACATATCCCTAACATATTACATTAAGAAATCTGTTTGAAAACACCACCCTCTATTCATCATCTATACATATCTAAAGCATAATTATACAGGCACCCGGTCTTGAAACCTAGCAACAGTATCCAAGTATTCCTCTGTCAGCTAATCAGGCACCCAAACTCACACATCAGCTCAATGTGCTTCCTTTTAAAAAACAAAAACCCCTCGTTTCTCTCTCTAGCTGCGGAAGGACAAGAGGTATGAAAACAAACCTTGTTCGGCTGAGGAAGAACAACCCATGTCATTTAATCCATCTGACAGTGCGTCTCCCCACAAAGCCAGGCAAAAGCAAAAACAACAAAGACCGTAAAAAAATAGGTTATCCCAGTCCAGAGCTTATCAGCTGGCAACATGCTTAATGTGTGTGCAGGACCGTCTCGGACGCGGGCTCCCCGGCACCCGGACGGTCTTGCAGTTTGGAATCTCCATCCTATGGAAGCCATCGTCAGGGGCTCTATGGCAAAGCCTTTAAAACCTGCTGGGCTCATTTACTCGGCTGGCTAAACACTGGACGACAAGCAGGGATTAACTTTGAGATTCGCGTCTGCATTTAAACCATCGCTTTCTTCGAGCTGGCAAATAAAATCACCAAACAGAGGTCACATTTAGTTGTTTTTTTTTTTTTTAAGAGGAAGGGGACAGGAAGAGCATCGCAGCATCAGACAACAGCAACACACATGCTGGCCAGATTGTGAACAAAATGCTTCGAGGCAGGCTGAAACCTCTCTTTTAAAGGGATAGACTTGAATCCATTTCTGGATTCTACAGACCTCAGAGCACCCACTCATCACCTCGCAGTGCTGGCCGCCTTCTCCCGCACAGCCACGTTCCAGCGTCCTCGTAAGGGTGCTGATTTCTTCCGTGCTTGGGAGACAAAGGATCCCTTGCTCAGTAGCGGGGAGGCCATTTGATTCTTTAAAGGGACTTTTTAAAGGAGAACATCCCAGTGACCAGGCTGTGCCTTGCAAATCAGGAAAATGTTTGGTATTTTAACGTACCCATGGTGAAGCACAAACATCCACCCCCCACCCACATCCAGCTGGGATTTGCTTCCCCCATCCCATATGGAGAAATACAACCCGACCCCACGGAGGCAACGGCCAGTCTCGCCTGCATTTCCCGGCAGGAGAGAGCTCTGTTTGTGAGCACCAAGGGTTTGCCCTGACACCAAAGCAAGAGCCAGCAGCCTCGGGTTTAAGGGACAGGTGTGTCTTCATCCATATTTCTCTTAATCTACGTTGTATAAAACAAGTCTTGCTGAAGACCATAACACAGAAATGCCGTAATTCCTGCGGTTGACAGTGATGGACAA
Source organism: Aotus nancymaae (assembly GCF_030222135.1). Lineage (NCBI taxonomy): Eukaryota > Metazoa > Chordata > Mammalia > Primates > Aotidae > Aotus > Aotus nancymaae. The sequence continues at coordinate 4,316,814 of NW_026988521.1, read as the reverse complement.
ATGACAGGCAGAGAAGAACATAGAGTCCTCCAGTGACCATCTGACACCGTCCATCCCAACCCAAGAGGCCAGGAATGGACAAAAGATTCGCCCTGGAGAAGGAATGCAACAGCACTCTTGAAGGTTATGGAGGATTCGGGGTGGAGGAAGCCAAGCCACAGAACCTAGAATCAGGAGGCCACGTAGTCACCCACGATCCAACGCAGAAACCCAGAAATCCGTGGCGTGAGGACCCCCGACACTGCACCCTACACAGTCTACTTCCTCCAACTGCCTCCTCTCCCCTGTGCCTCTGGGCTCGGCTGCTCCTGGTCTCTGAAAATGTTTGAGATGGATAAGACATTGTCCTCTCACAAACACACTCAATCCAGCAACTCATTTGTCAGTAAGTGACCCACCCTTGACACTCAAGACCGCGTACCAGGGAAAGTGGGTTTGATGTTAAGAACAGAGCGTGGGGGCGGGTGTGGTGGCTCACCCCTGTGATCCCAGGACTTTGGGTGAGGCTGAGATGGGTGGATCTCCTGAGGTCAGGAGTTCGAGACCAGCCTGACCAACATGGTGAACCCCCATCTCTACTAAAATGCAAAAATTAGCTGGGTGTTGTGGCGGGCGCCTGTAGTCTCAGCTACTTGGGAGGCTGAGGCAGGAGAATTGCTGGAACCTGCAAGGCAGAGGTTGCAGTGAACTGAGACCGGCCCACTGCACTCCAGCCTGGGTGACAGAGGGAGACTCCATCTTCAGAAAAAAAGAAAGAAGAGAAGATGAGAGAAGGATTGACTTGGAGTGAACAAGAGGAGCTGGGTAGGAGCCATTCATCCAACGCACATTGCCTGAGGCCCCACCATGCGCCCCGCACATTGGGGACGGCAGAATCAGATACCACCTGCCCTTGAAGAGGTAACAGCCTGGAGATACAAGAGCCATGAAGCAATGTGAGTCCGCTAGAGTGGCTGGAATGGTGGTCCTCAAAAAGATAGCTTGGCTGGGCGCAGGGGCTCACACCTGTAATCCCAGCCTTTGGGAGGCTGAGGCGGGTGGATGATGAGGTCAGGAGTTCGAGACCAGCCTGGCCAACATGGTGAAACCCCATCTCTGCTAAAAATACAAAAAACTAGCTGGGTGTGGTGGCGGGCGTCTAATCCCAGCTACTTGGGAGGCTGAGGCAGGTGAATTGCTTGAACCTGGGAGTCGAAGGTTGCAGTGAGCCGAGATCGCACCACTGCACTCCAGCCTGAGCGACAAAAGCGAAACTCCATCTCAAGAAAAAATGGATAGGCCCAAGTCCTAATCCCCGGAAACTAAACCATGACCTCATTTGGAAACAGGGTCTGTTCAGGTGTGATGAGTTGAAAGATCTTAAGACGAAATCATCCTGGGTTTAGGGTAGGCTCTAAATTCAAAGACAAGTCTGCATAAGGGGGAGGCGTAGGGCCTCTGAGACACATGCAGAAAGGAAGCCACGTGAAGACAGAGGTGGAGGCCGGGGTGAAGCATCCACAAGCATAGGAACTTCAGAGGCAAAGAAGGATCCTTTCCCTGCCCCTGCAGAGGGAACCAGCCTGCCGACACCTTGATTTGGGACTTCAGGCCTTCAAGACAGTGAGACGGTGAATTCCGGCTGTCTGAAGCCATGCAGTTGGTGGTCATTTGCTGCGGCAGCCCCAGGAACCGAGTGCATGGCCCATCCCCGTGTCCTGAGCAGGCCCGCAGAAGATGGGATGAGCAGAAACGCCTGGTAAGTCCTGGGAAGCAAAGGAGGAGCCGGAGCCTGGATGTCCAGCATCAGAACCGCCAGAGGGGTTTGAAACTGCAATTCCAGAGGCCCCTCCACCTACGGAGTCAGACTCTGGGGGTGGCACTGGGCATCTGCGTTCCACACAAGCTCCCCAAGGAACTCAGATGCACCCCAAATTGGAGAGGCTGCTGGGCACCGGGGCCCTCAGGTGTAGGAGAGGGTTAGGGAAGGCAAGACAAGAAGACAGTCAGGACCAGGAGCAGGGGTGGGGTGGCTCGGAAGCTGTCCTGGGACAGCTGCCAGCGACAGAGAGGGCAGAGGAAGGAGACGCAGCTGGAAGATGGGCCAGGACACAGAGGAGTGGGAGCTGCAACAGCCAGAGAAGCCACATGTGTGGAAAGGCCTGTTTTCCTGAGCAGGCGCGGCGCGTCCTCCCCTTTCACAGCAAATGATCAGTAGCTCACTCCACCTCAGAAAGGTGCACAGGGTCCTTCAAACATCACTTTTAGATCTGGGGGGCAGGAGACAGAGGGACATTATCTTCCGCGGGCATCCCCTCCCAGAGGGCCTGGGACACGCAAATGTTTCTGAATCTCCAGATTAGCACAGGGTCTGTGCAGAAGGTGCTCATTGAAGAGGTGTCACCAGGCCAAGCATGGCGGCTCACACCTGTAATCCCAGCACTTTGGAAGGCGGAGGCAGGCGGAGCACCTGAGGTCAGGAGTTCAAGACCAGCCTGGCCAAGATGGTGACACTCTGTCTCTACTAAAAATACAAAAAATTAGCCGGGCGTGGTGGCATGTGCCTGTAGTCTCAGCTACTTGAGAGGCTGAGAAATGAGAATCGCTTGAACCCAGGAGGCAAAGGTTGCGGTGAGCCAGGATCATGCCACTGAACTCCAGTCTGGACCACAGAGTGATAGACTATGTCTCCAAAACAAAATAAGAGCTGTCATGGGAAGGTGGTGACCACACAGGTGTGTGAGCTGGTGAGAGTGCAGCCGTCTTCAGGCCCTGCTATTTCAGGTACCTGACATGTGTAAGTGCAGCCTGGAAGAAACCTTGCTTCTCCACTAGCACAGGCAGTCTGCCGTCCTCAGCGCACACGGGTTTCTCTCTAGACTGGAAGATACCGGGGCCATATCTTTCCGCTCCGTTGGTGGGAACCACCACCAACAAAGTGGCTTAAAACAACCCGAATTTACTATCTCATGAGGCCAGAAGTCCAGAATCAACGTGTTGGCAGGGTTGGCCTCTTCTGCTGGCATTCTGCATGGACAGCCTCCAAGGGCTCACAGTCGGAATTCTCCCCTTCTGTGATTCCACAGACGTGACTCCACAGCTCCGAAAGCGTGTCCTCCTCCTCCCTCCCTCTCTTGGTCTCTGTCCCCTGGGGCAGAGGACCAGGCAGCATCTCCCCTCTGAAGGTTTACTGGGTGACCCTGATGGACGCTGATACTGCTAAGAGCATTCTGGGAAGGAGCATTCCCAGTGCTAATTGAATTATTTCATAGTGGGTGAGAAACGTCACAGAAGATGGAGAGGAATCTAGGATTTGCAGAGAAAACAACTGATTCTGTGGGTAAGAACTTACTCTGAGCCCCAGGTGAGGATGGGGGTGGCCAGGACCAGTTCTGCGTAAAGCATGACGTTTCCTGAAAGCTCAGAAGATGGGCAACTCGAGCCTCCCTGGTGAGAGGCCACTGAGCTGCAAAGGCTTCCCTCGGGGCTGCCAGCCAGCACTGCCATGAGGCCGGGACCTTAGTCCTTCATCCCATCCGTTCTCAGACAGCTCTCTCCAGCCGTCAGGCTCCACCCCATGCACTGCAGCACGTTCCTCCAGCCCCGCCCCTGCCTTCTAAGCACAGCTAGGGAGCTGGCTGGGAGCTGCCAGGGTAATCCCTGTGGTAATCCCAGAGCGAGGGAGCCTGGATGAGGAAGCAGAGAGGAGAGACCCCTCCACATACGGAGGGACCACCCTGTTGGTGGTCCGTGGCCCAGGAAGCCTCCTCGTCCCTCTGCCCACATGCCCAGCTCTGGTTCTAGGCCCTGCCTGTGTGAAGACTCCCCAGCCTGCCCTGTTCCCACCCACACTGATGCCCGTAGCTCTTTGTATGGTGGAAGGTTCTCCTCGGCTTCACCAGGGAGGCAGCGGGTGTTGGTGGTTGAGGACAGGCTCTCCAGGTAGGTACTCCAGCATCAGAGGAATGAGGGGTTGAAACCTGGTTTGTTCAATTCCTCCAGCATGTGGCTTTGGAAAAGTCCCAAATGTAAGATGCCATCGATGCCCTGCTTGCTTCCCCTTGGCACTCCCTGTTCCCGGGTATGTGCACTGCTTACCCCCACGGGCACCTGCAACTCCCCCATTCCCTGATGAGGGTTTTGGTACCCAGAGGGAGCACGCACAGGAGCTGGAACTGGGGGGTAAATACGTGAACTGCTTCACAACGCCCAGGCGTGACCTCTGCAGCTTCCCAGAGGAGTCCAGTGGCCTGAGCCTCAGGGGCACACAGAGTCAACTGCTCATGAGCACACGGGCACTGCTGGCACCCTGCCCTCCCCTAACTTCCTTCCCTAAGCCCCTGCTGGTGCTTCCTGTATCACCTCCACAATATGAAAATTGCCCTCAAATCCTCACCTTGAGGCCAGCTTCCAGGGGAGCCCCACCTCAAATGCCAGGTGGCTTAGGCTGTTCTTCACATGGAGACCGCAACTGCCCCGGACATGGAGGCCTGCATGGTTGTGATGACGTGTGGGAAGGGCTGGCCCGCAGTACTTGGTAAGCGCTAGCTGTTTTCACTGTGGTTATTCCTTCACTCAGAAGTAGGGCAGCTTTCTTAGACCATGGGCAAAGACCCGCATGCAGGAGTTAGCGAGACCCATGCGGGCAAAAAACACGGAGGCTAGTGGGGAAGAGAGCACGAGACCCTCCCTACCACCTGCCCAGTGTCTGACCCCGCACCACAGAGGAGATGCAAAATGGGGTGACCACAGGGGAGGGGAGAAGCAACTGAGTTCAGACCTACAGGTTTCGTTAGGAAGGCATTAGATCAGCATTTTACAACAGATTCACTGTGCTTGGATCGATCAACACACTGAGAGACGTCAGCTTCCTAGACGTCACAGCCTCCACACCCTTCCTCCCTCTCTCCAGGAAACTTTCAACACAATCGATTTAAATGGCACAGTTTGCGTTGACACCAGTTTGCTAGTTCATAATCACGAACCCTTAGTTGACTCAGATAAAACAAGAGGTTTTTTTTTCTTCTTCTGCTTTGTATCTGCCCAAGAAACTCTGTGGGCAAATACAGATTTTCTAAACTATCCTTTCCCTTTGGGGCCCTGGGAAAGCCCAGAAAGCAGAGAACAGACACTGACTCCCTGCGTCAGCTGATTGTAAAAGCCAGTCCTGCTTCTCTCCTGCGGAACTAGGGTAGTTTACAAACATACAGATGCAAGGGAACTCAAACTTCTGTCCTGGCACTTCAAACTATGTTAGTCACGTGAGCCTGTGGTGGGTGCCTCCCTCTCTCAATAGGAGGTGCTGTTTACAGTTAATAAATAATAGATCAGAACAGGTAAGGGGTAACTAAAATGTATTCGCCCAACAAATGGGTGTTCCTTTTATAATAATGAAAAACCCTCTATTTGTAGAGTGGTGTCTGCATCATAAATAGGGAAGATATTAATAATAATTATATCTGAAAACTGAAAAGACCACAAATGTCCCCCAAGCTGGGTTGTGAAATTGACTCAGTGCTTCAACGGACTTGGCAAGACATCCTGGTTTTTTGTTTTGTTTTGTTTTGTTTTTTTGTTTTGTTTTGTTTTTTTGAGAAGGAGTTTCGCTCTTGTTACCCAGGCTGGAGTGCAATGGCGTGATCTCGGCTCACCGCAACCTCCGCCTCCTGGGTTCAGGCAATTCTTCTGCCTCAGCCTCCTGAGTAGCTGGGATTACAGGCACGTGCCACCATGCCCAGCTAATTTTTTGTATTTTTAGTAGAGACTGGGTTTCACCATGTTGACCAGGATGGTCTCGAACTCCTGACCTCAGGTGATCCGCACGCCTCGGCCTCCCAAAGTGCTGGGATTACAGGCATGAGCCACAGCGCCCAGCCCATCCTGTTTTTGAGTAGGAGGATTTGGTGGCTGACCCTTACCTTCTCAGAAAGGAGGGTGGGCGGCTGTGACTCCATGGGGCAATGTTAGGGGCAGGGCTGGCAGCCCTCGTATCTCCCAGCTTCGTGTGGAAAGCCAGGATGAGGAAGCCACTTTACACCTTCCTCTTTGCAATGCAGGCCAAAGTCAAGGTGGGCACTTAAAACCCATAATGAGGGTAGCCCAGAGCTTGTTACTATCCCAGACAACTCAGGATCTGTGGAGCTGGCTGGGCTCTGCTCCAGGGGTCCCAGCAACAACCCCTGTAGTCGTGGGTGGGTCCCGTGCCCAGGGTCCCTCACCTCCCTTCTTTGCTGTGTGCTCCTGCCCAAGACAGTCCCACTCCCTTCATAGCAGCCGATATTTTTAGATCTCAGACCAAAGTTATCCCGTGTGCTGCTGCTCTCTCTTATTAGGGAGGTAGCAGGGAGACGGTCTCTGGCATTCTGAGGGCTCCATTTATTTCCTAAATCACCTTGCAGACATTAACTCATCCATCTCTGTAATGCGCTCATGGAAGTGCTGAGGCAGCCCTGGTGGAACCCTGGATCTCAGAGCAATTAAGTGATCTGCCCTTGCTCACGGGAGGGACATGCGCATCAGCGTCAGGCGCAGCCGTGGGGAGGCCCTGCGGCTCTGCACAGGTGCTCCATGATGCAAGCCAAGCACCCGGCTCTGCATCCCCGTGCGGTTCTCCAAGGTGCGGTAGGTACCGGCCATGGTCGACGTAGGGCACACATGCCACACGGAAAAGCCTCGACAGCCAAACACACAGTTCTGCTTGCCCTGATGCCAAAAACGGGGTGCGGGGCACAGGCAATAAAAGACACCCGGGAGCACCCCCCTGACCCCCTCGATGGGGTGGCGTCATCTTCGCAAGCTCACCACTGCTGGTCCAATGGGACTGCTCCCTGCTGCAGGTCCTGTGGAAGCCCGGGGCTGGAGGGAACAGGCCATTGGGCTCGTCCAAGGTGCAAGACTGGGCCCAGCCGATGGCAGGGCGACGGGACGGAGGAGGAGCCCCAGAGACCGTCCTCCTGGTTGGCACAAGGGGTACTAAAAAGGGGAAGGGCCGTCAGCACAACCGCAGAGGAAGGGAAGCAGAGGCAACCAGAGGGGAACCGAGAGGACGCCACTGGCTCTCTCTCCACCCTCACTGGGTCGCCAGCTCTTTGCCTAAACAGAAGTGTGAATGTTACGACACCTTCCAATAAACACATCTAAATCAACTGCAAATTAATTTGTTTCACCAATCGAGAGCCATGCCCTACATCCATCGCTTGACGCTTAGCACGTTCTCCAGTCTGATTTCTCTTTAATTCAGATTTTTTAAAAAGATGTCATGTTTTTAGAGTAGTTTTAGGTTCACAGAACAGAAGGAACAGAGCTGACCCACAGAGCCCCTGCCCCTCACGTGCAATCTCCCAGTCATCAAAATCCCCCTGGAGTGGGCCGTTTGTTACAACTGAGAGCCCATGGTGTCACCCCAAGTCCACAGTTTACATTAGGGTTCACTTTTGGCTTGTACATTCTACCAGTTTGGACAAAAGCATAAAGACGTGTATCCATTTTTATCACTCATTGGGAAAACCAGATACACACATCAGCTAGGGACGCCTAGAGCCAACCCTTAACATAAACCAAACACTTCCTGTTCCTCTCCCCATTTTACTGCATCGATGATGTTCCCATGGAAAGCAACCTTGCAATGGGGACTGTCAGAAGAGAGGAGAACATCATCCTTCTAGAGAGGCACGTTTCAGATGGCCTGACCTCTAAGGCCCTCCTTAGCCCCATCCTCACTATAAGTTAAAAAAAAGTAAGACCAGAGACAGAAAATAGGCTAATACTATGTTAAGTTTTGCTAAATGCAGGCTCTAAACCAGTCTTAGGAGCATTTTTAAAAAGCTGGTGCGTGACTCCTCAGAGCATCTCCAAACCAAGTCCCGCCACTGTCTCTCCACGTGCCTACTCACCGACGTCTGTCTCCTTGTGGTTCTTGATGTATTCTGCCAGCTCAAAGTTGCCTGCGATGATGGCCACCTGCAAAGTGAAAATCACATTAAAATATCACCTGCAGAACAATGATTTCTACATACACTATTATATCATCGAAAGCCTGACACCAAAGGGAGTCCAATCAGAGCTCTTAAAATGGCAGCCATGATATCCATCAATACTCATCCTCTCACTTTGTCAACCACCACACTTGCTTCTCTCAAAGCAGCTGGCTATTTAATGATGGTAAGGTTGACACTGGTCTACAACCTATATGAGTGGAGGGCCTCTGTCCAGAAGGCATATGGAACAAATTGCCCATACAGTAGCTAAGGATTCAATCAGGGCTGAGTCTGGAAATCTCCCCGTTGACTATGTCCTGTGTTCCCATGGGGGTTGATTGGTTCCAGCTCTCACACCCAGGAGTCCTGTTTATCTGATTAGATGCATGCCAGTCTACATAACTGGAGAGAGGGGGAAACCTCAAAAAAAGCATTTAAAACCTCTCATCAGATCTCAGTTCTGTAGGAAAAATTCTACCCATAGATGTATGCACAGCCAGATGGGTGGCACCAAAACCATCAGCTACAGGAAACTGTTCCAAGTCAGGCCCTACAGATCGGTTGCCTAGATCCCAGATCCTTGATATGGGAAAGCAGACAGGTAGGTAAAGCCAAGTCTCCTAGGATGGCCCTGGAGACCCATGACGAAGGCCAGAACCACATGGGCAAGGCTCATAGTGCCTCAGAAGGGGAGACCTTAGGCTCAGGGCCAATGCATTCACAACTGCAAAAGAGCCAGGCATTCAAATACCAGCCTGGAGACATACACACACATCTACAATGAGCTGGTGGCAAGTCATCATGTAAGTAGACCATATCCAATTAGCTGGGGGCCTTATGAGCAGAAATTGAGGTTTCCTATGGAAGAAGTTTTTCCTCACGACTGAGGCATCAACTCCTGCCTGAGTTTCCAGTCTTACTTGCTGATTTCAAATTGGCCAACCTTATAATCATGTGAGCTGATTCTTTACAATAAATTATAAACAAATGCTGACTTTGGTACCAGGAGTGGGGTGTGGCTATAACAAATATCTATAACATCTTCCCAAAGTGGGCTTACTTCATTTGTTTAATTTAAATCAACCCTTCTCCTTGTGTGGATGAGGTGATCTGGTACAGGAGGCTAGGTGATTTTTGGTTTTGTGTTTTTTCTTCCTTACTTAGGTCATCTGTAGGCCTCAAAGGATCTTTCCTTTACGTCATATTCCTCAGAAAGTCTTCGTTCTTCTTTCATTTTTATTTTGTTTTTCTTAAAGAGTATTTTTAAAACTTAAATTTGTATATTAATTGAGGACTTTATTTAGAAGTATTGGCTGTTGGGAGCAGCAATCTATTCTGAAATGTCTCACATATACATGCACGTGCATACATGTGCACACACACACACACACAAATTTTTTTTTTTGAGGCAGGGTCTTGCTCTGTCACCCAGGCTGGAGCACAGTGGCATGATCTCAGCTCACTGCAAACTCTGCTTCCCAGGCTCAAGTGATTCTTGTGCCTCAGCCTTCCAAGTATCTGGGATTACAGGTGTGCGCCACCACATCTGGCTAATTTTTGTATATATATATATTTTTAGTAGAGACAAGGTTTTGCCATGTTGGCCAGTATGGTCTCAAACTCTTGGCCTCAAGTGATCTGCCTGCCTTGCAAAGTCCTGAGATTACAGGCATGAGCCGCCACGCCTGGCCAGGTATGTATATGTGTATACACCCACACTCACACACACACATGATAGGATTGGTGAAGAAAACCAAATATCTAAAAATATTATGGAAATGCTTTGGAACTGGGTAATGATTACAGGCTGGAAGAGCTTTGAGGTGCACGCTAGAAATATGAATGCTAGAGTGATTCTGCTGAGATATCAGATGGAGACGAGGAACATGTTACTTGAAACTGGAGGAAAAGCGATGCTTGCTCTAAAGTGGCAAAGAACTTGGCTCAACTGTGTTCTAGTGTTTTTGTGGAAGGTAGACTGTGTGAGCGATAAAACAGATATTTAGCTGAGGAGATTTCTAAGCAAAGTGCTGAAGGAGCAGCTGGATCCTCCTGACTGCTTACAGTAAAATGCAAAAGGGGAGAGAGGAATCAAAGAAGGAATTGTTAAGCAAAAAGGAACCAGAGCTTGAAGATTTGGAAGATTCTCAGTCTATCCATATGGCAAAAAGTGAAAAAGCCACATTGTAACAAAACAAACACCAAGGGTGTGGCTGGAACATCGCTTGATACCTTATGGGATTACAAGAGCAGGAACGCTGTCAGTCTAAATGGAAAGGGATGGAGATGGGACAAATGAAGGAAGATTGTCAGACTTTTTGGATTTGACAGAAGAGGGTGATAGAGCTATCTGGCCACAAATGTGTGCTACTCTTCAGGAAGAAGGCAAATTATCCCCGAAGAGAATTCAGAGATCATCAGATCCACCCATTGGTTTCAACAGTTAGATGGCCTCTGCCCAAAGCCTTGTGGGCACGATCACAGGGCAGAGTTGTAGGGTGATGTGATTTGGCTACGTCCCCACCCAAATCTCACCTTGAAATACAATCCCCCTAATCTCCACGTGTCACAGGAGGGACCCGGTGGGAGATAACTGAATCATGGGGGTGGTTTTCCCATGCTGTTCTGGTGATAGTGAGTGAGTTCTCATGAGATCTGATGCTTTCATAAGCGTCTGGCATTTCCCCTGCTGACACTCATTCTCTCTCCTGCCGCCCTGTGAAGAGATGCCTTCTGCCACCATTGTAAATTTCCTGAGGCCTCCCCAACCACGCGGAACTGTGCATCAATTAAACCTCTTTTCTTTATAAATCACCCAGCTTCGGGTATTTCTTCACAGCAGCATGAGCATGGACTAATACATGGGGGAAGCCTCGTGAGTGGTAGCTTCCCATGGGCATGAAGGTAGAAAAGGAAGCTTTAAAGATAAGCATGTCTCCAGGACACATTCAATCAGAGCGACACAAGCTGAGGTGCCCTCCTCCCTAAGGGAGAGCACCTCTTCCTATAGCCCACCTCCAACTCAGCTTTTGGATATCGACTCAGGCGAGGTGGACCCATGCCCTGGCCTGCTCAGGTTGAGCCAGCACTTCCTTCTCCAGGCCCCTGAGGATTGTGCTGGCTGCAATATGGCACTAGGCATCTCTGCCCCCAAGGCGAGGGCATCTCTTCCGCATTCCTACAGGCCAGCCCTTGCTGAATGCCCGAGGTGGAACTGGCGGACTGGTAGGGGGATGCTGCCTCGGAGGTGGAGGGCATGGGATCTGGCTCGGGCTGCCTGGGTGCAAATACAGATTTGTACGATGTGTCACTGGGCATTACGTGTGATCCACAAACCTCGGTTTTCTCACCTGTGAAATGGACTTGGTGTGTGAGTTTATTGAGATCTCATAAGTGTGACATGGTAAACACCCCATAAACTGCACACCTTGACCATACCTTGGCTTTCCATTGAACCTGCTCTCTGTAACCCTCATGTGACAGGCAAGCAGTCCAAACCAACGCCATTTTGGCCCCTACGCCATTTTAAGACTTGTAATAAGTAGTTAAGGTCTGTAATTTCCACTCTACCCAGGCAATGTGTAAACTAACGCTTATCTTGACTTCTGTGAACCACTTAAGTAACAATCGGAATGTCCAAAGTCCCCTGGCCCTCGGAATGTCCAAAGCCCCTCGCCCCCACCCCCGCTCAGGAGATGGCTTACGGAATGTCCAAAGTCCACTGGCTCTTGGAATGTCTGAAGCCCCTTGCCCTAACCCCCGCCCAGGAGGTGGTTTATGGGCATAAAAGGTCTTGACACTCTCCTTTCAGGGCCGCGGGATAGAGAGACACGAGTCCTCCGTGGCCGCCAGCAATGAAGACCCTACAATTTGGCGTAGTCTTTGTCTCAGTGGTGATTTTGTGCTCGCTTGATTACAGCATAAGTAAAGGTTTAGAGCAGTGCCTGGCATGTGGTCACCCCTAAAAAAGTTTCTATGGTTAGAAAAATGATGACTGATAAAGTCTTCGAATACTGCAGACTGCTGACTGTAAAGGTCACCCAAGCCCCCAGGTCACCCAGCACCCCACACAAATGCACAATCAGATAGACACAAGTGCACACCCACGTCTGCACTTGAATGCACACCTAGGACAGCTGCTAAAATAACACTCACGTGGACCATCCCCTAGTGATTCTGGGATTCTCCTTCCAAAGAAAAGCCCTAGGAGCTTAAGCCCAGGCACCTCCCTGCTGGTCTAAAGGACTCAGCTTACAGTGCAAATGAGAACAATGCAAACATTTACTTGTGATAATTGCCTGACTATTTCTCCCCTTGATGATTTCAAGGCCTAGAAAATCCTCTTGGCAGAAATCAGCCTTCCGCCTGTCCTCTGGCACTGCCTGCCCTATGCTCGGCTTATCACGGGTTCCCAGTAAAAGTCTTCTGGGAGAAGGAAGAGGGGGCCGGCTCGGATGTGACATCTCAGCACTGCTCAGTGTGTGCATCTGGCATCAGGCTGTTGGTCTGGGTGCATGAGAAAGGCAGAGTGTGGGGTCTGTCTCTGGCTGCAGGGGTACGCAGCAGTGACAAGAACACTAACAGCAAAGACACAGCCAGGGCTCAGGCACCACATGCTGTTCTGAGTTCCCTGGGGCCACCTCCTTTGATCCTAACAGCCCTAGGAAATGAGCACCATTATTCTACTTGAAAGGGGGGGAAACTGAGGCACAGAGAGATTAAGAAACTTGATCCACATCACAATCAACACTGAAGCCAAGACATTCACTCAAGCTGTTTGGGTTCAAAATCTTCATCGAATCCCCTTAGCATAGAGGATGGCTGTCACTTTCATGGACTATGGCATTTTTAAAAACTTATGATATAATCACAAGTCAAACATCTTTGTAAGATATAGCAGCACAAGAAACAACAAATGACAAACTATTCTCGAGGGTTTATGACAAGCCACACTCAGGCTGGGCACCCACAGAATCTTCTATGGTGAAAAGTGCCCCGCACAGGGGAAGGACGCATCCCGTGAGAACAGACACTGCTTTGTCCAGGTTTGCCAGCGCCCTAAAGGCCTGGAAAGGAGCCAGGGAAGAAATGAGAACTGAGCTCTCTACAGCTCACCTGCTTTCTCTCCCATTAATTCAGCCGTCCTCCTCCTTCCTTGCTTCAAATAACATTCCGGTAATACAGACAGATGCCTGCCTGCAGGGTACTGCCATAATGCAACCTTGAAGGGGGAATGTTAGGATTTAAAGAAACTCAGAGCAGAAAGGAGCCACCCATACCCACGGGATGCAAAGAGACTTCCTGTCGCCTCCCTTGTAAGCTATCACCAGCTTTGGAGTACCTGGAGAAGGCGCTCCTGGCAGAGGTCACAGCCCAGGCAAAGGTTTGAAGGATGGATGAGAGATGTGGTGAATGTGCCAACAAGACAGGCAAGATGGATGCGTACGGGGAGGAACCTCAGACATCAGTGCAGGAGGCAAGACTGGCAGCTGATGGGAAGAATCCCCACGTGAAGCAAAGGGAACCCTGGCTTCTGCAGAGAGGACGGGATGAGAAACCATGGCCCTGGGAAGCATCTGGGGATGGACAATAACAGGGAGTCCTGAGAAACAGTAACAGACAAGATGTCTCCAAGGCTGGGGCATGGCTGGCACCTTCGGACAGCCCACAGGAGACTGGGAGAATTTGGATGGTGGGCAGCCTGTTCCGTGCCACGCCACCGGACAGCAGAGCAGCAGGTGGCCACCCGGGCACGGCTGATGCACCACATTGGGCATTTGTATGAGCCGCCTCACTGGCATTCTAAATCACCCTCATTCTCACTTCCGTATCTGCTGGCTGGGAAGGAGGAAGGCCTTTTATGGACATTGAAACAAGAGTTATGTAACACAAAGCCAGAGTCTGTAATTCTCTTCTGTGCAGCTCAAAGGAAAGGGTGGGGTGGGGCCTCCAGGGAAGAGGCAGAGGGCATCCTCCCATCTTCCTCACTGGCCTCTCTCAGCCCAGTGTGAGGCCGAGGTCCCAGCACCTGCCACCTCCCCACCTGTCTCCTTCAAAGCTGGGTTTTCTTGCTGTGCCCTTAAGGGCGGCCTCTTGGGGGGACTCCCCTTAGCTCCTGCCCCAAGACAGAGTTAGCAGCACTTTCCAGAGCCTTTGCTGTGATCCTATGACTGACATCCTGCATTTGAAATGTCATCTGCAGTTCCAAGCAGCATCGATGGCTCATCACAGGATGAGTTCTTGCGGGAATCACCCCAGAACTCTGTGCTGATGTTGGGTTTTCCTGGAATGAAGCAATCATATCTGAGACGGGACCTTTCGCTGGTGCTGACAAACCCCCCTCCGTCCCGCCCCACCCCGAGAGGCCACTGGAATTAGCAAGCGGAAGAAAGCAGATGGACACCCTGCCAGGGGCCCTGGGGGCTCTGCCCTTGGCACTCAGGGCCACAGGGACCCCTAAGGATGCAGGAATGTCAGGAGGGAGGTCACATTTCTTTTCAACAGAGCCACTCCGCAGGGCAGTGCATCCGGGAAGCAAGCCCAGGAGAGAGCACGGCCCCCTCCACTGATTCCACCAGCTGGGAGAGAAGGGGGAGTTTCCATCTGTTCTCCTAACTCAAAAACTGACAACCATTTCCTCCTTAGCACCTCAAATGCTTACACCTAACATTAACTTAGCCAGCCGGGAGCAGTGGCTCACGCCTGTAATCCCAGCACTTTGGGGGACCGACGTGGGTGTTTCACCTGAGGTCAGGAGTTCGAGACTAGCCTGGGTGACATGGTGGAACCCTGTCTCTACTAAAAATACAAAAATCAGCCAGGTATGGTGGCAGATGCCTGTAATCCCAGCTCCTCAGAAGGCTGAAGCAGGAGAATCACTTGAATCTGAGAGGTGGAGGTTGCAGTGAGCCAAGATCACGCCATTGCACTCCAGCCTGGGTGACAGAGCAAGACTCCATCTCAAAAAAATAAAATAAAATAAAAACATTAACTTAGCCTCAAGCTTTGAAGCACATCTTCAAAACCTGTAATATGACAACCACAGCCCACTAGGAGTTAGGATCATAGAAAGGCAGGGGACTCAAGTCTCCGCCACACTCGTCATGGGCAGCCTTGCTGGGAAAGACAGCAGAGGCACCCATGGCTCGTCCATGAGGGTCTGGGGCCCCAGGGCTCGAGGTTGGTCCGGACCCCTACCTTGCACGCTGTGCATGACCACTGGCTGGAGGCCCCGACTCCTGGAGCCCTGTTGCCTCTTCTGCCACGTGCGTTGCCACATCCTACAGCATTGCAGTGTGTCAGACGCAGAGACTTCCTGTTCCCTCTCTTCCTAAGCCATCGTATATAGCCTTGGAGTACTGGAGAAGGTGCTGTGAGCGAATGCAAAGCCCTGCAGAGCCTGTGAAAATGCCGCCTGCACATCTTCCTAGAGCCCTGAGCACTGCAGAGCCCCAAACCCGCCTCTCCTTGAAATGCAGCATTTCAATGCTGTGTAAGCAGGTCAAGCCCATTCCAGGAGCAGCACCCCAAATTCCAAGCACAGCCCCTAGTATCTGGCACTTCTTTCAATCCCCTGTCTGTATTAAATTAGGCAGACCCTGCCATCCACCCAGTCCTTGCCCCTCCCCGCATCAAGGACACCTGTAGGCTTCATGGGGCACCTGTTCCTCACTGGCTGGTGGCTGCCCCACAAACCCACAAACAAACCACTTGAATGACAGGTGGTGAGAGGGATCAGACCGCAAGGTGGGTGCCTGAAAATTATCTGAGTCTCATGCCAAAGGACAGTGTTGGGTGCACACAGGGCCCGAAAGTGTTCAGGAGGTGCAGGCAGGCGGGGGGGTGGGGAGGGGAGCGGGCGAAGCTACCTGCTCAGGTCCCACAGGTGGTGTGCACTGCAATCCCACACTGTCACCTAAAAAGCTGCACCCTTGGCCTCTGCCTCTGAGGGATGTAAAGACCAACGTGGGTGACATGGCTTGACTTTGCGTCCCCAGCCAAATCTCATTTTGCAGCTCCCCTAATTCCCACGTGTTGGGGAGGGACTCGGTGGGAGATGACTGAATCATGGGGATGGGTCTTTCACTTGTTGTTCTTGTGACAGTGAATAAGTCTCATGGAGTCTAACTTTTTTACCCAGGCTAGAGTGCAGTGGCACAATCTTGGCTCACTGCAACCTCCACCTCCCAGGTTCAAGTGATTCTCCTGTCTCTGCCTCCCAAGTAGCTGAGATTACAAGCACCCGCCACCATACCTGGCCAATTTTTGTATTTTTAGTAGAGATGGGGTTTCACCATGTTGGTCAGGCTGGTCTTAAACTCCTGACCTCAAGTGATCTACTCACCTTGGCCTCTCAAAGTGCTGGGATTACAGGTGTGAGCCATCACACCCATCCAATCTGATGGTTTTAAAAGGGGAAGTTTCCCTGCACAAGCTCTCTCTCTGCCTGCTGCCATCCACGTTAAGATGTGACTTGCTCCTCCTTGCCTTCCACCATGATTGTGAGGCCTCCCCAGCCATGTGGACCTGTAAGTCCATTAAACCTTTTTCTTCCCAGCCTCGGGGAGTATGAGATCAAGGGCCAGAAGGATCAGTGGTGAGAAGGATCAGACCACCACACAGTGGGTGCCTGAAAACCTCACTGCTCTCATCAGCAGCATGAAAATGGACTAATGCAGTGGGGAAATGGGAGGAACAGCCTGGGTGCTCTTAGGCATGGCATGGTGTCAGGATGGTGGAAGGTGCAGTGGGGTGGAACCAGGAGCAAGGAGAGCTCCACAGTGACTTGGGACCTGGACAGGCTTGACGGCAGGAAATAAACTGGACGGACAGACAGGCAGGCGAGGGGGACCTGGGATT